>NC_051195.1:49067933-49692933 GCF_015220075.1 Falco rusticolus
ATTGCCTCCTGCAGCTAATTAGGAAAGAGGGCCGCTGGGCTCTTCGTTATTTCTTTTAATTGTTTGTGGGTTTTGCATAACAGTGAATGGCAGAGGAGGGATGTGCAGTTAGTGGTGAATTCTTGACTTTGAAATTTGTATAAGAGGTCACTTACAATTTGTTAACACTTTCACAAGAGTGAATTCAATTAGCGGCTCCGGCAGTCCCTGCACACGCGTGTGGGTGTGTTTGTAAGGAGAGGGAGAGATGGAAAAACAAGCAGGGCATGAATATAAAGGCTCTTCATTTTCCTAAGAAGCTTGTGGACTATACAATAAAGTTATAGGCCCCTTACAGCTTTATGGTCCTCTAAATAGGTCCTGGCAATAAACCCATGGAGAGGCCTGAAAGATCATTTTTAAATGATCTCCACTTGTCCTCACTTTCCATTAACCACTGAAGAAAATAACAAGAGAAAAATTGGTAGAAAACACTCAGGGACCAATTTTTTTTGCAGTCTTTGGGCTGGCAAAACTCTCAGTTGAAATAGTGGGTCTTCCACCTGTGTGGCAGCTGCAGGATCCGTGCCGTCAAAGCCCTGATTACTCTGAATTTCTGAAGCTTCTTTACAATCCTTATAATTTGGATGAGGAAATAACAATATAAATTATTTCACTGTGGGCATCCAATGAGGCAGTGGCTTCTTCTAAGTGTCAGAGGATCTGTTATTTTGCTCAGAGGGCTCGTATGTATAGAACAGTAAAAAGAATAAAATCCATTGTAAACATGCACTTTAAAAGATTTATCAGATGCTCATAGCTGTACTTAGGAGTACACATGGTTACAAGAGCACCAATTTGCTTTACTATTCCCTCCCAGGCCAGGAGTGAAATGTATACGTGTAGTGGTCCTAAATGCGCACGTGGAAACACATGTCTTGGAGTGAAGATACTAAGCCAGCTCTTACCTGTTAAATAACTGGCTTTGCAAGCTGGAATTTGTACATTAGCATCGATTTTTGAGTTGGAGGTACCCTTCGGCTAACTTAATTGAAGATTATTTAGATTTGTCTTCAACACATTTGTATCCTGATTGGAAATCTGCTGTTACCCTCTGAGCAACTCAGGTGGGACGTGACTTATGGGGATGAGTTATTCTGCCTGGAGGTCTCAGTCCATGGCTGAGAGTGAACAGTGCTCAGTCTGCAGCCGGCAGCAAATGCAAAACATCCTGAGGAGTATTAAAAAAAAAAAAAAAAAAGGGGGGGGGGAAAAAAAAGCCAAGAAATCTCCCCCAACACTGAGCAAAACAAATCAAAGAGCAAGGTCTTCCCCTTGACCTCCATTCCATGCTTGAATCTCCCTGGCTGGGTGGGAACATTACTTTGTTTGAAAGGAAAAGACGTCAATGAGGGCTGAAAAGCTTTGCTTTCACAAAAAGGATTCTGTGGTTATTTCCCCCTGACCCAGGTTTTCATTGCACAGACTGCAAGAGCAGAAGTTTGCAAGGGAAAAATTCCACTTGTGGCGAGAAGTAGTTTTAGATGCTAAAAGTTTTGGAAGAAATTTTTCAGCCAGCTGCAATCAATGGAGATAAACCCATGGACAACAGCCAGTCTGTGTGGGAGAGTAAATTACTTCCCTATTCAGTGTAATGCAATTGATAATAAGGGATCTAAATCTCTGTTCTTTAGATCTTTTTTTTTTTTTTTTCCCAGCTCTGTGGCTGATATGCAGGACCTGAACCTTATGCCAAGCCATGACTTGGCTGTTTATTTTCCCTTAAGCCAGGAGCCTGAAGTAGTCAGAAACTGTTAACAACTGCGGTAAATAACTACACTGAAGGAGAACCAGTGTCTTCATGGTGCATTCAGGATTTTTTTTTTTTTTTTGAAGGGGATAACAGGTCTTTCTGCCCAGCTGGATGCGGCTGGGAGCTCTGCAGTAGCCAACGTACACACAGCGATGCAAGCACATACCCAGCCTGGAACGTCTCCAATAGAAGAAAATTATTCTTGAAATAGAAATTCTTATCTTAGCAATGTGAGAATGGTGGCAGAGATGCAAAGTGCCTTTCGCTGTGGAACTGGATAGGACATGCAATTATCCGAGCTGATGGGAGTCCTGTATTTTTTAACTTGGTTGCATTTTTCTGGTGCTTTCAGCCTGACAGTGATTCCAGTCACTGTTACATTTTTACAATTTGTTTTGTCACTGCTCGGATTTTTTTCTAAAACTGTTGTTTGCCCCAATCTTTTGGATTTTTCTGGCTTCACACACTCTCTGTGTTTTTCTGGCTTCCAGTGATCATGGATCAGATATGGCCTTGCTGTAATATCCATCTTTCTTGTATGTCCAGCTTTTCCTGGTGGGTTCTTCCCATGAACACCCTCTGTTCTTCAGTACTGTTTCTTTGATATATCTTTGCAGCTGGTCTGTAGCTAGATGAGCTTTTTTTCTTTTCCCCCCTAGGGCCATGTATTAATGGTCTGAAATGTTCTTTATTTTTGTCTCAAAAATAAGCCTATTGTTGTACTCTGTGTGCCAGAGATGCTGGAAATCTCAGCATCTCTTGGGCAGCTTTCTAAACGTTGTTCTGACTGTGGGCAAACATCACGGCCACTTTGGGTGGAAAGACCACTTGCAAAGCAGAAGCATGAGCACCGAAAACTCCCTTCTTGGGGAAGGTGAAAGAGAAGGGCAGAGCAATCCGTTAAGCCAGGAAGCTGCAGAGATAGCCAAGGTGACAGCTGAGCTGCTAAAGGCTGGTGAGACAATTGTCAACAGAGCCTTAGGACAGCTGCAAATGATACAAAGAAAAGAAGAGGTACTGAATATCTGATGCCCTTGGCCAATTTTTAACCGCTTGAAGAGAGATTGCCATGACCAAATGCTTTAGAGAGGTGAATTTGCTGCAGGAACATGACGAAAGCAGCTGCCAAAGGATTAAGACCAGTTTTAGAGAATGGGAGGTGGAATGGCAGGAGGAGATGAAGTTAGAAGGAAAATGGGATGTAAAATTCAGGAAAGGGATGGTTGAATTGAAGGCAGACGGTAGGGGGGGACCCGGCAGGAGACATGGGGATGACAGAGTGCCAGGGAAATCCTGCCAGCACACCCAAGGTCAGCCCAACCTACAGGCCAACTGCCAAGTGGATGGCAGCACATCGGAGGCAGGGTTATGGCCATGCAGGGTTTGAAGGAGGTACAGGTATAGAATGGCAGAGAATGGCATGTCTGTGCAGCCCTTGTGTCCAGGAATATGTTCTGGGACATAGTATGCAGAATTAGGAAACTTGTGTGACCAAGACAAAAATGAAAGCTTTTCTCTAAAAGCAGCCCTGGAAATACTGGCCAGTGTGTTCACGCTGAGGATGCACTCTGCACTGTTAGCTCCTGGGGAGAAAGCTGGTGCTTGGGATACCAGCTGTGTGCTGGTGTGTTCTAACTTCAAACTCCTTGTGTGACCTTGTGCAAAGCAACTTAAGCTAAAATCTAGCTGTAGAGAGCATCCATATCTTTGTGCTTGCTTCTGGTTCCAAACATGACCATTTAATGCCTGCTAACTTCAGTGCACAGTGAACTTCGATCAGACAAGGTGATTAGGAGGATAAATGCAGGTCTAGACATTTACTGGGGTTTCCAAATGCACCTTGAATAACAAGTTGTATCGACTTCAGTGAAGATCTTGGAGGTCTTCACAAACCCTCTGTTTTTGGATTTCCAGTATCATCAAAATCCAGCCTAGTCAGTTCCCTGCATCCTCCCTCCTGTAAAACAAGGTCATTATGCAAAGAGTAGGGGGGTTGAATACACCTGCTAGTAGCACAGCGTGGTGGGGTTATTTTAAATGAAAGGACCTAGGACTTCAGTCCAGGAGGACAGCAACCCTTAATCTGCACACGTCTCGTGCACAAAGCATGTGGATGGAGATGGTTTTAGCTCCTGGAGGGGAGGTATGGCCAACAACGGGCATTTTCCTTGGAAGAAAGCCTGTAGACCTGTTTGTGGTGGGGATGAGGGCTGGGGCAGGTGAAGCTGAGCATGCATGCAAGGTAATGTGGTCGTTACCCCAGCGCCTGCGTTTGGTGGACACGTGCTTTCTTGCAAATTGTGGCTTGCACAAGGCAGCTCTTGTAGAGATCAGAAGCCGGAGCGTGAATCAGGGGAGCCTGACTGGAGGATGCCCCACAGGGGAGGCTGGGACCCTACCACATCCTCGTTACTGCTGACCTTGGCACGAGCGCTGCCTGCTGATGGATCAGCTATGGAGCTGGACAAGACCCTGGGGAACCACTGTATTATCTATTATCGTCCCATCAGTGCCTCCCCTGACCCCTCCCAGCTCTGAATGCCACAGGCATCAGGGAGGGAATAAATCTCTGTCTGATACTGAGAGAGAGAAGGGAGCGAGAGCAGGAAAAAGGAGAGATGAAAAATGTCCTTTTTATGACTCTCACAACAAAGCTGGCCACATGATTCGTAGCAAACATTTCTCTGGGAAAAGGGAGGGAGAGAACGGGGGGAATCAGCAAAAAAGCAGAGCTGCTTCTCTCTCCTGGAAGATGCCCATGGGGAATTAATAGAGGGGTATGGGTGACCTTTGAAGGTATATATCCCAGGAAAGGAAAGAGGCCTCCAAGCTTCAGAAAGCTCACTCCAGTGCCTGGCGCTGCCTTGTGAAATGCTCCATGCAGCACACGTCCACCACGAACGGAAAGCAGAGGTATAAGCGATTTGCCATGCTAGAGGGAGCAGCAGGGCCAGGGCATGATTAATAAGGCACTAATAGCAACCACAGCATTTGTGTTTGTTTCTGTTTGGGATGATCCAGGAGAGCTTGTACTTGTGAGCCTGGGGAAAACTCCTGACCTTGGTGTCTTTGGGAAAGAGAAGCCTTTAGCAGCACAGCCCAAGGCCTGAGAAAGGGCTGGAGATGTGCTGCTAGGGCTTGAGAAGCCCCCTGCACCTTACACACTGGCAGCTGTGAGCCCACAAACGCAGTCCTGTGACAGCTGCTGAGTTGTTTGGGCCTTCTAACCCCTGTGCTTCTGTTCCCAGGGAGGCAGCCCAGCCCTGAGGCGGCGTGCTAGCACCAGCTGCAACTCCAGCTGTGCAGAAGAGCTGCAACAGGGCTGTGGGTGCAGCCTGGGAGGGTTTGCATTGGCATTCTGGGGATTGTCCCAGAGCGACACCATGATCAGGCAGGGTGGCTGCAGTCTCTACCAGCGTGATGGGACACCTTTGCTTTCTGGCCTTCTAGACGATTCTGTCTGTGCCTTCGGGTAGGGAATGTCGTGTAGGCTCTGCTCTTGTTGCAAAGCTTCCTGCACCTGAGATGTTTATTAAAAATGAACATTTCTTAAATGCGAGCAAGTGCTTGGAGTCATGGAAAAAGACTGCATGCCACAGTTTCCTTCTGCCCCCAGCCAAGCACGTATCTCAGTTGTGAGCGCCCTCCCAGTCAGCAGCGCAAAGAATGTGGTCGTACGGGGCTTAGAGTCCGAAAGCAGAAGCAACTTAAATCCATTGACAACCAAGTAATTTTTAACAGGGCAGGTCTTGTACCTGGTCAGCTGTGACTAGGGACAGGCTTGGGCTGGAGAGTGCTCACCAAAGCCGATATCTTTAACTTCCCAGTCATGGAAAAGTGTGTTAAATTCCCACTTTTACTGAAATGGCTGTAAACAACTTCTTGGTAATCCCAGTAATTTGATTTTGTCTATAACGTGCTTTTAAAGTAAAGGGATAAATACAATCAGTCTGCGTAAAAGGTAGCTATTAAGGAGCAGGGAAGTTGTACAATAATAACTTTAAATTAAAAGCTCTTTCCCACTACTTCTGCTGTTGCGGGGTCTGCAGATTTTCCTTAAAACTTTTGAAACGTGCCTAGACTTCTTACAGGCAGCCATTTAACCTCCGTTTATGAAGAAATAAAGCAAAATTGATGTTGATTTTTGTCTACATTGGGGGATACTTTTGCAACATAAAAGCCCTTTTGCCTGCAATTTGCAGAGCAGCCCTGTCACATCGGTGAGGGCTGATACTGATAAAGATAAAGCTTTATAGCTGGGGCATTTGCGGCTAACAGCAAGCTAATGCTACATTTTCATTTTGATGCAATTAATGTTAATGTCTGCTACGAAAATTGTCATTAAATACCATTTTAAAATCCATTCAATTTGCATATGCAAAGCCCATTTACTATCATGTAAAATACACGGTGCCGTTCATCATGTCTTTTCTCTAGAATTTGTAGCTGTTATTTTTCTGGTAGTGATTATTATCCAGCTCTTAAAATGAAACCTAATGTCTGGTCCAGACATGCACAGAGCAAGAAAACCCTCTGTGCTCCAGCAGCAGCAGGGCTGCTTCGGAGCCCCTTTCAGAGGCTTTGAGCACTTGTTTGGGCTGGACTCGCACAGGCTTTTCCAGACCACCGTACTTTCCAGCTTCCCTAGTGCTTCTGTGGAGGACAAGCTGTGGAAGGACCTAGAATTCAGTCTAAGGTGCCAGCGTTCTCCGCTGCAGACTCCCTGTTGCACAACTCCCCATGAGAAAGTGGCACAGCAGGCAGCTGGGAGCTGGTATGTGAGGGGAACTTTAAATGTGTCACTTCTAAATGCTGTACCTATTTGGACCTCAAGCAGGGCTCATGTACACACTGGATGCTTTGTAAAAACCTTTTGGAAGGCACTGCAATGCAAAAGCCCTAACTTGGTGTGAAGCCTTAAACATCCTGCTGTGTTGCAAGGGATGAATGGGTGGGCTTACGACCTTCTAGAGGGGTTGCAGAGGGAGCAGCAGGTACCAGCTTCCCTCCAACCCTTGGGAAGGAGCCCAAGAAAGCAGTGAAAAGCTGCTTTGCCTCCATCCTGCTGTATTACCAGCTTCTGTCCAAGGCAGGGCGGTGAACTAACAAGTGGGAGAGGGAGTGGGATAAAGAATTTGAACTGATCCTTAACTGCACCAGAGTATTTCAGCTAGTGCAAATGGGTAGCAATGCTGTTGCTCTGATTTTCTGACCCTGGGAAGCCATTATTCTGGCTTACAACTCCTCACATTCCTTTAAATTAAAGGATTGGCATTGAACGTATTTTTAAGAGGTTCCAAGACCTTAGGGCCACAGGTGACATGGGGATGTGTTGTAGCATGTAGATTAGATTTAGATAGCTGATTATCTGACGCACACACGGGTGCAATCAGATATGGAAGTGGTGCTGTGACTCAGCTGCAGCTCAGCCAGGTTCAGGACACTTCTGTTTTGGGCTGTTCTGTGCTAACAGAGATGTGGGGGAGATGGAGATGTGAGAGTAGGAACAGATAATATTCTGTGAAGGGCCCCGAGCCCTTCCCCCTTACCGTGCTGTGATGCCATAAGTGAAGTCTGCAGGTACTTCAGGAGGACATTTCTTGAAGCGACTGGGTTTGTCATCTTTGAGTCGAATGTCCTTGGCCTTGTAGTACAAATTAAATTCATGGGCTGTGGTGTAACCAGCCTTCAGAGCACCACGGTTCATGGTGATGAAGTCCCGGGGCATCTTCTGGAGTAAGGAAGTCCTGGGCTTTACTGTGTTCCAGTGGCCTATTGCTGGAGATGGAAGGAAACATGAGCAGCAAAAAGAAAAGTATCAGACATTTTGGGTAACTCCTACTTGGGAAGGCAGGCTGCAGTGTGTGCACCATGCACAAGGGCCCTGCATGGCTTGCATGCATTTTGCCATGGTTTCACTGTGGAGTGAACTTTGTAGCCTACCCCACTGCATTCCACAGGGGGACATCTCCCATCTGAATCGGATGTCTTCTCACCCTCCACCCTGGCTTGCTCAGCAAGTCTGATTTCACAGGGCAGTTGTCACAAAGTAGGAGCTCTAACAAACTTAAAGTGGTCACATGTATCACCCTTGGCAGGTGCAATACTCCTTGCTGTTTGGGCTCTGGGTGATCCTATAAAAGCTTCCGATATGATAGAGAAACTTTACTAGTCACGGAGCAATTTGGGTGATATTAATGAAAGCGGGTGAACGCCAGAGCTCTTCACCTCCAGCTTGATAAGAAGTATTGAAGAGCACTGGGAAGGAGAGTAGAGTTCCTACTAGCATTAGGACTTTGTTGCAGGTCTGTATTTTAGTGGCAGTGTCATACCTTCAGGGACTCCTCCATCTGTTCTGTGGGTGTGCATCCCATATGAAAAATCAAAGCCTGGCAGGGTGTAGCAGTTTCTCTGGGGCTTCCCCAATTCTGCCTGCAGAAGAGTGAAGTTAAAGGAGAAGCGTAAAGACCTTTCCTGATAAGCTGAAGCCTCTGAAAATAAACATTTGTAACAGAACTTGGCTAGAAGTACCAGGAGTGGTGGTGGCCCCGCTTGCAGCGGTTTGAATCCTACTGCACAAGTGACTGCCGCGGTGCAAAAGGAGAACGCACAGCCATGAGGCTTCACCAGAGCTGAAGCCTAAGGGATGCCAAATTTCACCCAAGTTTGTACCTGAGTTATAAAGCCACCTAGCCTTGCTGGAAATAGGGATCCTTACTCAATACATATGGACTTCAAGTCTCCTTGTTTGGCTAATCTCTCCTTTGGCTGGTATGCCCAGCCGTGGTGTCTGCTGGGGGGACTCTGCAGCTAGTCTTAACTTTCCTTTGAGTTATTTCATTTCCAGTTTGTGCAACCTCTTAGACAGCTGAAGTAAACTTCCCCAAGCACAATCACATTGCTTCTCCTGCCTGGGAATAATCAAGACGCAAGGCATGTTGCAGGGGGAGGATAAGGGGATTGAAGAAGGGGGAGCAGAGCCTGGGGTTTATAGCACAAAAAAGAAGAGAACTTGAGCTCAATAACCTCATCTCTGTTTAGTTTTAAAATGAACTCTTCCCCAGCCCATGTGTGTCCCAGCCTGGTGGTGTCTGTGGGATTAACTGACCTCCCCTCACCCCTTTGTCTCTACCCTCCCATCTCCATGGTGAAGTCACTGCAGGATGTGTGTGTCTTGAAACCTTATTGCTGCTTGAAAGGGGGGCGGTGGAGGAGGGAAGGGGAGACAGCCTGGCAGCCTGGTCTGTGCACTCCTGCTGGGGGAAGCTGGAGCAGGGTCAGGCAAAGCGTGTCCCCAGGAGCCCTGAGGCATGGCGTGGGTGCTTTGGGACACGTGATTTTCCATGGGAAGGATGTTGGAGGAGATGGGGGTTTGTAGGTGTTGGCAGGTCTTGTTGGGAGAGTGAGAGTGCTGAAATCCTACTCTAGTGCTTCTCACAGGTGAATCATTGAACATTAACACTGAGGTGGCCATTATTACGTTCCAGAGTGAACGCTCTCTGGATCAGGAGATACTGAATCAAATGTAGAGCTTTCTGCTGGGATCGAGTGCAAAGAGTGAGACTGAAAATTGATCACCTCCACTATGGCAGGCTGAGGCTGTACAGCAATTAAGGGATACAGCTTATTAAAGTTGCTTATATGGGAACATCATCCAAACCCAAATTTATGTTCAGCTTCCAGCCAGCACTGGGCAAACCCTGGCCAAGGCCTTGGAGCAGCCAGGGCTCTCCTGTACACTGCCAGCCTGGTGGCCCCTTTCCAATGTACTGCTGAAGGGTACTCACCAAGTGTGTATGATGCTGTTGAACAGCCTGAAGCTGTTTTGCTTCACCCTCAGCTCAGGCAAAACTCTCACTGAGCCATTATGCCTGGAGAGCCAAGGGTTAATAACCCCTGCTCAAAACAGGCACCTTTCCAGAGGGTTCTGTGTTGAGGTCTCTAGAATTTTCTCATTCCTCAAACTATTTTGCCTGGAGCCATTTTTTTTTTTTTTTTTTTTTTTCTGTGCAATCAGTTTGGAGTTTCTCAGTTCCCATCTCTACATATAGCTGCACAAAAACTTCAAAGCACAGAGTGATGGTGGCCCTGGGCTCCTCACCGGCATGTCTGGGGTGAGACCGTGCCCACTTGCTTGAGCAACTTGTCTGTGTTGTGACAACAGGTCTGCTCCTCTGCAGATGCTGGCTGTCTGGGACCATTGGGCCTGCAAGCCCATACAGGGATGCTTCCATGGAAATCCAGGGTCTTGTTTCTCAGGTCTGGGAGGGAGGTGCTTCATCTTGGTCCTGTTAAATCCATGCACTTGTGAGGCTATAAAGCAGGTGTGGTAATCCCATGACTCTCAGGAGCACAAGTTCACCAGAAAATGAATTTTCTGGACTTGCTAAGATCCTTTGAGAGTCTTGAAAACCCCACCAGGCTCCTTCCCTGTGTGAAGCTACAGACCCTTTGTTGCAAACAGACCTTTTTGAAAGCAATTGACTGAGCTACCTAATACAACATTTGCAGAACATGGCTGCATTCCCCCAGCTGCCTCTTGTGAACCTCTAGCAGAGGAAAAGACTGTCCCTTGCAGATGTGTCCAGCACCAAGCACAATGGGAGTGAGTGGGCTTTTAGTGCTACTGCAACCGAAATATCACATGGCAGTGCTAAACCATATGTGCACGCTGTGTGTGAGTTAGGGAGCTCGCGCAAAGCGTATAAACCAGTGCCAGGGATGATAAAGTGGCTTTCATTGCTGATCTATTTCTCCTGTATTTACAGGCATTTGTACACTAGCTATTTTTAGACTAGTTGTTGCTGAAATACAAGGGAAATGGTGTAACGTTCCCCAGATGCATGAGAAAAGGCTTTTTCCAGGGATCCTGTTCTGATACTGGATCAGCTAAGTGAGGTCAGAAATCTGCTGTGACGGCAAAGGTGTGGCGGATGGGAGGAAATTGCTGAGAAACTGCAGGGAAGGAGAGGTTTGTAATCTGTGGCAAAGCTGCTTCCAGACCGCTGAATGCAGAACTCTGTAGAGTGGAAGAAATTGCAGGATTTAAAGATTGCCTTTTGTAGAGCACCTGAAGTTAACATAGTTGGGTGTTTACTTCATCACAAAATGAATGCACACTGTTTCCTTTTATGATGGGATGGCATTTTACAGTCACTTTGCACTGAATAAATAAAGCTGAAGGTGCTGGGTAATTAATTAAAAAAAAAAAAAATCTGGTCCAATATGTTGAACATGGAGAGAACCTGTGCCTGAAGAAAAATCAAAGGACTCAGAGGACTCTGGTTGCCTGCCAACATCTTTTACCCACGAAAGCAAAGAATGGGAAGGAGGTAGCAGGAATGAATCTTGCTCAGTGTAATCCAAGATTACGGCTTTTCTCATTCATAAATTAGCGAAATGCTGTTGCACCCTCATGGGCTAGTTTCATTTGTTTGTCCTGGTGCGCTGTAGGTGTGCTCTGTCACAAAGCGGTGGGGATAGTGAGTCAAAGCTGATGCAGAAGGTCCTTTTTTCTTCCCCAGCTCCAGCACTGTTCCCTGTGTTCAGGTTTAGCCTGTCACAAAGCTGCTTGGCTGGAATACAGATCTGTCTGACAGCTGTGCCCATCAGCAGACAACTTCATTAAACCTCATTAAGATGTCATTTCTCTGCCTTATTTCCCACCTCTTGGCTCTAATTAAAACAGTCTCTCTCTGCATCCCAGGCGGTCCTAATTTTCTCTGGGTACCTTCTGCAAGTTTTCTCCCTTTACGGCCTCAGTGAGGAAAATCCAGCGTCTTAAATACTGTTTATCCAGCCTGTTCGGAGAAGACAACTCTAGACTTGTTCCTGAAGCATTCCCAGAGCATCCTAGGGAGATCATCACCTCCTCCCAGGCCTGCAGGAGACGTGTGTCAAGGCTTTGTTTGCTCTCTCAAACTGTCTCTAAGGACTCAGCTAATGCATTCTTTCCCTTTGGACACAATAATTTTCATGGTTGAACCAGGTGTGTCCAGTGTTTGGAGGGTGCCATGCTCAGACTGGCCGCAGTGATGGGGATGTTTGATCTGTGGGGATACCCTGGCTGGCTGAAAAACAAATGGTGTTGGGTGTATCAAGATCCCTCTGGCCTCTGCTGAGCAGCTTCTGATTTGTACAGCCCCAGATTTGAGCTCTGAATTTGTATTTGAGTGTGTAACAGTGCTGGAAAACCTTCACTGCGAAGGAAGAAGGAAGGCTTGGAAATGGGTCTGTCTGGAAGAGATGGGCACGTTGCAAAGGTGTAAGGAAGTAGAAAACCTTTAAGGATTCCAGGTTTTGTTGCAAGACTTTTTTTGTGTTTCATCCCCTGGTATTTATGACCCGTTGACACACGTTGTATCAATTTTCTAAAGACGACTGAGACTGCCAGAGGGGTGGGAGACGTGTCTGTGCAGGGAGGTACGGTGAAAGATGGAGGCAGGGATATTTAATTCCTGCATCTGAGGCAGCCCTTCACTGGGAGGGGATGCTGGGCAAATCCATGAATCCTCTCTGCTCCATCTCAGCCGGGGCTGCCCTGTCCCCTCCTCGATGGCTCTGCCCTGTGGATGCCTGCAAACCCCATGCCGGTGCATTTTCAGCCTGCCAGGCCCTGCTTCCTTCCCTACCTTCTGTTCCCCTTTTCATTACACCCCCTTGTACAGTAAAGCCTCCCGTCACGCTGCCATTACTATTATTATTGCAGATTTACTGCACTTGCAGAGTGAAGTGATTGCGGTGACAAGGCCCAGCATTTTTCCCTCCTTCCCCCCGCGACAGCTTGAAATCAAGCCCTTCATTTGCATTTACATGATCTTGCTGTGCAGCTTATGAGATTGGGAGATTTATTTGCTACTTAGCTTGATGTTTGATTACACTCTAAGAAGGCAGTGAGCTACAAAGTGCAGGGATACATCAGAACTGAGCTACTGAAAGCCTCTGGGGGACAGTAACTCAACATCAGGTTTAGGTAGATGAGAAAGGGAATGTTCAGTGTTTTGAGAAAGGCAAATTTGATGAGATTTTTTTTTTAAAGGTGGAGGGAAAAACTTACTTTCCCTCTCACAAAAAAATGATTGGGAAAACAAGAATGTTATGAAAACACACCTGAAAATCTGGATTTGTTAGTGCAGAAGAAATCCTAGCAGGGGCTGGTGGCTGCTGGGCTGCCTGCCACTAACTGCTTGTAACTTCCACTCCCAGGAAGATTATTAATAATAAATTGGCAGTTACCTTTGAAGATTTTCATAAACATTAAAGGTCAAAGTCATGGGAAGTTTTGCTTGATGAAGGACCACAAAATCTGTCACCGATTTAAGCTTCAAGATACGCCACTGAGCATTAATCCTGCTGTAATAGTGGGGAAACTGAGGCAGGGAATCAGTGTGCCCGTGCAGGACAGCAGAGGGGATGGAGGCTGGATTGGGGAGAGAAGCGGACCTGTTCCCAGCACTGTGTGCAGTGTTCAGAGCGGGAGACCAAATTATTATAGTGTCCCACAGCGGTGTGAGAGTCCTCCAGAGAAAAGGGTGATGGCAGGGCAAAGTGCTGCCTTCAGAGTCAGGAACAGTAAAGTTTCAGGATCTTACTGTGAGTTTAACTCCCTTCATTTACAAATACTCCAGGTAGAGATGCTGCTAACCCAGAATATGTCTACACATGCAGTCTGTACTAACCCGTGCTCCTGACTGACATGCACTGGGAGCTTCTTAAATACAAACTTTTGAGTGTCAGGTCTAAACTGGAAAGATTTTTCCTTCTAGAAGCTGCATTTTGTGTGACGCCAGCAGCAGAGGGCTGTGAAGATGGGTGGGACGCTGGGTTTGATATGGCAGTGGGATAAGGCAGGTGGCACTTCCAGCCCAGGGTTCCACCTGCCCAGCCTGGGCACCAGCCTGCCCCTTCCCATCATCGCTGCCCCCAGCGGGGCTGTAGTGCCGACACCTGAGGGCCACGCATGAGGGTCGTTCCCCGCCCCCCCCCCCCCCGAAACCCACACCTAAGGAAAGACACCCGCTATCTGATACAGTAACTTCGCGTGTGAACTGTTTGTACTTAGCTCTTAGTCTTGAAAATTGCCATGAGATATGCTATTACAATTAATCATTAAAGACTTAAGAAAGAGTATACCCCATTACATAAAAGACTCCAGTGATGATCTTTATCCAACTTGTAAAATGGGAAGACTTGATGCGACTGAATAATTTTCCTCTCATCTGCACAAAATCATGAATGCAAGTCATACTTTGAGCCTGAAGTGAATACTGCGAGACCAGCCTATAATTACCAAAACAGAAAAAAAGAACAGCGTTTTCTAATGAATGACAAGCCACTAGGTGGAAATCTAATTTGGTCTAATTAAGCAGCCTTTGTGAGGATTTGTCTTTAGATGAAAAGAGGGAGCCAAAGAGATCTAAATGCAAATGAACTCTATCATTTTGGTTTTAAAGGGCCAGACAGATATGAAAGTATTTGCGTACACAATACTTTCATTTGTCTTCATGGGTGTATTCGCCTTCTAGTTTTCCATTGAAAAATCCTGTTTGCCCCAAAATTCTGCAACTCTGAATACCAGCCACTCCTTATTGAGTTGGCAGACAATGTGCTGTTAGAGGGACAATTTTAGTAGTAGGGTATGACAACTGTTAAAACTGCCTTTTTCCGTAACAGGACTGCTTCTTTCTGCTGTTGGAAAATGGTTTTGCAAAAAAAAAAACAAAACCAAAAGGAGGCTCTTTGCTAGGGACTTTGATCCCAAGCCTGCTGCTGTCGTTGTGTGGCACCGTATAACTCTTAGGTCTTTAGGGGCACCTGCTGGACCCTGAGCCGCTCCTCAGTGCCTCTGTGTCAGTATGAATTACTTCAGCATTGATAAATCACCAACACCTTGCCCAGTTGTGCTATTTCTGCTGATTCTGCCGACAGTCTCAATGCTGGGAGCAGGCAGCCCAGGTACAACCCCAAAGGCTGAGACTCACGGAGGTGTTTGACTATAATTGAGATGGAAATATTGAAAACTACCTTCTCCTGCTCTATTAGATCTTCTCCTGACTTTAAGATAAATTTGTGTCTGTGTAAGGTTTCATGCCAGCAGTGAAGGTCAAGGAAGCGTATGTGTTTCTGTAGCAGATGTCACAGCTTGTGAAACTCACACAGCCTCCGCTTGCTTGCAAGCCCTGAAGAGGCACCGTGGTCTGTAGTCTTAAGATAAAGCCGCTGGCAGAAGGGTGGGCTCTTCAGAAGACGGGTGCAGTTTACAGCTATTGCTAGGCTGAGGTCTTACCTGTACCTGATCTTTCTTGAGCTACAACCACCATTAACCATTCCCAGGCAGAATGAGCCTGGGAGAGATTTGAGGACATGTAGGGACAATGGCAGGGAGGTTTGGTACAGTGTGGGGTGGCCTGGAGCAGCTGAATGGAGAGAGGCATCTGAGTCCTTGCTCTCCCCATAGGCAACATCGGGGGAAAATGGAGGTGTGTACGGACAATCAGAGTGGGAAAATCCATGGAATAATTCTGTCTTTGACATGGCGGCAGCTCTGGGAGCTTTGGGGAGAATACGGGCAGAACAGTGTGAAGCACCTTGGCAAAAAAAAGCTATTTTACCATCTTTGCATTTGGCTCCCCAGAGAGATGTGGGGCCTCCAGAGAGTAGCTGGAAAGGGTGTAGTGGGGTTGTCATTTCCCAGAGAACCACAGCCTTGGGGATACCTGCTGCGCTGCAAACCCTGAAGTCAAATTCTGCCAGGGAACACTTTTGCTCGGTGTGTGTTGGCTTCAGTGGGAGCACTGAGGTTTAGCTGAGAGCAGGGTGTGGGTTATCTGAAGATGAGAGAGAGAACGTTCTTTAAATGTTAGAGAGATGGGACAATTTAAAAAAAAAAAGTTTCCATCCCCTTCTAGCAGTTATGACCTTTTCCCTGTCTTTCATCCTTAGTAATATCTGTTCTATAAACCTCCCCATCTGCTACTTCAAGAAAAATCCCTTTATGTTCTCAAGGCCAGATGTTGTCCCAGATTATGCCCAGCAGAACTCAACTTAGTGAAGCTGCTGTTTACACCGTGTAACTTGCTGCCTTCAGCTCCATACAGGTGGTTTTAATTTCCTCCTCCTGCATTTCTTTGGGTGCTGTGGAATATATTAGACTAAACGTTGCCAGTGTAGCATACATATAAGCCACAATGACATTAAAGGAGTTGAATGCAAGTGAGAATTCAACTGTGGGCCTTTCTGAGCAGATTGAATATGGCAACATTCCCTATATAGCAAAAGAGTTCCCCAGTGGCACAGACCTCTGATTCTTAGGGCCAAATTCAATCCTTGGCTGCAAATGAGATACTGGCTGCCTTGAGAGCTACCTGTTATTTCACAGCAGAATTTGCTTCATGTCAATACTCCTGTGGTACCCCCTAGAACAAAATATTCAAATATTTCAGACTAACAGACAACTTGTTAAATTCAGGCAAACCTCTAGTTCAGGAATCTCTCAGCTTTCACTCAAGGAGAAACTCCAATCTCTGATCACAGATGCAGCAACTTACCAACTTCAGTCACCTCATGTACAGAATAATCTCCATTTTCATTAGAGAATAGATAAAGTTTTTGCTGTTAAAAAAGGATGCTGTTTCTTTAATGTAATAAAACCTCAGCAGGACAGAATGTCTTTACTAGACTATCCCCCACTATTCCCACAAGAAATCAAATATAATCCTATTTAAGAAGCTTTAAATAATTTTGAGCTTTCATATTGACTTATTAAAATGCAGCTTAAAAAACGCCTTCCTTGCAATCCCTTTACAAGGGTCAGGGATATAAAATTTGAAGAAATATGATTAGTAGATCAGTTGGAAAGATATATGCGGCAGCTTCCAATTTTATTATTTAAAATGCCCTTTTAGAAGAAAAGGTGATTCTGTAAAAAGTGGCACCATCTCCCTGAAGGAATCTAGTCCTGGGATTTCGAGTCCTGCCTCTTGCACTCAGCACCCAACACATCTGCAAGGTGTTAGACATGAAGAGCCCTTACAGCTGGGACAGAAGAGTTGGGTTCTGTGTCCTCATACTCCAGCAAGAGGCTTATCAGGCTCTAAGCACAGAAGCAGCCAGTGGCATTTGTGGCCATTCGTTGGGGACTGCAGAAGACAAAGTGATGGTAACAGAGATGCAAATACACCACAGAGGACAGGGCCATTGCATAGCTGTGAGCGTGGGTACCGTTTGGCCCACAGAACTTTTACTGCTTGAAAATTCTGAGGGATGAAGAGCTCCTGTAACCCTTCAGATATTGGTTGGGGTGGGACGAGTCCCTTTTTTACTTTCTAAACACTACATGTTGGAATAAAAAAAATACAGGATGAAACAGGGATCCTGCTGTGCTGACTTGAACTCTCTGCAGGGTGAACTGCATCTTCCCAAGGAATGGCTACAGGCTCCACCAGCGTGTCCTGAGAGGTCCAGGCAGAAATCTCCTCCCAATGGATTTCAGCCCAGTTGCCCATGTTCCATCCTATCAACTGGGGAAGAGCTGGGATTGTAACCAAGACCATTTTGGGGCACATTGCTTGAAAAAATAACTGGAAGGTGCTAAGCAGAGAAAATTGAGTCAGTTACAGGTTGTCCTGAGCTTCCACTCTGCAGTTCTCCCGGGATTAGCAGGGTTGTATGGATGTAAATGTTGAGACAATTTGACCCCTGCTCTTGAAGTATATTAAATACAATGAAGACCCAAATTGTGCTGTCAGTTAGACAGAACTCCCATCAAGCACAGAGGGTCTTGTGCTAATGCAAGAATCTGCCTGAATCATTTGCTCTGTCCTACAGCAAAATGTATTCAACATGCTGAAATTTAACTGCAAAACCTACTGAGCAAAATCACACCCTGCCCATTACACTTACAGCCAGCTACTGTGAAATCCTAATGTGTCAGACTTTCTCTGGGAAATAAGGTAACTAATAACTTTACTCCTGCCTAAGGCTGGACTTTGGTCAAGGCTGTCAAGGCTTCTATGATTTTCATGTGGTTTTGAAAAAATATCCATGATTTTGACACGTTGGGACTTCTGTCTGTGAGCAAGCAGTGAGCTGTAATAGATGAACTTCCCTGGGAGCTGCAGTGCTCAACCTTGGGCTCTCTGCAAGACAAACACCAAAGGGTCCTGAGCCCGCTAGTGCCTCTGTGTCTTCAGCTGCCCAAGAAGTCAGTGGCAGTCATGTGTGATTGACTGCTGGCAGGATCTTGCCCAGAGTTTTCTCCTATGGCAGAAAAAGAAGCGGTGATACCAAAGTAAAGACCAGCAAGCACTGGAGTGAAGCCTTAGTCCCCCAAGGAGTTTTTGGGAGGTTCTTCCCTACCCTGCCTTCCTAATTTTCTGCAGTAATTGTGAAACTGGGCTGAAATAGTGCTGGGAAGTTGCTGCCAATGGTTAAAAACAATTGTTGCCTATGGGTTGACCTTATTAACGGTGCTAAAAATGTGGCAAAACTTATCTGGCTTACAAATTAATGTTTGTTACCCTTGAAAGTTCTATATACTTCTAAAATTCCCCATAATCCTACCTCTGACTCTCTTGTTGCTTTCCCCATGAAATTTTCTCGATACAATTTCAGCTCCACTTTGTTCTATTGTTTTTCTCTCCAGTCCTATATTTTTTGAAAGGATAGAACATAATAGAACATAAGGGGTCAGATACTGCTCAGGTGACGTACATGAGTAGCCCAATTGCTTTCAAAGGGGCTACCTTGTGAGGCAACCAAGAGTTGGCTCAAAAAAGTCACTTCGTAATTGCATCATATTTGCTAAATCAGATGTTTTATGTGCTTAAGAATTCTCTGTGTTCCTTTCGTGCTCAGCCATTACGAAAGGCTCCTGCTCTGCTGGAGTTCTGACCCATATTTTCCCTGCTGCAGTCCAAATTTGGTTGCTAAAAGGCAAAGGGAAAAAATTCTCTGTCTCATCACATCTCTCCGAACCCCTGTTCAGTAGCTGTGGTATTTTCCTTCATTATGCTGCTGCCTCAGACTGTAAACCTCTCTAATTTCCTACATCGCAGCTATTTATTTAAATGCTAACTCGCATTATGAAGTGATAATCCACAAGCGCAGGAGATAATTTATGAAGCATTTAAATTAAGAGGAGCAGCTAATTGGGAGCATGTGTCTTATAAGCCTTGCTAACACCAGAAAACTACAAATTAGGGAGAAAATGGAAGATATTTTTATCTTGCTTTTTTCTTTTGTAATGCACTGAGGAAAAATATTACCATACATCATACAAACACTGCCGTTCACAGAAGTCTTCTGTTGTTCACTTCATAGTTAGTCTAACACACAACACTCTCGTTATTACAAATTCCTCATTATAACACACTGAATAATCTTTGCTCTCAGAGAAGGTGGAATGAGGTGGGGTTTTCTGTCTCCAAATACAGTGGAATAAATTTTCCAGGAAAGGTCCCTTTCTCAGCTATATGCATTAATTTAAAAGCGCAAAGACTCCCTTGTTATATAGGGATGTTAAAGTGCATTTAATTTAGGACTGCATCGTGCTGTAAGAGTTTTATAGGTTTTTGTTGAAATGAGAATGAGCATAAATGGCTGTGAATCAGGGAAAAGCAAGTGCTGTGGCCCCAGGGCTGGACGGAATGCATTTTGGATGCTCTGTTCGATTTTGGTATCAAAGTCACAAACTTTGATTTCAGTGCAGCTTTGTCATAAAGACTAATAGTGACCTGAATCTGAACAGCAATGTGCCCCATGGTGTGTCGTTCCTGGGACACAGCTGTATGACAGAGATGGCTTGCTAAATGTTGTTGGGGTGGGCTGATGGAGAAAGGAGGGGTTTGAAACCCAGCATGGGGGAAGGGGATAACCACCCCCAGCTTGAAGCTCACAATCATGCCCCAGATTACCTGGGTTTGTTCTTAGATGCTGTTGCCTCAACAGGGAAGGTGCAATGCTGGGTGTCCTTGCGAGGCAGCTGCTTTTGCCTGTTGCTTTTTTGCCCCAGTTGCTTTTTTGGATGTTGGTGCTTTGATGAGATGAAATGGCTGGGATGTTCTCCCGCAGGAGCAAGAGGGTTTCTCTGTGCTCCCCAGAGAGCATCCTGGGCATGCAGAGTATTGCATTAACACAGTTCAGAAGGAACTCCTGGGATGTGGAAGGTGAAGCTGACAGTAAGGACCACCTTAATATACAGCCCTCTCCCAGCCTTCAGCAACCACTTTAGAGTAGTTTTCAGTACAGTTGTGTGAGATTTTTAGTTAGGATCCTCCTTTACTAGGCAACCAATTCTTGTGGGTCCCTTGTGTGGTTACTCGAGACAGATTCGCTGTTAGAGTAAAATATTGTGCACACAACCCTGCCTTGCAGGGTGCTTGGGAACTGCAGTGAGGTCCTTGCACGGAGGATGCTCTGGAAGCGTGTGTGTGAATTCAACACCGACACATGGCTGCATATGTGTGCACTGCGTGTCTTGAAAATACCTCGCTTTAATCTTAGCATTCCTGTTTCTGCTCTTACAAATCTCCCTTTACATATATCCTGTCAAAAGCAGTCAGCAAACAGGCTCTGGCATTATTGGAGTTGCTCCTTGATTCGAAGGAAACCATAAATCTGAAACTTCAATCATATCTTTATGATCATTCAGCAAACAGAGATGGAGGATTTATTCAACATGGGATAGCAAAGGGGAAACTGCAGGGGGTTATTGCAGGAGATATTGGTTTAGCTAAGGCAGAACTGCTCCCTCGGGCCTCTCTACGGCCGAGCCAATGAACAATGGCACCAATGACAATAACAAGGCAATTATGGGGAAGAGGGTGAGGAGGGGGTAATGCTTTGTTAAAGATAGAGGTAAGATTCCAGCATGGTGTCTCTTTTGTGTGCTTTCGAAACTAGAGGATGGTGTGTCTGCCCGGGGTGGTCTTATTAGGAGCTGGTGATCCTAAAAACACAGCATGTGCTTCAAAGAGCCGGTAGCTTGTGTGTGATTGTGCTGCTCTTAGGAGGTTATGAAGATTTCCTCCCTAATTAAATAGGCCTGGCAGTAGGTTCCCCTAATCCATGCTGCATTCCAGGGCAGGAGATAAATACCTAAACCTCTGCTGACAGAGGTTTGTTTCATTGGCCGTATGATGATGTTGGGCTTCCTGCACGTAGGACTTGTTCCCAGGAGGGGAGTTCAGGGGACCTCCCTTTGCTGGGGGGATGCTCAGACCTTCACCCCAGGCTGGCCACAGTGTTGTGCCACAGATGCTACAGCAGCCCTTCCACCAGCTTGACCTGGAGAGGTGGTTTTGGGATTGCTCACTGACCTGGTGCTCAGCTTTGCACTGCTCCCCGTTCATATTTTAGGTTATTTTTTGAATAGCTGTAGCCAACTTTCAAAAGCCTGACTAGAAAAAGAAGCCCAGTCCTTAAGTTTCAAATACAAAAATAATTTTGAATGCCATAAGCAGGTGTGTCTGCATCTGCTCTCATGGGGCGTTAAACTGGGGCAGTGCCAGAGGGGGGTCCTCCTACAGAACCCCCCCTTGGCTTCAACATCCAGTGACGCTGGGGTCAGCCTTGACCATGGGCCTCCAGCAACAGTTTCCTGAGTGCAAAATGGGAACAGAAAGGGGTGGAAATGGTCATGGGTGAGCTGGATCCTGCCACTGCTGCCAATAGATGGGACTTGCATGAAATTTGCATCTTTCCAGGGTGCATTAAGAGACAAATGTCTCTTTTTAAAAAGATGCGATTGTGCAAAAGCAGGAACTAAGTGATCCATCCCCACCTGTCCTGCCTCCCCTCCCCTTCTTCTAGCCATTTTTCCTCCCCCCTTTCCCTTGCGAGCCCCCAAGCAGTTTGTTTTTGCCTGCAGAAGGAAGCTTGAAATATTGCAAAGGGGGTACAGGCAGCGCTCCCTGTGGCCTTGCCCCTGATGGCACGAATGCAGACATAAAATAACCCAGCGCCATCAGTAACCTGTCGCCAAAGCCCCACTACGAGGTGAGAGTTTTCCTCCCTGCCGTGGCTGTTAGCTGCAATGTATTTCTCCCTGCACTAAGCACCGTCTTTCCCAGAGCTGCATTACAATGATTTATAAACCCCATTTCTGGGGAAAACTAATAGATCAAAGTGAGAAGAAGGAAAAGGAGACATGAGCAGCTGGAAGAAGATATTGAAGCATGAAACAAAAACAGAAATGAAAAAGTAGTTTGTGGCACTAGTGAGTTGTTCTGTGCTGTACTTCTATTATTGAAAAATAATAGGGGGAATCTGTATTTTTAATCCATTTCTTAAGAGACATTCAAGTAATCTGAAAAGCTCTTCCTAGAGCCAGCTTGCTTTTCTGTGTTTGTTCATCTCTTACAGAACCGAACATTTTGCTATTTAGCCCTTCCCTGTCTGTTCTCATGTCATTTTTAGACTTCCCATGTTTTAAGCAGCATCTAGATTTTCTAACAGGGTAACAGAAAGCATCGCATGGAGGACTGATGCTCAGCTGGACCTGAGCCTCAGAGGTGCTTGTTCCTGAGCTGACACTTGGTCAGCTTTTACACAGGGACATGGTAGGCTGAGATCAGGAGGGCCAGTGAGGTGCTCTGCCTTTGTTTCTGTTTCCTTTCCTGCACAGTGGGGATGAACAGACAGGTTTCATCATGTAATTCTCAGCATCAGTCAAGTTACCTTCCAACTGAACTAAGCCAGGAGTGCAGACCAATGCCCATCCCTTAGTTTTACAATGATTAATGCATTAGTGTTTGTAAGAGCTTTGCTGATAAGAAGCTAATTGGGCTTTTTGCGTGTGTTCTGCTTGTCTGGTTCAGCCATCAGACATCCCTGACTTCAAACATAGCCAGTGGTGGGGAATTATTATGAAAATCACCATAATCCTTGTGCAGCACTTCATAGATTCAGAGGGTTGCACAAACCTTCTATCTACAATTTCCCCATGTAGTGCATATGTAAGTGCAAACATTACACACAACAGATGAAATACATTGAATAGGACAAACAGCAGATTTGATGGAAAACAGACGTGTGTGACAAGACTGCAGGTGCTTTTCTAAGAGATTGTACACAGCCATGAGATGGAAGCTGATGAATTATCCCTAGGCATGTTCTAAACTTGTCTTGAGGTTTGGAGGTTTCCATTCAAAGTATTTTCTCTACATTCCTGTTGTTTGTCTTGTTTAAATTTTCACTCTCCCTGGCAATTTTCTGTTACCAGTTAATGCTGCAGCGTTGGGTTAACTTTAGGCCGTCTGGCTTACCTTGGCTCCTGATTTCTGTTGCATCCTTTGGTGTTGGTAAAAGCGTTCCTGGGGGAATGCAGGCACAAGGGTATGTTCATGGACATGTATAATTGATACTTTTCACAGATAACACAGGAAGCATGTTGAATGTACTTGTGTGCCTGCTCTGCACAAGCAACATTTGTGCTTTGTTCACACAGAGGAGCAGTGTGGGCAGTGAAGTAGTGTATTTGCCTTTTGGTGACGTGTAATAACATGGCCTAGAGAAGACACATCTAGGATGACATTCAGGAGCCAACAGCTACGACATGATCTGCCTTCAGTTACGTTTCATGACTACCAATAAGAGAGCTAAGCATTGCCATTTGCAAGATCAACACCTGCCTATTCAATCAGTCTGATTATAATCCCTATGGGTCTTTTCTACCTTGATATATTCTATGATCTATGATCCTCACAGCCAAGCCTGACTTTTGGCTCAGGGCTTTGATGAGTAAGAGCGGAGCAAGTTAAAATAAATACCACTTTTTTTTTTTTTTTTACTTTTTTTTTCTTCCCCGCTTGTGCCCTGTGTGACAGTCTCACAACCTGTTCAAAAGTACTTCAGACCACAGGGGTCATCTTGCTAAGATGTTCACCCGCTTCCTTCTTTTGGCTATATAGTCCCAAGCAAACACCACCCACTGAGCCATGAGCCTGGCGCTGGTGTCATAGCTGGTACCTGGCATGCTGGCCCACCAGGCTGCTGCAGAGGCCCTGTTATTTTCACTGCACGGATCACGCTTACTGCTGACCAGAGCCTAACGCAGCTGCCTCTTCCATAGACCTTGCACTGGCAGCTGCTGACTGCATCCCCTATTACAACAGGCAGAAAAAGCTGTCCATGCTCTAATAGCTATTGTAACCCTCCTAAAACTATGACAACATCTCTCTTCTGACTCCCTATGGCCCAACCAGTCTTTACTCTTCTGTTCCCTGTCTGCGGAGAGAGCTCGCAGGATGAAAGACAGCTAGGAAGGCAGGGCGACTGAATGTGGACTAAGAGCTGCAGAGGAATATGAGAGGAGAATTTTGCCCTATAAGCTTTAATAAGGTGGTGGGTTAAGAGAAATGCAGCTAGGGAGAAAAATGGGGAATATTCTCTCTCCAAATGGGCACTGCTTCAGTTTGTAAAAGCACCAGGGATTCCCCATGTGGCTTAATTTATTATTTTCCCACTCGTTAAATGCCAAAACAATAAAGCAAAATCTATTGTTAGCTTTAAAATGCAGGTGATTTGCATATGGCTGTGATAGTCCTACTGCTGCCTTCATTTAAACTCAGTAAGCCGAGGTACCTTTAAAAATTATGACTTGTTTTACATTTAATATACTGAACTATGTTAACATAATATTAAGGGGCTGACTTCACAGCTTAATTGCTGATCACGTAGAAGGCTGCTTTAGCAGAAGCATTAGTCTGGCAGTGCTGTACAGCCTGATATGGGAGCAGCTGGAATAGCAACCTGCACAAAGAGGCTGCGAGCTGCTCCTTCCCTGCCATGATGCTCCCCCTAAGAGCACCCTAGAAACCCAGAGTCATTTTTACTCTACTCTTGGTTTACTCCCTGGTGTTAGAAGGTATTTGGTGCCCTATTGCAGAGTAGTGCCTGCACAATGCAAGCAGGACATAATTGTACCTATACAAAGTAGTATTAGAAGATTAGGTGGGGTTTTTCCCCCATTCCATAAGATTTTGCAGAGGGGAGGGAATGCACCATTTCCTGGCAGAGCTGAGCGTGTGCTGTACTTCCCAGCTCTGGGTCTCCAAGGTTGCAGTAGAGAGACTGTGTAATTCTAGTGTTGTGCTATCTTCTCATTTTCTTCCTTCCTTTTTTGACCCTTACTCGTGTCAGGCTGAATGCGAAGAGGGCAAGTATCAGGAATGGGAACCAGGTCCAAAAAGCCTTTTAACCTCTTCTTAAATTCAGAGACCCTGTGACAGTATTTTAGTTGATACAGTTGGCTAAGCCTGCAAGCTGCTGCTTTGGAAGGGTGAGTTGTCACAGTTGCCTTTACACTTGCAGTATTTTCGGCACTTTGAACCATTGGGCCAGCACTCAATGGCAAGGTATCATCTTTAAGGAGGGAGCTTCTGCAAATGGCTGACTCATCCTTATCCCCAAACTTCCAACAGCAGAGGCGCACATGGTGCTACCCTTCTCGTCCACTGTGTCAAAAATATAATTAAGGTCCAAATACTGCCTCAAGATGTGTCCAAAATAAGAGGCACTCATAGGCTTTTCAGGAGCTGAAGAGGCATCCGAACATTACCAGCTACTCGCATCCATGTGTCTCTGACTTCCACACACAGCTCCAATTTGGGGAGTTCTGGACTCCTTAAAAAATTTGCTTTTCTCCTCAGTTAAAAAAGCATGTAGATTGACAGAGATGTACACCAAGTTCTAGCCTTCTATGATTTAAAAAAGCAAAGTTATAGGGCCCTGAAAATTGAGGTTTATAATAGAAGTGCTGGCAAACCCTTAACTACAGAGAAGCTACCAGGCGTTGCAACAATAATTGGGAAGGGAGGGAAAAAAATCACACTGTGTTTTTCAGTGCTTAGCTAAGAAATACAACAAGAGAGTTTATTGCTTGCAAAACACAGCTGCACTGCCTCAAATTGGATGGAAAAACGAACCCTGATAATTTATTACACCCCTAAAGTCACAAGAATGTACCCATAAATTACTTTTTTGGAGGGGGAGGGAAGTGGTACCACTGTAGTCCATTCTGCACAACCTACTTATTAGTATCATAATTTATTATTATTATGCCCTGCTGCAAATAGAGAGGCAGATAAAACTCAAATCTATTAAAACAACCGCTCCACTTTCTCTGAGCCACTGAGGGACACCATTCCAAAGGAAATGAGATAAATTACCAAGATGAATGTATGAGTCTTGCATTACAGCACACAGCTTGTATATATGCAAGAACAGGAGGATAATTCAAGCAAAAAAGAGTCGTGTTAAGTTTTACCATTCAGGATTCAACACAGAGGGACTGGAATAATACCAAGCGGTCAATTAAATATTTCTAATGTACAGATTTTTTTTTTTTCCCAAAGATCCTATGTGTTAACTCGGAATGAATGTGCCACGCTGAAATAGCTGCCCTGCTTCTATTGCAAATGTACTTAGATCAGTGTTTATTTAAAAATGCACTTTATACAGCTATTGTGAGGAAGTATACACTATACTGATGTCTGAAAATTATATTGATAGAACCTATCCATATATATCCAAGTGGTGCTGATTAATTGCAAAGCTGATGTGACTTTACGGTTGGTGAAAGACATTGCTTTGCAGTCCTAGAAGGACAAAGTGGCAGAGCCAAAGACACAGTTATAAAGTTCACCATGTGCCTCTGCTAATGGGTCTTAGATAAGTTGACAGGAATTTTGTAATATTTTTCCTTCTCTCCATTTCCTTCTGGGGTAGTCAGCTGGGCCAGCAGTTTTTAATGCTGTCTGTCCTCCCCTTCCCTGCCACATGGATGAATTAGCAGAAATGATAATTGTACTGGGAGGTTATTGCTCATTGCCCTTTTCTGGACACAGGTCAAATGCCTGTTGGGTTATTGCAAAGTCAGGACGAGTTTGGTGCTCTTGGCCATAGTCACTGGGGTCTAATGGAGCCCTGATTCTGGAGGCTGCTGGTCCAGAATGGGTTTGGGTACAATAACTGCCAGGTCTAAGGATAAATCTAGCAGCAGTCTTCTTTCTACCCAGCCATTTTTATGGTTTTCAGTTTTATTTAAAAAAAAAAAAAAAGACAAATGATGCATATGTGATAAAAGTTCATACTGGACTTTTTCTAAGTGATGTAAGAGTTGTGCAGGTTTAGCTGGCTTTACTTTTATGAATGCTGGGGATTCTCAAAGCAGAGTACATGAGACACAAAGCCAGTGAAACCTCAATGGTCCACAGTGTAAACAAACTTAATGAGAAGAAAAGAGTCAGCAATCATTTCATCTTCCCTACAAAGCCTGCTGCTCTGATCAGGAAAACAACATCCAGGCCACGCAGTAAGACACCGAGACTTTGTGCTCTTGCTACAGAGGGTGGAGGAACAGGAGGGATTGACAAAGGAAGGAAATGAGGCCACGTACTCTGTGATACTGCAGACTTTTGTATTTACAGACTGCTGGTGGCCTGCATCAATCTGTACATCAGATTATTATTTCTACACTCTTGCATACTTGTAGCAACTGGGTGTATGTGTCACGTCTCTCTTGAATGATTCTCTGCACCCTTTCAGATTCCATGCATTAGTGTGGTTTTGTGTGGGGATTACTCTTCACATTGATGGCTCTGGTACTTGGAAGTGAAAAATGGAAAGTAAATAAAAGTATTTACTTTCTGGGCTAAAAGGTATATGAAATACATTCATAAAGCTATATTTAGTGCTGCTCTAGGTTTGGGCTTGGATAGTTGCTCCTGCAACTTCTCTGCAGTTATTTATGTGTGAACGTGAGGGAAGAGAAGGCAGGAACTTGTACCACCTTAGTTTGAATGTGAGTTGCCAAATCCAACAATTTTAGCTTTTTCTTTCTGGGCCTTTGTTCAGCTCCCAGATATCAAGGTTCCTGGGGAAAGCTGAATTTCCCCTCTCCAAATGGCAAGCTGTGCTTTGTAAGGGTATTTCCTTCAGATGTGGCATTTGCCTCCCTGGCAAAGTGCAGGGTTGCTACTTGGGCTCTTTTGGCAGCTTTTCCTCCCATTTCTGCCTTTCCCCCAAGGAAATGCTCCACCTGCACAGCCTGGCAGCTTCTGGTGTTTATAGTTTGGTAGCTGGTTACCTTCCTCCTGAGGTTCTGGCAGTGCTGGTTTACAAGCAGGTAGGCAAAGAGGGGCCAGGAGAGGACACCTCCTTCCAGGCTCAGACACGTGCCTAATATGCGGTGCTTAGTTTCTACTGGATATTGATATTCAGCTTTTTCATAAAAGCAACCTGTGGTTTCCCTGTATTGGAAGCTGTGGGTAAATCCCTACTATTTTACAACATCATAGAGAAGCCCCAGGGCTGGCTGTGCCTCTGTTACATTTTTAAAGCAGCAGTAAACAGTGTGCTTTTCTCTGAGCAACAGCTGCCTCGCTGAGGGCGGGCTGGGGAAGCCGCTGCAGAACCCTGGCTCCGACATTCACTAGCTACTGCCGACCTACAAGTATTGCCTGAAAGCCACGGGGTGATGCCAGCTCTAATGCAACAATGAAATACGGCATCATTATCAAATGAAAAATAAGAACAGTAGTTTTGCATCAATTAGATGGACAATAGAGGCAAATCCCTGTGCAACTGAGAGACATTGGATGGGTAATGTTCCCAGGCCTTCTCCACATATTGTAGGAATCCCTCTACATAAATGAATTCTGGCTGGGCTTTCAAAAATGGTTGGATCTCGAAGATCCAGTGGCATAGCAAGACAGATACTTCATATTGTATAAATTAGTCTGTTGCTGCTGGTCATGGCAATTACATTCTCACTTCCTAATTTTCTGCTTTCTGCACTACAGGTGATGTTGGGGAGCTCTTGTTCAAGCTTGGCTAAGATTTTTGAGGGGTAAAAAGTGCTGCATGTACTGAGAGGTAGGACTAGACTAGACAGGACAGGGACATCTCTGACCCCAGTTTATACATGGAGTGGGCATGTGCCTGAAGAGGTCAGCTAGGAATACAGAAAGCTTGATCTCAGCAAGTCATTTTGTGTGCTCTAGGATACATGTTGCTGTTGAAGCGAAGTTTACAAGCCAGTATTTCCTCTTCAAAAAGGGAAGCAGATGACAGGAGCCTAAGTGGAGCAAGGATAGTGAAATTTTAAAGTATTATGACACACATACATTTAATATTACATCACATGTAAGGGAGCAAGCACATATGATTGCAATATTACAAGATGAATATAGGTCCTACGACATTAAATTTAGTGCCTTGTGATTGATGATCCTTTGTTTGCAGGTTTTCTTTTATGTATGTATTATTTCTGTAGGATAAGCATCTTACCAGCTGGAAGAAACATACAACTTTTTTATTTTCTAGCATGTAATTTCTGTTTGATTCACAGCTAATAAATAGGTCATCTTGTACTTTTGAAATGCCAACATGCAGTAATTCAGTGAAATAGAGACTCTACATTAAAAAGCTGTCAACCTCAGTGCAATTTTCCTGCACCCTATGCTCTGGAAAGATACCTTGTCACTCACGGTTCAGCTCTGTTTTCCTGAAATATCTCTTCTTCTGCATAAATAATGAATATAGTTGCATGAAAATATCTGGCACAATGTCTGTTCTTCCTCCCACTCTAAGGAGCTGCAGAACAGACTCTGTATTTATTGGCTGATCTTCTCGACAAATCTTACTGAAATCACAGGTGTGGTAATAGCGTGGCCCCCTCCCAGCTGCAGGCAGGTGTTCTCCACTGTGCTAACCCCATCCTACCCGTCTGGCTGAAGTCAGGGAAATGCTGTCTTAAAAAAAGCCTTTGCTATTTAGTACATCTCAAACTGTAAAGGCTACATGACACAGAATAATTTAAAGCACTTACTTGCTTTCGCTCTCTTTCCATTTCTAATGCATTACGCAGGTCTTGCACAGAAAAGGTACCGGGCTGAAGCAGATCCCAATTAGGAGTTTTTAAAATTAATTCTATTCTTTAGACAAGCTAAATATAAACCCCATCAGATTACTAAGCCTGTCTTCTATTTCACATGGTCTGAAACGGACAATTTACTGTTTTTTAGGGCTTTCTCCTAGTAGCCCACTAGAGGTGACACAAGGACAGCAAAACCTGGTCCTGCACCCCTGATTTGAGCAACACCCCACTGGAGCTGGGCTGCTGTGGCACTGCTGCTACTGACAGGGGAAAGGAGGCAGCCCTGTCTGCTCATAGACATAAGGCCAGAAGGGGCTTGCAATTTTCTAGCCTGATCTGAAAAATCATGATGCATTCAAGGGATATCACTTTCAGAGACAATTTTCAGATGCAATGCAGGGAAATTTCTGCAGTGCTGATTTCAAAATCTCTGAGTGTTTATAACCCACCGTCATAGTACACAGACAAAATTTCAAACCAAAGATTTAATCCTGCAGGTGTTGCTCACAAGGATGGTTTCCTCGGAACCCTAAGTTTGGTAATGCGGTGTGAGGCAGGGGCAATGCTATTTCAATAAAAAACTGGACCAGCCCAAACCATGAAAAATTTGGCCATGCCTTTTGTGGTTTTGAAGCGATAGAAAGCTGAAACTTGCAAGATGTCAACCCCATAAAAATGGGAAAAGTGGGGTGGGCTAGCCCCCTGTGAACCAGGTTTTACAAGGGATAAAGCTGCTGAATCCTCACAGTGAGGTCCAAAAGTAATTTAAATCTCTTCCCCTCTCTCCTTGCTCCCAATTTCCCCATCCCAGTTGTTGCTAGAGGCATCAGCTGAGAAGGAAAGTTAGAGAGTGACACTAATAAGGAGGGCTCAGACGCACTAAGAGTATTAAAAGGTTAGGTCATGGTGTGTTCTATTAAATAGAATATTAATTGAATTCTTGACATCTGAGGTGAACTGTGACATGCTCATGGGATAAATATTGCATTTAACAGAGCATTATGAGCTAAAGCTCTAAATAATATTGAGCATCGGTGCCAATCCTTCACAATAGATCTTAACCTCAGTCCTCAGGGTATGAATGCTCCCTTGGAGTTTTGGAAGCTTGAGCTTAAAAACAGGTTTCACATTTCTTGTTTCTGTTCTCAGTTAAGTCCAAAATTGCTTCTTCCATCTCAATGCTAGATTCTGTCTTAGACTTTTAGTTACAGACTCTCAATATATAGCTAGAAGTGCACATTTCAAATGCCATGCATTACAACCTATTGGGTGCAGTACAAGAAAGGTTGAAAGAAAATTTCTCCTTCTCCACCCCCACACCATAAAGAAGATTAAAACATTAAAAAGACCAATTAAAAATAGGGAATCTCATGGCAACATTTTCATTAACCCTCCCCAGTTCTTCTTTCTGTCTCATTAGTCATCACAGGGAGAGGAAGGATCATTTTAATTAGCAGCATTGTAAAGCTTTATTTAAGGCAACTGCCCCTCCTGCTGCTCTCTGGATTACCCTGCCGGCTTATAAATACAATACCAAATCATTAACAGCCAAAAACAACACTACTGAAGGGTTTGGAAGAAAGAAGATCCACTATGGTCAATGTTTAGGGCTCTTTAACAATGTCCTTTCTCCTTATTCAGGCATAATTCAAGCGTAATATTGGGCTTTACAAAACAACTCAATATCCTCTTACAGCAAAGCCCTTTCTAGTTGAGGATACCATGTGTTCAACTTTCTTCCCCTTTGTTTTCAAGGCAGTGAAAGCACAGAACCACATCTGATAGGATAGACATGGTAGATAGGATCACAGGTTTTCCGACGTCCCACTTTAGAATTACTTGTTAAATTCCCAAATTGAAGGGACTGCTGCCTGCTAACAGCCTTGAAGGAGGGAGGTGAGCAATGAGACCCCAACCAGGGGAGGCTGGTGGAGCATTTTAGAAACAGGTTCTTGAGCGTTTAGGATGAAAACAAAGCGCGCACCCACATTTCACAAAAATGAAATCACTTTTCCCAGTTACCGCTTGCTGAATTTCGTGTTTCTGCAGGAATGAGCCCAATGGGTCTGTTCTTTTAAGAAACCCTCAGCCAATGTTTCCACCCAGCAGTTTCCATACCTGGGAGTTCAGTCCAGAGCGCATGTCCGTGCAGAAGAGCAAATTTGCTCTCCCTTGCTCACCCATGCAACATGTGAATGACCTCCTCCGCAGTGCACAGGCTCATTTTGAAACTAGCTTGGGTCACTGTGTTTCTCAATCAGGAATTAGGTGCAAACCAAGACCTCTCACCCTCTTGCAGGGTCCTGAGGCAGAGACACGCTAATGGGAATAAACAGCACAGTGTGACCCCAGATCCTAAATACCCCAACACTTGCAAAGATCTTCACATTGCCTTCCAGCCCCTGGCTGTTTCATAGCCTGCAAACAAACAGAACATTTTCATTCTGGACCATGCTGCAGCAGCTCCCTCTTTTGCATCCAGAACAGTCATGAAAACATCGTCTTTCTTAAGATGTAAGCTGCACGAAATGTCCTCCTTACCAAGAAACTACAACTTGGACTATTAAGATTCACCATTTCGATCTGTGGCCTACTTTCCCTGACCTGGATACGTAACTATGGACTCTTCAGTACACCTGGGTGCTGCAATCTCTAATTGTTCATCACTGTCCAGCCAAGGCAACCCAGTCGTTCCCTTGGAGCAACCTATCAGCTACACACAGGAGTTTAAGCACTGTGAGTACTCTACCATGGACTTTTCACATTGGGATCACAGTCAGGATTTGATTTTTTCAAAGTTAAAACATCACACAGCTGAAGTTAGCTGAAAGTCTGGGATATCTTCTTTGTTGCTGTGTGCCAAGCTGCATTAAGGTGTATCAGCCACCTAATTCTTCCACTTTATTACTTGACATGACAAAAGGAAAATCAGACCAGAGGCCAAAAACTCTTAACACGGAAGTCTGGAAACACAAAGTGCAGTTCATCTCCCCCTGAAAGTGAGCTTGCTCACTTCACTAAGCAGAATGTGGAAATAATATCAACTTCTTCAAAAAATGTGCCTGTTCCTCAAGCAAGGTTTAGAAATGATTCTGTATGCTTGACTTCACTTACATGAACTACTGTTTAAGTAATAACAAAAAGGAAGACAGCAATGATGTATCGCTGAATGATTAATGTATTGCTTCTTAGAGTTCATTTCATATTAAGTCAACATCTGTATCTGTGGAGGTTGGCAGGGAGAGGTGCTGTCTTTTATGGAAGTAACGGCTACCTGTCAGGCTGTCACAAATTTAAGTGAATTAGAAAGAAGGAAAATATTTGGGCTTATAAAAAAAAAGGGGAGCTGGTGGTGGGGAACCAGCAGAGCTCCAGTTTGGGGCTGAGCAGCCCCACAGCCCTCCTCTGCTCAGACAGACCAAGGGGGGCTGGCAGAGGCCAGCGTGCTGCCAGGGTCCGAGCAGGAGAACCACAGCTGCAAGGGGTGTCACAGATGCTGAACTCACTTACAACCAAACAGTGCCAAACAGTCTGAGCAACACTCATTGTAAAAGTTTATATCGGAGTTGCTTTGTTTTCTATTTATAGCCGCACTGTGTTTTTCTTGTAATACATTTTTAATGACTTTTAAGGCCTAGTTATTTATTCTTCTGAAGCCAAATACTTTCTCACTCTGGTAATGCAAGTGAACGAGCTTTGCATGGAAGAGCTACAGAGGAGATGGCCGGACCTGCTCCCTGCGCTGGCAGCAGACTGGGGGAATGCTGCACTGCTCTTGGGAGCCCCGTGGCACCCAGGGCACTGATGCAGCAGGTGTCCCAGGCATGCAGCTCCCCACTGCTTCTCTGCAGAGGGACTGCCTGTGGAGGGCCCTCCCTGGGCCAGAATACTTCCAAATTACTAATTATTCCATCTGCACACAAGGGACTCTCTTTTTATGCTTATTTGGCTTTACATTTCCTAATCCAAAATTAACCTTAGTTAAAAAACAACCCCTGAACCTGCAGTGTCACACAGACAGTGGCCCCTTCCATCTGTGTGTTGAAAAGTTAAGCAGCATGAACAACAGACCAAACAAAAGCGGAAGATGGGACACTTTGAAATGGTAGGGTTTTGCATGAAATATAATTAATCTGCTAAACCAGCATCCATCCCTAAGCACAAATGCTGATTGCCTCATGATGTCTAACCAGGATAGTATTAACTCTACGCTTTTTTCTAAATTGTTATATATCCAATATTTTCTTTTGACTCTTCTTTATATTTATATTAATAACTATGTAATCACTTCATTAGTTTATTTAGATTATGTTATTTTAGGAAATTATTGTTTAGATAGCCTTGTCCTTCCCATCTAGCTGTGCTTACCCAGAATTAAGTAATATCTGAGGAAACCAATTAATTGCAACTCAACCGCTGTAATGGGGTCTGCTCTACAATGTGGCAATGTCTAATGGAGTTTTAATTTCCCCATGGTGAGTCAACATTTGCTTAAAGAGAGAAGGCTGTTAGAGCAAACCACTGCCTCAGACATGCGCAGCTTCTTCCAGGTCTGTGGGGCTGAACCGGCATCTTGGGGCTGCTGCTTCTTTCTGTTGGCAGTAAAAATCACAGAGGGTGGTAGCTGGGGCATCAGAGAGCACCCAGTTCCCACTACAGGCTGGGATTTCCCACAGACTTGCAGAACATGGAGGACATACAGCCCTACATGGCTCTCAGGTTGCACCTCTCAACCTTGCAGGGCTCCACAGTGCTGAGATGAACTTGTCACCCAGTGAAAGTTTGACAGCCTGTTTTCAATGCATGGTATTTCTTAGAAAATATTTACTTTACTGTCCTGGGTCCTCACTATGCAGTTGCACCAGCAAGTCCTTGTCATGGACCAGAAGCCCATTGTGGTGGTGGGGCGGTCAAAACCAAAAGTCGCATCCCCAAGGAACCTATTGTACCCATATAACTCGTGACACAGCAGAATTTATAACAAGATTTTTTTCCATTAATTGGATTGTGCAGAGTATTTAGTGCTGCCAGAAGTTACATTTGGGATTCTGAAACACCCCTAGTCCCTCCCTCGCTCTGGCCCTGGGTATCTTTGCAAACCTCAGTCTACACACTGTTGACTAATGACTGTTCTGCTTGGTGAACGCTGACAAACTTCTGAAGTTGGTCTGCCTTTCCCAGTCTTCTGACAGCTTAAAAGATTTGAAACAAAGCTACATTATGATGCAACCAAATCCAGCAGCATCTGATTAACAAAAAGGAGGCCACAGCTACCTGACAGGAGCTGGTGGTTATTTTTTATTTCTAAAACAAACTGATGGCCTCAAACATTCATACATGTATTTATTTTTTTGTTTAAATGTCTCATTTCCAGTTGGTTTTTTTTTGGATCATGCAAGGAAATAAAGTTTTGCAATTCTTTTTCTCATAATAAGTCTGTCCAAAAATGATGTTGCTCATTGTGTTGAAAGATGGTTTCATTTTCTACTCAAAATTGGTATGAAAAATTTGCCTTGCCAAATGAACATTGTATACTGAACTTGTCAAATCCTCTCTCCTGACACAAATAAAAGATAACATTGGGTGGCAGCATGTAAAACAGCACTGACAAGACAGCTAGGATGGAAGCAAAGAAATGCATATTTTTCTCTTTCTCTCTTCCTGAGAAGGGTAGGAGAAAAGATCCAGGTGAGTGAATGCTGGCGTGTTACAACCGAAAATACATCATCTAAAGGCTTAACAAGCCATTTCAATGCAGGTTTTAAGACGAACATAAGCGATTCCATTTCTGATTAGCAAAATCATGACAAAAGTCTCAACTTTTTCCAGGCAACCAAGAAAGCTGCGAAGCAGAAAGAGTGGCTGGATGAAAGGGATATTCAGTTAAAAGTTTACAACTCTGCTGTGCAGGCTGGAAGGACTACTCATAGCACTGCTGAAAATTATTCAGAGTGTATTTAAAAATGAATAAAGTAATGATAGCACTTTCATTAGGTCTGCAGTCACACCATGTAAGTGAATTTTTTTTTCCTATTAAAATTGTTGATTGAAGGCTGTTAGCTATTTATCAGCCCAAAATTACATTTCTTCTCTCCTAGGGGTTGCCTCTTAAAAATCACAACAACTGCCTAGTTAGTAACAAGAAAAGACTCCTAAAACTGCAGTTTCAGGTTGGGGGGGGAGGAATATAAGCATGAAACACAGATTGCACCTTCAAATCCCCAATGGCATCACGCTTCTTTGTTCTGCTAAGAAAAATTAACCTCAATCTCGGCTCAAGGTCCCCCGATTGATTATCATAGTCATTTAAATACTGTAATCTCATTTTCAGCATCAGGGAAAGGGAGCGAAAAGAAGAAAAAAAGAAAGAGGTGGGGAAGCGAGGGGGAGAGAAAGAGAAAACAGAATAAATTATCTGACAAAAGGAAAAAGGGCCTTTCTGCTTACGGAGCCTATTTCAGATCCTTCCACTTGATTGGAAAAGTTGATGAAGTTTAAATGAAGCAGAATTAGAGGCTCAGGCCACTGAGTATTGACAGGGGCCCATGGAAGAATGTGCAATTCAATAGGCCTGATTTCTGTGGAAAACAGGGGAAAGGCCTAAATGGTATAATCTTCAATCAAATCTAACATCGACACTGACAAGGCAGGGTAATGAGATAGGCCAGATCAGGCATGTTGGTTAAAGAAATTAATCCCTCTCGCTGCACCAAGAGTTCAGCTTTGATGCCTATTGTACAGACCCCCGTCCCAGCCTATCTAAATGCTAACTAACTGCGAGTGTGATCTGGGACTGTGCTTTTCATTGCTGGGGCTAATCTGATAACAATTTTAGCTCCCTGATTATGGCGGCAGAGGTAGCACAGCAGCCCTTCGCCATGGCACCATGGAGAGGGAGGAGAGGGGCAGAGCACTGCGATGGATGCGGCCGCGCCAGTGCAGGGAAACTTGTGTTTCGGCGTGTATTAGGGCTTTAACACACAGTAATACATGGTAATTAGTGTAGTTACAGTTGCCTCCTGACCAGCTGATTGGTATCTCCAGGGAACCACCGAAGGGGCTGGGCAGCAAGCAGGAGGGTGATGGAGAGAGCAAATGTAAAGGGAATTTGGGAAGTTGAAAAGCGTGCTGCAAACAAAGGGGCTCTTCTACCTGGGTGAGCAGCCTGAAGCTCGTGATTAAAACCATCTTTATTTTTTTCAGGCTAGTTTGCTCTTCACTAAGCAATACAAGGTTCACTGTGTTTGCTTTTCTGATTTTTCCCCCCCTCCCTGGCCTGGGATTTACACTATTATTTTTAATCAGATTTCACTTGTAGCAATTTTAGGCACAAAACCCTTGTTGGTTTGCTTAAAAAAAGTAAAACTAGAGGTATTTCCCCTGATATTGAAGTTTTCTTAAAGGCTGTTGCTGGAAATCTAGTAATAGGATCCCGCTTTCATTTATCTATGTTACTTCAAATGAATGCAAGTAGACAAGTCAATGTAATTTATTTTATAAAGTACAAATGGTTAAAAAAGAAAATATACTCAGAAATGCAGGTTCTGTCTAATCTGTACGATGTGAGCAGCCAAGCAAGAACAAAACAATCCCTGCAAGATGACAAAGGCTTCTCAAATTCAATAATTAAGCATAAGAGCATCTCTAAGAATTTGCATGGAAAGCAATCTGCCCTTGGGGAAAGTGTGGCTAAAAACTCGCAAAAATGTGCAACTGAAAATGCTGGTCCCTGTGATTGCCCTGAACGTGCTTCATTTGCTCTGTATTCTGCTAGGCAGCACTCAAAAAGAGGGGAAATGATTGCAGCAAAGGTTTAAAAATGAAGAGTTTTCCACCTTTTCTTTGGGCAGCTGCCCACCAGTTGCGTGCCCAATGCCCTCCTGTCCAGGACAGTCCTTTCTGAGCCTCTGCCCGCTTCTCTTCTGTGCTCAGGACGTTTTCTTGTGCCTCTTCCAGAGGAGGAGGGATTGTTGGTGGAGTGGGAAGCTGAGAATGGAGAGGAAATAGGGCAGAGATATTCCTGTGCTCTTGCAAGTTTTAGCTGGGTCTGGTGCTGCTCTCAGCCTGCTTGGTTCAGTGTCCCTGGAGAAGGGTTTGTAGGTAAGGGCATGTGATTGGGATTTCAAATATTCCTGACTTTCTGCATGGTGTCTTCGATTTGAATTAGTCTGAAAATCATCTCTTGGCTTAATGTGGTTTGGGGCCAATGCCATAAACCAGAGTTGGCTCTCCCCCAAAGTTTCTTAAATCTTTCAGACAATAAAGCCTGAATTTTAGTTTCATCATAGAAATTTATAGCCTGCTGCAGCTTTGGATGCACTATGAATGCATGGGTGAATGCATGGACCCATTTGTGACATTTTTTCCTTTTATTTTTTTAATGTATTCTGCCTACATTCTCTTGTCCTTTGGCTTAATTTCTGCTTTTACATCACCAACAACCGAGGCAAGAAGCTATACAGATGTTCCCTGCTATGACAATGTTGCTATTAGGGTCATAATGCAACAATTCGATCTAATGGTTATTATTATGCTGGCTGACTTCAATAATGCACTTTTAAATCAAAGGGCCTTTGAAGCTTTATTTCCATTGTATTAGACAAATAAACACCGAAGATTTTCACAAACATAAAAGGCATTCACCTTGTAATGTTTCTGGGCTTATTAGTCTCACCAATTTGCATTGTTTTGTTCACATAAAGGATCAAAATGCCCTTTCGCTTGCTTTTACAAACTGTGTGCCTATCTTGGGGGTGAGCAGCTATGAATGCCTGGTGCTGCTGGTGCTGTCCCTCTGCCCACTTAGGCAGTTTGTAGCCAAAGTCCTGTCTTTAACCAGGAGAAAAACCCACTACTTTCATTCACACCGAATGTTTACTTGCCTCTTGGAAATGCCTTATTTATTTCAGTGGTGTCTGTGCAAAATATGGGAGGGCACTAAAGCTCATAAGGAGTTTAATTTTTAGTGTACCAAATAATTCATTTAAAACCTTAAATGAGTTCATGCTGAGAAGAAAACCCTTAGAAGTCGGAGTATCGGAAAGACAAAGCTCAGAACCAAACGTAATGATTATTTGACTAACCAGCCCTTCATTAGTTTATTTCTCTAATGAATTATTGAGCTGTACTGTGTAGACATTTCCGAATACATTTTTAAAAGCGCTACACTGGCCTTAGATTGCAAAAATATAATAGTACTAGTGATAGAATAATAATAGTAATAAGCACACAAAATGCTGCATAAACACTAATTAATCCTCAGCGTCCCCAAGCAGCAAGCACAGAAGGCAGGATGCTCAGCACGTGTAGTGATTTGAGGTAAATAGTATAATTAACACCAAATAAAAGATGATCTTATTCCAAAATACGGCTCACAGTACTTGTGGCTACAGGGGTTATTCACCTCAGACAGACAAACTAAAATCTGGCCCCTGACCAAGTTTTCTGTAGATACATTGATTTCAAACAGCTGAGAGCAGGTATTAGGAGAGGGAATGGAGTTATTTAAGTCAACAAAGCTAACACCTGAGGGAAGTTATCCAAATGCCTTGGAAGCTGCATCAGGGGGCTGTGATGCTGTCAGTGGAATTTGCCACACCTGGGGCTCTTGGTCAACATGGAAGCAGCTGTGAGATCTTGGCTGTGGCTGAACCCCCAGATCGCTCGAGGAGAGCAGAACGGGACCTGCGCTGTCTCTGTAAGCTTGAGGCATCGGTGCTCTGTGGAGAGGGAATGATTTTGCTCTCTGTTAGTCCCAGCTGTCACGCAGATGCTGCACCTGCAGTTTCTGGTAGCTCATACAGCCACTCTCTAAGCATCCAGTGATGGGTATGCTTTTAAGGAAGGCTTTATTTTATCTCCTTTCCTTCCTGTGCAGGTTAGCAGTCCTTGCACAAAGGTGGAGCTGGATTACAAAGGTGAGTGGTGCCTCCTGGCTCTGCCCTATGAAAGGGCTTTGCAAGATGAGAGCATGGTTCTAGGTTCACTTTGCCTCCTCCCTATGCTGGTGCCAGAAGTGCTAAAGAAGATGAGTGGATTTGGAGAGAAGATTTAAAAAAAAAAAAAAAAGGGAAAGTGAGGTTAAAGGCTCCAAGGCTGAGCAGAACGCCCCGATGTAAAAGCCCTCTTACAGCCACAATGCAGGTCTGTTAATAAAAGCTTCAACTCCAGAGTGATGGAAAACCTGCCCTTTCAGTAATTACTGTTGCAAGACGTTTGTGATGCATGTAGTTTACAACTCAAAGTTGTAATATTCTTTTTCACACCCTGCATTTGTCTGTATTTGTCTCCTGCATAATCAGAGCTTTTATTTTTTCCCCCAAGGTGTGGCACAATTTGTTTGATAAAATGCTCCCACTTGCTTTTCTTTGCTGTCCTTCCTATGGATTATTCCAGAACCCAAAAAGAGTTTGCAATAACTCTCAGCAGTGCCTTGCTCTGTGACAAGTCAGACAGCTCAGAAATACTTCGTTATAAGGTTCAATAGGCAGGAAAGGAAAAAGAAAACGTGGTGAGTGATTTCTACTTTTACTTGGTACCCACATAGTGAGTGGAGTCCCACGGCTGCCCGGCTGGTGCCCTGCTGTCACCCACTGAGCTGTTCCCTCTGGGCATGGAGCAGGCTCCCGGGGAGCACAGGTTGAGCTTTCCCGTGTGTCCCCTTCCTACACTAAAAAGGGCAAAATCAGTTCCCTGGCCCAGCTAATCCTTCCTCTACTGACACTGCCGAAACCAAGGCTACCAGAGTGCCAATTCCTGTGTTTTTTAAGGGTTTTTTTGATCATATGTTCTTCTCTGGATATTGTAGCTGCTGAAATTTTGTTGCCTAAGTCCTGTAGCTTTTGTTCAATCTTATTTGGAAGAAAGAAGAAAATCCAGCCCTCAGGGCTGCAGAGAAAAGCTTAGGAAAACGAACTGTAAAGGGCCTAGCATCAGTTGTCATGTAAATAATGACGTTTTAAAACAAATATTGTGGCTTCAAGCAGTGCTGAAAACTTCTGTTTGTTAACTCCAGTTCTCCTGCAGTCTGGATGACTGGGATTAAGATCAGCCACCAGCCTTTCCCAGTCAGCAAAACACCATCACTGTCCTCTTCCTCCTCAGAATCGCCCGTTCTGAAAGAACTTTTTAATGTTGAGAGCTGTGGTTGGGGCTCTGAAGGTGAGTTGGGTGCCTCTCAGCTCCAAAGGCTTTTCCTGGAGGGCAGTTCCCCACTTTCTGCATGTCCCATGGCTGCACTTTAACAGGTAAGAGGATGCTTTGGCACATGGGTCTGGCAGCTGGGATTTCCCATTGACCTTCATACACCAGGGATAAGTCCAACTCCAGCCTGGTGACACTTTGGCAGTGATATGTTGAATGTCATTATGGTATATTATCCAAAAGATGTTCATATATATGTAAGCAAACTGGTGTGGGCCACTTTTTCTGGAGTGCATGTCAGGCATGCTGGGGGTTAAGTGTGGTAAAGTGTTGTCTTCTGCCCAGAGCTGCCTTATTTTTGTAACACGGTAGTTTTCAGTAAGTTTGTGCTGAGAAAAGTGCTTGGCTAAGGCTTTCACTGGGAAAACCAAACAAACCAGAAATGCTTTGCTCAGATTTTTACTGGCATCGGTAGATGAAATACTTTCCTCAGTTTTATGCTGCAAGCAAATATATATTGATAAACTAAATTAATTCCTTGATTAATTAAAACAATCCTACTTTCTACCAGAGAAAAATAGAGCATTCATCCCTAGAAATCTTTACACGAAAAGATGATGTTTTTAATCTGTGATAGCCAGCATGTGTGGACACATCCTGGTGGAAGGATGGAGCTGAGCAAAGCTGAGGCAGGAGGGTCAGCCAGAAACATAGACAGTTATGTACAGCGGTCTCCGTTTGGATATGTGATGCCTCATTTAGAAGATATGTGAGAGAGCTTGGAAAGAAAGTAGTGGATCCTGGTGTTAGATGCTGCAAAGTAGGAGGTCAGTCACTCTTGCACTAGGGTTTTGGGGACCGAGTGCTAGTTAGAGGAAGCAGGGACTCAGTGTCCTATCCATCTCTATTGGCCCTCAGGTTCTTGTGCATTTGCTGTCTGGTGAACCTTAATGACAGCTGTTGGAGCTGCACATTCCTCAGTGCCCTCCAACCGCTGCCAGAAGCACTCGTTCAAGCAGCCGTTGTCTCACAACCTTTTGTCCCTTTCTTTTAAACCATCTTTGTGGCCTTGGTTTTCAGGTAGCACGGCACAGCATAAAGGTTGGGACCTGCTGGCCATCCTCTTTGGCAGCTCTCTCCAGAATGTCTGGTCTCCCAAGTGGGGAAGAGATCCCAGACTGTAGTTGGAAGCACGAAGTAGAGAGGGCTGATGCTGTGAGTATGCCACTACCGGTGTGTGTACCAGCAATCAGGACTGGTTATCCAGTAAACTGCCATCCCATCACTGGCAGCAAAGGACACCCTGGTAAATTCAGCATTCAGTGGGGCACGATGGAATGTGGGAAAGCAGTTGGAAGGGGGTTAGCAGTTTGCTGCAGAAGCTTTACAACATAACTTACCATCAGGGGAAATTGCTGCTGGTTCCAAGAGTAAAAGCATCCCTGTTAATAGCCCAGTTACTTCATTCTGAAAGACTGTATCAGGTGAATGCAGATCTCTTTACATCCCTACAGGCTGGCTCACTGTGAAGGACAGCCTCCTGCAAGGAAGCCCTGAGAGAACAGAATTTGCCCAGAATGCTAAAATTTAATGTTACTTTTTCTCAAAACTTGCTCAAACTCTAGTTTCATCTGGCCAGATAGCAGAAATCCAGATGGGGTCTTATTAAAACATCCCACGATTTATAACTGCTCAGAATTCCCACTGCCAGGATGCTCTACAACAGGCTGAGAAAAAAACTCGAGCCCTGAAGCTGGGGCTGAGCAAACTGCTGGACCCGAGGGGAGAAGACATCAACTGAGCTCCAGGGACAGACAGCGCTCGGCCAAATGCTCCTGTCCAAACAGGCAAAACTCCCACATAAATCAACATAATCTTAATGACTGCATATAATCTACCTGCAATGTATACACTACAGGCGAGGAGCTGCCCTTTGTAGGATTATCCCAGTGGTTTATTCCTAGACCCAAGATTTATGGCGTTGATGGGTGCTTTATGCCTATTTCCATTTAAGGAATGGAAATGCATTGTGAAAATAAGTAGGATCAACCCAACCCCTGCAATTATGTCTTAGCATACCTTAAATGCCATATAATTTCAGATTCTTCCGATTCATATTCATGCATCACCTAAAAATGTATTTACTAGCACACTTTTCTAAGAAAGGCAGAAACAGTTTGGAGGGATGAGGGAGATGCGGGGCTGCCTCCATCCCGAGGAGGTTTGCCCTACCTCCCACATCTGTCCGCAGCAGATCTTTCTGGGAGGTGAGGAAATCTCACCCCAGTTCCACTTCCAAGCAAAGATACCGCCAGTTCCTATCAAATTTACAGAAGCCAGAGAAAAAAAAGTAGGTAGTTTTGGATTGGAAAGAGTGAAGCTGCTTTTCAGTTATGATACAAAACATACTTTTTTCTTTCCTTCACCTTCCTAATATAACTTCCAATTACATTTTTAGAGTTTCATGAGAAAGAAAGAGAAGATGTTCAATGTTGCAAGACTGGGATTTCCTATGATATTCAAAATTTTACGGCTGGCTTCCCAGCGTGCCGCTGCCGGGGTGTGATCCCAAGGGAACTGCAGCAGAGGCTGGGATGTCACCGCTGCCTGCCGTGACTGTGACCATGCAGATGAGCAGAAGTGCTATTCTTGCGGAGAGTTTGGACACATTCAGAAAGACTGCACCAAAGTGAAATGCTATAGGTGTGGTGAAACTGGCCATGTAGCCACCAACTGCAGCAAGACCAGTGAAGTCAACTGCTATCGCTGCGGCGAGTCAGGGCACCTTGCACGAGAATGCACAATTGAAGCTACAGCCTAATTATTTTCCTTTGTCGCCCCTCCTTTTTCTGGTTTTTCTGACCCCGAGAGCCGGCGGGTCCCGGTGCCACCCCGGCGGCGTGTCCCTGCCCCGCACTGGGCTTGGGATGGGGATGAGGACGAAGCTATTCTGCGAGTGCCATCCAGGGGACGAGAGCTGTACTTCAGCTGCTGCTCCTGGGGGGCTCCAGGGAAAGAGAAAACGGCCTCGAGCTGTGCCAGGGGAGGTTTAGATGGGATGGCAGGAAAAATTTCTTCGCTGAAAGGGGTGTCAGGCGTTGGAACAGGCTGCCCAGGGAGCGGTGGGATCACTGTCCTGGGAAGTGCTTAAAAAAGAGGGAGATGTGGTGCTGGAGGACATGGGTCGCAGTGGGCTCGGCAGTGCTGGGTTAACGGCTGGCCTCGATGGTTTAAAGGTCTTTTCCAACCGAAATGACGGTGGTTCTCTTTTGATCAGGAGGGGGCAACCGCAGTGCGATGCCTGGAGCTTTCCCAGGCCCACCCAGAGCTCAGCCTGCCCATGGAATGGGAATGCGATGGGAACTGAGAAGTGTCAGGAGCTTGTGACGGGACCGCAACCCCCACAGCTGGTCAATCCCCCAGATTCAGGCGGTTAGAGTTTGTGTGTCCCCAGGCGCCCCTCACTGCAGGGTGGGGGTGCGGGGGCAGGGGGCGGCACGCCCGGTGACACCTCAGTCCCTGTCCCCGATCGCGGCCCAAACCAGGGGGCTGTTGCTTGACAAAGCACTGGAGCCTGGGAGGGCAAACCCCCCCCACGGTGCTGCGGCCACCAGCCGGGGCTACCGGGCATTTAACGGGGCTGCACCGCGAACCTGCTTGAGAAGGAGCACAAGGAAACACATTTTTCCCTCCTTGTCATATACATTAACAGGGGAAAACCCCTGTCTTCAACCGTTGTCACCCTCCGGGTGCTTTAACAGGGTTTTCCCGCTGTGTGCTGTGGTGGCCTGGGGCTGCCCGCGGGGACCGCGACTCCCCCCCCGCCCCGGGGTCCTGTTGGCCGGTACCGGCGCTGGGATGGCTGGGTGGCCGTGCCCGCTGGGCCGCAGGGAGGGACCGGGGACCGCGGGGGCTCACCTTGAGGATGCGCGGGTTGCACAACATGCTGTCTCGGGCCACCCCCAGCCGCTCGTTCTCGCTGCCCGGCTCCACCTCGGCCAGGGTCAGCGGCCGCCGCGGGGATGCCGCTCTGCCGCCCGCCATGTCGCCGCGCTGAGGGGAGCCGGGGCCACGGAGCTGCAGCTCCCACCCGTGAGCGCCGGGGTGGCGGTGCCACGTCTCCTAGCAACCGCCGTCCCACGCCGTTGGTCCGTCGCTTTGATGGGTCCGGCTGGGGCCGCTTCCGCGGGGCGGTCGGAACGGAGAATCCGGGGCCGAGCGCGGAGGGACCGTCTTGTGGGGGGACCGTCCTGCAGGCGTACCGCCCTGCAGGGGCACCGCGCTGCGGGAGGACGCCGGGCGGTGTGGAGGTGAGGCGGGAGGCCGCCGCGGGCGGGAGCGTGGTCGCCGCGGGGTGGGAGGCCGCGTTGCCCCGGCTGGGGAGTGGGACAGGCTGGCGGGGAAGGCGTCGTCGTCCCTGCGGGGTCTGCGGTTTGCCGCCTCGGCCTACGCCGTTCCTACCGAGAGGCCTGTGGTTGCTCCAGGGGCCTCCCTCGCCTTCGGTAGTCCCGGAGTGGGGCGAAGGGTGATGGCGGGCCGGGCGGCGCGGGGGACGTGTGTCCGCAAGGGGGCCCTGGCCCGGGGCAGCGGCATGCGGCCTGGCTTTGTTCGCAGTTCGGCGCAGGGGCGGGCTGGGTGGCGCTGGGTGGCTTGGAGGGTGTGTGTGTCCCCAGAGCTGCGTGGCGCTGGGTGGCTTGGGGGGGTGATCCCCCATAGCTGGGTGGCGCTGGGTGGGTTGGTGTCTGTGTCCCCAGAATTGCACGATGGTGTCTGTGTCCCCAGAGGTGCATGATGGTATGTGGGTTGGTGTCCGTGTCTCCCCAAAGCTGTATGATGATGTGTGTGTCCCCTAGAGCTGCATGGTGGTGTGTGGGTTGGTGTCTGTGTCCCCCCAGAGCTCTGTGGTGGTGGTGGGGTTGGTGTGTGTTCCCCCCCCCCCGAGGTTTCAGGGCAGCTGCTTCCCAATGGAGGTAACGTCTGGTACCTGTCAGCGCTGGAAACTGCGTTGGGGATGTGAAATTCAACATCTTGTGTTTCAGGGATGACAGGATGTTGCTTTGTGAAGTGTTGTTTATGTGCTGGCTGTAGAAAACGTGCTCAAAAATGCTTCCTGTGTGCTCTGTTTAACTGGAGTTTTCAACAACAGGTTTGCTTTGGTTATAGAGTCCATTGGAGCTGGTAGGTCTTGGCTAGGCTTGGGCCTGTTTGAACATGGGCAAAGCTCATTAGAAGCTTCTAATTAGAGAATTTTGTTTTAGTGCTGGTTAGTCTGATATTTCTTTATCGTTTTTAGTCTGTTGCTATCTCAGTGATGAAAGCAGAGTTGAATATAGCAGTCTGTCATTCTTTGGTTATTTAAAACAACTTAAAGCTAATAAACTGTACCCTTTGTTCTTACAGGAAAGCAATTTTAAGGCTGAATACAACTGTGATGCACATTGTTTGATGAAGGCGGCATTGCTTTTTTGTAGTCACTTTGCAGAATTAGTTGGATTGCGAAGTAAGTATCCACATCGTATGTTCCTAAGATCATACTGAGTAGTTCTGCAGTATTTTAATGTTTTAGGTGGGGAGCTGTTTTTGGGGAGTGGGAGTTGGTGTTTTTATTTTTACTGTGTAATGGTACATAAATTATAGCACTTGAGTAAAACTCATCTTTTATTTAAGGTAAGGAAAAGTATGACAGGAAAAGAAAGTGTGAACGATTTTCAAGTTCAGGATTTTCTCAGGAAGAAGAAAAAGAAGAAGAGAAAACACAAAGAATACAATGAGGCATGTGAAAGTGATGGAAAAGAAGATACACAAAATGCAGAGTTTAGTCATGCTTCTCTAGTGCTGTTTGAAGATGAAGCAGCACAGAACGATGAAGGCCGTAAAAAGAAGAAGAAAAAAAAGACCAAGGAGAAGAAAGAAGAGTCTTTGTTAGATAATTCTTGTGTAGAACTGGAAGATGAAATTATTAACGAAATGGCAGCACAGAACGATGAAGGCCGTAAAAAGAAGAAGAAAAAAAAGACCACGGAGGAGAAGCAAGAGTCTTTGTTAGATAATTCTTGTGTAGAACTGGAAGATGAAATTAGTAACGAAATGGCAGCACAGAACGGTGAAGGCCGTAAAAAGAAGAAGAAAAAAAAGACCACGGAGGAGAAGCAAGAGTCTTTGTTAGATAATTCTTGTGTAGAACTGGAAGATGAAATTAGTAATGAAATGGCAGCACAGAACGATGAAGGCCGTAAAAAGAAGAAGAAAAAAAAGACCACGGAGGAGAAGCAAGAGTCTTTGTTAGATAATTCTTGTGTAGAACTGGAAGATGAAATTAGTAACGAAATGGCAGCACAGAACGATGAAGGCCGTAAAAAGAAGAAGAAAAAAAAGACCATGGAGGAGAAGCAAGAGTCTTTGTTAGATAATTCTTGTGTAGAACTGGAACATGAAATTAGTAACGAAATGGCAGCACAGAACGATGAAGGCCGTAAAAAGAAGAAGAAAAAAAAGACCACGGAGGAGAAGCAAGAGTCTTTGTTAGATAATTCTTGTGTAGAACTGGAAGATGAAATTAGTAACGAAATGGCAGCACAGATCGATGAAGGCCGTAAAAAGAAGAAGAAAAAAAAGACCACGGAGGAGAAGCAAGAGTCTTTGTTAGATAATTCTTGTGTAGAACTGGAAGATGAAATTAGTAACGAAATGGCAGCACAGAACGATGAAGGCCGTAAAAAGAAGAAGAAAAAAAAGACCACGGAGGAGAAGCAAGAGTCTTTGTTAGATAATTCTTGTGTAGAACTGGAAGATGAAATTAGTAACGAAATGGCAGCACAGAACGATGAAGGCCGTAAAAAGAAGAAGAAAAAAAAGACCACGGAGGAGAAGCAAGAGTCTTTGTTAGATAATTCTTGTGTAGAACTGGAAGATGAAATTAGTAACGAAATGGCAGCACAGAACGGTGAAGGCCGTAAAAAGAAGAAGAAAAAAAAGACCACGGAGGAGAAGCAAGAGTCTTTGTTAGATAATTCTTGTGTAGAACTGGAAGATGAAATTAGTAACGAAATGGCAGCACAGAACGGTGAAGGCTGTAAAAAGAAGAAGAAAAAAAAGACCACGGAGGAGAAGCAAGAGTCTTTGTTAGATAATTCTTGTGTAGAACTGGAACATGAAGTTAGTAACGAAATGGCAGTGGATGCTTTCCAAAAGAAAAAGAAGCAAAAGAAGCGGAAGCATAATGATAGTATAGATGAGCAAAGCAGTGTAGCCTGTGTCACAGTAGATCAGCACACCACTGAAAGTTGTCAGGAGGTCAGTGCTGATGGTGTTCTAAATAAACAATTTGTTAAGAAGAAAAGAAAAGAAAAATTGCCTGAAGAGGATGAGGTCCATGAGCTGCCTACCTCAGAAACACATGATAAAAATGACAATGAAAGACCAAAAAAGAAGAAGAAGGAAAGACGCAGTAGTACCCAAAATATGGAGGAAGACGTAGATGTTGCTGTTGATGAGTCACTGTTGTCACCTCCAGAGCAAAAGAGGCAAAGGAAAGACACAGTGTTGCCATTACCAGTGGAAGAGGGTGATGTGGCAACACCCCAACAACAGCATGAAGGTGGTGACTGTGATGCTTCTCCTGCCATGAGTGAAGATTCTGCAAATGTAGCTGCTGAGTTTTCGAAGCCGACCAAAGCAGCGGATCAGTCGCCTCAAAAAACTCCAGCCCATGCTAGAAAACGAAAAAAAAGTATCACTTCTGTCACAGAAAAAAGCTGTTCAGAATCTGACGTACTGTAAGTTTAACTTTTGTTTGTGCGTTTTGCATGCCCACCAACACCCCCCATCCCCCCACCCCCATGTTTCTATCAGATTATTTGGGTCCCAGATTTTTCTTCAGTCTGTTTTGTATGCATTTTTAAAAACAACTTCAAAAAGCTTTACAGTATGTTGAGCTGTTATAGAGACCTATTTTAAGAGTTTAGTTATCTTGTGAAGATACAGTGAAAATTTGTAGGAGTACAATACCATCGCCTTCAGCATAGAATATTTTCTCCTATTTAAAAACTATAGGTCCAGAGATAATTTTTGTGCAAGCAACTCATATTAGTAAAAATAAAAGGGTGGTGGAGAAAGGGATTTTATTTTTTTAATTTGGTATTTATAGTAAACATATGCATTTTTACCAAGCAACTAGTAAAGTCAGCTAAAGACTTCAATGTTCTGTGCAGATAAATGCTAATGCAGGTGGCTCTTGATGCTTTTACAGTGTCTAGAACCCACAAAAAGAGCACTAGTAAGAGACAGATGGGAAAATTCTGTGTTGCCAGTGGTAGCAAGAGACACTGTTTCTTTGGTATGTCCATGTGTGAGAGTTTTGCGGGAAAGGTGTGGAATTTCAAAACTTCAGCAAGCTCTTTCAATATTTTAAGTATAGAAGTTTTAGAATAAATTACATTGATGTTAAAGGATTGGAAATACAAGGGGGTGGATGTGTGAAGTATTCTTTGTTCTTTAATTAATGAACATGTTGATTCTTTTAATGGTAGAGAAACTAACAATCTTTGTTTTGGATGTATTTTATTTTATGCTTCTTAAAAATTTTTTTTAAGTATCAGGACACCAGAACCCTTGGCATCAAATAGAAAGAAGGGCAAGAATAGTTCCTTAACTGAAAGGTTAGCCCCTGTGGAGGGTAATCTGGATGATGAAGAGTGTCTGGGTGATGAAGAGGACCTGGAATCTAGCACATATTCAATTGTGGATTTGGATACTGCAAAACGAGAACTGGAAGAGTTTATTCCTCATGTGAGGAATATATCAGACAGTTCAATCAGAAAGGCTGGAAGAGACCTAGTGAGGTTTAAAGAGTTTAAAAAACAAGGTGAGCTCTCTAAAATACTGTTGCAGTGAGGAAGGGCTATGCAGCTGTGCTAATAGAGGGTAAATAATTAGGTTTTGTATTGTGTCTGTCACATCCATGGAGTCTGGTTCCCTTCATTCCGATGGAGGTACTTTCTGTTTCTGTGCTTCACAGCATCTCAGCTCTTGGTTTGTCTCTTTCAGTTTTCTTTTTTTAACTTCTGAATTTGTTCCTCTTTCATTATGTGTTTGCTAGAACCTGAAATGTAATGTACAAGAGATGGTACTTGAAGTTTGTTATTCAATTTCCACTCCCCCCATCCCCCCTGCCCCCCCCCCCAAAAAAAATAAAAAAAAAATCTGTACATTTTAGGTATTGCTGTCAAGTTTGGCAGATTTTCACAGAAGGAAAATGATCAAGTCCGGAAAAATGTTGAACAGTTCTTGGCGATTACTGGAATAGACAGTGCTGAAAAACTCCTGTTTACCTCAAGATATCCAGAAGATAAAGAAACTATTAGTCGTCTAAAAGCAGAACATCTGTTTTGTGAAAAAATTTGTAAGTATTTAAGTTCCTTCTTGGATGTCTGAATGTTACATTCCACAGCCTGGTGATATCGTGATGTATTTTTTAAACTAATTTTTTATTGAAAAGCACTAATGTTGCTAAATTTGGCAAAAGAGGGGTATGCTGCTGAGATTATGTAGTTGATAATCTGTACAGTATACTGTTCTTACTTTTTTTTTCTTGGGTATGAAGAGCTAGAGATTAAAATACCCTTATGACCAGCAGCACTTACAGAATTTCAAACTTGCATTTGGGCTTTATGGCTTAAGGTGTATTATTTGCTAGGCTATAAGTAAGCATAATGAGTTATTAATGGGAGATGTGATTATGTCCTGTCTGAAATTGTCAGCTGCTCTTAGCGCATGTAATTAGGTGGCAGGTTTAGGACTGAGTAATGAAAGAAACTGAAAGAATTTAGGTCATTAGCCAATGTAGTTAGTTTTTCAAGACTTGAGGAAAACAAACTTCTTGCAGTCAAGATTCTATTTGCAGGAGGATCATATCTTCTCTTCCTCCACTCATTTTGTTGGGCTGCTCTTGGCTGGAAAACATTTGTATTTCATATGGCAAACATGCTCATTTTGTTACATCGCTGATGAATCTACTCGGTGCACTTTCTCAGAGGCTTTCCGTTCTGTGTTTGTTCTGTATCATTAGCATAGCAAGACAGTAGATGACAACCTGTGTTGGATTTGGATACTAGCATTTATTTAAGGATCAACAAGGCTGCAGATCTGTTCCTCCTTGATTATTTCATGTACACAATCATTCCCCCTGCATCATCACATTTGCCTGATGTTGACTTCCCTTCCAATTGGGGAGATTGCTCCTGGTCTGGAAAAATTGGGCAGAAAGTCATGTCGGTGTTATACAAGTTGCTTGCAGTTACCTATCCTGGGCATTGCTGACCATGATTGTTACGTGTTCCCAGGTATTGGTCTCTGTGGATCTTCCCCCATTTCAAGGATCTTCCCTTCATCCAAGAACTTCACTTGTGTGAAGAACACTGTACACAAACCCCCAATCCCTGCTTTTCCCAGTCAAGACAGTCTATATGCAGAAGTACAATATCTTACCAGCCTCCTGGCTGGTGGCTGTCTCACGTCGCTCTATTAATGGGAGTATTCAGTATGTTAGTTAAATTTTAATTACATCTGGATCAAATGTACAGCAGGTCCATACAATTTATAGCTAGTGAGTAGCAGGTTTGTGCTTGAGAGTTCAAAAGTTCTTTTTTCAGTATTTACCTGCAGCTATGCAGATGCATACACAATTATTTACTGGCTGTCATCATTCACAATCTTACACAGTCATAACAGTTACACCTTTGAAACTCCTCAAGAGATTCTGTACAGGCTATTTCCCATGCAGTTACTGAAGTGTTGTAGGGTACATTCTCTTCAACAGAGAGAATCTATCATTGACAGCATGATCATGAAAATTTATATTGTTGGTGTTTGGTTTTGTTTTGGCTTTTTTTTTTTTTAAGTGGCCTCACCAGTATGAGAAATGTTTCTTAAAAATAAATCATTTCCCTTCTAGCTGAGGGCATACCACGACCATGGAGGCTAATATATTATCGAGCAAGGAAGATGTTTGACCCAAATAATTATAAAGGGAGGTAAGCGAGTAATTTGAAAGAGTTATGGGTGCTAATATCAGTCTCTGATATTTATTTGTACATTAAAAATGGGTATAAATGAAGATTCTCTTTCCCATTTGTGCCAGTTACTGACTTAATTGACAGTTCATTTTTCTGACTAACCCTTATCAATTACACTGTTCTGAAGCATGACTTGAACTGGTAGTGATGAATGATATTGAAATGTACATAAAGATGACAGCTCTTTTAAGATACTGGAATGGTGTGAATTTACAGTTGAAGCTGTGCCCATTTCCTCAACTAGGTATACTGAGGAGGAAAAAGAAAAATTAAAGAAGTATCATGCTATGCATGGCAATGATTGGAAGAAGATTTCTGAGATGATGTCCCGTTCTAACCTCTCAGTTGCTATGAAATACTCTGAAATCAAGTCGGGTATGTAATTTTAAGGAAAACAATTTGTTCTGTGTATTGCAGTTTGAGAAGTTAATTTAATTGTGTTGTATATGCCCTAAACTTTAGGAAAAAAACCTAGAGTGGATTTTTTTTTTTTAATTCATTTGCGGTGGTTCTTTTTTTCCAAACCACTGATTGCATTTTCATACTGAAGGGATAAGAACAGTCTTTGATAGAAAAGGGAAAAGAAGTGGAACAAATGCAACTTTTTAAGTTGAACAGACATCTGAACAGATGCTTTAAGAGGGAGTATGGGAGGAATTTGACAGCCAGGTTTTAAAAGACAGAAACTAGGAATCAGTGCTATTTTCTAGTGATTAGACTGAAATCTTTCAAATCTGGTATGCAGAAGAGTTTTTAGGAAGTGTGTTTAAGAAGCTGGTCCTTTAAATAAGAATAGTGCAAAATGAAATGTTGGCTCTTTTGCCTTTTTTCCACCTAATAATTTATAGTAAATTATGCCTTAACCTTATTGTTCAATTTCAGATATTAATTATGGTCCTTGGTCAAAGGAAGAGATCCAAAAGTTAATGCATGCAGTGAAGGAAGTGATTAGGAAAAGAGCAGAAATGGAAGATGCAGATTCAGTTTCCTCATTGAAAAAGTCAAACAGAGAGCTCTCGATTGCCCGTGAGAAACTGCACCAAAAATTACCATGGACTGAGATTGAAGCTAAGGTGGGAACTCGATATTGGAGACAATGTAAACAGAAATGGTAAGGTTTTATACTCAGCTGAGGTAGTAAAATGTATTCTGGGAGTATACATTCTGCAAAACTGTTTGTACTATGTTGAGTGTTTGGCAAGGTAGGTGATGGGTTGTAGGCTATGGAAGAGGTGTTGTGGATGTGTCTGAGACAAATAACACTTGGCTAGCTGGGTTTTCTTCTTGCTGTGATAATGAAGCCTGATTTCTGTTTCTTTGTGGCAGCAGTAGCATCTTGGAGACACTTCCTTTTGATGCTTGGAATTTCTTGAAATGATAGAAATCTTTTTTTACATGTTTTCAAAGGTCTACAATTTTAATGAACAAGATGACCAAAGGGCAGCAGTTGTATAGGGGGACCAAAGGATTACAGGCCAGGATCAATCTCATTAAAAGGTATAAAATGTTTTTGTGTCTTACTGTTCTGAGTTGTGTTTATAGAAGCTCGCAGGGTGAGAACGGCATGCCTATGGTTTCAGAAAGGTTTTGCAACCACTCTTTGGACAAAATGTCCTGTGATTTCTGAATGGAAAAGCTGTGAGCGTTATTGAATTACTTCTAAATTCTGCCTACAAACTGCTTCTGTATTACATTTGCAGGTTGCATGAAATGAAAGTGGAGGATTCTAATGAAGTAAACTGGGAAGAACTTGGCAGTGCTATTGGGTAAACCTTTTTTTCCTCTTTTTATGAATACAAAGGATAGTTGAAGCAGACAGCGTTAAAAATTCCACAAAGGAATCAAAGTTCCTAGACCTCTGCAGCTATAGAAAATTGTTATTTAGTCTGGTAACGTGCAGTTATATATCCTTACATAGTATGCAAGGTACTGAGCCATAAACCAGTAAGCTCTGAAACTTGCTTTTAACCACTTCAGGCAACCCATGCTGTATTTCCAGTGCATGCTGCGTACTACAACTGTGTTATGTAGTCTGTGCTAAAGTCTTTCGTCACAGACTTCCCAGGGTTTTAATCAACATACAGGAAAAAGGGATAATTACAGGAACGTGTAATACAATGTAATAGTCGTCTTCCAAACAAAGCAAGTGTTGAATATGAAATTACCAACACTGTGAATGCTATACTTCTTCTAAAGTGCTTCTTTTTCCACATACTTTGTTTCATTTCCTATTTCTTTTTGCTAAACATACAATATGTATGATGGTATGGTTTAGGTTCTTACCTTCAAGGGGAATTGCTGTCTTGAAAAACTGCTTTAATTAGGATTTGAATTCAGTTCTTTCTACCTGAAGCTAAGATATTGTTTGACTGGCATCATTCTCATGAATGGATAACTCGGTAACAACTAAACTTTGTAATAGTTCCTTGCACCACTAATTCTTTGAACTCTTCTCTTTTCAGAGATGTCCCTAGATCCTATGTTCAAGCAAAATTTTACAAGCTAAAAGTCTCCAGTGTCCCCCTCTGGCAAAAAAAGACTTTTTCTGGTCAGTATTCCAGCTGTTTGTATATGTATCTTAAGGTTTTTGCTTGAATCTGAGAGGATATGTATTCTAGTTCAATTCTTTCTTAGTTACTTTCTCCTAAGTAAATTGGCTAAAATCACAGGTCATTTACTTATTTTATTAAATGCTTTTTTTTTTTTTTAAATAGCAGTATACTTTCAATGTCATCTTCGTGCAGTGCTTATGAACCTCTTCTTTAATACCTGGGCTTTAAAAGTTTTATGGCTATGCTTTTTTTTAGTTTCTCTGCATGTAAGTATATGATCTACCCTGCAGTTACTGTGATTACTACAGAAATAGTGACATTTTTTGCATTTAACACTGACAAAATAATTACTGTCTGTGAGATCCTGTTGCCCTTAGGCATCCAGTTCCCTTACAGATCTAATTAAGACTGCTTTTTTATCTTTTTTTTTTTCCCCCAAAGAAATTATTGATTATCTTTATAAAGAGAAGCTTCCAGAACTTGAAGAAAAGTTAGCAAAAAAGAATGGGAAACATGATATTTCTGAGAATTCAGCACCCAGGAAACTGGAGAAGTTTTTCCGTCTTAGTGACATTTTTGACTCCAGTGAAGAGTGTGAGTAATCGACTGCCTTAAAAGCAATTCCCGCTCTGCGTATTTAACTGCAAAATGGATCTGTTCGAAGGTGGGCATGGATCAACAACTGCAGGTACACAGGCTGTCTAATAATAGAAAAAGTAAAGCTAACGCGTGTATGATTTTCTTGTTTCATAATGACGACTGAGGTAAATACAGGTTTTGTGCCACCTTTTATTACTTTAATGTCGCTCTGGTTTTAGAAGTCTTTATTTAAGCATCCAAGTTGCTTTCTGTATGTCTTAAAAATAACGTTTTTCCCACTGCTTTGTTTTCTGTGGAGTTGAAAGCTGCTGTTTACCCTTTGTGCATGAACTTGGTTTTCAGAACTTGAGTGAAATTTAAATAATTTTAAAAATCCATGGAATTGGGAAAATAATTTCAATTTGCTTTTGAATCTCTGTAATAAACAAATCTTAAGACATCTGTGTTGATGGAAACAGCACAACTTTTGTTTTTTTAACAAGTATTTTGTTCTTAAAGGCAACTGCTTTTTAGTTTTGATGTAGACTTACACTTTTATCAGCCTTCAAGAGAAGAGGGCTTTTTTGTCCGTTACTGTTCATAAATTGTAATGTCATTTCATGCTAGCCAGAACAATGCATTTAAAATGTTTTTGTTAATATTTGGAATACAGAGAGAAAATAAACTGTGTGTGTATGTGTATATATACACACACACACATATATTTTTATTGTGCTAAGGAGAATTTTTATATTTAAGAAAACTGAGGGATAAGATGGAGGTTTTACGCCTGTCTTTGTATGATATTTTTAGCTATCTGCCTAGAGTGATTATTTGTAAACTGACTGAGGAATGTAAAAAACCAAAAAAATTCTACTGTGCGTGTAAAGTATTTGTATGGCCTGTTTCTATTTTGTATATGCCATATTAGAAAGTAATGTGAGAAGACTTGTTCTCGGGCATACTACTTTTTGATGGCCATTTTGATAAGTAAGAATTTTCTTCTTTAATTTAAGAATTGACATTGAAAATGCATAACTTTCAATGGCTTGAAATAAAGGCCTTGCTGGAGGTTCCTCTGGACTGTGACTTACAGCAAAGAATGATAAATGAGAACTTTCCATATTTAACTGTGTCTGGCTTTAGTCTCTCTGAAAATAGAAAACAGTGGGGTTGTGAGACAGGCAGAACACCCCATGAGATAAGCCACCGGTTTCAGGGTAAGTTTTCCAGCAGAGAGATGAAATGGGGCAGGGGAAGAAAACATATACCAAGTCCCTTGCGCTTAGGTCTTGGACTTGCTTCTGTTGCCATACAGGTTTGAAGGATAAAAGCTGAAGAACCTGGATTTTTGAATCTGAGCTGTTTGTGTTTTTCATGTTTTCTTCCTGGAGGGTGAATTTTCTGCAGGTTAGAGCACAAATGATTGTGTGGTTGTAGAGTTTGTAGAGTAGATCTCACAGAAATAAACTTTTATCTTCACAATGAGATTTATCCTTTGCTTTAAAGGGAAACTGTTGTGTATGAGTGGAATGCACCTCACTCAAAAGAGAGGAGTAATAATATGTTTTATCCAGGTAAAATAATAATTGGATAGAGTTCAGTAAATTCGATGGAGTTTAACAAAGTTTAATAGTGGTTTACCAAGGTTCGGTAAGCTTGATGGCCAGGTTTGCCTTATAATTTTTGCATGGAAGAAACATAGAAAAGAAAAATTCAGTTAGAATCAATTTAGACACAGAGACCAGAGACGCAAAGGGTAAGGAGGACTCCCCTGTTGAGTCACAAGGTTCTGAGTGGATCCCCTTGCTTTCCAAATTCCTGATGGAGCCTAGGTGTGGCTAGATCCAATCATAGTCTCAGACTTGGACAACAGTTTATATCTAATGGAATTATATATACACAGTTTATAATTAATATTGAGTAGCTACATGGATTAGTAATGTTTCATTAGTATAATTCAGCATTCATCAGTCAGAGGGGGTCTGTTGCGAATAAGAGATCTCTCCACCTTGGGTAAGGAAGGATCTTTTAGTCTCGGGTAAGGAACGTCAAGCCATGAGAGGTGTCCCTACTCAAGGGAGAGTCACCCAGCAGGCTGTCCGGTCCGGCTGCAGTTCAGAGAGAGCTCAAATCGGGCGCATCCTGATAGTAATAGTGATAGTGTGACGTGGCTGGCTGCTAGTCAGTAGTATAGACAAGATAATGCCTTCGTTCTAGCTGTGGTATCTTGTTCTGTCTTTGGGTTACCTTACATTTTTGGGCTTTGAAACCACCTTTTGTAACACTTTTCTGAGGCACCTTCACTTCCTTGTAGGTGAGCCAGGAGCTCCCCAGCTCAGTGGCTCACACGGGCCTGGGGACTGTTGCTCCTTAGCCAGCCTGGAGCCAAGTACCGCGAGGGGTCAGGTGCATCTGTCACAGAACCTTCCCAAGGAGAGCTCTTGCTGATCCTTGTTAAAAGCAGTGGCTCTACAAGGTAATGTAAGGAACTGTACACCTGGAGCCATCACTGCACCAGCTGCTTTGGGAGAAACAAGGAGCCGAGCCATGCCGCACAGGGCAGGGGGAAGGGAGAGGCTGCGTCCCTGCTCCCTGCACCCCTCCTGTGGGGTGATGGCGTGTTCATAGTCTGTTTGCACACGGGCAAACGCTTGTTTGGAGGAGACAAGAGTCCATGGGCATTTCCCACCAGCTGAATAATGGCATTTAGGGGGTAAGGAGGTGGCTCTTCCCTTTGCCAGCTTACAAAGGGGTGGGGGAAGGGGGGGCAGGTATTTCATGTGGATGTTTCAATATTACTGAAAACAGTAAGCTGCACAAAAGTGGTTTTGTTTGGTGTTTTTTTTTTTTAAATAAGGCTCCACCGATCCATGGGACAAGTAACATTGGCAAAGCTCTGTGTAGCAGGCTGTGTTGTAAAGAAGAGCATGGCTGATCCCTCAAGCCTGAGAGGTGCTGCAAGTCCCCTAAAAACTGCAGCAATTCAAGGAGATACGCCACTTTGAGCAATTTTCTCAGCATATTAGTGGCCTGAATGGTTGTAGAAAAAAAATTCTGGGCCATGTAGCAACCTCAAGGATGGAGACAAGGTGCGTGGCCAGAGCCATGCACAGCTGAGGAGTGTCCCAGTGGCAGCTGCTGAAGATCAAATGGGGACCTGCCTGCCCCCCAACTCCGGCGGAATTGGAGACAAGGGGCTGCAGAAGGGCAGAGCCTGTGCCACCCCCCGAGTCCTGACGGCTCGGCAGGAGCTGGGGCTTTGCCTGGGTGAGGGCTGCAGGCCTGGGCCATGGCAGCACTGGGGGGGCACGGGGCTGCGCAGCCACTGCCTGGAGCCACTTCCTTTGCATCGGGGCTGCGAGGGAGCGTCCCCCCACGCCGGGTTATTGCTTCAGGCTGTTGGGGAACGCCCCGCGCTTGGGGTTAGGGCAGAATTTTATTATTCCAGTACTAAATCCCACCCTTGAGGCAGTGCCCTGAGCAGTGCTCCCCGGGCCCTGACACCACCTGGGTTGTTGCTAGAGCGCAGCCCCTTTCGCCCCGCCAATGCGTGCCTCAGTTTCCCCGTGCCACCCCCGGCACGGCCCCTTTAAGGCGGCGCCGCCGCCGCGGCGGGGCGGGGCGGGGTTTGGCCGCGGGGGCAGGCGGCCCCGCCCGCGAGTGGCGGGCCGGAGCCACTTCCGGTGGCGGGCCGGAAGCGGGGGTTAGCCCGTGGCCTGAGGGAGGGTGGGCCGCGACGGGCGGTGGGCACGTGGCGGGCGGCAGCGGGGGAGGTGAGCGGGACGGGACTTCCCCCCCCGGGACCGCGCCGCCGCCTGCCGCCTTTGCCGGGGGGCCTAGTGCCGCTGGGGTTTCCCTTTGTTTCGGCGCCGCTCCCCTCACGCCCCTGAGGGGCGGTGCGGACCCGCTGGGCCGGCCCGGGCCTGCTTGGCGGGAAGCAAGCGGTTCAGCTCTGGGCTCCGGTCCCTTTTGGGGTGGCGGGCCCGGGCAGGGCTGCTGGGGAGGGGAGCTGCCGAGGAGCTATTGGCGTCACGGGGAGCGGCTGCGGCGCCTTAAACCGGGAAAACGAAACTGCCTTGGCTCGAGCGGCCCGGCGGCGGGTGCCGGTACCCGTCGGTGCGCGGTCGTTGGGACGCGGCGGCAGCGGAGCGTTACGAGCAAAGGGTTCAGTGCGCGGCCGGGGTTTGTGTGTCCCTGCGCGCTTGTTAACCTGCGTAGATAAGTTTTTACACTTTGTGGTAGAAAAAGGTGCGATAGATACTCTCTTGCCCGCATTTGCGTGACGGGATTCAGGTGTGAGCCATACTTGCCACCTCAGTAGATGTGTGTTTATGTTAGTCTAAATACCAAAGTAATTCTTAGTCTATAACACGTGAACTGAACCGCTTTCCGATGCTTTACCGTTTTGCTCTAGATCTTTGGAACACCGTCATCATCGTCAAGCCTTGGTCACCAGGGGATGGATTATTGAAGATAACAGCTTTGCTGTGCTGTGCTCGAGGGCATGTATGGCTGAGGGTGTCAGCCTCCTTCCTTGGCTGCAGGGCAGCACCCTTCTCTTTCCCACCATGTGACCTGGCACACCTGCACATCAAATAACTTCTTTTCCAAAGGTAAATACTGTATTCCCCCCCCCCCCCGCCATGTGCATGTATATATGGGGAAACGCATGATCTTGCTTTATCTAGATTTCTCCTGCATTTTTTGTTACGCTGAATAACAGAAGCAGCTACCATCTTTCCTTTTATACAGTTAGTTCAAGTGTTCATGGTTTTCTAGTATTCTGTTGAGTTTTTCAGACTAGTAGGATCCGAGATGACTGTATGGCTGCTTAGTGAAGAACTTTTATTTTTAAAGGAAGCAATCCGTAGTGAGAATTTTATGATGTTTTCTAACTGTAGTAATAACGAAGACAGGAAAGTTCTATATAAATATTCTTTGCTTTTGACAACAGGGATTTGTTAACCTATACATTTTAGCAGTAGATTAAGGAAAAAAGCTAATTAAATTTTGTGCTTTATTAAATCTAGATCCCACAGATGTCAGTAAAGCAATATAATGAACTTTAGCATTTTAGTTCTGGAAAGTATGTGTTAAGTGTGCAAGAGGGTTTTTTTAGCATGTAAAGTGAATTTTCACATGTTGTTTCCTAGGCCTAGGGTGCAAATTATGCAGTTTGACTTCTTGGTGCTTTACTCTTAATGTTTGCCATTCAGCAGGCATTTTTCTGTAATGTTCATTTAATGCTTTAATCTGTGTTTCTTGGTTTTATTGCGTGCACCTGTGTGATACAAGAACATTGTATACTGCTAATGAAACTCATCACACTTGAAAATTAGGTAGTGTTGTGGCTGAAAGGAAGTATTTTTCCACTTTCAGTCTTTGGACTTCTGTTAATTCCTTCTCTTTTCCATCCAAAGAATGAGCACATGTCGATGGTGTACACCTAGTGGTTCTGACACCACTGAGTTCCTGAAGAGCTATGCTTCTAAACAGTTGCCCCTGGAAGATTTTGAAGGATCCAATGATGATCTCTGCTACTGCTTGGAGTGTGTGGTTGAATACCACAAAGCAAGGGAGAAATTGCCAAGGTTGCATGAGGTAATTAATAAAAGACTTCGGCTTTTGCTCATTACTGAGCAGGAGGACTCAGTACTGAAAGAAAACTTCATAAGAGGCTTCTGTGGTCTAGCCTCAGTGTAGGGGGGAGTTTGTGCAGGGGTTGTGGTTTACTGGTTTTTGGGAGTAGGGTACTTTGTTTTTTAACTGCTTTTTTTATATTGAGTTGCAAAGAACTGATGGTAAAACAAGATGACCCTATTGTTTTGCATATCACTAAATTAGCAAGAACTAAAACAGTAGGGGGAAGTTGCCGACTAGACATGGTAGCTTGAACTTTATTCATGCTGTGATGGTTTGATGTCTGAAAAAAAGAACACCTGCCAAACAAATTAACAGCTCTTTTTCTTTAAAGTATTTTCTTCTTCTCTCTCTTCTTGGGTTTGTTTTGTTTTGCTTTCATTTCTCATTCGTAGTTTTCTGTGATGCTCAAATTTTGGAGAGCTGATCTTGTAAGCCTGTGAGATTATGCGATTAAAACCAAAAAAGTTAAAAAGCCTCTTTATTTTGTTATAAGGCTTTTGTAATTCTCCCTCATTAGTGTCCAATTTTCTATTTTGGAAAGCTTATTTTCCCTTATGTGTGTGTATATGTAAAATGGTTATTTGTAGCTAATTGGTCATATTTCAGACGTCTAAAAAGTTGCTCTTTAAATTAGTCAGCTAGATTTCTGTGGAGGGCAATCCCATCTGAGCTTAGATTGGAAATAAGTGGAGTGGCTGGACTGCTGAAAGTTCCTTTCCGTATCTGTTAATTGTAGGAAATAACCTTGGTTTCTAATTGAGGTTTGGAGCAGTTAGTTTAGATGAGTAGTGTTCAGTGAGCTTGTCCTGGTTTCAGCTGGGTTGGAGTTAATAATTTTTTCAGGAGCTAGTACAGTGCTGTGTTTTGGCTCTGATGTGAGACCTTTCAGTTCCTTAGGCCTTGTTAGTGAAAAGGCTGGAGGGGCACCAGGAATTGGGAAGGGGCACAGCCAGGGCAGCTGACCCGGCCTCACGCTTGGTGTATGTACCTGGCGGGGTGGCCAGGATGGGCAGGTCATTACTCAGGGACTGGCAGGGTATGGTCGGTGGGTGGTGAGCAGTTGCATTGGGTACCAGGTGTTTCTTCCTTTCCCTCTGGATTTTCTTTCCCTTCCTCTTTTCATTATAACTGTTATTGTCATTATTGTTATTATTTTTCTTTTATTTTTATTCTGTTTCAATTATTAAACTGTTCTTATCTGAGCCCTTGGGTTGGACATTCCTTTCCAACTCTGCTCCCCATCCCTCAGCGTGAGGGACTGGGGAGTGAGCGAGTGGCTGCGTGGTAGTTATTTACCAGCTGGGGTTAAACCATGACAGAGCTGAATCCCCTACAAAAATTCAGTAAGTCAGTCTGTTTGCATTGTTTATGTTCACTCCCTTCCACTAATACATTGAGAAATACATGAGAAGGCGAGATGCTAAAATTGCTTTTCCCACTTTCCTGGTTGTTTTCGGTATTGTGCAATTCTTTATATTGGTCAGTGGAACGAAGTTTTGTGACTAACCTATGGCCTGAGATAATTATTGAATGGTTTTTGGATATTTAACAGTTTTAAAAATGCTTCTGGTTTGAATGCCACTCTTATAAAAATTACTTCGTAATCTTAACTCTGAAGCGAGAGTTTTGTGATTTGCACAATCTGGATTCCCATGTCAAGACTTCATTACTTCACACCACACTTGGAAAGAAACTTCAAAATGAAATTTTAAGTTTTGGAAGTCTAGTTAAGGTTTCTGCATGTGGTAATAAAGTCCTTAATCACTTTCTTCACAAGTGCAGTTTGATTAGTTTGTTTTCCCTGCTGAATAGGTCCTGTGGAAGTTGGAAACCTCCCGTCTTGTTGCCCACATTGAGAAATCCATGCGAGAAGAAGATGGAGAAGATGATGAGTTGTTTATAGTGGATGAGAATGGAGAGACACCACTGTCTGGTTATGTGGGCCCAGATTTTGAGAATAACCTACGAGTGCCCCTCGTAGAAATACTGAAATATCCATATCTGCTGCTGCATGATAAAGTCAGTATGTATCTTACTGTATACAGTTGGAAGAGAATGGTACTGTTTCTACTGAAGGAGGTGAAAATAACAAATAGTAGTTAAACTGAAACCACTGTGTGTGTGTATATGTATTTTACATTTATTTTGACACTGAATAGTGCGGGGTTTTGTTGTTTTGTGATCATATAAATTATTCCTTACTATAACAGTGTTTTATCCTTTTAGGTGAGCTGTGTGTGGAAGTGCTCTGTAGAATGGAACAAAGTCACAACTCCTTTCAGGTCTTTGAGAAATATCCAGGAATTTATCTCTTTTTGGTGCACCCGAATGAAGTGGTAAGTTACTTTTTCTGTTCCACTAAAACTTTGTTTTAAATAGCATCAGAACAGATTCTTATTTTCAATAGCAAGAATGTGAAAACAGTAGCATTCATAATTTTAAGTGTTTGATTTTCTGTATTTTTTCTTTATATATGAAAATGAGATTTCAGTAGGAATATAGTTACGCTTGCTGAAGCAGAGAAGACTCTTCTAGAATCACTTTACTTTTTGCATTTAGTCAGCCGAAGTTACAAATGTTCAATCAAACTGTAAATTTCCGTCCGTTACTCCAAACAGAATTCTTCTCAAATGGGCCAGAGTTTGTAATTTAGTATATTAATCCTCTTCTCCTTCCCTGTTCTTTCTCCATTCCTAGATGCTTTCATGTTTCAGTAGTACTCAGAACCTTAAAAATTGAAAAAGAGAGAATAGTAGTTACTTGCAAGAAGAGGTGTTCAGCAGTGCACTTCCTCTTAAATTGTCGCTGAATTTTGTCATTACAAGGAGGCAATGTTGATTTTTAATTGATTTGGGTATTATGTGGTGGAACAACTCAAAACTGCAGATTTTTTTTTTTTTTTGGTTTGTGTCTGAATCCATATGGGATATTTTAATATTGAACAGTCAGAGATCAAAAGTTCATTTGAAAGTGTAAACAGGAGAGCTCCCTTCTTTCTGATATTTAGAAGTGTCAGCTGATCTTGTTATCATTTGTGCTAGTGTACATAGCAGAGATTGCTCTCATTTTGAATCCAGTCTCTTAAGAAACTAACAAAAAGAAATTTTGGAATGCTGGTGGTGTCTAGATTGATAGGGTTGAGAGGCTTTGCAATTGCAGTTGTTACCAACACTTCTATTTAAGGTTAAAAGGATTTGAGGGATTACAAAAAGACCTGAGAGTCTCAAAACAGTACAGATGTGTGCCTGTGTTTTTGCATTGTTTTGAAGATGATGTATAATCCAGCAAGAAGACTGTTCCTTCAAACTACATATACACATCCTAGAAGTGAAACTGGTATCAATAATAAGGAAGAGTACTGACAAACAGTGATACACAGAACACTTAGGAACATACAGCCTGCTGCAGTTGGGCAGGCCTGTTGGACCAGTGACTTCTGGTTTCGTGCACCATGTTAATACTGAAGGGAGACTTGAGTGCTTTCTTTTCATGACTTTAGAAAAGGCCCTGTGTGGTATGTTTATCTGTAAATTGAATTCAGATGTGTAACTCAAAGGAGTATTGAATTGTAACTCAGCTGGGCTGCTTGTTTATATTGTGAGAGTGTGTGTTTGTACCATCTTTTTTCCACCTCATTTGATGCAGCTTTGGAAAGTCAGGTTACATTTGCATGGCTGGTGAGCAGGTTGTGGCTTGTGCCATTTCCAAGACTGGCTTAGTGAAACACCAACACGGAGTACAAAATTTCAGGTTGTCCTAAGAAACAGTAGAAGGTTTAATAGTATTGTACTTCACACTTGCTCAAACTCTGAAGCTTTCTCAGTAGGTCAGAGAACGATTTCACCAAGGCAAGAAATGACAAGTGTCCTGTGCTGACAGCACAACTTCACATCTGTTGTTACAGTAGTAGTATACAGTTATCCAAATAGAAAATGTTGGTCAGTGATGCTTAAACAATAAAAAGCAAACACAAACTCAAATACTACCCCCTTGTCACATGAATCCCAAAGAGTTTTATGCGTAACTATTATCCTGAATTTTAATTTTGTTACGTCTTGTAGGTATACAAGCCTTTTTCTAAGGTTATTTTGGAAAAAAACTCTTACTTGCAATTATGAGACCTTACTTTAGAAAAATATACTTCTGTCCAATTTGTAGCAGCAGTGATTCCTCATCTTACAGCATTGTGATTTTAATTTGTTCTATTCATTAATAACTTTTGTTTCAATCCTTTAGATTCGTCGATGGGCCATCCTAACAGCAAGGAATTTAGGGAAGGTTGACAGGGATGATTATTATGACTTACAGGAAGTGCTGACTTGCTTGTTCAAAGTTATTGAGTTGGGGCTCTTTGAGAATCCAGATATTTACGGCTCTTCAATGATTGAAAAGGGTAAACTCATCCTTCTGCCATCTCATTTATATGATACTGCTAACTACAAGAACTATTGGCTAGGTGAGTATAATCAGAAATGAATTTGTATGTATAGTCTTTCCCATCTTGTAAGCACCTTTTTCAAGTTAGAGCTCTGTTACTTCATAGGTGCTGTTTATTTTGGGGGCATGTCAAATGGGAAGATTGAACGTTGCAACTGCAGTAGCAAGATAGTGTTTAATTAGTTTCATGCTGCTGCTAATCTTTGGTCAAGTATTACACTGGTAATGGCATTTGGAAAATGGTCCATGATTTGGTGAAAATTAGAACAGTTTTTTGCAAATATATGGACAGGTTGCTTTTTTTTTTTCTTTTTGTAGGGATTTGTATGTTGCTAACAGTGCTGGAAGAACAAGCTATGGACTCCTTGTTACTGGGCCCAGACAAACAAAATGATTTCATGCAGTCTATACTTCACACCATGGAGGCAGAAGCAGCTGGTAACTAATTTTGATACTGAGATTAAGACAGTTCAGAGCTTGCTTTTCATCTTTATCAAACTTCCTTGTTTAATTGAGTAAATTCTTAGTAGTGTAATGCTAAGGTGATGTTAAGCAAGGCTTATCTTCTGGAAGATGGCCATTACTGCACAATATTTGGGCAATACTGACATGGTATTCAAGCTCACTCTTCAGTGGAGGAGGGATGGTGGTGCTTTGCGTAAGGCTGACTTAGAGGTGTTGAGAGGACAAATCTATGATTTCTACCATATTGTTTTCATTTAATGTACAGGTTTTACGAGAATGCACACTTCAGTGTGGCATGAAGTTTGAGTTTTGAGTCCTAAGATGAAGAAATGCTGCCTTCTGAGTTGCCGCAGCTTGCTTAAAATTTGACTCTTTTTGTCCATCTGTTTGAGGGAAGCCCTTTTGCAGTTGGGAATTTAGACTTCAGAACTTAGACTGGTAGCTCTTGGGCTGTTCTTGTAGACCATGTGCCATGGCATAGCCTGGGAATGACACGTGAGCTCAAGACCAGGGCTGCCTTTTAAATGACTAGATCTTTATAAGCCTAGTACATTTATTGAGGATATAATATTATCTTACGTGTTGGAGGAAGAACATGCTTGAAGGAAAATCAATTGCTTCTAGCTTAGAGTTGAAGTAGAAACTGTCATAGCAGTGTGAGTTGTATCCACTTTTTAGAACAGTAGTGCAAAAATCTGTGTGGAAGAATCAATTTCATAGAGCTGGGAAATGTTAGTAATAGTTATTCAGGTTGCTGTTGATTTAAGACTGTGTACGGAGCAGTGTCCATACAGATAAACAAGTTTGACTTTTTCTATTCTTTTTCTGAGTTCGAAAGTATAGTTGTAACTTACTAGACTGTGTATCTTTTAATGTTAGTATTTAAGAAAAATCAATGAAAACCAACTACTCTCAACTTCAGCTTAGCGTACGAATGTCCAGGACTCTTGCATTTCAACTCTCCCCAATATTACTGTTATGTTTCAGATGATTCTACTGACCCCTTCTGGCCAGCGCTACATTGTTTCATGGTTATTTTGGATCAGCTCGGATCTAAAGTGTGGGGTCAGCTTATTGATCCTGTCCAGGCCTTTCAAACCATTATCAACAGTGAGAGCTACAACAATGAAATAAAAAATATACGCAGTAGCTTTAAGAGGTCAGTTTTATTAAGAGACTAGAACAGTTTTATGATTTTAATACCAGGTAGTGTACTAGCTTGGTCTTGGTTTTCTTGTCAGTGCTGCCTTAATTTGTGTTGGGGGAGGGAGGTGGCAAGTAAAAAAAAAAAATCTTATGTTGCCAACTTCAAGCAATGAAAAGATGAAGTAGGTCCCCCAAGCTTGTGAGGTTCTTCTAAAAAATACATGCTTTTTGGCTACCGTGATGTCGGTTACACTTTTCAGGATATTTTTTTTTTCCCCTGAATCAGGAAGGCTGCTAACTGTTCAGTGTTTGTTTATTGCTATAATCAATTTGCACTTTAATGAAGATTGCCGTGTCTGAGACTCTTGGTAAAGTTATGGGATTTTTGGTGGATAACAGTTTCAGATTTTACTGTAGTTCCAGATGACAACTGATTTGAGTTTACTTTCAGCTTTTGTAAAGACTTAAATGTTTCTCAAGATTAGATTTAATCAATGGTACTGTATGGTCTTAAAAATTTTACTCCTTTTGCAGATATATTCCTTTCAGGGAGGCTAATAAAGTGAGATTCGTGGAACTGTCCTTTAATAGCTTGGATAACAGTGAACTGCTGAAAGGAAGTGCTTTAATACACATAGGTTTTGGAAGGTTTTGTCTTGATATACTTATATCCTGATAAAATGGATTTTGTGGATCACTTCTGAGTGACAATATTGTCCATATTTAACAGAAAGTTAATTATGTGAAGTGTTTATTCAGTGCAGAAGTAGTTGGTTAGTACACTGTTAGGAAGTGTGGAAATCCCTTCTATGGGAACAGAATTTTGTTACGTAAATTTGAACTCCCATATTTTGGCAGATCGTCCCTTTTAAGGATTTCTGTCAGAATCCAGGCCTCAAGACTTCAGGAACACCTTCTGTTTTGGAAAACTGGAATTGTGCCAAATTGTAAAAAGTTGGTGGAAAACAGTACCTGGATAACTATACCAGTTGTTTACTGTTTTCCTGTCATATATTTTGATTCAACTTTGACTGACAATGTCTTAAATGTTCAGTATTTTTATATGTTATGGATAGCTACAGATACATATACATGGAATGCTTTAGATAGCTGAGGAATGCATGTTAAAGGGAGACTTTCTTCAGTTAAATCAGCTATTTGAGTGTTGTGTTCAAATAGTTGCATACAAAGTTTATGAGTATGCAGCCCTGTTGAGCTGCATTTATGCATAGAAAATTCAAAGAAAATGGAGTTCTTCTGGGTCTCTGTTCTAGGTAGTCAAATCCACGGCTCAGTAGAAAGCTTTTTCCTGAGGCCATCTCTTCCCCCCCCCTTCTCTTACAAGCAGGATAGAACAAGCTCTACCATTTTAAATATGATATCTCTTCATCGGTATGTTTCATCACAGACAAGTTCTAATAGTCAGATGGTCAGTATCTGAAAAGTGAAATTCGTGTCTTGGCTGGTTGGCTTTCTTATAGTTTTAGTTAGTTGTGTGGAACCTATAATGATTTGTATTTCTTTTTAGGACAAAATCTGAACCGGAGTGGGACTACGATGATGATACGGTTACTTGCAGTCAGATTGTTTATAATTATAACACAGAAAAGCCTCAAAAGGTATTCAACCAGTATTTTACTGCCCTGTTCTTTGAACTGTGATCACTGAATGGCACTGTCAGTTTAAACCATCTATAAAACATGGAGTGGAAGATAATTCTGTTTCTACTAGTAATGTAGTAAAGAAAAAATATACTAAATAATGCACACAACAGTGACGTATGTTAAACAGCAGCCAGTGTGGTCACTTCTTGTTTAACTGGTACTTTCAGGCTGTAAGAAGAACATGTTTTAGAATTAGGCCGGGATGGTATTAAAGCCCAAGAATTTGTATCAAGATTGAAACAAACATTGTTACCTCAGCGAAAATATGAATTCGGTTTTTAAAAAAGTTGCTGATTGTGTTTATGTATTTTACTTTTTGTTTCTCAGGTTTTTAAACTAATACGTTGAGTATGGAGTAGTGATGTACGCTTTGATGTACTTTCAGATATGGGACTGTTGTCTAAAATGGCACTATTATATATATGTTATAAAGCAGAATAAACATTTGTGAATGTTCTTTGTTTTGTTTATGAAATGCCTTTCAAAGGCTTTGAATATATATTTGATTGAGGTTAAATTACGTCAGCATAACGACATCTTTGGAGAATTTATTTTTAAAGGAAATACTACTTTACACTTCATAAGTTACAATTTAGGAGATTAGTTCCTTATACATACATTAGTTTGATTTTTTTATTTTTTGCATTTAAGTTAAAATCTGAACTACATTAGGATATAAGAGATGTTACTATTTAATGAACATGTATTTGAAAGAAATTAACCTTTACAGCTAGAAAAAAACCCTGGGAGATTAAACTGTGCAGATGTGTGTAATGGGGATGATGTGTGGTGAATTTATTTTTCAGGATACTGGATGGAAGACTGCCATTTGTCCAGACTACTGCCCCAACATGTACGAAGATATGCAAACACTGGCTAATGTGCTTCAGTCTGATATTGGCAGAGATATGCGTGTCCATCACAGCACATTTCTGTGGTTCATCCCTTTTGTCCAGTCACTTATGGATCTCAAGGACTTGGGTGTAGCATATATAGTAGAGGTCATTCACTACCTCTGCTCAGAAATCAAGAATATTCTCAATGAAAGAATCCAGCAGTGTGACAAAATCTCTGAATTTTTTCTCCTGATCTTGGTGTCCATTATTGAGCTACACAGAAATAAAAAGTGCCTGCATTTGCTGTGGATTAGCTCCCAAGAATGGGTGGAAGCCGTGGTGAGATGTGCTAAGCTTCCAGCTATAGCATTTACACGATGCACTGAAAAAGCGTCTGGACATTGTGTGAGAGGTTCATCAGCGGTATCTTTACAAGCTTCTAACTCTGTGCAGCACGCGTGTGTGCAGTTGATACGCAGCCTTCTTAGAGAAGGCTATCAAATTGGGCAGCATGCTCTTTGCAAGCAGTACCTAGACAAACTCAATCTTCTTCTGCGAGGAAATCTATCTTTAGGTTGGCAACTGAACATCCAGGAAACCCAGGAATTACAAATATGTTTAAAGCAAGTTATAAGAAGTATAAAGGGCAGAGCATTGAATACCTCTGTGGCTGCAGGAAACAATGCAAACTCTACAAATTTGCCTACTGTTTCTATAAAGCAAGAGAAGAGTGCAGGTGGTGATAGATGTAGGATGAGTGTACATGGCAGGGGTGACCTTTGTTCACCATTTGCTGTCATGTCAAAGGAAGGTGGAGATGAAGATTGCCAAGAGAACCTGTTCCCTACTGGAAAGAGTACTTGTGAAGAGGAATGTAGAGATGCATCTGAAAGTTCAAGCTCTTGGACATCCACTGAAGGCCTCTTGAATATTAAAAAGGAAGTTAATGACTGGACAACTCAGGAATATATCTGCCCACAGAACGCTTTGGCAGCAAGAGTATGTGGGAACTTTCAGGAAGACGGGAACAATGATCTTGTGGGAGGGAAATGCAATAAGGATAACGAGTGCTTTAATCCAGGTGCCCAGCATTCAGATTTCAGAAGAGGTGGCGAGTTAGAAAACAAAAGTGAAGCAGAACCCACAACACCAACATGCCTGGCTGCTCAAACTCATATTGGTTCTCCAGAACATGTTCACAGCTCAGATCTAAAGGAAAGCAATATGTCTCCCAGTTCCTCTTTGAAGTTTAAAGTAGATGTGCCTAGACTGATGGATTTGAAAAACAAGATACAGAAAACTGAATGCCCTTCAAAAGTATTGCAGCTAGTGAAGCCATACAAATTGAAAAACTGCAGTTTAGCAACAAGTGCTTCAAAAGGAGAGGCAAAACAACCTGTGTTTTGCACTGACTATCAATGTACGAGCAAAGATTGTCATAAACATCAGGGACAGAGTACTGTGTGTGAAAATGAAACCTCTGTCAATACTCCATCTTCGAGGTGTTGTGAAAGTACACAGAAGAAAAGTGTCAACAGTGCGTTTCAATCCAGACTGTTTCCCACTAAACAGATACCAAAAGAAACACCAAAAGATTGTTCTGTCTCCTCTAAAAATGAACCTGGTATGCAGGAAAATGAAGATGGCAATGATTTGCTCTCAGGGATTAATGACACCTTACTGAAAAAAGAATCCACTGATGAAAAACCAAGTTCATTGTTGAAGTCTGTGTTTAAGAAAGACACTGACATGCAAACTTCAGACCGGGAACAGCCTGATTTAAATGACTCTGTTAAATATGACTCTAAAAGTCAAATTTCAAAGATCATTTGTATGGATAAAACTTCAGCAAACAGTCATGTTCCATCTACCTCTGAAAAAAAGAGGGATATGTCCAGTCCTGCTGCTCAGATCAGGCCACTGTCAGTGAAGTGTGAATCAAGTGACAGGTTGTTCAATTTTTCAGAATATTTCAAGACAGAGAACAATGCAGTGGGGAAGAAAGAGGAGGATTTTATGAAGACGGTTTCTGAAGATAATACTTTAACAGACTCCCAGGTTGATAAAGAACTCAGTAAATTATCTTTAACTGCATATGCCAAAAGTGTCAATTTTCCCTTTGACTCAAGCCAAGAAAGCGCAGTACATCATAATGTATGTGATATTAAAAGGAAAGTGAAAGGTGCTGTAAGATCTTCCAGTGATGGCCAGAATACCAAGTCTCCCTGCGATGTAGATTGCCCTGACAATCAAGTCATCATAATTTCAGACTCTTCGGATGAAGGAGGTGTGCCTAACAAGAAGGAAACAAAGAAAATTGATGAAGATGTGTGTCCTGAAAAGCAGCCTTCAACTTCTAGCTGCATTTCTAATAGTGATAGCAAAATAGAATCAAAGATGCCAGGCGCTCTGATGTCTCTCGAAGAGTGTGAATCTCAGTACTTTGAATTTGAAACAGAATATGATGTCTTTTCTGTTTGGCAAGATACTCAAGCATATAGTATGGAAGAAACTCAGGAGTATAAACAAGGTTGTGTTTCAACAGAGGTTGACAGTACTAGTTCAGATGACTTCCTGAATGATTGCACGAATCAGTGGGGTTATGATGTGGATTACATAAGTGACAATACCACGGAAGAAGCAGCAACAGACTTGGCAGAAAAGCAGATAGAAAATGTGTCTCGTCAGATAAAATCTGATAATACAAACGAAGTAACTAATTCAGCACTGCAGGAATCTGTTAGCAAGGGAAATGCAAAAGATGAACTGGAGGGTTTTGCAGACAAGGATACTGTTGCTAAAGACTTCACCCTGGATTCAGAATTGACTCAACCCAGAGCATCTACATCTAGCATCTCATTAGCTTCAAAGTTGGCCCTTAAGAAGAATAGTGCAAGCCCACGGAAGAATATAGCAAAATCTGAAGTAGCAAGAACTGTTCAAAGAAGTCCTAAAGCCTCTCCTGTTTTTAAAACAGCACAAAATAAAAAACTGCTTCAAAGTATTCCAAAAAATTCTCAACCTGCCAGGTCAATGCCTGCTGTGGTTCCTCCAAGGAAGGTTCGGCAGTGTCCTGCGCCAACATCAACTGTGGAAAAACTTGGTCTGAAGAAGGCACCCCGCAAAGCGTTTGATTTATCCCAGCGCTCTTTAGAGAGTCTAGCTCAACTGCGCAGCTATGGCAAAGCTGCAGGGAGAGTTGGAGTTGCACAGAAACAGAAGGTTAAACTAATTGCTCCTCGGAGTTTGTCTATAAAACATAATAAAAAAATGTTAGCCTGCCAAGACCTTCAGTTTTTAAGGCAGACGAGGCCCCCAAAAAGTGCCAGAGTGAAAAATCTTGCAGGAAGTTCTGAAAGTAGAAACAGAAAAGTTAGCAAAGTGGTTGTAAAAACTATGAAGCAAAAGCCTAAAACTTTTGAGTGGGCATCTGTTGAAGGGTCTGTTGAAAACCAGAGAGAGGAAAAAAGGAAGGAGGCTGACTCTTCCTCTGCCAGTGAGAGAATATTTGAAAGCCTGTGTGTGGAGGAGAAGACATGTCTTTCTCAAATGCCTAATTCTTCAGGTTCAAACAGAAAATCAGAGGATAACAGTATGAGGGTTCCTCCTGTACCTATGGATTCGAGTCTCTTTTCTGTTGCACGTGTTGGAGATGATAAAGATGAACCTCCAGGAGGATGTTGCATTGTCCAGCCCAAGTGTGAGAAGACAACTTCAAAAGAAAATGGGTGTAAATTGAATGAAAACAGTGAAGATGATGATGATCTGTTTTTAACTCAGTCAGATCCTGTGGATATGGAATTATGTTCTAAGGAGGAAAGTGTTCAAGTTAACGTTGAAGTTGGTAACAAACCAGAGGAAACTGGTACTGCTGAAAGCCTTCAGCAGAATGAATCCTTGACTATTGTGAAGTGTAAGTACAAAGACTGTGTGGAAAAAGTGGAAAAGCCAGTAGAGTACTGTAGTAAGCATTCAGCCACCAGCTCGGAAGCTGATCACTTGTTTGCCAAACCTTTTTTCATGCCACCTTCTAAAACAAGAAAGCCTTCCACTACCAAAATTTTCAGCTCAGCAAGTTCTTCACGGAATGCAGCCTTCAGCAAGGATCTCGAAGATATTAAAAAGTTACCACCAGCTTCAAAAAGCAAAGTGAATGCAGCAAAACCAGTCGTGGTCAGGCCACCAAATGCAAAGGGTATTCCAGTAGGAAATCAAACCTGCAAGTCTTCAAGTTTCAGTAATGTGTCTCAACCCCGTATTTCTAATGTTCTCCAGTCAGGAAACAGACAGAATGACAATGCTTCAAATATTTCCAGAAGGCCTGCCCAAGAACCATATTATTCTTCCTTTCTTGGCACTCAGCAGCGTGATCATAGTATTTTTGTTAATGAAGTTCTAAAGTGGACTTACGACATGTTTATGAACCTCAGCCAGTTTGGACCTCCAAGTACTCTCTTGCAGTCTGTAGTAGCTTCTGTTCCTGTCCGATTTCAGGGATACAATGACTATTTTAATACATTTTTCCCCTTGATGATGCTAAATGCCTTTGAAACTGTAAGTAGCTATCTGCCTCTTGATTTGTTTTCATCAGTTTATAGTACATTTTACCAAGAGATTAAAAACTGGTTTATGTCCTTTGCCTTCTGAAAATGTTGTGGTACAGATCTGAATAGAGGAATGATTTGGGGGAAATAATCTAAACAGTTATGCTTAAGATTGAGAACCGTCACCACCTCAATGAAATTTTTTTCTTTAATTCACAATAGCATGCAAAAGGAGGAAGAAAGGAAGTGGTTCCCCTTTATAGCGTATAAAGCTTAAAACAGAAATCTTTGAAAACTTTAATAGTGATGAAGTACAGTTCCTTCAATTAAAGCCTGCATGCTTTCACGTTCAGTCATTGCGTCACTTCTCCCATAGAAATAAGGTAGAAAATGAAGTCAGTAACAGGCTAATGCTGGTATTTTAAGGTGAAAATGCAAAAGGGGAAACTCATGTTTACTCCGAAGAGCTGTATAAGAAAGTACACGAAAGGGTGTGTGTGTGGGGAGGAAGCACTTTTGCTTGCCCTGTGTGTTTCTATGTAATGTGTATGCATATATTAAGAAAGAAACGGGTGAGACTTCGATGACTTGTACTTGACAGCTTTCTTTTGGTTTTGCTTAGTGTGTTTACCCTTTAAGTCATACTAAGCTATTCTTTTGATGCACTATACCCTTGGAAGTATTTTTATTCAGCTTTTACTTTCCAACACGTAGCTGGCACAAGAGTGGATAGAAAACCAGAGAGTAAGAGAGGAGAAGAGTTACTACTTCTACTTACAGAACTTCTATGCTGACTTGAATACAGCAGAATTTACGGGTAAGAGTTTTTGGGGTGGTTTTTCTTTTTGGTTTTGTTTTTTTTTTTTTTTTTCAATAAAACCCTCTTCTACTTTTCAAGTAGATAATACCTTGTAATGAGCTAGCACTTGCAGGTAGTTTTTTTTTATTTGCTTTAAATACAGAAAGGATCCTGAATTTGCTATTTTACAGAGCACAAGTAACAGAAGTACGTATTTAGCAGGGGATTTGTGTCTTCAGTACAAAAGGTTATTTGATTGCTGTTGGAACACTTTCCACCTCACTTATTTGTTTCACCTTCTTTTGGTAAATAAAAATAGTCTATCACTTGCTCTGCAGTGCCCTGTTCAGGCTTAGGAATGCAGGATGGAGTTATAAGTCTTCATAGACTTCTGCTATAGCTTTTAATAACTTTAAAAGTTACAGATAGGTATTACTGAAGTATATATAATAAATGTTAATTGTAGTACTGGTATGAAAGTATAGTAACCATAGTTATGAAAGTATTGTAACCATAGTCCTTTTAATTTTCTAATTTTAAATGTATTTTTACTAGCTCATTTTCAAGAAAGTGATTTGGCAAGGCAGCTTAATCCAAAGGAGGATGACTTAGTCTTTTTGGTGGTCCAAAAGGAAAAAGACAGCTTTAGGGAAGAAAGTGAAGTGGAGAACCATATGGTGCATCACGTTGGTCTTGTGACACGATTTGGTCGTGCATCTGGCTGTTTAACTAGTAAGTAAATGGGGCTGAAATGAAAGTGGATTGTTCTTATTACTGTAAAATGCATCTTCATAGCTGGCTGTTGCTAGTTGTAATACATCACTTACCTCAGAGGAAATGGACTTGCTTTTCCACTGTAGTATGTATGTTCCATACTAGAGGCTTCATAAAAAGCCAGGAACTGAAGCTGCAGACCTGCTTTCCATGCATTTTTCTAGGGACTTCCTTCAATACAGATGTTAATACTTCGTGTAAGAACAGAAACTAATGACGATTAAGTGCTTTACCATACATCTTTAGGAATGTGTTGCTGTGAGGCAGGAAGGGCCATGAACTTCAGTGTCTCACTAACTAGAACTTCCACTGTCTTCTGGAACTGAAGTTGTGGATTACCAGGATTATCAAGCATCAAGACTAACGCTGCCCGATGAAAACAGTGATCCGAGTTATTTTGCAGAGCACTGTTTTGGTTTTTGGTTTGTTTTGGAGTGTGGGGTTTGGTTGTTTTTGGGTTTTTTTGTGTGTGGGATGATGGTGCTGGTGTTTGGGGTTTTTTGCAAGAATTAGTTTTTTGGCTCCCTAGTAGAAGGCAGCACTTGGTTCTGGTGAATTCTTCTAGTGACCTGTTTGAATATCTTTCAGTTAACAATTTGGATATTCTTTTGAATTCACAACTTGTGAATTGTTTGTTTTTTTCTCCTCTCCATTTTAATAGGACAAAAGGAACAGCATACCATCTGTCATCTTTCTGTGCAAACTCGAGGCAATTTGTCTTTCTTCATAAATAAGCAAGTGAAGTGTGTGGTGGTTGGCTCCCTGGTGACCACACATCGAAAATTCAGAGGTCTACTACTATTGAACAGAAGTCCCCTGCTTAAACCCATCTTAAATCCAAGTTACAGTGACTTCTGTCCCAGAGACTTGCCTGTAGCTTCAGGAAGTGCTGTAAGTGCTGCTGCTAGAAGTGATAGTTAGGGGTGACAAAGTGGACATTTGGACCCCACGAGTTTCTCAAAACTGGTTTTGTGTGCTGTTTTTGAAATGACCAAGCACAAACAGCCAGATTTCAAAAGCATTGGGGTGCTGTGCTTTTCAGAGTTGGTTGATTGGGTGGGGAGAGAGGAGTCTGAATCTGCTCAGGTATTTCTGCTGTATTGATGTCGATACTAGTAGTGGACTTCAAGCAGCTTTCAGGTTTTTTTTTCCCTTGCCGTAGAGGTGTCTGTTCAGGAAATCAGGCGTCATATGGAAAAGGTAATGTGAAATAAAGCGTGTAAGTGAAGCCTTCATTAACAGTTTTTGAATCAGGGTTGGGTGTGCATGTAGAGCAAACCTAGAATCAAAAGCCTTCCATGCCCTTCAGGTTTCTGACTTGTAGTTAGAGGGGTGGGGGACATTCTGAAAATACACAAAATGAACATGGGAGGTATGATCAACATTAAGTAATATGTTATTTTTCCCTTGTCTGTTACCTTCAGGTATTAGATCTGAATGAATACAATGAAGATCAAAAGAGAGCCATTGAGACAGCTTATGCCATGGTAAAGCAACATCCAGTGCTTCCCAAGATCTGCCTCATCCACGGCCCCCCTGGAACAGGGAAGTCTAAAACTATTGTTGGACTTCTGTCTCTTGTGTTGAGAGAAGTAAGTGAATCCAATGTATGTGATTGTCATGTGCTGGTGTTTGGTTTCCCAGTGGAAGTCAATGATAGCTTGAACTAAATGGAAGTGTAGTGTTGATAATTACTGGGGGTGTTATTCATTAAGCTGATTTAGTTAAATCTGTACAGGGCATAAAGGTGGAATTAATACCTTTTGGGCATCTTGGAAAACTTATTTTACAGAACTTAAAAAGTAAAATCAAGAAAACTGCACAATCAGTAGTATAAACACTTGTTACAAAAAAAAACCTTAATATTTTTATGTATTGAGGAATGTTGTTTGGTCTGTCCCATTTAATGGTTTTAATATTAGCATCCAGTAGATTAATCATGTACATCGTTGTTGAAGGGAATTTATGCGAATAGTATTAATACATTTGACTTCTTACTCAACGTAAGACATAGCTTAAGAGGGGTTCAAGTGCAGTAGTCCCCATACTCTGCATGCTGATTAAGATGAGCCTACAGTCTGACTTTTAAATCACAAATGAAAACAATTTAAAGAGCCTGTCTTGGTTTATTGTTAATTAATCTACAGAACACTAGGAACGAGAAAACAACTAAAAAAACAAATTCCAAGATCAAGCCAAACCGTTTTCTAGTTTGTGCACCATCAAATGCTGCTGTTGATGAACTCATGAAAAAGATCATCATTGCATTTAAGGAAAAATGCCAAAACAGACAGGAGCCTTTGGGTATGGATTATTTCAAAATTCTGTTTATATGTTAAATAGACAAAGCCTGAAGGAGAAACTGGAACAGTTGATTACATATAATGCTTATATGCTACTCTAAGCAGCTTTTGTCTCTTAGAGAACATGACTGGTACATCCTCATACTGTTATTAATTTTAATGTGCTTTTCTAAAAGGTGTGTTACGTTTTTCTTGAAATAAATTGCACTTTGTCTTTTTATAGGCACTGACCCCTTTACTCTTAGTGTTAGTTTCAGTTCACCGAGTACTCTTTTTAAAAATTTGAACACCAGACTATTAACTTGATTTTGAATAAAATTAGACTTTGCTGACCATGCTAAACAGACTGAAAATTTTTACATGTTAGAACCTCTGACTTTTTTTTTTTTTCTCCTCCAAGTTTTTGACTAATACGAAGTAAATGAATTCTGAGCAAGCCATCTAATCTATGATGGGGGAAAAAAAATCTGCATTGTAACTACACATTAATTTGGTGTTCACTTACCGGCTGTGTTACTGATAGTACTCAGTAATTTTCTAACTTAGGAATTCTGTAAGTTCTAGAGAAAGAAACCTGGGAATAAGAGATGGTTTTATTAATTCAAAATAACATTCTTAACTGTTAGCCACCACTAAGACATAGGCAACATCTCTTTTTTTTTTTTTTTTAAGAGTTTGGAATTATTGATTTATTTATTTTTTTTTTCTGTAGCTGGGTTTAGATCAGTACAGATAAATTGTTGCAAAACCCTGAAAAGCAATAAAGGAAAAGCCTTGTTTGATATCCATGTTTTTTAATTTTTTTTTATCTCATACCAAAGTGCAGAGATGATGGGAGCAATCTAAAAATTTTTTGGCTCTGATTTTGTAAACAGGAAATTGTGGTGATATCAAATTAGTGCGACTTGGTGCTGAAAAAGCAATCAACAATGAAGTCCGGAGATTTAGCCTGGTTAAGCAAGTTGAACATAGAATGAGTAAGTAACATGCAAATCAGACTTTTCTTCTGTTTTCTTCAAGAGCTTGATGTTTTATGCTTGGGACTCTGTCCTTTAAGAAGGAAGATTGTTTCATAAAGCATTGCTTTTCCCAGTCTTAGTGGGAGAGTGTCAGCTTAAGTATGCCTAAGTCTAAGCAAAAGCAAAGAAATGAGTGAGACTATTCTTTGTTCTGTTTAAAAAGAAGTTACAGTAAATGTGTGTTAAAGCCATAATTCTTAAGCAATGTCGCTATGCAGTGTTTGAGAGCTACACTTGGAACCAAGTCTTACTACCTTCGTTTTACAAGATAAGACCTTAGTAAAAAAAAAAAGAAATGCAACAGAAAATGAGTTTGTCCATTTGTTCTTAATAACTTAAGATGGGTGACTGAAAGCAAGTGTTACTGTAGCAGTTTTTCTATTCTACCTGTATGTTCTTCTTGGTTTTATTGTAGAACGACAGCCATTTGACTGTGATCAGGATATACAGAAGAAAAAAGCAGCTCTGGATCAAAAGCTGGACATGCTGTCTCGTCAGCGTGCCATGCACAGATGTGAGAAGAGGGAGGTAGTAAGATACTTGTATTTGTCGTTCCATTTGTATTTTCTTTTCATTAGTGAATCCAAAAAGAACTCTACCTTTAATGCCATCTCTAAGCAGTAACTGTCTCTTAACCTGCTTTTTAATCTAATGGAAATGTTGGTTAGCACTGTGAAAGGGAACAAAGAACTTTAGATCAGGATTTTTTTTTTTTTATTTATAGTAGGACTTTTGACTGGTTGATTATGCCACTTCTTGCTCTAGTGTTGAGTAGTCTTTATTTGGTTCTGTCACCAGTTAAGTTTTTAGTGTAACCATATTTATGAATCTTAATGATTTAATTTGTCTGTATACTTCAAAGCTCTGTTCTTATTTAACTGGGAATAGTAAGTTACCCTGGAATATGAGATATCAGGATGTGTGTTGCACTTGGAAGTGTTCCAGTTGTTTGTCTAAAAATTTAGCATTTGTGCTCAAACTACAGATTTCTGATGGTAAACCATTTTCCCAGTTGCAGAGAAATGTAAGACGTAGTATTGTGTGTTGCGAAGTCTAAATACGTTGACAGCTTTCCAAGAAAGTGGCCAGCTTCTTCAGACACATTTGGTACTAAAAGACAGTCTGAACAAGTCTTAAGTGTGTAGGAAATGTTTTAGGGTATGGGAAGAAAAAAGGTTTATGGGAAATATGTGGTGGTAATTATTTCTGATACGTGGTTTCTCTATCTTTCCCCCCCCATCTAGAGTCAAATATTAGATGATGAAATTGGCAGACTTTCAAAGGAGAGACAACAGCTTGCTTCTCAACTAAAGGAGGTAGGAATTTATCTTTAAGGCAGCTCTTTAATGAACCTCAGCTGATGTATTTATATACTTGATATCCTTTAATTGTGGTGGAGATTTGGTTTTGATGTGGCTGGGAGTATTTATAAAGTAGTAGGTAAATAGTAGTAAGTTATGGTGTGAAATGCAGATGTGCTCTGGCTGCATATTGAAAAAAAACCCCAACATCCACTCACCCCCCCACCCCCGAAAAAACAACAAATGGATGGGAATATTCCTTCTGACAGTTAAGGGTGAATTTTAAACAAAATAGGGAAGTGTTCTGGAGACAGATATGAAATTATGGTTGATGGTGGAAGAATTTTTATTTTTCCAACGAAACGTGGCTGAAAGGAGTTAACTCACTTTCATTTAACAGAAAATCAATGAGGGTTGAAGATACATACTAACCTTTCAGTGTTATTTAATAGAGCACACGCAACAAGAAAGGAGTTATCAATCAGCCAAAGTGCTGACTGAATCAGTTGTGAAGCAGCACTGGCTGAACATTGCATTAAAAGCTGTATAAACCCATATGCTCAGAAAATGGCCTTGTAGAGAGAAATTGGGAAAAACATTCCATAAACCACATTCATCTGGCAACTCTGACATTTGCACAGTGTATGGTTGGATTCAGTGATCTTAAAGGTCTTTTTCCAACTAAACGATTCTGAGATTCTATATTTGGCAAAGAAAGTGATAGAAACAGGCATGTCCTCATGTTCTAGGATGTATCTATCACCACTGCCATGTCCCTTAGTCTTGCTGGAACTGAGATACTGTGAAATGTTTCTAAGTAAAGTAACAGCTGGAGGAATTTTTTTTTTATGAGGTGATAGATCTGAAAGTGGAAATAGGCACTAACAGCAAAACCAGTAATTAAGGCTAAGTAGCATGAATCATGAGATGAATGAAAGTTCACCTTTAATGAATATATGCTGACCCTTAATGGTCATGGAGGCATGTGTGATGGCAAAGTAAACATTGCTCACAGTGTGTCTGGATAGCACGGCTGTAGAGATAAAGGAGTACTTCCATTTTGCCACCTCAGTGGTGGCGGTCTGTAAAGTGAAAGTAACATTTCAGCTAAGTCAACTTGTGACTTTCATTTGTAATAATGGAGATAGTTTGATTGGGATGATGCATTAGGCATGATCTGTTTGGCAGTTTGAATTATCCAGGCAATTAGAAATTGCTCTAAGGTGGTTTAAGAAAGCTAAAAGAGGAGACATGGTGTCCTGTTGTACTTGAAGGTTCGGGGGCACTCTCAGAAAGTACAGGCAGATATCATCTTGGAGGCCGACATCATCTGCTGCACGCTTAGCACAAGTGGAGGAAATCTGCTGGAATCTGCATTTTCACGGCTAGGAGTGGATCCTTTCAGCTGTGTCATTGTGGATGAGGTCAGTAAAATATGTAGAACTACGAAATGTTCCACCTCTAAGGTCTGCCTTGCTCTGCTTTAGGCTACTTGTGATTATTTGGCTACTGGTGTAATATATTGTGGGTCGACTGCCCCATCCCCACCTTTTAACTGATAACCAGCCTGTCGTGCAACGTAGAGCCATGAGAAGTAAGAGTAACTTTTAATTGCTTCTTCTTCGGAGTTGTTTGGTGCTTTAATGGCAGGTGGCTTTTACTTAAAAATCATGGTGGAAGTGTGGCTCTTGTAGAGATTTCCAGATGGTTGGGTTCTATATGCATCTGTTTGGGGAGCTGTGCTTATTTACCTGTAGGTTTTTTATTAAGGGAAAAAGCTGCCACCTTCACCCACCCACCCCCGAAGACTTAAAAAGCATTTGAGTTATTCTGGTTTGCTTAAAGGAAGTTTAATATACTTTCCTCCACTCCTTTGTTTACAACTTCTGCTTTTTGTCCTGTTTGCATATACAAAAGGCAGGGCAGTCCTGTGAGGTTGAAACACTGATTCCGCTGATCCATCGCTGTAATAAACTTGTCCTTGTTGGAGATCCCAGACAGCTCCCTCCTACTGTAAAATCAGTAGTAAGTGTTTGTTATTTTTTTTAATGCTATATAGTGAATGTAGTATAAGAGCAGTATTTGTAGAAAATACGTAAAGGGAAAAAAAAAGACACTTTGAATGTCAATTCAGGATGTTTATCAGATAATAACTTTTGCCCTGCAAGTTTAGTCTCTGTTATGTGAAGACCGTATCAATACTGCCTTCAAATGCACGTGTAAAGCTGATGCAGTTGTGTGAGTGCAACCTTTATAAACTTCCCTGGTGTAGCATGGAACTGATTTCATGCACCATTAAGGATTAGCTATGGCAGTACGGACTTCAGTGCAACTCAGCACTTGGTTTGTTACGGGCGTTGAGTTGCGGCAGGCTCTGTTATTACATGAGCTTGTCACCATCACATTCCTTAAGGAATGGAGAATGAAGGCTACCTGTTTGTATGTGGACTTCCTTGCCCTACAGATGTGTTCTAAGGATGAGCATATAGCAGTGCTTTCTTTATCCAACAGTAAAGAGAACTGTTTTAAACATCTGATAAAGAAATGAGGAAAACCAGACTGACATCTCTAGAAGTGTAAATTTTCTGGAGGCTGTGTACTTGTTTAATGAAATCCCCCCTGGAAGATCTTGCTGTTCATTATTGTTGATGTTTTTAAAATCTTACGATGTTGTGACTCACAAAGGAAAGTTGTCTTGCTAATGACTACACTGACAAAAATTCAGATTTATGCAGGTGATCTTTACTGGAAGAGTAACACAAATAGAAGATTGAAGTGCAAGTAGTTGTCATTTTGCGAGTGATTTAGAAGTTTAAAAGAAAACACCAAACAGTTTTAAGTCCAAAAAGCAAATTCCTGTTGTTAGTTTGGGACCTAATTCCCCAGAAGTCATCACATTTTCCCGCTGGCAGAAAGCTCAGGACTATGGCTACGATCAGTCCTTGATGGCACGCCTGCAGAGACACTTCGAGGAGCAAGTGCGGAAGAATGTTTTGCAAAGCCTGCCAGTTGTGCAGCTGACTGTGCAGTACAGGATGCACCCTGACATCTGCCTCTTCCCATCCAATTATGTTTATGGCAGGGCTCTCAAGACTGACAAGTGAGTAGTTCTCTCGTCTCCTTTCTGAGCAGCTTAGTTGCTGGACGGGGTTAAACCATGACGGTATTTCAAAGAAACCTTTTCGTATCAGGATATCCTTTTGAGTCTAAAAGTTTTGAGATTGTGGGGTGGGGGAAGATGCTTAATGGGAGAAAACTTGCATTCCATTTCTTGTTAGTGCAGGCTGCGATACATAAATTACCTAGATCACTTAAAATTAAACATACTTACTGCTTAGAGTTCATTTTCAGGCCTCAGTATATGCAGGTAGCAGTGAAAATTAAGGACTGTGGGGAAAAAAAGCTGAAAGTTGCTTGTGTTTAATAACCATGGTGTAAATAAATTAAGTATCGGTTCCTAGAATTTCTGTGTGGTTACCTAGTGATAAAAATGTTGTTTACAGAGCAACAGAAGAGAACAGATGTTCTCCAGACTGGCCATTCCAGCCCTACCTTATTTTTGATGTAGGATGTGGTCGTGAGGAGCGAGATAATGAGTAAGTCCTGCATTCTACTCAGCCAAACTTCAGATTTGCTGAGAATTAGTTACCTGCAGAAGAGTTGTCTTCTTGATTGTTCACAATATGCATTTAGTAGCCTGAAGTGCATTTTCAACTTCATTTGATTGAATTTTACAAGAAAGCAGGTGTTAAATATTTGGGTTTGGTTGGTGTTTTTTTGGTTTTGGTTTTTTTTAAAAAATCTGAAACTGGTTTTCATCCTGGTTTGGCTATCTGTCAGATGCCAGTGAATGCCTACAATCTTCCTAACTAAAGTTTCCATGTTCCCTGATATTTTTTTGTTTTAATCAGTGAATTTCCTTCCGCAGCTGCATGCTGAGGGTATGCCAGAAGGTGGCAGGCTCAGTCCTTCACTTTGCCTGTTCGGTGAGGAAAGGAAGGCTATGTAGTCCTAAGGGAATGTCAGGTGCAGCCTTTTCCTGCTGAAACCCCTCCTCAGGGCCTGCTTGCAAAGTTCTTTGAGCCTCTGTGTGAAGGGGGCTGCAAAAGTTCAAGACGGGGGCTTTGACTTGCAGTCCCCCTACAAAATGGGCTGAAGCATTGAATCTGAAAGAGCTGTCAGATGTATTTCTGTAATGTTTCCATTCTGTCTTGTTCAGCTCTTTTAGTAACCCTCAGGAAGTGAAGCTGGTGTTGGAATTAATAAGAACAATTAAAGAAAAAAGGAAGGATCTGGGACTTCGTCGCATTGGAATAATTACCCCTTACAGTGCACAGAAAAAGAGAATTCAAGAACAAATGGACAGAGTGTTTAAGAGTGGCAGGTAAAGAAACTGTGAGTTTCAAAGGTGACTTGGCTTTTGCGTGTTAGTCCTTTGTTTAGCCTTTAAAAATAATGGCTTAAAATAATGACTTTTTTTCTGTGCTACTGAAATCTGTATTTAGTCATGCCTTTAAAGGGGGCATGCAAGCCTTTTGCTTAAACCAGGCATGGCCTCTTTGTACCCTTTCTTAGCTATTACTTGTATGTGTGCTTTAATTATATTGCTGTTCTGAATAAAGCTGATTTAAAAGAAAACCTAAAACTCCAAGCTTACATGGACCTGAATAGCTTTTCAATAATGATGAGAAGTAAATTTAGCTTTAGGTTCATACACTGAAGCAGAAATTTACCCGGGGTTGTTTTGACAGATGGTTAGTAAGGGTAGACTATTTGCATCAGTGTATTGCTTAAAAATTCAACTAGCATAATTTAACAGCTTGTTAATTCTTTCTTCCAACAGCCCAGAAGTGGACACAGTTGATGCGTTCCAGGGGCGAGAGAAAGACTGCATCATAGTGACATGTGTCCGGGCAAACAACGCTAAAGGGTCCATTGGGTATGTGTCTCCTCAGTGATTTGCAGGTCCCATTTCCAATGACCCTCTAGATACGGTCATTGTATTTTTAATAAGACCAGTAAAAAAGTTGTAGGGAACAAAGCACTACGGCCAGCAGATTAAATAAAGGGTATCTTAATGCATGAATTCCTGTTACTGGTTTGAGATCTCTGAACAAAAGGGACTTGGAAATGCCAAGTATTTTGTCCTGCGTTGCATGCTGATGAATTTGCGTGGCTGCCTTAGCCTGTCGCTGTTTCAGTTTGGCAGGATTGGTCTTGGGAACTTGGCTCTTTACATTAGTACTGCAGCAGTTATTTTTGTTGTAGCTTTTGATATATATTGTAACTTTCTGAATGCTGCTCTCTGAAAATGAAATTATTTTCTGTGACTGTTGCTATCCTATTAGTATAGCATTCTGTCGGTAAAAGTATTGTTGAGTAGTTGTATGTGTCATTAGGAATGTGATGCGGAAGAGCTGGATCTTTTGATCTGTAGATGAATGTGCTTGTCTTTTGAGGTAGGAGGAGATTTGCAGGAAGTCTTGAATCAGGATTCCATATTAGATAGTTTTGCATGGATTTTTCCTGTCTGAAACAGAAGGACCCTAGATACTGGGTGTGCTGTTTGCCCCCAGACTGCTACAGCAGTTGTTTTGTTTCTGTAATTTGTAGATCATTTTAGTTTAAAAATGTTAGTGGAAATATGCCGCCTTTATAGTTCATTGGCTTTTGAGTTAAACTACGGGAAGTCTGTTTGCATAAACAAAAATTTTTGCGTCTGTGTTCCAGGTTTCACTAAGCTACTTATCTTTCTCTGATATTAATTTTCTAATTGCTAGATAAGGGGCTTTTAATTGCGCTGATCTGTGATACTTTAGGAAGAGAAAGAATCCAAATCCTATAGTAAACAACAATGATGCTTTTTGGAGATTTCTTAATCTGGTTGATTGAGTTTGGAAACTGAAGGCAGCTAGAACCTGCCAGTTCATTTGCCTGACGGGGGACTTAACCTCTATCTGTTCCTTCGGAAAAAAGATTTTCCGGCTTACCATGTAGAAGGTTTATGTTTTAAAGCTTTGGCAGTGCAGTACCTTAGAAACTGTACATACTGATGACTTGGATTCAGGGTCAGGTGGCATTGGCAAGGTGTGATGGGAAAGTTTGCGTCACCCTTACCTATGATCTTGTAGCTGAGCAAAATATTTCGATCTCCAAGGTTGCCTGCCCAGTGTTAAATTTACTCTGAAAGTAACTTGTAAAGGGAGGAGAAAACTCTGCAGAATTTTCTTTTTCCTTTCATGAGAAAATAATCTTGTCTTTCAGTTTTAAAAGCTGTTAAAAGTATTTAGTAGTCTTTCAAGATTTCCCGTGCCCCCTCCTCTGAGACCTAGAGAACTAATACTTGTGCTACTGGATCTACTCCCCTGGGCTGCTTCCTGCCCCCTCTCCCTTTTTTTCCTGCACTGCTCAAATTTTCTAGAGTGGCTCTGGGGCTTTTCCAGTCTTTACTGCAGGGGTTGTGAATTTGCTGAAGAGCAAGTCTCTGTGCCGTGACCACAGTATCAGGCATTGGTGCTGTACCTGCTCAAACTAAGTGGTACCAGGACTTGAGTTAGTATTGCAGACCTTGTTAGTACAGAATAATCTATGCATTTTGGGAGTTTTTTCATCGGAGAAGAAATAGTTGATACTAGTTTTACAAACCTTTTTTTTTTTTTTTTTTTTTTTTGAGTTTTGGTAAATAAACCCTAACAGAAATCAACCTTTAAGTATGCACTAAGCATTTGTTTGTTTAGGTTTCAGTACCTTCGTTTGTGATCCCACAAAAATGGACTAAACAGTTCTTGTAGTGCAAATAGACTACTTTTCTTCTGCAAGAATATACTTTTCACTTTTGAAGCATGACAAAGCAAAAGTCTTCCTTCATGTGCTGCCAGTGCAGGTCACCTTTAAAATAAAATATTCATGACCAGTGTTCAGTATTTCAGTAGAAAAATTTCCCATTAATCATGCCAAATATTACTAATCTATTTCAGTTCCAAGTCAAAAAGAAGCTTAAAGTCTTGATAGGTGAAGTGAGGTTGATGTTCTCTGTACTTTGAGGAACATTTAAGGAAGCAGTGGTTGGTATTAAGAGGGGATTTGCTCTAAGAAAGGAAACATCAACTGCAAGAGCTGGAAAGGACTGGAATTCCCTGCAAGGAATCAGCGTGCTGAAAAAAGAAAACAATTCATGCAAAGGCCTTTGTGTGAGGCAGGGCTGCTGCAGTGGGATCTGGGAACGGGTCATGAACTACTGCCGCCTTTGTAACTGCTGTTATCTTCATTTCACTGAAATGGAATCCCATCTCTCTTTCTCATAACATTTTAACCTTGTGGAAGTAGTAGTTTAGGAGCTTAGTTTTGTCTTGTCACCTAGGTTTCTGGCAAGTCTTCAGCGTCTGAACGTTACAATTACCAGAGCCAGATTCAGCCTCTTCATCATTGGAAGACTGAAAACACTCATGGTAGGTACAGTGTTAATCAAATTATTTTTTGTGATCCACCCTTTTAGGTCAGGTCAAGGTTGGGGAAGTAAAATCCATCCTTAGACTGCTCCAGTCTATGAAGGGGGACCTATTTCTAGTGTGGTGTTAAATTAGTACAATCCAGGCCTCTGAGGGGTTCTCTTGGAATGCTTTGACTGTAACTGGCATAAAGGCTTTAAAGACGATAGTAGTTTTTCCTTGCTTCCAAGAAGGAAAGTTAGAAATTACTCTCACAATATTTTTAGTAACTATATTGTAACACACTCCCTTTACGATTCAGTGTGGGGGTTGTGAAAATCTCTCTACTGGTAAGACAGGACGATGGCAGAGATACTTTCCTGCTTGATCCTTACTGTTCCCCCAGCTCTAGCTATTGCAGTTCTCACTGGATACTTCAGCAAGGAAAGTGATTTTAAAAAACCAAACCGCACCAAAGCATTCCCCTTATCTTCAGATATTTTTTGACACTACCTTGTGCAGTCGTGTGGTTGCTGAGGATACTCTTTGCTTGTACCCTTTGAGGCAGGTGTTTCTGAAACAGGACTACATGTCTGGGGGAGTGTAAAGGCCCACTGGAGGTGTAGGGAGTGTTCTTGCAGTACTTAATATCTTGCAGTATTTGATTTTTATTGTTTTTCCAAGGGTAGGGGGGTGAGCTACACCACTAGAGGGCATGAAAGCCATGTTCCCTTTTCCCTCTCTGAGAGAATTCTTCTGGCCTTCATAAATACAGAAATTGTCACTTTAAGTAGTAGTTCGCTGGTGGTTGAAAGTATCTTCCCTGTCTTAGAGCAGCCAGAATGCCTGTTGCTGTTTTGAAAGTGAAACATAAGGTTCTTCCATTCCAGAAGGAACATATAACGGTGCTTTCCATGGCAGTTGTGTCAGGTACCTCGGTTAAAAGGGTTGTGCATCCTCTGACACCTCTGTCCATTTCTGTTGATTTCTTTCTGATAACTTTTTTCTTTTTGGGGTGTGTGTGGGGGGGTTTTTTTCTTTTTCTCAAGGAAAATAAAGACTGGAATGAGTTGATTCGGGATGCTCAGAAAAGAGGTGCCATTATCAAGACATCAGAAAAAAGCTACAGGAAGGATGCTGTTAAGATTTTGAAGCTCAAGCCAACGGTGCAGCCCCCAGCCAAAGCAGGGACAAAGTCTCCTCTGTTGCAGGGTTGCTCTTCTAGTAGCAAGAGGGGCGAGCCTGCAAATCCAGCGGAGGCTGGCAGCCGATGGGAAGCTGCCGCTGGCCACGCGGTGCCGCGGGGAAGCAGAGGGCCCCAGCAGCCCCAGGGGGCTCAGGCTGCAGACCCCAGGAGAGGCAGTGCCTCTGCACCTGTGGAGCCGCTTCCTGCTGAGCAAGAGAAACCGCGGGACCCGAGGCTGGCGAGTATGATGAGTAGAACTGAAACAAGAGGGACTGAGCAGGCCCCAAAAGCTAGCAGTTGGTCAGCCCAGAGCCATCCAGGATCAACGTCGCAGCAAGGCCTCGAAGTGTCCTCAGCTGCCAGGGATCAGCTTCCCAGAACAGAAACTTTTAACAAGCCCCAGCAAACAATGGGACAATGTGACATGCCTTCCGTGTCCTCTTACGCAGCTTGGCACGACGGTGACTGGAGAGCTCCTGTATCGAAAAGCGGTTCAAAAGCCCACGGTGAAGGAGGTCAAATTAATAGCAGTAAGTGGAGCAAAGACTGTCATGGTTTAACGAAGAGAGCATCAGAGGAGTCACCAGAGAATGCAGAATCAAACGGTGTCAAGCGAAGAAAGACCTCTCACTGACTTGAGTATTGGCTTATTACTGAAAATCTATTCCTAGATTTCTGTCTAGCAAGGACTGTATTTTAAATTATTTAGTACACCTGGAACTCCCCTATATTGATACCCCTACTATCAGTAGATCCATCTTTTTCCCATCTTGTCCCTAACTGTGAAGGGGACTTCATACCTGATAGCTGATAGCTTTGAGCTTTTGAAAGAAAAGTTGGGTAGCTGCATTGCTTGGAAGAGCAGTGGATTTTGTCATCTAGGAAGTTAAGGTTGCAAATGTTTAATGATGTATATTTGTACAGTATAGAGAATTATTTTAAGACTTAATTTGGCAAATATGTGGATTCTTGTTTTCTTGTGCAAATGCTGATTTCTTAGGAATGTAATTTTTTACAAAGAACCCGAGCAAAGCAAAAAAAAAAACCCCCATGACCAACCCTAAACAAAAACCCCACAAAAACAACCCCAGAAACAGCTAGAATACTTTTTGCCATTGCACTATAAGTCTAATTTATTTGATAGCAAAGAATGAATGTTGAAGATGTGGTAGCAGTGATCTTCCTCATGCTCCACTAGTGCCTCAGGAAGGCAGATGTACATTGGTTGAATGGAGAGAATTCTACTTATTTTGTGTATTTTATTGCCTGTTTTTATAGGAACAGAAGAGCTTTCATTTATACAAATGTGCCTTGAGTTTTGTTCTTGCTGCTGCTTCATCACTTGGAATCCTTTTCTTGTTGCAGCGGCAACACAAACTGCCGATTAGAGCCTGCGAGTTCCGTTTGGTCCCCGTGAGTCCATGTGACAGATAATTGACAGCACTGTGGAATTTTGGTCAAAGATCTAGTTAACACCTACTAGTAATGGCATTTGAGTTTCGCTGTATAGAGCTTTTTGGAGATGTACAGACATAAAAAAGGCAAGCAGCTTGTTCTAGGTGGTATTAACTGGATTCTTTCCACTGTGTTGATGAAAAATACAGAACCAATAAAATGGGGTGGGAGGTAAAACCAAACTTTTTAAGAAAGCCGTCCTCTCATCATAACGTTTCACAACAAAGGTGGAATTATTTCCACTAAGAATGCCGTTGGGTCACTGTGAAGTGGTTCAAACTGTAAATACCAGTAAAACTTAACATTGTTAGTGCATCCAGGCCCAAAACAAACATGCTTTACTGGCAACAACTGCATTGTAGGTGTGTTGGGAGGCTTTTAGTAGCTGTCTGTGACTGTCCAGCTCACTGTGCTGTGTCGTGCAGAGCGTTTGAAGATAATGGGGGAGAATCTTTGAGATGCCTGTGAAGTGAGATGGGCATGTGTGCATTGTTTAGCTTCAGTTACTCGTTATGTTGCAGTCTTAATCACTTCAGTGAACCCTGACCTCCTCTTGTCAGCAGTGCACGCTTTTCTAAAACTGCTGTGATTTTTCTTTGATGTTGTGTACCTTATGTGAGAAGGAAGGCTGCTTGAATGGATTTGACTCAGGGGTTGGACATGTCGGTCACTCCTACATCACAGAATCCATGACCTGTGTGTTACCTCCTTTTATGTTAACAGGACTATGTAAAAATACGGTCATCTTTCAAACCTCTTGGCTCTTCTTGGCAGGGCTGTGCTGACCGGCATGCTGTTTCTACTTAGCACGTTAAAAAGGCTGCTACTCTGAACGGCTGTAGGATCCTATAGCTGTGGAAGCCATTTAGACTTGTCTTTATGTAAATAAAGTAAAGCTGGCAAGAGTGTGAATAAGTAAATGCTTTTCTGGCTATTAAACACAATTTTGTCAAAAGAACATTTCTCTGAAACATTTAGTTTTCTTTTTCCTTAACGTGCATTTTGGAACGTGCTCTTCTGAAAGTTACGCTTACCCCATGCTGGAGGGAATTTTGGTTTAACGTTTAATTTTTACTGTATTTTGTACACAGCACGTAGGTAACGTACTCTATAATGCCTCTGTTTTTCCATAAATCATCCTTGAGGTGTGGTCAGTGGCTCAGACTGTTTATCTTACTTAATACTAGATTTACCTGACTGAAGTTATCAGTCTTTCAGCAGTAGCTTATTACCAATTCAAATAAAATCTGCATTGAGGAACAAACAGATTAAGTACCGTTTTCATAACTTCTTTGCTGTTTCCATTGTGTGTTATAAAATACTGAGTAGTGATGGACGGTCGGTGTCAGTAAGCCGTGAGTGTAGCCTTGCTTTATTCATTCGGCATCATCTCAGAACTGGTGACAGCTGGAGGAGGTTGTTTAGTGATTGTTCTGTTCTGCGGAGTGTGAAAGAAAAATCAGTAAAGAAATATACTCAACACAATTTTATGTAAAACGGTTTAATTGGAGGTTGTGCCAAAAAACTCTGGAAGAAGCAGTATTCAGGTTTTTCTACAGAGGCTTGCATGCATCTTCCAAGCTTGGCAGCTTAATTCTCTGTGCGAAATGAGTTCCCTCTGTGGTACTATTAGTCTTTGATATCAGTAAGGAGGGAAAGTGGCTGGTAAGTATTGGACTATATTTTGTTCAGAGTTTGGTTTTGTTTTTTAATACTTTGCGTACAAAATAGGCTTTCCAGTGATGGTAGAATAATACAATTCTGGTTATTCTTTTTTCCTTTAAGGTTTATTGTAATTGTTTTCCGTGTCATTACTCCCAATTATGACGACATGAGAACAAACCAGATATGCATAATGATGACACGCAAACAGCTACTTGCCTATTAAGTTTTTCTTCTTGCCTGTTTCATTGTACATGTGCTATGCTGTGAAGTGCTGGCTTACCTTAACGGTGGCTTTTACCAGTTTTACCTACGGACGTCTGTGGACTTGCCAGGAGAAAACCAGCAGTTTGTGGGAGTGTTGGCCCACTCCGGGAAGTGTAGGAGGGTGGGTGCTTGCTCCTTGAGGGGGTGGTGGTAGTGGCTGGGCCTGAGGAATGCTGAGAGCTAGTGATGCCTCTGGGTGGTCAGTGGTGGTCTGTGCTGTGCTGCTGGGGGGAGGTGACAAAACCATCAGCCTCTCCTCCCAGTCTTTCATCTACACTCAAGTTTTCAGTGCTGGTGGGGCAATGAGTTTTTACAGTGCTGTCTCCTGGACCAGCTGAGTGCAGTAGCTACTGAGCAGCTGGGTCTGATGGATGGAGGCGCAGGAGCTGGGAGACTGAGCTGTGCAAGGTGTGCAGACTGGCGAGGGAAGCACTTCGCCTTCTTCCTCATGCTAGTCTGTAAAATGGAAGCATTTTACAGCTCTGAACATACATACAGCTCTGTTGTACTGATGCTGGAAACACCGAGCAGCGTGTGCTTCCAGAGCAGGAAAGAACTTGTAGTGACCATATGTATTGATTGAGTGTAAACATTCCCTGTCCCAGGTGACATCTGAAAAATAGTGTGAAACCCCAGGAATTCTGGAGTTGAGACTTAGGGGTTTTTTTGCACTTGCTGAAGTGTGGTGAGATGCTGGGGTTTACTTCTGTGTATAGAGGGCAGAGCCCAGAGCAGCCAACAGCTGGAGCTGGGTGGGCTCTTCATTCACAGCTCGGTGACTGTAGCAATACCAAAGATAAGCAGAACCACGATCCTAAAAATGCAAAATGTTCTCTCTCTTCTGCATGAATAAATAAATGATGGGTGCAATGACTGCTGTATCGTGAATGGAATTTATAATGTTAATGATATAATACAGTCTTTTGCCACACCAGGTCTGTTCCCAAGGCGTGGTAAAGGTCTTGTTGTCTTTTGAAGGTGGTTGGAAAGGAGCCGGTAGTGCAAAGGAGTTAGTGCAAATAAATGTAAGCTAAGCAGCCTTGTACACTACGTATCGCTGACACGAGACCCTCTCGCCATATGTACCTGCTGAAGGCGTCGACTGATTTGCCACCAACTCCCCGGCAAATAGTGATAGAAATGAAAATGAAAGGTATTTCCTTTCCACATTATACATGGTATTGTGCAAACATAACCTTGGTTTATAGACTGATGGGCTGCACTGGTGTGGCTTCCAGTTTTGTCACAGATTTCACTGTTGCATCAAGCAGCAGCTCCCATTGCTACACAGAAATCCCATCAGCTTCCCCTCTTTTTACTTTAATCCCTGAAATAGCCCAGAAGCGGGGTCGGTAAGGAGCTTTTGGAGCCCAGTATTGTTGCTGGCCAGGAAAGAAGGTAGTTACATGGTAGGTTGAGGCTTTCCTCATGCATTTCACCCTGCAGTGAAACTTGTTGTGGCAACTAGAGTATCAAAATGACAAAGGTGCCTTTAGGATAGTCTGAAGCTTTTCTCTGCATCTCGGATCGGTGTGTGATTTTTGAGCCAGTTTTTGCATGATGGTGGCCAAGCTCTCCAACTCCCTGCCAGAAGGGCTGAGGAGATGGTGATACAAAACTCTTCAAAACCCAGCTCTGCTCTTATTTCTGAGCAGGAATGCTGAGCTCCTCCTTTATACTTTGTTTTATTTACATTTGAAAGCCAGTTATAGACCAGAATTGGTCGGTGAGACCATTAATTTTATTACCACTGAAGTGTTGGTTCTCTCACTACTCCAGCCTCCGCAATGCTCCTGACGAATCACTCTTGTAGATGAGGTGTCTGCGTCCTCATCTTTAAAGAAATAACATACCTGGTAAGTGCCAATGGATTTTCCACCCCCTGCCCTCATCTCCAGCTCCTAGGGACGGGAGGCTTAACATTTTATCTGGCGACAGAGCAAATGCACATAAAGCCATGCTGCTGCCGAGTCCTGCGGCCGGGGCTGTGGGCTCAGCCTGCCGTGCTCCATCACAGGCTGATTTTTGGGGCTTTTGGTTACTTAGATTTGTCCGTACTCTAAATAGTTAAAAGAGAGCAGAGTTTGAGGTAAACAAGAAAAATCAGGAGCTCTACTTGTGCTCTTCGAAGAGGTTACTTTTTTTGCAGGTAGAAGTGTAATTTGAAAACTTTGGAAAGAATGAACCCCCGGCTGCGTGCAGGTGACAGGATACATGTGAAAACCTCTTGAAAGCGCGCACGTGGCTGTTCTCGGAAAGAGAAGCCCCTTTTGGTTAACCTCTCCACAAGTAAAGTATCAAGCTCGTTTGACAACTTCTCCCATTTGGAAGCATTACCGGGTGTATAAACGTTTCTGTCTTAAAGATGATGAACCTTTGGATCTGCGGGTACTTGCTGTGATGGTTTCTCTCTGTATTATTTCAGCAATGCCCTGTTCTTTCTGGGTAGACGCCTGACAACAGACATCTGCAGTTAATGGATCTTCAGTGCTGAAGCTTTAAATTATTTTCTTAAATGCAGAGTTTAAACTTTCGTGTGAAGGTGTTTTTTCTGGCTTGCAGTGGTTTGTTACGTGATGGCAAAGTCTGTAGCACCACCGGGCAGGTAAAACCCGTCCTGATCTTCGCCGGGCAGGGCTGGCGCCGTGGCTGAGCCCGGTGGGCTGGGCTGCCCCGAGGGAGGTCCGAACCCCCCCTTGGCTCTGCTCTCGCTCACAGCCTAAAGGCCACTTGGTTTCTTCTGCGAGATGAAGCATGTGTGTGTCCGTTGTAGTTAGTATTTCACGGAGGGCTTTGCTTCTGCATGCCTAGGAGGAACCTAGGGATGGTGTGTGTGGTGGGGAGGGGGGTCTTGTGGTCTTGTTCCCCAGCATTTTTCAGGTGTCCTTTGGCATAGCTGCAGGAGGGTCAGCACCACAGCTTTCTGCTTCTGGTTGGAGTTACAGAACTATTCGTTCACCTTTGGTTGAGGTTCAGGATTGACCATTATTGGTGTTCTGGGGTCACAGAGAGGCAGTACCATCTCTGGAGCTAGGAATCCAATGATGTTTTATCTTAAAAACAGGCAAACAAAACCCCCAAACCAACCAACTGACACCTAATCAGCCAAGAGAAAATCCCCCAAACCTAAAAAAGTCTGTCGTGGTGGTCTAGCGCTTTCGGCAGCCTTCGTTCCTGCGCTGTTCTGAGCTTTGTTGTACCCTTCTGAGGTTATTTTCTATGGGAATTCGGTGCTGTTGCTTGGCATGGTCCTGCTGGCGTTGCAATAAAAGTGCGCGTTTGCAGGGAATCTGATTGCTGGGTGCAGAGTTTGGGATACAGCTTTATGAAGTAGTAAATTTTCTGTCACTTTATCTGATATTCTGGAGAAAAACACTAGTGCAGGGAGAGTGTTGATTCACCTTCTGGAAGTGCCATTAGAGATCTTGATCTTGTTACAGTCATTCCTATGCTATTACTTATAAGAACAGTAACGTATGAGGATTTAAAATCTATTGCAGTCAGAAAGTACAAAGAAAAAGCGAGTGTCAATACCAACAGACAGCAACGGCCTGCATTAAAGAAAGGGAGGCAATGCCTGTGCCAGCTCACTCAAAGATCAAATCTCAGCAGGGTGAGTTTAACCCCCATTTATTTTACGGTGGATTAACTAAGCCCTGTGACCTGCCTCTGTGATGTTAAATGCTGCTGGAAATGTGCACCAGGTTTGTGTTGCTGTTTGATGTGACAATATCTGTCCTTTGCCTTTGCTCCTCTTTTCTTCTCCTTTTTCAAAGTACAAGTTTGGTGCCCCCCTCTCCGTGGAGGTGGTGGCACTGGTGGCACTCTGCGGTGTTGATACGGCAGGCTCTTGCACTCTTGAAGCGTGGGCTGCTCCCAGCACCGGCCCCCTGAGCAGGGTGGGCTGGAGGGACAGGACCATGGAGACAGTGTTGAAACAGAACAGATGGTGATAGAGAAGCTGTTGGAGCAGAGCTCCACTCTGGCAAGGACACCAGACCTAGAAATGCCAGTGGAGGCTCGAGCCTGGATTGCGTGGGGCTGCATTGCTGAACTGGTGGCCAGGGGCTGCTCACCTGTCAAGTGAACTAGCCCAGAACTGAAAGAGCTGGAGGTGGAGGCGTCTCCCATCTTCTAGTGCTCCAGTCAGCTCCTGGCTTGGTAAATCTTTGGATGTGACAAAAATAAAGCTCGCTCTTGTTTGTGATGTTCCCATTGTCCTGATTGAGTTACATCACTTCTTGTCTCTGGCTTCTCCTGCCTTTGTTTCTGTGCTTGACTGCAAATGCTTCCTCAGATAGGGGCATGTTTATGAGCCTTGAGTGAGTTGACCTAGTCCTGATGAGCTTTGTACTGAAGTTCCAGGCTGTGGTTGCTTGATATTACTCAAAATACGCTGCTTTTTCTGCAAAGGTGCGTCATGGCACCAGCTCAGGCGTGCTGCAATGGGGCTGGACCGCTGAGGTCCCCCTGGAGAAGCATCCCTGCACTACCCAGCCTCCTCCTGTTGCAGGCTCATTTGGAAACGGTCTTTCCACACAAGGCCAGTGCTTAATCTATCACTGTAGGCTTTGTTCATTGTCTACCGTTAGCAGTCTAACCTAGGTTCAGCAAAGTAATTAGGAGGCATAATTAACAGCTCTCAGTCATGAGGCAACCTCTCCCTCCCTCCCCTCTCCCTCGCCATGTGGTGCACCTTGGTAGTGACTCAGAAAACACAAGAGGACATTATGAATCAAAAAATAAGTCTTTACCTGTAATTAACTGTGCACACAAAAAGGAAAACGTGGTAATCAAGCAGCCATTAATAGTTGCTTTACTGGAGGAGGATACACTGGAATCAAATGCTCATGGCAAAACGTCCCTTTAAGTTGTGGGTTTTTTATAACATTTAATCCAAACAAAAATAAGTCTCTACCAAAAAAAAAAGTATTTGAACCGTACACTATACGGACAGGTGTGGATAAGACACTGCGCTGCTCATGTACCGTATGCCTAATGGCCCCTGCCTTCTTCATAAGTGCAAGAAAACAAAACCCAGCAATGAAAATACAAAAAAAATCGATGCAGCAACTAGAGTTGTAGGCAACAGTATGTGCGTGGCCAGGCCAATGGTGGGACATGGGACTGTGCGGCAAGGATGGACCAGAGTCCCCCCTTCCCTCCCCCCTCCCCTGCCTGTTGTGTTACGGGGCTCTGGAGGTGGCATGACAGGACACTAAGAAGAGGGAAAATAAAAAGAACACCCCAGCCTATACCAAAGTAAATAAAGTAATAATAAAAAAAATATCCCTTGGATCGCGGCACTATTTTGCCAGGGCCCCGGTGGCCCCGGCCCCAGGTCACCCTGTGCAGAGCAGGGAAGGAGAGTCGCTGTGGGGGGAAGGATGGGGCCGTGTCCCCATGGGCTGCGGGACCAGGACCCTGGCGCAGGATGGTGCAGTCCCCATGCCGCCGCTCAGCGCCGTGGCCATCCCCGCTGCTGTGGGATGGGTTTGTGGGCAGGAGTCAGCACCCAATTTTCTGCATACCTCTCTGCTTGGAAAGGGGACCGAAAGACGTTGTGCAAGTCCTAGCGTGAAGGCAGGCGGAGGAGACAGCGGGGAGAGCCACCCGTTACCTTTAGTCTCCCCAGGTCCCTCGGGTAGCGCCTGGGCTGGGCTCCCTCGTCTGCGGCTTCAGGGGTCCACCCAGCCGCGCAGCTGGAGGGTGAGCACCCCGAGGAGGATGGTGCCAAGGCTGCTGCGCACGCCGGAGGCACTGTCGCAGTCCTTTTTGTCGGCTTCACACCTGGATTGCTGGCACAGGACCCCCTTGAAGCCCACGGGGCAGATGCAGCGCTGGTTCTGGTAGCAGGTGCCGCCGTTCTGGCAGAGCAGGAGCTCATCGTCGCAGACATTGGCTGCAAGGCGGGACGGAGGGAAGGATGTGGGTGTTAATCTGGGGTACGTTAAACCCCTTGACTGCAGCAGAAACTAGGAGCTTTTGGCTTTCTTCTCTAGTTCCTAGGGGTTAAATTATCTAGCGGTTGCAGTGCTAGAGTAGTCCCACGGTTGAAGGAACATAGCAGGGCTACCAACTCCAGGGGCAAAGCCATCAAGTCACTTTGGATTTGGGAGGAATGGCTGGAATCTGCTTGCCCTACACCCTGAGCATCGCTGGGCATGCCAGCAGGCCATGCTGATGCCCGTCTCATCTGGACCCACCTCACACCTCCCCCCGTCACTCTGGCGCGGTACGTACGGAAGCAGCCCTGTCTCCAGTAGTAGTTGGGCAGGCAGTCGTCGCACTTGGGCCCCGTGGCACCTTCTTTGCATTCACAGTAGCCGGTCTCGTTGCAGCGGTCGTGCATGGAGCCGATCTGGTTGCAGTTACATTCTGGCCAAAGACGGGGCTGTTAGTGCCTGTCCTGCCCGGGGACTTTGTGCCCGCTCACACCCTGAGGGGGGCGTTGGGGACTGTGGAAGAGCCTGGCTGGGTGCTGCAGGAGGAACTTTAGAGACCAAGGGGCTGGGAGGGCATGGTTGCATGAGAGACCCTGACAGTGCAAGCAGCCGTGGGTGCAAAGACCCCCACTTTGGAACTGAGCCCCTCCTGGTAGAGCAGTGCATCTGAATCAAGTTGGAAAGATGTTATTTGGGCTTTGTTTTCAGGGAAGAGATGCCCTGGCAGGCAGCAGGGGCAGCAGGGGCCGTAACAGCTGCTGTTCTCGGGGAGCACACGTGTGCGCACACCACCCTCTCTGGAGAGAGGGGCTGAACTGGAGCCCACCCCATAGACCGAGGTCCTGCACGAGCCATCCCTTCCCAGTGCTACTGGCCAAGGCCACCGGAGCACTCACCTATGCATACATTCTCATCATCCAGCTCCGCCGAGCTGTTGCGGTAGAAGCCCAGGCGGCAGTGCTGGCAGTGCTGGCCCCTCGTGTTGTGCTTGCAGCTCACGCAGGTCACCACATTCAAGAAGTCGATGTAGCTGCAGCGGTTGGAGTGGCCGTAGCACTCGCAGTCTGCGGAGAGGAGGAGAGAGCTGGGGAGCTGGGCCGGGAGCATCCTCCCTGGCGCTGGGCAGAGGAGAGGAGCCATGAGGCTTTGGGGAGAGCTCCTGCTCAGGTGAAATGCCACTGCTGCTGCAGGGCTGGGGTGGGCAGGATGAGTGCACACAGCAACAGCTGTTCCACACTGCCGGGGGGAGCAGGCTTGCTTGGTGAACAGAGCCCAGTCAGGGGGCTCTGTCCCCTTGGGGTGAGGCCAGGCAGGAGCCAGTCCCCAGCTGTGCCAGGACACCATCTCTTTAAGGAAATGCATAATCATGGGAGGAGGCACTGGAGAGGAGTCAGGTGTTAATTAAAGAGCTGCGTTGTTAATGAGCAGAGCTCAGCTTGGTGCCTGGGTTTGGCTCTGGTGGGGCTAAGGGAGCTGGGCTGGGGCACAGAGCCCCAGAGAAGGCTCTGCCTGGCTGCAGCGAGGTGGGGACTGGCCCGTGGGATGGAGCTGGCCTGTGCCTGTGGGATGGTGCTGGCCCGTGGGAAGGCCCTGGGCAGGGCTGAAGTGGAGCTGAAGCTGCTGCGCATCCAGGTAAAAAACCTTGCTGCTTCTTTGGGTCTGTGCTCCTCAGTGTGCCCCTTGCTGCTGTACCTCCCCAACCAACACTGGGGGGGCAAGTATGGTGACTCTCAGGTTAAGCGTGGCTTGTGTGGGGTTCTTTGAAAGGTGGTGGACAAGTGCATGAAGGTTTGAACAAGGGCTGACTGGTGCAGCACAGGGATGCCTGCAAAGGCTGCTGGCGGCGTGGGAGATGCCACCGTCACTTGGCCAAGCACTGCTCCTGTCCCCAGGGCTGACCTCTCTCAGCTGTGGGCACGTGTTAGAAAATAATCAGCTAGGTTTAATTTGTAGCAAGAGGAATCTGATTACTTGCTTGTTGTGTTTGCTTTCTATTACCGTGGCTTGGGATGGTGACTGCCTTGCAGCGTTAGATTCAGGGCACTGGATCTTTCTGGGAGTTTGAAAGCCCAACACAGGAGGAGAAGAGGTACCCTAGTTGCCTTGTGGCCGAGCTGTCCTGGCCAGGAGGTGTCCCTGCCAGCACGGGCAGGGGATAACGTGAGCGGAAACCGTGTCAGTCAGGCTTCCCCAACCGTTGGAGAGCCGGAGGAGGCTCAGAGCTGGGGTTTTATTCCAGGCTCTAACAGTAAACATGCAAGGGTGGCAGAGGGATGGGAGGGAAGGCTGTGGGTTGGCATGCACATGCAACTGGAAGGGGAGATTCGTTTCAATGAAATGATGACCAGGGAAGATGGAGCAGGGCAGAGGTTTCCCCATGGTTCACAGCTGCTTGAGGAGGAGCTGAGAGTCTGTTCTTATCTTGACCCTCCGTGAAACAAGTTCTGCCTATTCAACCAATATCCAAAGAACTGCAGCTCAAATACTTCTGGCTGCTGCAGGTCCCAAGCATTTCACCCTAGGGCTGCACTCTTGCACACAGCTAACCACGCCTCGGCTAGGCAAACCCTCCCCATCTTTTCCATGTCTGAGGCTGCTGGACCACATCACCTGGGTGAAGACTAGGAGTCCTGGAGCACTGCGCTCCCTCGCCTTACCTTTGTATGTTTCGATAGGAGCCACTGGGCCAGAGTCTGGTTTGAGCCGGATGAGTTTTGAGCTCTTTGAGGATGCTTCAGAAAAATCAGAGACATGCTTTTTCTCACCGTTTAGTACCGCTCCACGTCCTACCCTGCTGCAAGCAGCTCTGCTACGAGAACAATGCCGAGCCGAGCCAAGAACAGCGCTCTGGCAGCGCTGGCGTCTATTTCTGCACCAGACAGCTGGTAGCTGCTAAATTTCTCTTCTTCTTCTCCCCTCCTCAAAGTTTGATGCATGAAAAACTCGACGCCCAGCGCTATTGCAATGCTCAGAGCCAGGAGCTACTCACACATCCCCCCTTTATGCACGTTCAGTGGCGTGAATCGCGGCGTTCAGGGTAAGGATCTACAAATCTACATAGCTTCAAAAAAATAAAGGAATCTACTGGCCATGGCTTCAGTTTGGTCACGCCAGCTGGCACCTAAAAAGCTGCTAGGAGTGAGCTAGGAGGACGAGTACTATGGAGGTGGTATCTGGCAGGGCTTGCTACAGGGTCCTGCAGAGCCCGTGCTGCTCCAGCACGGCTTGTCCCCACCAGCACGTACCTGGCTTCTTCCCGTGCCTCTTGCCTGCAGAGTGTGCTGTGCGCCCTGCTTTGCTCTTCGGAGCTGCTACACCAGAACATAAAACATATCTGAGTGCTGTGGTGGGGAGAGGGCTCCCAGGGCCAGCCCAGCGCCGTTGGGCTGGGATATGGGCTCAGGGTAAGGGGCTGCCCCGCTGGGACGATGCCTCCTGGGGGCTGTGCTGCCAGCGGGACCCTCGTCCCACAGAGCGCGACCAGGGTGCTGGGGTGAAGTCTCCTGAATCGAGCTGATGGGGTTTGGTGCTTGGGGGATTTTGTGCTGTGGGAGCCCCAGTGAGGGGCAAGGCTGAGCAGCACTGGGATCCCACAGGGCGTTTGGGAACGGGTCCCACTGGTGTCTGTGGCATGCAAGCCCTTGCCCAGCACTGTGGTGCTGAGGGAGGCGCTGGGTGGGCATTGCTAGCTATACCCACCGGTGTCCGTCGCATCCCCACAGTGATAGCAATGGCAGGAGGTGGCCATGCTCCCCACCCCCAGGGCTCAGCCAGGTCTCAGGGGCACCAGGGCCTCCTCTGGTCTCCATGGCTTCCCATGGTGGGCTGGCACAGCATCCAGAACCTCCTCCACCAACACGGCCTCTCCAGCCCCCATGGCTGTGATGGGCCACTGTGGTGCCCAGGTCCTGCTCTGCCACCATGGCCACCTCCATCCACTGGCACGATGGCTGGGCACGGAACTTGGCAGCCTCCTGGGCGCCCGCAGAGGACCAGCACAGCACAGGGGGTCTGCCGTGGGGAAAGTGGGGCAGCCCAAAGGGGAAGGAGCATTTCAGTGGGTCCCTGGGGAGCTCCAAAGTCCCACGTGGCTGCTGTGGGTGCTGCAGGTGGCCCTGGGGGCCACATCCTGCGTAGAAGCCCTCATGGTTGTACCTATCCCTTAGGAGGAGGGGGCCATGGCTGTGTGAGGAGGCTCCACAGGGTGTTGTGAGCAGGGTGATTGCTGATGAGGCTTGGCTCTGTTGGGCTAGAGCAGCTGATCTGCGCAGTTAATCTTACCTAATTAATCTTGGCCAGGGGACGGTGTGTGCCTCCTGCCCCATGGCAAGAAACCCCTTTCCAAAGCAGCTGGGGTGCCCATGGGCTCCCCTGGCGCCCGGGGAGACCCCTGCAGCCATCCCAGCCCCAAACACATCCCCCAAAAGATCTCCATGGGTCTGGATGAGCAAAACTGAGCTGAGGTGGACCCTCTGAGTAGGAGAGTGGGTTGTACGATGGTGGGTCGTGCTGAGGATGGGTAGGTTGTCCTGGACTACGGGGACTGGGGGAGAAACCTGTCCTGTCCTTGGGGATGGGCATGGCCTTACCTCGAATGTTCTCGGGAGGGTCTGGTGGCTTCAGCTTGGGTCCAAGTGCTGCTGCGTTTGGTGGGCGCTGAACAGCTTACGGTGCATCAGTTAGAGAGAACATCAGATTTACTACAGAGCCCCCTCTTGTTTGTTTACGAAGGTGGCAAAGGGACGCTGGAAGCTCTAGGCAGGTGTCTAGGGTGGGTTGGTGGAGCCGTATCTGGGTGAGGGCATGTTGAAGCAGGGATGAGAGACAAAGTCTCCTGGAAATCAGGGGGTTTGAGTGTGAAGAGAGACAGAAAAAGTACTCCTAAGGGAAGGGCATGGGGCCTGCTGGATGGGCGAGTGTTGGCATGTGGTCATCACGTTGCCCAGGCATGGAGAGAAGCTAAATGTGCAGACCACTGTCAAGACTCGGAAGCTGCCCTTGTTCAGCACAGACCGTCAGCATCACCTGGCATCAATGCCCATGGTGTAGGCCTATCCCTTGTTACCATAGTGAATACAGTTTTGCCTCTCTGTGAGGCCAGAGACAGGCCCAAAAGCACAAAAAAATTCCAAAGTGCCTCAATTTCAGCTCCTTCTGCCCCCCCAGTTGGGTATTTACAAACACCAGGTGGTGTCCTGGGCCCAGCTTCAGCAGTTATGTTCTGCACAGGAAGGGATGCTCATGTCTACGGCTGGAGCGAGCTACAGGCATCTGGGATGGGCAATGGGAACTGAGCACCCCTGGGCAGCTGCCGGGGCGTGTGCGCTGGTGGGAGCCCTGAGCAGGAGAAGCTCAAGCCTCCCAAGGTTCCCACCAGGAGCAGCTCACTTTAGGCAGTCACGCAGGAGACCTGAAGCAAGGAGATACAGAAGGCGGCATCTATGCTATAAACGACACAGGCCTATCTATTTACAAAGTTATTCTGCTCTACAAACAGACTGCGGTCTCGGGAGATGACAGGATTTCCATGATCCTCTCCGTTCACCCCAGCAGCAAGCCGTGAACAATCTCTCCTACCACTTACCATCCTCATCTTTCATGTATACGACTAAACCCCGAGGCTCAATCCAGCCTCACCAGATTCCCAGCTGCGTGTAGGGCACAGACGAACCCCGAGCGTTTTCCCAGGCGGGAGGAAGAGAGAGATGCATGGAAAACAGAGATGCAGAGCTAGAAACTACGGCATTCGCTGAGCGCCGGCAGCTGGGACTCGCTGGTAGGACCCAGCTCAGCCACGTCTCCTACCTTCTGCTTCTGGGCCAGCCGTGGCTGGGGGGGAGCCCACCTGCAGCGGGGCAGCTGCTGACAAGCTGGTGTAGTCTTGGAGCGATCCAAGGGGAAAGCTGTGTTACTGGGAGTGCTGGGGGAGCTGGTAGCCTCCAGAGCTTTGGAGGACACCACCGCCCCAACCCCGTGCCGTGCAGGTGCAGCTGGTGTGTCCCGGGGCAGGATGGCAGCGATGTGCTGAGCTGCCCGTCCTCAGCCCAGCCGCGCACTGCGTTCTGCTCCGGTGTTGGCACAAGGATCTCGGCAGCTGCTCCGTGCCCCTCCGCTTGGGAATAATGGAGCTGAGCCTTAGGGGGGAGGCACAAAGTCCTGGTTCCTCACCCAAACTTCTAGGCTTTGCTCTTCCCTTGGGAATAACAAAGAATTTGCAAGCCACTGCAGAGAAGCTACACTGGCAAGAGCTGCGTAGATGGCTTGTTTGCTTTCCCTGCTAGCCCTCACCCCTCTGGCTCCGTACCCCTCCCTGTCCCCTCAATGTTGGTAACAATCTTCAGGTTTGCTAGAAAACAAACCAAGGAACAGAATTTGAAAAGCCATATTATTAATTTCAAGCTCCAGTTGGGTAACATAAGGAGGAGGAGGAAAAAAAAAATATCTCTTGATCCTTGCCAAGTTTCAAAGGACAAACCTGAGTAGGAGAGAAATGTGATTTCCCAGCCTCGTCAAGGGGATGATAAACAATGCAGGATAAAAAAGAAAAAAAAATATTTTTTTTAAAGGAAAGCTCTAAAAGAAGGTGATAGACATTGTCCTTTTCAGCTGGAAAGTGGAAACCAATTGATATTAATATGGTGTTAAAGAGAATATGAAAAAAAGCCCTGTGCAAATTGGCAAGGGTTTAATTAGAGTCACAATAAAAAACAGCCCTGGAGGCATTTTGCTTTTTAGTCATTCACATACACCTCCACTCAATCGCATTTACAGAGCCAGGAAAATTATTAATGCTCATTATCCTGAGAACCTTTCCCTTGTAGCTCTTGGACATTAATGGATAGTTTTACATTTTGGGAGGGGGATAGACATGTTTCACCCCCAGACCCAGCTCACACAAATGGGAAACCCTGGGCAGCTCTTATCACAGAGGGGCTTCTACCAGCCCCGATGAAAACTGCTGCTCTTGGTGGATTTCTGAGGGGAGCAGAATGAATTGAACCAACAAGTCATGCTGCGTAGCAAAACCATGGGGGCAAACGGTGCTGGTATAGTGGGGAAGGATCCCCAAAAAGTCCTTCTCAGAACATAACCACGCGGTCCCCTTTCTGCAGGACCTACAGGGAGCCAGGTGTCTGCGCTGGCTGCTGGAGCTCTGACCCACCAGGCAGGGCACGGGTTGGTTTTGTTTTTCCCAGAGGTGTACTGACACTGCTAAAACTGCCACGAACCAGAGGGGGAAGGAAAAAAAAAAGGAAAAAAAGCGCTTTTTTTTGCTTATTTTGAATGTGGGAAAAATGTAACAAATGGCAAGGAAGAATTTGACAGGCTTCAAGGAGGGTTTTGAAATAACAGAACTGCAGAAGGCAAATGAGAATAGCACTTAATTCATCCTCCTTAGGGTAATGCTGCGATTTCCCTTCTACCCATTTTGGCAGCCTCGCCTGCCTTCAGACCGCAGGCTGTGCCCATCGGCTCCCCCTTCTCCCCCCTCTCACCGCATGACAGGCGACCGGGCACAAAAGCATCCTACGAACATGACCACAGCTCCACCTTGACCACAGAAAACACCAGCAGCAGCCAAAGGAGGCAGATGTCTAGCAGATCCATGCGACCCAGAGACAACCCAAATCTAATCTGCTCCTCTAGCCTACGTGCAGCGTTGCTTTCTGCCTGGCCGCTACCCACTGGTGTGCGGAGGCACGGCGGGGAAGGGAGAAACACGTCGGTCTGGCTTTAAATACCTGGTTTTTTCTGTGTTTCTGTCACGGGCGTGGAGGCAGTGAACTCAGAGGCTGGTCTGGTGATGCTCGCTTATGGTGGGAGGCAGGAATCGAGAGGGCAGAAGACAGTGCGTAAATCAGAGAGTGAAACTGCACAGGGATGGGGCAGGGCTCTAACAGGACTTTTTTTTTTTTTAATGGCTGGCTGGCTGAGCTGGCATTAAAGCAAGGAGGGATTCATTTAGGCATCTATAATTCAGAAAGGAGGTAATGACAGAGTATCTCGCTTTGGGACTCTGACCCAGCTTGGGGTTAAGGGTGATCCCTTTACCAAGGTGTTGCCCCTGAGGTCCAGGCGAGTCAGGTTCACAGCCCCTTGGGGGTGTCCTGGTATTTCAGTAAGCACTTTACATGGGGCAGGACTGGAGGAGGAGGAACGTCTCTGGCCAAAAGCAGATCAGAGTTAGGCTGTGCCTTGATTCCCTGTTGCTGGTCAAAGGCACACAACGCACTCCTAGCATCAGAGCAGGTCCCTGCGGTCCCCTGGGCGGCCCTGGCTGCCGCCCAAACTGGAGCAGCCCCTCCAGGGACTGTCTCCATCCCCAAGTGCACCATTGTGGCCTGAGACCTGACTCTGCAGACACATGGGTGGGGGTCTGGATGGGGGCAAGGAGCCCAGAGCTCAGGCCTGACCATACTGAGCCAGAGATCTGGCGGCTGGACTGCGATTTACTTTTTATTTTGTCCCTTGCCACCAGTTAATGAAAGCTTTATGAGAACATTTTCCCTGCCCAGGAAGAAGGTTTTGGAGAAGGAATAAACCCTGAGATGCAAGATGTGGACCAGGTCCCTCAGAGCAGTCTGGCAGGAGAGGCAACCCCCAGCACCCCCAAGCCCACCCAGGTACCGTCCTACCTGCCCCAGATGCACGACACAAGCGAGGCAGAGCACTGCAAACCACACACACGTGCACGGCACTTGCAAAACACCAGACCTAAACTACTGCTACAGGTGAGCATGGATAAAAATCGAGTGCCCCCAGGCGCGTGGTGCAGCCGCTGACGTGGCGCCCTGTCCCTGCTGGGGCCATGGGGATGCTGCACGCTCTGGGCAGGGGTGGGGGATGAGCACGTGTGTATGGTGTGGACCTGCGTGAAGAGCATCTTTTCATGCACCAGAGGCTTACTGTCTTCTGCCCAGGGTCATTCCAACTGCATGGAAGTTGGAGCTAAACCCTCGGCTTCCTGATTAACTACTCAAGCAGGGTACTTCCATGAATATATCTATATTTGCATAAACATGCAATCAAGTTTCCTCATCCCTTTGACTGGCTTCTGGCAGCTCCCCCAGACAGACTGTTACTAACATACTGTGGGTGTAAAACGTCCTCCTGGGAAATATCAGGCCCAGAAAGCATGGCAAGGGGAGGAATGCGTGTCTAATTCCCCCATGAGAAGCTTAAAAAAAATGGCCTGCTGTTAAGTTTTATCTGCTCATTTCCAAATGACAAGTGAAAACGCTGTCTCCTTGTTCACGGAGGGAGGGAAGGAGGAACCCCGGGGAAAAGGACAAAGTTTTCCTCTGTGGGGTGGTTTTAGACATTAGGAAAGGGTGTTTCTGGCACGTGTCGGCACCAGCCCTGCACGCTTCTGGCTGCTTGCACCGCGGCTGCCTGGGGAGTGTTAGAGCGCGGCGCTGCCCTTGACGGCGCGGCCAGCCTTCATGGCGTCCCGGAGTCCTTGAGCCTGGCCACAGGGACTGGCTGCGGCGCTGGGAGAGCCGGCAAGGGTGCAGCCAGCTTCTCCCTCCACCCGAGAGCCCGTCCCTGGTGCGGCTTAGCAAAGCCCGGGGCTGCTCTGTGGGTGGCAAGGGGCAGGGGTGGCAGCTCGCGCGCTGTGCTGGGGAGGGTTCCCATCCCAGCGAGGGGCTGGGGAGGCACAGCAGCACCCAGCCTTCCCCATGCCGCTCTGGGAGCAGCTCTTCTGCCGGCTCAGGTACCGCACCTGGAGGCTGGTGGCAGAGCAGGATGGGGTACAATTTCCCTCCCAGCCTGGCAGGACAGATGCGTGATTTAATTTTCTGGTGGGACAGTAAGCCTGCCTTGCTTTCCTGCCCTGCCTAGTGACGGAGCTGTAAGAGAGCATCTCCTGCAGCCGTGCCAGCCCTGTGTAGGACAGTGCTGCCAAGCGGCTCTAGGAGGGATGAATTCTGAAAACCTTTTCTTTTTAAAAGTACAGAATTGAGAGGAAAAAAAGGAAAAAACATTGCACCCCCCACATCCAATTCCTGGCTTCGCTTCTTGCTGCCCTGATGACAACAGAGCGACAGCAGAGTGAGATCAGCTGGGGGGGAGGATGTCAACCCACGGCGTGGTTGTCTCTTGGCTTTGAGGTGGACCCGTTGTGGCTGGCTCCCTGCTTGCAGGGACCGTAACGCTTGTTCCTAGCTCGTGTCACAAGTGTCCAAGTATCCTTGGACTGAATAGAGAGAACAGAGGGCTGCCCAGAGGCTGGGGGATGTGACCTGAGTCAGGGTGATTTTTATCCATGTCCCTTTATCATCCTACAGAGCAGATAGCCAGGGCCACCGATGCGGCATCCCCACCGCTGCCGGAGAGGCCGGGATGGGAAGCAGGAGAAAGGAGCCCGGCAGCTGAGCCCTGGCCCTCTGAGCGAGGCAGGGAGCATGGAACCCACCTGGCTGGGTGGTGGTGGCAGGTAGGGGGGTGGTGGTGGTGGTGGTGGTGCTGGTGGTGGTGGTGGTGGGCATTGTTGTGGTGGTCGTTTTGGCCGTGGTGGTTTTTGCGGTGGTGACCCGCTGCGGTCGCTCATACGCTAGCAAGCAAAGAGAAGAAGCAGGAGGCACTTACTGGGGGGCAGCGGGGGGTTCCCTTGCCAGCCCACGCACCCGCCAGGCTGCTGCTGCTGGGGCTGAACTGGTGACCAGTTTTTCTCAGCGCGGTTACAACTGGGGCACTGAGAGGATTAGGGCGGCAGCATGATGCTGGATGCAGCGCGTGCGTGCTGGGGCCAGAGCCTGTGGCTGTATCAGCTTACTCTGTTGGTGTAGATATTGGCTTAAATACTTACAGCTCGATCATAAACTAATTACCAATTAAGCTGAAAAGGGGAAATAAAAGCACGCCTGGGTAGGGATGGGGAAGAGCGGGCGGGAGGTGCAGAGGAGCCCCCAGCCCGCCCTGCAGGGGGTCTGACGTCCCTGGTGTCTGTGTGCCAGCTGGCAAGAGCCCTGCCTATCCCGGCTCCACGAACTGCTCCATTCCCTTCTGCCACCCTACAGGCAGCAAACTACCTGGCACCATCAAAACCAACCCGTACCCTTGGCACGTACTAATTACCACTGGCACCCTCTGTTCAGCAGGGGAAATTAATTGGTGGTTTAATGTCAGCGAGCCCCCGTGGAGCCGAGCGGGAGCAATCCCGCGTGCGGTGCCCACCCCACCGCGCTGGCCACAACAGCCCCGACTAAAATAATACTCAAACACAAATTCCTACTTAACTTACACCTGCTGCCCTCCTGTCCTTGTTTGTCCCCCTGCTTCATGCAGATTATCATGCTTAATTTCATAATAGCCCTGAGCTAGTTTAAATACTTAATTTAGGTCACTTCTAGTCTCCTATGCAGGCTAAATAATCTCTCCTTAACTGGCCTTGGACACAAATCCCTCCTGTCCACCTCCTGCGTGTTGCTCCCAGCACCCCCCCAGCTTCTCCCTAGCAGAAAATTCTGATGGGAAACATCTTCCAGTGAAACAACGGTAGCACTGAGGATGCCAAGCACTGTTAAAGGGGAAAAAAAGAGTTATCAAAATGGTTTTGACCCGAAAAGCAAAGAATATTTTGGACTGTTAAAACATTATTATTTTTTTTTTAAATCCTAAATTACTTCAGGGAGACTTTTAATTTTTATTTGGTTTTTTTAACCATTTAAATTTAAACTGCTTAAAATCTAAATATGGTTCATTTACCCAGAAAAACCTTCCTCCACTTTTCAATTAGGTGCGTTTTTCTTAATTACATTTGCATTCCTCTGAAACTATTTCTCCTCCGATTCTTTCCACTTGCCTGCAAACCAAAGAATTCATTATTCATTCAGCTCTCTGATTCGCTTCTTCTGGAGGGTAATTCTGAGCCACAAAATTCAAACCCAGGTTTCTGCTTACCCAAAACTCAAGGCTCTTTGATGTCAAACTACCTCCAGCTTTGTTAAATAAGGAGTCCTATCACACCATCACGCTTTCAATAGAAATCCCTGCTGAGCTCTGCCATCTCTGCTGCCAACACTTCATAGACATATGTTTATGTACATACACATGTACATACAGATGTACGCATACTTTCTCCGTGGGTTTGGTTTTTTTTTTTTATCGATACCCCAAAGTGACCCAGACTGGATGCTATGCCAGATAGTTCAAACCCAGCTCCTTCTCAGAGCAGAAGTCTGCAATACTGGGGGCGGGGGGGGGGGGAAGTTCACAGCGAGCACTGGTGGTTTTGAAGAGTCTTTTTTTATTTCCTTTCCGGCTGCCATACTAACGAACCTCATGGGGGGAAACCATGCCAGAGGAAGAGGCAAAATGAGGCTACTGAAGTCAAAGGAAGAAAATATCAGACTCTTTGACAGGACAGAAAATGAGGCACAATTAGGGAAGACTTACTGCCTGGAAAATGATAATGGACAGAAAATAACCATGGGGTGTTTTTTTTTTTTTTTCTAGTGACATCTGCAAGGACCATGCACCGATGTTAAATGCCAGCATTTCAGTTATGTTTTTACTTACTGCCAAAGGCTGAGCCTGCAGCTGCACCTGGAAAAAACAAGAAGAAGCCCGGTCACTGGAAGCAGGACACCATCGGCTCTGGTACCAGCAGAAGATCAAACAGATACACGACGAGGGACCAAACAGCAATTAGTTGGTGGGGGTCTCTGCATATCAGTTTGCTGCAACGTCTTAAGAGCTGCTTTTGTCAAACCAGAGAGGCAGCCAGACAGCGCTGTCTGGGGTCTTGGCATCTCAAGCCTTTCACCTGGGAAAGAAAAACCAGTGTGGTCCTTGCTGATGGGTTTTTCCATTAACCATTTCCCTGACCCACTGTCAAAGGACAAGCATATCTTCCGAGGTTCACTGGGCAAAGCACAAGCTGTAGGGTCTGAGCCAGGTGTTGCATCTGGGACAGTTTTCGGTGAACAGAAGGGCTGAACACCCTTCCTACCGCAGCACTGGCTCAATGGGATGCTGCAAAGCCCCTGGCTTCAAACCCGCCAGCTGAAGATCACCCAAGGACCAGCTTCTGGCACCCAGGAGGCTAACGGCCACGGTCCTCCCTACTGTAACAAGTGGGTGAATGACGGGAAGGCTCAGCTTTGCATGAACATAAAGCACAGGACCAATGATGGTAGAGGCTGGACCACTGAGAGGAGGGGGCTTCAGAGAACTGCCGCTGTTGGACAGGAAGAGGATATCGATGAAGGGGAGGGGGAAGCCACAGAGAGGGGGAGAAGACTGAATGACAGATTGGAAGAGAGATGAATGGGAGAGGAAAAAGCAGAGGAGAAAGAGAAATAGGAAAAGACACAAGGAATAGAGGGGAGGGAAAGAGAGAGAACAGCATGTCTGTGCCTGTCAACACCAGAAACTCTCCCAGGCTCCTTTGAAGCAATGCAGCCACTTGGTGGGAGCTGACAAGCTCGTTCCCTTTCAAAGAACCTGCTCGTCTACCAGCCCTGGCACACACAAAACATTCCCATCACGGCCTTCGGAGCCTGAATTTCAGCTTTGATCATCTTAAAGCACATAAATCTTTCAAAAAACTTTTGGGGAGGGAGGGAAAAGATTCTCTTTGGTAATGCTCAAAGCTGCTGCTTGAAAGGCTGGAGTGGCTACTGTGGCTCTGTGACATTTAAACAAGTCTGCTAATGTGGACTGGACAGAAACCCAGGAGAAACCGGCCCATCTGTGATGTTTCCTGCCCTAATTCCCCTGCTCAAACGATGGTGGTTACGCATCCTTCATCTCATCTGTGCACCTTTGCTTCTGTCAGTGCCTTGCTCCAGCAGGCAATTGGATGAGACTGGAGCTGCGCAGAGGGACCGCAGCTTGCAGCGCTTGCCTGAAATACTGACAGACGCAGAACAGGATCCAGAAAGCCATCCAGAAAGCAACCTGCACTCCTGCAGCTGAGCAGTGCCAGCACTGAGCCCATGGACTACTTGACAGCCCGTGGTCTACCGTGGCTAAATAACATCTTCAAAGGACAGTAATTTGCACTGACACAAAGCCATGGACCTATATCCTGGCCCAAGGCCATCATCACTAGGACCCAGCACTCATCTACCAGTCAAATCGCCTCCGCGTCCACCCAGAGCCTCTCTTATTTCTCTGTGTACCGAGACAGGGGTAAATACCCGCTTCCCTCTCGGGAGCGGAGCATCCTGCACTGCTTCGAGCGGAGACGAACAAGATGAGAATCCGCCCCCATCTGTAGGTGTTGTGCAGCCCAGGGTGGGGGTGCGCCCTGGGCTGGCTCGCTGCAGGTTACTTACATGCGTTGGGGGACCCGTTGGGGAGAGGCAGGTAGGATCCTGCTCGCCAAGACCTGGAGCGAAAGTTCTTCTTGCACTTGCCGCAGTCCTGCCCCGTGGTGTTGTGCTCGCACTCGCACTGGAGGCTGCCCTCTTTGAAGGTGCACAGGTTAGCGTGGAGGTTGCATTTACACCTGGAAGAGGAAGACAGGAGAGCTGTCAGGTATTACGGCTGCTCCTCCGTGCCCCTGGTACAGCGCCGTCCATGTGCGTGACGATGTAGCGGCGAGGCTGGGCTGGTTACCCCTTTCCTGGTCCTTCTGCAGGGCTTTTTCACTGAACTCAGCTGTTTTCCCCAAGTATCTGGTGCTGGGGTTATGATTTCCACTTCCTCACCCGAGGTGGATCTGCAGTCTCTATTCCAAGATGAGAGATATTTTACTCCCACCGTCCAACTGTGGTAGCACAGACCGTTTAATGGTAAGTCAGCATTTCCAGCTGAGACTCCAGGAAGGAGCCACGCACGTTTCAGGCGGGTACGGAAATCTGGGTGAGTAGCTCAGAGGGAGGCTTTTACCTGGAGGCAGAGAGGAGAGCTTCGGGCTGTAGCTGGAGGAGCATGGCTAATGCTGGTGGGGCTCAGCCCCTTGACCCTGGGCAGCGTGCTAAAGTCAAGAGCGTTTTCTCCTGTGGTGTGAAGTTGCACAACACAAACCCTTTTCCTTACGCGCAGCGCAGCCCCAGCCTGCTGCCACCAAAATAACACCGCGAACAAGTCACCATCAGAATCTGCCTTTCCATCCCTGCCTCATCAGAGAAGATGACGACGAAAACCACGATTCAGCAATTTGAAAACATTAACAAACTTTTAATGAGCTGTAGTGCAGTACGCAGGGAATAATTATCTCCATGCACAATAATTCCTGTTGCTCAGGCTCTGGAGGTGACTCGCGCAGAGGCTGAGCCCATAACTCAGACGTGGCTCTGGTAACTCCCGGGCCCCAGCTCAGGCCATCAGATGGAGACTTTGGGGACCAAACCCTCTCATTTCATTCCAGACACTGTATCCCAAACACAGCCCACTGGTTTTTCATTGCTTTGTGCAATAATTTACGCCCTCAGAAGCAGAGCCATTAGAGAACAGTGAAGTGGCGCCTTATGTGACCCAGTAGAGGTCTGATGGGCAGCGCTTCGTTCTACAGGGCTAATTGTACATGAGATGCAGAGCTGAGGGGAACGAACTGCTTGCAGAGATGAGGAAACGTGGCCCGCTGCTTCTGGTGCTCTATCTGCATGGGGATAAACAACCTGGATTAGGCTGGGAGCTGTGAGCTGGGTCTTTCCTGGCCGCCAGCGCCGTGCATGCCCACCAGCTCTGGGTGCCTCTCCCCCTCTCCCCTGGAGCCCCCAGAGATGCTCCCCAGCCGCCTGCCTGACCCACTGAGGCTGCCGTTGCCTCCTCCTCCTCATGCATGGCTGGATGAGCTGCCTTCATGTATGATTTTGTTTTTCTTTCTCCCCCTCCCCTCCCTGTCCTTAATTCTAGCAAACCTGCTCAGAGGCTAAGCGTAAGCTGGATGAACAGTTTCTCTCCCCATCTTACAACCCTGCCTCTGACCAAGCAGAGGAGGAAATATTGCTGTCTCAAAAACGGAGGAAAGAAGAAAATGTGGTCCACGGAGCAGCAGCAGACACACTCAGCATGCTCCACTTGAATCTGTGTGTTAGCGAGAGCTGGAGATGCCGCGTCATGGCTGAAAGCACTAACAGCCTCTGAGCATTAGTGCTCTGGGAGCAAGCCACGAATCCCAGTGTCCGGGTGAAGGAAGCAGCTTTGGTTGGTACCTACACAGGAGGGATGCTCTATTTCAGCTGCTCCATGTCCCCTCTGCCTCTGATGAGGAAGGATTTTGGCTGAGCCATCCCAGCCCTTTGGCAGAGGCGATGCCCAGCTCTGGGGTGCTGTGGAGCCTGACTCTGAATTATTCAGTGTCCACACAGCACGGCCTCCTTCACTCGCTTCAGAACGAGCAGTTGAGAAGAAAGCGAGCAAGATATCGGGTTAAAGCAGGTCAAAGCCTCACTGCTACTGCCCTGGGTGCAGCCTGAATCAGAGCAACAGCTTCTGGGGGCTGCAGCTCTCCTCCCGCCTCCCACTGGTGGGAACAAGGGGATGGGAGCCAGCTCCAGGGCGCAGCCTTAAAACCCAGCTTGGGGGGAGTTTAGGAGCCTCAGGGGAGGGGTACAAGGAAGGCAGGGCACGGCATCCCCCTTGCTTCCTCTGAAGTCTGGGTTGTCATGGAGGGTAGCGCTTGGCTCCTGGCCTTAAACCTGCTAGTCTTGCAATGGGGACATCAGCCCTGGGTGACCACCTCCTGGTCCCCATCACCCCCTTCTACTTGTAGCACGTCCCTACTCCTGGTATGCCCTGCTGAGGGCCAAGCAGTGTTGCAGAGGGCTTCTGCTGGCTGCTGCCTTGCAGGAGGGGGAACTCATTTGCCATTAATTTGGCTCCAGCTACAAAGCTGCCGCCACCGAGCAGCAAGCCCCAGCCTTCTCGCTGCCAGGAGAGTGAGGCAGGGTGTATGCAGGAGGCAGTCAGGAGTGCTGTCATACACACACGCTGCTCGCTGGCTGCTGAGGGCTGGGAGCTGGGTACCAGCCCGCAGGACAGCCCCCAGCCCCCTCCTGCCCCTGCAAAGGCACCTGCCAGTGGGATGGGGTGGGGGCTCAGGGGCGTCCCCCAGCCACTGAGTGCAGGGGTGATGGAGCACTGCTCTTCCCAGAGAAGACCCTCACTTCCTAATGGGTGTAAACAGGAAAACTGAATAAAGAGAAAGCAGAGGCAGCCAGTCACCCCGCCTGCCTGTGCCCAGGTCACATATTTCTTACTGCTCGGCCCTTGGATGCTGTGCAAAAGTTTTGTTATCCAAAGGATCCATTTTGCCAGGGAATTCCATTCTGAACTCGACCTTTGAGGATCATCAATCTAAGCAGAGAACTGTAACCCCGGCAAGCTGACCCCGCCACGCAGCACTTTCCAGCCCAATCAATCAGGCTGCATTACTTAATGGCGAACAGCTGAGCGCCTTCAGCCAGCCCCATTTTGTGTGAAGGTTTGTGCACCTGGGCTTTCAACTCCTTCTTGAGGCTTCTCTGCCTCCTCCTCTGGGCCTGTAGCCCAAGGACATGCGCTAGAACGTGCACAACGTCTTTCCCCAGCCAAGATCCAGCTGGTGGAGTAAATGGCATTAACCCGGTCCCCTGGGTGGGAGCTGCTAGTCCTGTTTGCCTCTGCTCATCTTCCTCGGGCGGCCAGCCATGGCAGGGAAGGGAGGCTGAAGGGAAAGGTTAGGAGCTACTTAGCAATAAAGCTTAAATAGCAGCATGGGGCAGACACCTGCGCTGTGTCCTGCAGAAGGCAGCAATGGCCCTGCTCCAGTCCCAGGCTGCTCCAGCAAAATGCTCGTTGCAAAATGGTTTCTTTGGCTCTGCAGGAGATCTGAAGAGCTGGGAGTGTTTCTCCTCTGGAGCTCATGGGTCGAAGCTAGCAGTGACGGTGCTGTTTCTCGGTGAGCATTCAGAGCCCACGTCGGATGCAGCCGTGGTGGGGCACAGCCCGGAGGAGAGCAGCCCCAGTGCACACCCAGTGGGAGCTGCAGCACCCACAGGCACCCTCCATGGCCCGGGGGCACCCAAGTCCTGTGCTGGGCTGTTAGCAGGTGACACAACTGTATTTTGCATTAAACAGAAACTGGCTGACACTGTTCCCAGCAAAAGTAGCCGGAGTGCTGTGTGGCCCAAGACGTTACAGTTTGCACGACGGGATATTTATGAGTTTATTTTAGTGCAGGTCGTTCAGCTGCTGCCTTTCCTCAGAGTGGTGCAGTGTGGTCTGATGCTGCCAATGTCTCCACCAGGGAACATCATGGAGCTTGGAGCGCCAGGGAAAGTTTACAGGAAAATGTCCTTTTCTTTCTCTGTCTCTCTCTCTCTCTCTCTTTTTTTTTTTTACAGCCATAAAGAACAGTTTGCCATCTCTGCATTTCTCCAAGTCAGCATCCTGGAGGTCACAGCAGCGAGCGGTTGGAGAGGCATCTGGTGCCAAGCTGGCATGTGAGGGAAGGAGATGCCCGTGCACAGGCTTAGGAAGGGGGTGAAGGCAGGGGTGAGTGCCGCAAACCTGCAGAAGCCAGGTTGGGAATGGGAAAGCAGCCCCTGTCTCTGAGCTTTCATTGCTAATGACTTCTGAAATAATTTTAAAAAGCCACCCCCAGCCCTTTACTTTCCTTCCAAGGATTCTTACAGATTTTACAACCTCTTTTCTGTTTGTAACCCCACTTGCAGAGCTGGGAAGTAACGCAGAGAAAAATCAAAGAGCATCTCTTTATCCTTCTCCTTCCCTGTGGGGATGAGCCAGCTTTGGGGCGCTGGCACCACCCCAGGCATCTTGCCAGGACCCTGCTGTGGTGCTGAGTAGGGCTGGAAGAACCACTCGCTGGGTGGAGACCTGGAGAGCTGTTCCATCCCCATGCACCAGTTCCCACTGTGGGCCAATCCTGCCTTGCCCTGAGCTCCTTAAAAAAGCCTGGGCAGGGACGTGGGAGAATAGAAGCCTGCTCCAGTGGGCCACCACCTCCCTGCCCAGTTTCCTTCCAGTCCAGCCTGCGCCCTCACCTCCACCCTGGAGGATGCTACCACACGGCTCCAGGGATGCTGTGGAGACCTGGTGCCCTCCTGCTGGCTCCTGGGCCATCGGGCTCCTGCTTTCCCCCCTCCACCAGCTTGGCTTTGCCCCCCTGCTCCTTTTCTGCTCGCCCGAGCTGGCTTTGGGAGAGGCAGCGCAGCAGAGAGCTGCTAATGACTGCCATCCAAAGTAAGGCTTATGATAGCTTCCCCCTGAATTGTTTGCTCTCACTGTAATTGATGAGCCTTTAATGAGTCTCATGGGACCATGTGTTTGAAGGGAGCTCTTTCCTCTCTGTCCCCGAGGAGAACGATGTTTCAACTGATCTCAGCTCTCGGGGAAACATGAATAACTCTTATCCATCTCTATTGTCATCCCCAGCCGTTGCTCACAGCATGCTCCAGCAGCTGCCTGGCCATGACTTACCCACTTTTTACCTGCTCTTTTGCAACTGTTTTGGCAGCTCAGCAAAAGCAGGGAGCAAATCTTTTGGGCAAAGCATAACGGGTGCTGAGCTTGGATTGTTTCTGGCCCATCTGTGCGTGTGGAAGCAGGTAAAAATAGCTTCTAATGGCTGGGCCATGGGAGAAGCACCATCCCTTTGTGGAGAGCAGTTATATTAGGACTTGCCTTGCTGGGATATCGCTCTGGCAGAGGTTTGCTATTGCCAGTGACCAGGGCAGGGCTGAAAGGGCTGGAGAAGGTGATGGTGGCTCATTCATCCTGGGAGCAGGGCTGGGAGTGTAACTGAGCCAATGGTCCAGGGGCTGAAGGGGGCGGAAAAAACATTTGAACACGTTGTTTGTTTCTGCTTGAACCAGGGGGAGTGGCCTGGAAAAAAAGCCAAAAACTGGAAAAGAAAAAAAAGGCCCTGGGTTAGGTCAGAGGGACATGTTGTGAGTGGTTTTTTTTCCTTGTGGGTTTTCACTTCTGGTTGTGTGGTAGGGATGGATGAGTCCTCCTGGCGGGGAGGAACCCTCCTTGCTGCCCTTCGAAATGATTTGAGGTTTGGGTTACAGCGAGGAGACAATTTAAAAGATGCCAAAGTGGAGAGCATGATAGCTGGCTGTTCCCATTCGAGAGGCTATTTATTTTAAATAAGTTGACACTCACCAGCTGTCAAGATCCTGCTGACTGGTGGAACATTATTTACATTCAAAACTGTCTTAAAAAGCAAACACAAAACCAAACTTCCCCATTAGGGGGTCGGGCAACAGAAGGGAGGAAGGGTGAAGAGGACATCACACAGATATGTGAACATAAATATTTGCAGAGCAGCGTGTATAAATGCTCTTCGTCTTTCTCCTGGAATGCAATAATGCCTGCAATTGAGTTCATTGGCCAAATTGAATTTGGGCTCCTGTAGAAGTCTGTTTATATTAAGTGCTTTAACATACATCACCTTCTCAGTCTATCGATGAAATTCTATTATCTGCTCAGGGCCGGACGCAACTCAGCAACAAAATCGGAGGGGAAATAAAAACCTTCACAAACCAAAGCCAGGAGCAGGTAATAGGACCTTGGGCATCCGTCTCCGGCTATTGACAAAGTGTCAGAGTGTCTGGGGGAAGGAGGAGCTCACTGGGTTTCTCGCTAACTCCCTCCCTCCTGCTCAGCCAGTTTCCCTCCATCTTGCTGCAGTGGGAGTAAAAACCTTTATGAGACTCAAGGAAAGCCAAGCAAACAGTTGCTGTGCATTAACTTAATTTAACTATATGACCAAGAACAAGATTTTGCTTGAACTCAAGCTATAATTCCAGCCTGGAGGAATGCCAGGGAAATTCAGCTCTCAGGGGCCACCCGGCACAGAGGCGAGGACGGGCTGAGGAGCACAGTGCACTGTTGGCGCAGACCCGGCCGTCCTTGACACGAGGATGCTGTTACCTCCTGGGACCTGGAGTCTGGCTGCCAGGAGCTGTGGGGGGAGGAGGGGGGATGGGCACAGGCAGTGCTCACCCTGGTTTTCCTGGTCATCCCAAAGCTACTGAGCGTGGGCAGAAGCTGACCATGGTCTGCAGGGGTGTTGGGCTAGTTCTTGGGGGAGGTTTGGGTGAGCCTGTGGCTATTTTGGGGGTGATGCTCCAGCACTGGGGCTGGGGAAGCCCAGGCTCCCACAGATCCCACAGACAGGGACTGCCTGTCCCCCTTCTGCAAAGCAGCAGTGGTGCAGCCGGCAGGTCCCACCCTGCTCCTCAGGGGAAGATGCTCAGTGGGGGCACCGGTCATTACACAAAACCGAAGACCCTTAACAAGAGGCTGTTCCATGGACCAAACCTCCTTCTTTCCTCCCTTTTAGAGACAGCTTTCTTGGAGAAGTCAAGACAGGCTGGAGGCTCTCCAACAACTTCAACAACAGAGCCAGAAGGAGGAATATCCAAGCAGGGCAAAGCAGCCTGGGAGCAGCCAGGATGAGCATTGCACTGGCAGCCCTGGTTCGAGCTGAGCTAGAACCACAGGGGAAGTGCTGAGCTGCACTGGCCTGGAGGACAGAAGCAGGAGGCGGACACCAGGCTGAGCAGGAATAGCTTCATCTTTAACACCAATACAGCATTGAGCATCACCGAATCCCAAGACTCACCAAGAATCTCGAAAAATGTATCCCTTGCCTGTGGCTACCATGGAGAATTAACCAGCTCAGTTTATTGGAGAAGGCGCTTTGTGGGATGGTCTTGATCCTCCAGGTCTGGAGTGCCTGATCCTGGCTGTTGGAACCAGGATTATGGCCTGGGCAAATTCATTCTGCTCCACTAGTGTAAACTCTCCACTCCAAGTCATGCTGAGAGCAAAGCCTCCCGGAGAGCATCCATGCGGGGCACCAAGAACCGCCCAAGGGGAAGGCAGGGATCAAAGCAGGGAAGCACGAAGGGCCTCCCTTCAGTTCTTTGGTGTAAGCAAAAGAGAAGCCAAGGAAACCCTCAGAAAAGCAATTGGTGGAGGGAGGAAAGGAAATGCTGTTACAAAATTGGAAACCTTGTCTTCTCGTTGGTGACCCTTTGGGCTGAGCAAAGCCCAGGTGAGGCACTGTTACAGGGAGCGGCTCGGTGATGAGCAACACTCCCTCCTCCTGCATTCCTCCAGGGACTGCTCATCACTGGCAGGACAGACGGACGGACGGACAGACAGCATACGTTGGGGCACGGAGGACGAATGAGAGAAATCTTAATAATCAGCCTAAAATTGATTCACTTCTGCTCAATCTGATTCCTCCTAACTGGATCCACATGTCCTGGCCATGGCACATTAACTTCAATTATGGCTTATTAATGTCTCCATGATGGAGCTTGCCCTGCTGAGCGCTGTGGTGACTGACGTTACGAAGGGGAAAAAATTACTCCGAAGAGACGTGGTGTGTAATGGAAAAAGAACCGGCGGCTTTCCTCGTGCCGGCCGTCAGTCCTGGCAGCCAGGAAAAGCTCATTCACCCATTCCCAAGAAGATGACCGAGCTCATTGCTGCACTGAGGAGAAAATGAAGCAGTGAATAGACATCTGTGGGGAAAAGTCTTTCCGCTTCCCTTCCGCACCTTGCCTGGCACACACACAAGCACACAGGCCAAGGGTTTGCTCGTGTCTATTCCTGTCTTGACTCTTCCGCATCTCCAGTTACTCTGCGGATCAATAGGGACAGGATGGAAGAAGAAAAAAGAAAAGAAAAGAAAAAGACACCAAGAAGAAAGAGTAAAAATAAACTGTCAGCCATAAATGGGGAAACGGACCTGGCTGAGGTTAAGCAAAGAGAGGACGCAGATGGAGTGGGCAGAGGAGGCCCTGGAGCACCAGCCCATTGCACCAACACCCAGGAAGGGAGCAGTGACCCTCAGGATTCACCAGACGCTTTGGAGATCCTTGCAAATTCTTGACTGCCCCCGTTTATCTGGCCTACAGGAGGAGAGAAGGCAGCAGACTCCTTCCCCTTCTCCCCATGTCCTTTGCTCCATCTTTTTCTGCTTTTCCCAAAAGCTCTGGGAGATCACAGTGAGGGGTTTTCCTTGGTGGGAAGCAGAGGGGTGAAGGGTGGGTTATGTTTGGATGGGGGCCCAGGAGCACATGGACTGAGGGCATCAGAGGTACCTCTCTGAGTCCACCAGCCAAGGCTGTGGCACAAGAAACCACCCAGGCTCATGGTCTGCTCTGAGGGCAAAGCCTTTTGCTCTTCCCTTGACCATGACCATCAACTGTAAATGAGCTGCCATGTCTCCCATCGCCCTGTGGGCACTGCCAGCTGCCTGCCAACATCCTGGTGCCACATGGGCACAGGCGATGCCACGCACTCCGACAGCACAACTGCTCCAGCAGTGCCACATGCCACAGCTGAGCCCCTCTCCTCCAGCCTCCTGGGGCTGCTCTCAGCCCTGCTCCCCTGTGCTTTTTGCCTTTGAGCCCTCATTTCTTCATAACCCTCTTCCCTCTCATTTCCATGACCCCTGTAGTGGATCCCTAACACCCCCCACCCATTTTGTCTAGGCACTTTCCTCCTCTTCCTCGAACATGGTTGTTCCCACATCCCGGAAGAGGCAGTGTGCATCCATCCCCAGCCCTGCCTCCCCCTTTCCTGTGCCGCGCTCCTGTCAGGCTCACATTGATTTCTCCTCTCTCTCAATAACCCACCCCTTGTTGAGCCATACACAAGATTTAATTTGGTTTTAGTCCCTGCATCGTAACTGGCTTTGCTTACAGCTGCAATTAGATTGCTTTCCAGTGAAAAAACCCGGTTGCTGGGACTGGAACGATCACAGGAGCAGAGTCGATTCATATGAAGCTTCTCCGCCTTGTACACCACTTATCCGCAGCCCCTCAACCAGTCGTCATTCCCTGCCCTGTGCCCATCGGAGCTGGAAAAATCAGCACAGGACAGGCATCGACTTCTTCCCTGTCCAGGATGAGTTTCCCCCTCTCCTAGGGACCAGCCCAGCAAGCGGGGCTGGTCGGGGAGAGCGGAGCAGCGCACAGCTGGGTCTTGCTGTAGCTTGGGGCTTGGAGTTTGGGCTGGGAAAAGCCCTCTCGGAGGAGGCCCTGCTGCATCAGGCAGCTCATGGCGAACAGAGCCAAGAGGGGAGCAGAGACAGCAGGAGCCGCTGCTCTGCAGCAGCCGTGGGCAGGCGTCCGTGCCGGCAGCACGCCAGCTCTGGGGTGAGCCCGCCAGCAATTAGCCAACAACCCCCAACCAGTCTCATTCTGGCCCCAGCAAAAAAGCAGCATTGCAGCTTCCACCGTCCACAGCCCAGCCCTCCCTCGCCAGCGCTGTCTTTAGGGTGCAGGCAGCTGTGGAGTCTCAGATGTCTCTTAGAGCTTGTGCCATCCCCCTCCCAGGGGTGTTTGAAAAGGTTTTCCTCTCTTGCCCTAGTTGCCTCTTTTCACAAAGTCTGTAGGGATTTTACCTCTTGAAACAATCTCTGCTGCTATTAAATAGTATTACATTTGGCCAGTGAGTTCAAAAGCTGGTGGGGGGAGGAAGAGAGCTGACAGCCAGCAAGGTGCTCGCTTGTGGAGGATCCCACCAGCATAGCCTGAAGTCAAAAGTCCTGAAGCAACATATCCTGCCTAAGGCAGGCAGAAAAGGCAAAGGGCTCTGAGGAGGGAGGCATTCACAACACACCAAGAATATTTTAACACGTATCTTAAAGCATCAGGTATGCTGAAGCTGCTGCAGGTGCAGTAACGAGTCCTCGGTTATCTGCACGGTTACCTCCATGCCTGGGAGCCAAAGGCCATTGCAGAAGCATCGACATCCAACATTTAATCCTAATTTACCACTTTCTGAGCTGAAAACTCTGTGTCCCCGTTACAGAGCCTAAGCAGCCTGGATAAATTCGTACACCAGCTCCAGCCCTTCCTGCCAGTCGCCCCGGTCAGCGGGGGCTCTGGCTGGGAATCGATCCCCGTGGTGTGGCCGCTGCTGTCAGTAACGTCCAGCGTCCCTGCAGGCAGTGGGGCTGCGGCAGACAGAGCAGGGGCAGGACTGCCTGTGGTTGGGGTGGAGGGGAAGGCAATGTGCCTGCCTTTTCCCTCGCCTTTGCCAGCTTTCCCTCCCTTCCACCCTCTTCACTTTGCTATTTCACCCCATCCCGAGCCATTTGAGGACAGTGGGTATTTAGTACCCCGGCAATACTTCTTACGTGCAGATGTAACATGTCTCTCCGCACACATTCATGCAGAAGCACATTGCACCGAGACCTGGGCGCTTGCAGATGGGTGTGGAGGTGCTCTCCCACACCTCTGCCTGTGTGCCCGAGCTCCCCAGGGCTCTTCCCTGAACAGTCCCAATGGTGGGCACCCTGATGTGCTGCCAGCCCAGCTGAGAGCCACGGTGGCTCATGCCCACCCGGTGGGAGAGCCCTAGCCCCTCTGCCTGCTGCTGCCGTCACCGCCGCCTCCTGCCTGCCCCTACGGCTCTCCCACCCCACGCTGCATCTTCCTTCCCCTTGGAGCCCATTCAAAGCCAGCCTCGGTGGCACCTGCAAAACATTTCTGCTTGCAAGTCTCAGAAGCAAACAGTTTGGAACCGATACAAACAGCTCCTCTGTCACTGTGGTGATTCTTGTTAGCACGAGGTGGGTGATGGGAAGATTTTTCCCCTCTTGCCTGTAAGTCTCACACAAGCTGAATCCACGAGCTGGATGGGAAATTAGCCATCTCGGCATTTTTCCACCTTACTTTGCTTTTTCAGCTGATGTCATAACGTAACATATGGCATCGTACAGAGAAATGAAAAACAAAACCCAGGAGAAACAACCCCCCCTCCTGCCTTCCCCTGCCTCAGATCTGTCGGGGGGGTTTACCGTCACCCCAAACTTCATCTGCCAGAGCCAGGGCTGATCTGGGAACGCAGGATTGACTTGGGATGACCTGTCCTGCCGGCACTGGCCGTGAGCCGGAGTTCAGCGGGGCGAGCCTCATCCCTCACCTCCCCCTGGATCCACTAGCATTGCCCCTGCTATTGCTGGGCAGAGGCTGGCCGTGTTTGCGCAGCTGGGGACGGGGTCTCAGAGGGAACGCAGACCCCCACCATCCCCCCAAAGCCGTGTCCCAGCTTCCCCCACGCCGGCTTCGGGGGAACACAGCCCTGCTCTCAGACACGGCCTTGGAGGTGCCCCAGCCATTCCCTGCAAGGACACATCTGATTTATTACCAGCACTAACCTGCCTGGGGAGAAAGGGGATTTCAGAGGGAAACCACGGGTAACCTTATCGGTCGACAGAAGCGCTGACAGCTTAGTTTTCTAGCAGTAACCCTCTTCGCATCCCTCCGAGAAGAGATACCCAAAGAAATACAGTGGCCGTTACCTGCCGGTGACTTCAATGTTGGAGACAGCATAGAAGTACTTGTACAAGTTCTCCCTCTGCACGTAGGTGCCCCCCAGGGCTGGTCTCAGCAGTCTCATCCGCAGGTCGGTGACGGTGAAGAAGTCCTTGAGCCCTTTGGCACTCTCCAGCCGGGTGTACAAGTTGTCCATGTTCTTCAGGTCAGGGCCAGCAAAGATGGCAAAGCGGTCCCTCACCTCAAACCGGACGGTCTTCTCTTTTTTGGAGCCCGCCCAGCGGGAATACTCCTCCGTGCAGAGGACCCTGTTGGCACTGGTGGTGGAGAGGTCCCGGACCCTCCGTGCTGGCATGCTGAAGGCCTCCATGCAGTCATCTGCATAATACTGGTACGGGTGCCAAGTCCTCCCATTGTCCAGTGACTTCTCCAGCATCATGATGGTGGGTCGGCCATACTCGAAGGTTATCACGATGTCGTCCGTCAGCTCGATGCTCTTGTTCCAGGACAGCGTGATGTTGGCCAGCAGCGGCTCTGGGTACCGGCGCCACGTCACGCTCTGCCAGTACGTGGCCAGCCCTTCGTCCTCGCTGTCAAACATGAGTTTTGGTGGGTGGGCCAGGTCCGGGTTGGAGGCGTCGCACTCATCGCTGCACAGGTACGGGTTCTCCTGGAACAACAACAACGGTCACAAGAGAAGAAGGTAACACCTGGGCATCGCATGGGCGTCGCAGGCATGCGGCCAAACTCACACCATTACTGGGTCCTGGGTTTAGCTGCTTGCATCAAACATGAACTGCTGTGCTGAACTGGAGTACGCCAGGGGTCTGGCTCTGGATGGTGCTGTTTCTGAGCATGAATTTCAGACAGAAAGATGTGGCTTTGCCTTTGCTACAAGAACGGCCGTGCTCTTTCCTTTGAAAGGCCCTTTGGGAAAGGGCGTTTCAGTTTGGCATGGGGGCAATTTTCATAGAAAGCGCTTTCCCTGAGACGGTCTTGGAGAACTCCGCTCAAGTTTGGCCACGTTACAAGCCTACGGAAAGCTGCATTCTCCCCTCTCCCTTGCAAGAACCAAATGGCTAAAATCCCCAAAGCACATCCATGCCTCTCGTGGCTCCTGATGCCAAATGGCCTGGGGACACACTGTCTCTCCAGTACCTCTGAGCAGGGCTAGAGGAGGGAAACCCAATTTCCCAGCTCCGAGCAGGGACAGGACTGGCCTGTACCAAAGCGAGCAGAGAGTTGTGCTCCCTGTGTCTCTGCTGTTCCCAGGACAGCATCCTGGCCTTGGGGCCACGCAAAGCGGGTACGCTCAGGATGCACCCGCTCAGTCCGGTGAGATGGCCACTGCTCAGCCTACCCACACTGACGGGGGGCTGAGCTGACAGGGGCTCGGGAAGGGAACGGGGTGTCTCTGTGCTCACCCGCCAGCACCCAGAAGGGATCTGGGACTCCTGCAGCCTAACCACCCCCCCACCCCCACCCCCCCTGCCGCTTGCTGCTTGTCCAGGCACCCTTAGCCCGTGGCAAATAGAAGGGAACGTCAGGTAATGTCTTTGCAGAAACTGAATTAGGTAGCTGTGCCTGGCAGCCCTGCTGCCTGCGGGGACAGGTGCTTCCCAAGCCATGCTGCCTTCCCCAGCTTCAGGCAGGAGGTGCACTGGTCCTCATCCACCCATGGGGATGATGGTGGGAAGGATGGCTCATCCCATCCAGGCCACAACATCCAGTGCTATGTCACTTGTCACCTGCAGGCCTAGGCAATGAGGGAAAAGGTCCAGCTGTCCCATTTTGCCCACAAATGACAAAGCATGGCCAAGCCTGCATGTTTTGCAGGGACACAGGCAGGCATCCACCTGTGCTGAACTGCACTAAGGAAATATCATCAAGGTCACACACCAAATGTTGAAGTTTTGGAGGTGGGCATCAGGGTTAGCTGTGCCACATGGGTCTATTGCTCATCCAGATGTGTGTTAAAGCCCATTGTTACTTGCCCTGCAGTCCCTGCCTCCGTGAGCATGTGGGTCAGACCTGCCTTGGGGTTGATGTGGGGCTGGCTGTGTTATAATGGGTACTGTCTGCAAAAAAACCTCTGCAACACACTGCAAATCTGTTTTTGCATATGAAGCATCTCTGCTGTCACTCTGCCTCCCTCTTGGACTCAAAATCCAGAGGATCAGGGAGGGAGAAGGACTGGTAAGACAAGTGGGCTCTGCTGCAGTGGGACCCTCGTAAGGGAGGCAAAGGCACCTGGCAGAGGAGGAGGAGGTGATAAAGCAGCTGGAGCTGCTCAGAGCTGATGGCTGGAGGTGAGGATCCTGCTGGGTGTGAGGTCTGGCCCTCCTGAGCACAGCGGACTTGTAAGGTAAGGCAGAGCCAGGTTTCGTGGTTTGGTTTGCGAATGCTTTGTGTGTGGTGGGGAGCCTGTGGGAAGGTGCTGTGCATGGGGGGGCAGCGCGCTCCTGCCCGGCCCTGGGGACCTCCTGCAGCACCAGGGTGCGGGGGGCTGCTGATCCCCTGTCACAGGGAGCCGATGCTGGTACCTGGGGGCTCAAAACAAGTGAGGTGCAGGGCTGGGGTCTGCACAGCCTGGTTGCATCCCAGGGCTGGGAGAGCCCCACTGCAAGTGCAGGGAAGCGTGGGAAGAGGCTGCTCCTGTGTCCGTGGCACTGGGGACGGATCCTGTGCCATGGGCCTGTTTTGGCCTGGGAAACTGTTGGAGTGTCAGTGCTTGTACCTGCTTTTAGGGTGCCCTGTGTATACCGTGAGCAAAGCAGAGGAGAGGATCTGGCTTGTACAAATGGGTGCTCTTTGGTACAAAGTGGGACTGGGCTTTGAGCACGGAAACTGCTGTGTAACATGAGGCCCTGTGGAAAATCTGGGCTTTGCCATCTTTGGCTGGACAGCGAAAAGCCTTGGGAACTACTTGGAGCTTCTTCACTCTGTGTCTGTAAAATGGGCCGTTGGTGCCTCCCTGCTGCTCCGAGACAGGCACTGAATGTGCACAATTATGCGCCCAGGGAGCAGAGGCCACAGCACCGAGGAGCCTAGAAAAGCTCAGGAGCACATAAATAATTCTGTCTCCTGAGCCGCGTGAGTAGCACGCTGTAAATAAGGCAGGAGGCTGCTCCGCCAGCAGCGGGGATAAAACGAAATAGCGAGCAGCTGATCTGTATGTGAGCATCAGACCCCTTTGCAGGGGATGCAGCAGCATCCTTGGGGAAGAAAAGGGGACTCCTGTAAATAAAGCATGCACTGGGGGTGTGTGTGCGTGCATGTGGCTGCCAGGGAAAGCAGCAGAAGCCAGTTGATAAAACAAGGCAAAACTCATACTATTTTCAGCATTGTCTTGCTCTCGGACACACTGCCTGCCGGTAAAGCCACCAGTGCCGTGCTGGGATTTGCTCCTCTTGTTACAGCCTTAACTTGAGCAACGTGTGGTTTTTGCCATCTCCGTGTGCGCTGGGAGGAAGGGCTGCAACCGGAGCCACTGAGCTCCGGCGCGCTGCCCAGCCCCAAAGCAGGGAGGATGCTGAACGGATGTTTTAAAAGCAAATGGCTGGATAGTTGGGGGTTTTTTCCACTTGTTTGCAGCTGTGCCAGTTGAGCAAGGGAAATAAATGGAGTGCTGAGGCTTGCTCAGGTGGTTGATGTTGAGGGCACCTGCCCAGGTGCACCCTACTGCCCTCCCAAAGGCGGGGAGATGCCTTGAGCAAAGGAAGATGCCAGCTGGGGTGTGCTGGGGCTGAGCCGTGCTTGGGGGGTACTCTCCTGCTGCGGCACGCTGTTCCGGAGCAGGGATTAAAAAACCCCTAAGACATGACATATTTAATATGCTCTCCTGACTCGTCACGTTCAGAGGAATTGTTTACCTCTGCTAATGAGACACAGCTTCCTGCTGGGGGATGTAGCTGCCTCTTAGCACAGCTTTACAGTGGTGGCTGATGGAAAAGGAAGAAAAATCCCCATCAGCTGAAGTGCTGGGGGCTCTGAGTGTGCTTCTTGTGCTGAGGCAACATATTGCGTTGCAGTATGGTCTCACTGCCAATGTGGTCATACAGATGGCTTAATAGGATGCTCCCAAAAAGACCATCCCGGAGGTCCGTTTTCACCTCTTGTCTGAAGAAGGGTGCCGCAGTGCAGCGTTTTGGGGGGCTTAGGTGGGGAGTGGGCTTGAGATGGCAGCAGAAAGCTCCCCAGTAAACCCCTGGGGAGCCCTGCTGCTCGGCATGGCTCTGTGTGAGCAGCAGTCTGCGTGAACAGAGCTGTCCTGGCAAGAGTGCTCTTGCCATGTGGCTTCCTTGCCTGCGTGCGACAGCCATCGAGGCGGCCAAAGCCCTTGAGCTGGTGTGAGATGAATCTCCACTGAGTATTTGTGGGCCACAGTGGCCAGCTTCACCTTTGGGTCTTATGGATGATGCTCCTGTCAAGGCTTTCTTTGGAGACTTCCTTAAGCAGTGGCCAAGTTACACAAGGTTACTCTGTGACCAAACTACAATAAGAAAGCATTTACCCAGAGCAGTGAAGGGTGACCAGGGTGGGCGGTGGGACAGGCTTCCCAGGGGCAGTGAAGGAAGCAACTGGGTCTGACAAACATGATCCGCCCCCCAGTGCCCTGTCTGGAGGGACAGGGCTGGCCAGGCATATCCCTGGCAGGGGCCCTGGTGGGGCAGGAGCACCGGGGAGCGGAGCCAGGACTCTGCCTGTCTGCCATATGCTCTTCCCAGAGATCAGGGAACGGAGATGCACGATCCCTGATGGCTTCTATGCATCCCAACCTGTAAGCGTGCTCAGCTCAGCAGGCAGCAAGCCCAAAGATGTCTTTAACCACCCTGGTGCTCCGGAGCGGCACACACCTCAAGAGCTGCGTGGTTGTAACAGGACAAACACAAAAATAACCTCTAAGTGACAGTGCTGAAGGGTGGGGAAGAGCCTCAAAAGCCACCAAAGTGAGTCACATCACTACGGCTTCCTCTGCTAAAATGAAGTGTTCCTTTTTGGTTTTAGGTTTATTGAATTGTCCTTCCTCCACGGGATGCTCAAGGCATTTTCTGCTGGTGGGGTGGTTTGAAGTCAGCCAGGAGGGCAGGGGGGAGCGGAAACAGATGGCCATACTTTGGCTGCTCCGTTGGTCCTGGTAAGATCAGTTATAGTGCTCTTGGAATAATTCCAGGTATTATTTTTGAATCTGGTTTCCTCCTCCAAGCCGTGCGTCCTCCAAAGAATCTGTCCAAAGTCTCAAGATATTTACGTCTTCAATCTAAAAGTCAGAATGCATTAGCCAGGCAAACTTGGTCTCGGTGAGCTTAAAATAAACCAGTTCACTTTGAGTCTCACGCTATTAAATCAGTCGTGAGTGTCCTCACAGCAACTAGATGTTGCAGGTTTCTGGCTCTCCAGCATGCTCTTCTGGCTGCTCATTTCTTGAGGGTGCACCTAAGAGCACTGTAACCTTGCTTAGCCCCGGCACAGCCCCAAGGGGCAAATCCCCAGGGACAAATCGCCAGAGCCTCGTTAAAGACAACTTGTCCTCACAAATGGCATCGTAGCAAGATTGTGCCTCCACGGGGCAAAACATAGAGTGGTTTGGCTTGGAAGGGACATTTAGAAGTCACCCAGTCCAGTCCCCTGCAGCGAGCAGGGACACCTTCCACTGGATCAGGCTGCTCGGAGCCCCGTCCAGCCTGACCTTGAATGTTTCCAGGGATGGGGCATCTACCACCTCTCTGGGCAACCTGTACCAGGGTTTCACTTCATGGTAAAGATTTTCTTCCTTCTACCAAATCTGAATCTACCCTCTTTTAGTTTAAAACCATTGCCCCTATCGCAACAGGCTGTACTCAACTGTCTGTCCCCATCTTTCCAACAAGCCCCCTTTTAAGTGCTGTAAGGTCGCCCCAGAGCTTTCTCTTCCCCAGGCTGAACAACCCCAACCCTCTCAGTCCCTCCCCACAGCAGGGGGAGGGTGTTCCAGTCCCCCCGCCGCCCCCCCCCCCCCCCCCCGATCATTCCTGTGGCCTCCTCTGGATCTGCTCCAACACGCTGGTGTCTACCCTGTGCTGAGGACCCTAAAGCTGGATGCTGCGCTGCAGAGGGGGGTCTCACCAGAGCAGAACAGAGGGGGAGGATCACCCCCCTCGCTCTGCTGGCCACGCTGCTGGTGATGCAGCCCAGGGTACCGTTGGCTTTCTGGGCTGCCAGCACATGTTCCCGGCTGATGTCCAGCTCTTCATCCACCCCCAAGCCCCTCTTCTCAGGGCTGCTCTCGCTCCTTCACCCCCAGGCTGTGTTCATAGCAGGGATTGCCCCAGCTCAGGTGCAGGACCTTGCACTTGGCGTTGTTGAACCTCATGAGGTTCACACGGGTCCATGCTCGAGGTGGACGTATGTCCTGGTCCCGGTGACTGCAGTGCCAGCCCCTGGGTCCTGCCCCCTCGGTGCCTGGGCAGAAATGCTGCAGAAGGGGCTTCCTGAAGGTGACAGCAAGTCCCGCTCGTCAGGAGGATTTCTTAGGAAACAAGATATTGGTCTAGCAAGGTGTGATGATAGAATTCCAGGATGCTGCAGCAAAGCTGTTTCCACGTTGCTGGGGAGGGGGGGAAAATGGGGGGAAAACAGCCACAATAAAGGGCCCTGGTTTTACAGAGCCCAGCTGGTTTCTAGGGCTCTTAATGAGTGCACAAAGTTGTTTTGCTTTTTTTTTTCCTGGCAAATGATGCCATTTTTAAGCCTCGTAGCATAAAATTATATATTTTTGTAGGTGAAATTACTTGATTAATCATTAAGCTGTTGAATTTTTTAAACAAACTATACATCTGTTGTGAATGGTGAAAGCTGCGCAAAAACAAAACTGCAGCTTTTAGGAGATGTCCATGCCAAAGGGAAGCTGGAAAGCAAGCGCAGCCACTAGCTGCACAGTGAAGAAAAATAATAAAAATAATGATCATATTAAAGGGGAAAAAAAGCCCTGCAAGATTTCAGCATGGAAAAATCAGCAGGTGATGTGAAGGTTGTACTGCTCAGGCAAGGATGCTCCTCACAGCGCTCATAACCTGGTGTGATTTGTTCAATGGTGCCTTGGCCCAGGGGATGCCCCCGCTGTTGCTTTGCTTTCAGGGGTCTCTCCTGCCTGCTGGAATTGTGTTGTTTAAGCCAAGGTCTCTGCTAACCCTAGGTCACCCTGAGACCAACTAGTTTCTAATTGCAGTCTCCTAATAAGAGTAATGACAAGGTCTCATCAACTTGGACTAGTTTTGGAAATCCAAAATTTGTATTTTTTTAGCTGGGGGTAGTGGGGTACCCCTTGATTTTATTTTTTTTTATGGGAAGATTTTTATCAAAGAGGAAAAAGGTTAATTGCATTTCTTTGGCACAAAGATCTATCCTGTTGGTGGGTTTCTCTTGGGTCTTTCCTTCTGTAGTGTTTCTTTCCCCCTCTCAAACCCAACCAGAGAGCTCTCAGACTTTGGGTATCTCCAGGCTTCCCTGTGCTGATGATGGTTGGGACCAGGAGCTGTTTCATCGCCCCCTCCACGGCCTAAAGCACCTGAAGAGCCAGGTCTGGCTCTCAACATGAGGAGGAGCTTCCTGCAGACTCTGAAATGAGTGATCTGCTTAGTGACCAGGCTCCTGGAGCAGAGAGGAGAAGATCTGGTGCCACTGAAGGCTGTCCCTCGTGGGGCCATTAGCAGCAGCCGGCACCTGCCGCCACGGCGGGGGTGGGGGGGCTGTGGATGAGGAGGGTTTGGATGGTGCTGCCCCTTTCAGCTATAGGTTTTCATCCAGTTTTTCCGAGTGGCACAATAATTCAGGGTTTTGCTGGCCCGCGAGTCGAGCGATGCTGGATTGATTTCAGTGGGGTGGGCGATGGCACAGAAATGTCCTTCCCTCCTTCTCAGGAGGGTTTGTGGCCAGCGAAACCTCAGTCTGAACCTCCACCCCCACACAGGAGGGGACAATCCCCTCCTCAGCACCCACCTCGTCCAGCTGTGATGCTTAAGGTGCTCTTGGGTGCATCCCAAGGCCCTTCTGCTTCTCCCAGGGCACCTATGATGCTGCCTTTGGTTTCCCATGGACAGATTAGCTGATGGGGCTCACAAAGTCCCTGCATTGCCTCACACGGCAGCGAAGTCCTTAAGTTGCCATCAAATTTCTTTCAGATCCTGCAAACAACTGCATCACCAAAATCCTTGTGTGCACCTGAGCCCTCCGGCCCCACCAATGTCCATGTCGGGGACCGGTGCCACCGTGTGTGCCCGGCAGCCTCCCCTTCCCTCAGCAACCTGCCTGCCAGGGAAGGACTGAAGAGAGATCCATTTGCTCACTGGGTTGCAGGATAAAGCTGAAACAACTGTCCCGGTGTGTTTGCTTTCCTGCTGCTTTATGCTCAGCCAAATTCCCTTGATTCACGGTGGGATTGAGTTGCGGGGCTTTGCTTCACCTCCATCCCCTGCTCCAGCTTCCCTGGCTCTGCCGGGGCTTCCCAGGGATCTGTCCCTGTCCTCATCCTGGCCAGGCTGCAGGCTCGCTCCGGTGCCTGTCAGCACCACGATTTAGCACCGGGAAATAATGCGCCAAGTGGGGAAGATGCCGTCCCCGACCCAGGTCTGGTGACAACCACCTTTGTCCTCCCCACTGATACAGAGTTAAATCTATTTTCTACAACACACATTTTTGAGGAGGGCCACCCTGAGCGACAGGTGCCTGGGAAACTTCCTTGGGTTTTCTTCCAGTAATTGTTCTGGGACATGATGCTCTTTCCCAAGCAGAACTGCATTTACCCAGGAGAGGACACAGGCTTGTCCTAACATCATTATGGGGTATTTTCACTCTTGCTGCTTCTGACCTGAGGGTTCAACTGCTCTATCTGGATTTATGAAAAGACAAGGTGGTTTTATGATCAAAAATAACATTTGTGGGTAATTAAATCTCATGCTTCAGGGCATAAACCATACCCTGCCAGTGGCCAGGATGGGACTCCCAGAGAACTAGAAATACTCTCTGACAATTAATTTTCACTCTATTCATGGGCTGGGAGGGATCAGAGGGGTGAAACAAGCGTAATTAATTTACAGCGATTATTTCCAACAGCTGGCAAGTGGCACAACTCACTGGCAGGGTTGGCTGGGAGCACGGAGGTAATTGAGGAGAAATACAAGGCCCCTCTCAAGCCAAACAGCCCTGCACCAGCCACCCCCCCCAGCCAAGGGGAAGGTTGGTGCCCTCCTTGCCCGATGCCACTGGGGATGTGGGGGGATGCGGGGAGCCGTGGGGGGATGTGTGGGGCTGCCTGCTCAGCATCTGCTCCTCTTGCACTACTGACCCGTCCCCTGGTGCCCAGACAGGGTTTCCCCGCAGCACAGCTGGGGCTCAGACCCAGCAGATGTGTCAGGGGTGGCTCTGTGCTGTTTCGGGATGCCTGTCGGTGTGTGGGGAGGGGTCCCCGACGGGGCCAGCACTGCCGTGTCGGTCGGGTTGTGGAGATGTCAGTGGTGCTCTGATGGCAAAGTGCACCTTTTCATAATGAAATCTTAATGGCTTTCTTCAAGATGCTATGTCTTCTTCTACATTTATTTTTCTTTTTTAATACCACTTTGGTCAAGCTCTATATATTTTTAGATAGTCCAGAAGCTGTCTCATATGGCGGAAGACACAGTTTTCCCAGGGGCTGCCTGTGTGGCTGCTGCCTGAGAGCTGCTCAGGTGCTCGGGATGCTCCAGCAACCCCCTGCCCGCACACCCTGTGGGCACCGCTCTCCTCCTCGTGGTAACCCTCCAAAGAGGGGTTGTAAATGGCCCTGTGTAGGGAGGTTCTGGCAGGGCACCTGGGCTTCAGTGAGGAGTGATTTTGCGGCTTAGTCTCTGCAGGGGAAGGGCAGCTCCGGCTGGGAGGCAGCGGGCTCTGGGTCAGGGAGACTTGCAGGGATGGGGTGGGAAGCTCAGGGTGGGCTGGTGGGGTGGTTTGTTCACTCGTGTGTCCTTCCCTTACTGCCTCCCTCCCCCCAGCCATCTGCAAGGGGCTCTTATTAGGGCAGAGACAGCAAAAGGGGAGAAAACCATCCTCGCTAACAAGCTGTTTGCTGTTTATGAGCAGGTAAAGGCAGAGCTGGGATGAATTATTAATAGGGTGGAAATGGGGTCCCTCCACAGATCTGCTGCTAATTCTGGCTCAGCTGAATGTCACTCCCTCCATCTCCCCCCGGGCTGTGGTTTGGGGGATTGATCGCTCCTCCGCTTCCTTCCCCTTCCTCCGGGATGGAGGTTGTCCGAGCACAAGGTCACCCTTGACACGGGGCACCCTGTGCCTTCGTGCGGGGTTCGGAGAGCGTGAGTCAGCAGAAAGCAGCACCGCAAGCCCCGCAGCACAGCCCTCCACGGGCATGCACCGGGGCGCGCTTGGCGAGACGTTTTGCTTTGCCTTTTGCCTCTTGCCTTTGGCCTGAAGCAGATCCTCGTTTACCGAACAGCGCACCGCTTGTTCGGGGCTCTCGGGCTCCCCTGGGCCTGTCTCTCTGCCAGGGAAGAGATCCAGCCCCTGCTCGTGGCTGCTCTTCCCCTTCCCCCTCCAGCCTGCTTCTGCATTCAAGAAGCATCTCGTTTGTATTTTATCCTACCTCAGCACTGCGCCCCTCTCGCCACCAGCTGTGAGGAGACATCACAGTGCCAGACAGGGTCGTGTGGTGGCAGTGCAATGTCCTCTCTCCTGGTGGGGAAACTGAGGCAGGGAGGGATTTCAAAAGCAGGGTCAGGCTCCACCTTCCTGAAGATTGAGCTCCTCCAGGCACCTGCAGCTGGGCATAGTGGCTCCTTCACCCAAACCTGATGTGAAGTTCAAGGAAATCTCTGCTCTCACCCCACACCGTCTCTGAAAATCTCCCTGTGGTTGCTCAGTACCTCTCAAGAAGGGTCTGAACTGATCTTTGCACCGTAGGTGGTGAGACCCGTGCCGGAGGCTGGCGTCCAGGCAGGAAGCATCCTCTCTGCGGAGGGAGGATGCAGAGCGAGGTGCTGCTTGTCACGCACAAGGACTGACCCAAGTCACCTGTCCACCCTCGCAACACAGCCGGCACCTCTCGTGCAGGGACACAAATCCCTTCACGCCCACTCGGGCTAAGCCAGAAATGGTCAGAAAATCTGGTTACCCGATGAATTCTAACCTCCAGACTGAATCCAGCCCAGTCCACAGGTGACCTCTCCAAGGAGGGCCCTGAGCACACCATTCGCTGGGTGACCTTGGGCACCACTTCCATTCCCAAAGCCCCAGGATGCTGGGCAGCAGCTCAGCTCCCACTGCCACATCCACTGCCAAGCCCCTCGTCCTGAAAGATGCATGTGCGGCTGATCTGTGGGCGACGCAAGGGTTAACGCCGCCCGGAAAATTCCACTCCTAAGCAGATAATCTGGTCTGTGCTGGGCGAGCACACGCATCGCATCGCCCACAGCCTGGCCTCCCATGGAATCATTTTTGAGCAGCTCTTTCTGAACTACTAATCCCGTCGTGAGCTGCTCTAACCCCATCCCTCCTGGCGCCCTGGGCTCACCTCCGCACCCACCTCCCCACCGGGGCTGCACCCCTCAGCTGCTCCTTTTGCAGGTTTGTGGATTACAGAGCGACCTAGGGCCCCAGATCAGAAGCTGATGGACCAGACACCCCTCAGCCAGCAACCACGGGCAGGCGTTCAAAGACGCAGGCATTTAATCCCATTGACTGCTTTTTAGCTCGTCTCCCAACCCAGACTTTCTGTACCCAAGAGTTGCAAGCTTTGCTCTTCCCAGGGTACTTCCCTGAGGCTTGTCTACAAATTAAACTCCTTGGATCCTGCCCCATCCCTTCTCTGCCAGATTATTAAGCCCTTGCATCTTGCTACAGAGATGTATCCCTCTCCTCAGTCCCTATCAGCAGGAGCACAACAGCAGCGACCTGTGTGCTGGGCTTAGAGTGCATTATTGATTCAGGACTAAGAAAATGCTTAGGAAGTAGGAAAAGTGTCCTACTCTCTAAAAGCTTGTGCGCCTTGTAAGCTCAATACATGCAGCCTTTGCAGAGAGGCTCGCTACGCCGCTATTAATATTTTATTCTGTAAGAGAGGCCCTGATAGTTTGAATGGGGGAGGGCAGGACACGGAGGCTGGGAGGGGGAGAGGAGAGGGAGTGGATGCGCTGCTGTGCTCCTCGAATGGAGGTGCAGATTGTCCCCAAAGCCTTTGCAGGGGGAGCACGGTTTGGTGGTGGATGCCCCTGCACCCATCCCTGACCTCTGATCAGGGCTCCTGCTGCATCGAGCGCTCTGGTTTTGCTGTTGCATGCAAAGTATTTGGTTGCTTTATGCTGTGTTTTAGGGGAACAATTCAGCAGGTGCCTGTCGGAGGCTGGGACTGTGCTGTGGTCAGCCCGATATGTGCCCTGGCTGTCCCTGAGGGCAGGATTGTGATCCTCTCCTTTTTTTTTTGGCTCCCCACAAACCCCATTAGAGGCAGCACATGGAGCTGAAGCAGCCGCCTCAGCCAGGGGATGAGGGCTTAAAAACTCTTTGGCTGGGAGTAAAAACCAGTTGAATCTGTGCTAATTCTCCCCTTGAGATATTCCCCCCACAAAGGGATGTGGAGGTGCCAGGGGCAGGACTGGACACAGCAGTGGCAGCATCCACATGATGCTCAGCACTGAGGGAGTGGAGACCCATTGCCCATGCTGGAGCATGCAGCAAAATGGGTGCTGGTCCTGGGCGATGGGCACTTGTGGATGTGTGACCCTGCTGCCCGCTCCGGCACCAGCTCTGCTCACCACGCCAGCACTCGCCTTCTTGTGGGACTCGCCAGAGGCGGAGGCTGGAGCTGCTCTGGGGAGGGCAGGCTGCTGCGTTGGTGGCTTCTGCACAGATGTAAGCAAGCAGGAGAGGTGGGAGCCAGCTGGGATGAGACCCAACCTGGTGGTTCTACATTGCTGCGTGCCTACACGCACTCAGCTTCTAGACAGGCAACCTTGGCCGGTCCCCTTGTGCAGCTGGAGCCTGCTCGGGGACAGCTGACAAACACAGAAACCCCCATGGAGCCAAAAGCCACAGGTTTCCTGAAGCCTGCTTGCTTGTCGCGCACAGCAGCTGTGCAGAGGCACCGGTGCCAAAGGCTGGAGCAAGCGCAGGGCAGGTGTGGGGCCAGCACTGCGACGTGCAATCCTCCGTGGGTCCCGGGGACCCTGCCTGAAAGAGGGGGGGATGGTGGGAACCTCATGGGATGCGTCTGAGGCTGCAGGGGATGGCTCATCTGCCTGGGGTGAAGGCTGGGAGCCCAAACTACTGTTTGCTGGTGGGTCTTAGCCAGGGCTGTGCCGGCATTGGCTTCTCCCCAGAGACACCTCTGGCCACCAAGCAGTGCTGTGTGGTCTGTGGAGGAAAAAGCCTCTTTGGTGTTTTCCAGCACTGGGACCCTGCCGCGTGGTGTTGAACTGCAGGAGTAACACCCGGGGTGTGTTCAGCACCGCAGGCTGGGTGCCTGGGGAGATGGATGCCTTCAAGAGGGTGGCAGCGGTGGTGCTCACACCATCTCGGTGGAGAACTCCCGCTAAGCAGGTCAGCAACAGCCCACGTGCGTAATAACTCTGGCAAGTCAGAAATTCGGGCTCTGCTAGCCAAGCATTGCCGTGCTGCTGTTGCTCACGCTTGATGGAGCTCACCATCTAGGTCAGAGGAGGAATTCATTAACCTCAGGACCCCCCGGCCGCCCCTGCATTGCTGTAAGCTCTGCAGCCAGCCAAGTGGGGACAGCGCGAGATGGGCATGGAGTGACCACTGGCTCCTCGCCACCCTGTCCCCCTCACAGGTGGGATCCAGTGGTCTGGCTGCTGCTGGTGAGTGGGGCTGAGCCCAGCAGAAAGCAGTGAAGCCGCGGGTGCTGGGGCCCGTGGCTCCGGTGGGGATGGAAGCAGCCGCTCAGCTGTGTTGCAGCCCCTCCGCGCCTTCAGGCTGGGGGGAAGGGGCTGCTGCCAAGGAAGAGGCTTGCACCATGGACAGGCTTTTTGGCACTGCTTGGGTACATTCCCATTTTGCTTTCTCCAAAAGCATGGGGTGAACCAGGTGCTGAGCTTGGAGGGTCCCCACTGAGGGCATCAGGATTGCTTGCTTGTAGCTGCCCCAGAGCGTAACTGCGGGGGAAGAGGCGCCCACCCAGTGCCACACATCATTTTGCAGCCCCGCTGCTGCAGATGACCCAGGCGTTATGGCATGCAGCGCTGCAGCCGGGCGCTCAGCCCCGCAGCTGCTGCGGGAGCAGAAAGCAAAGCAGTCTGGGTCGTTTTGCGGAGGTGATTTTTGGACGGATCAGCAAACTGGTCTGACCGACCGTGGCTCTGGGGTGGTGCTGCCGCGAGGGAACAGCGGGGACACGGGTAGGGTTGTGGGGCTGGGTCAGCCTGAGCCCCATGCCTCAGCATCCTGATAAAAAGGTGGTGTGGGGTCTGAAAGAGTAATTAGGTTCAACTAAGGTTAAAATCGGGCTTTCAATTAAGGAAACCAGAGCGTGGTAGGAGAGTACTCCTTCCCACTCAGGCAGTCTTTCCTGCAGGGAGAATTCCTTTTAAAGTTTAATGGAAAACAATATCTATGCTATAGAATATAATACAGATTTTAAAATAAATTAATAGGAAGGATTTCCCTGAATCCCTTTGGCTTCAAGAGCTGCTTGTGGAAAACTGTGATACCTGGAGCTGGTGTATGAGTGAGTGTAAGAGCTGCTTTCCTGGCTCTGGCCACGCTCCCCAGCAAGTCTCCAAAGCCAGTTCTCTCCAGCTTTTCCCACCTGGACACTGTTCCCCTTCAAGCGCAAAGCTTCTCTTAAAAGCAGTTTATTCTTCCCCATCTTATTCAAGGTGGGGGCAAGCTTTCTGCTCACTGTACCAATTAAATCTGCTTGACAGCTTGATTTTTATCGCTGTGTCTTTTCCGTCAGCAAGTGGAAACGATCCTTGTTAGGGGAGCAGCATCCCACTTTACAACAAGATGAATCTCGAACTGGGCATTTAAAGAAATTGCTACAGACTGTGGGGGGAAATCCCGTTTGCTCAGCACTCTCTAATTTAAAGCTGAATTGTATTCTTTCATTTTCTCTAAAGCCTCTGCTTTTATAGCACCAAGAGCCTGTCGCGCTCCGGAGTAGCCTCTGTGGTAGGAGAGTAGTGGTGTGTAATTTGCTGAGCAGCTAATAACGTGCAATCCAAGGGTCTGGCCCCAAGGGCATGGAGCTGCTGATCTTGACTTCAAATAGTGTTCTCTGCAGCAACCCTGATGCTGAGAAGTGATTAAGGGTGGAAACAAAGCCGAAGGGCCCCAGCCCTTTCGCCCACGCTCCAAAGCAATGCCATGATGGGTGCACAGGGTGGATTGGTTCCAGCCTTCATCCGGATGGATATAGCAGCAGTTGCCTTTTCCAGGCTCTGCTCAAAGGGGAGTTTTTTCCAGGTGTTAATTTAATGTACTGGAGGGTTCAAGGGGAAGGGGGGCTGTGAGCACTTTACAGATGTGGAAAAAAAAAGATGCAGCTTTCCATCGCCACAACCTTGACCGAGATGTCATGGGCAATTTGACAGTGGACAGTGGATTCAGTGCTGCTGAATTTTGGCATAAACGCAAAGTAATTGTCCCTGATGCCATACAGTTCCCCCAAGGAAGGGCAAAGGGGAGCTCTGGCTCCCAGCCCCCTGCTGAGGCCAACGATGGGTTTGTGGCCAACAGTGGAACGTGCTGATCTAATCAAGGAGGAGGGAGAACATCCACTTTTATTGGAAAGGATTTTCCATTTGACTGGTACATGGGCTCTGTACATGCCCCCCTGGTTCTCCTACCTGAAACGAGGTGTGGGGGCAGCATGGGCTGGGGAAGTGCTGTGGGGTTTGTCTCTGCCGGGGGTACCAGAAGGGGTGAAACCATCCTTTAACCACCAGATCATGCTGCATCTTTAAAAATGCTCTTGGAAGAGCATCTCTGAAGCAACTCTGTTTTCCTTCTTACTTTAAAAACTTTGACTTTAATCATCCTCGAACCCGTAACAATTTGTTTGCACTTAAAACAGGGGTATGAAGCTATGGCTGGGTCTAGCTGTATGAGATGGGCAAAGAATGTAGGGAAAAGGGTTTTTGTGCCCAAAAGTTTGCCTGCTTTTTCCAATTTTAGCACTCGGTCTACTAAGAGAAAGAGTTGTTTAGTACCAGCCTTATAACCACATATCATTCAGAAAAGTTTAGCTAAGAATTAAACTAAACATCAAATTTGGCTGAAAGTGTAATGAATAAATAAAGCCTTTTCCTTTCATGTAGCTGTGCCAAAATCAACAAGCTCTATTAGCTGATGAAACAATGCTGACGCCAAATAAAAATACCCCTGATCCATCAATATGGGCTAAGAGCTCGGCCCTGCATCAAAGAGCATTGGCTGAACAAGAATTACGGTCTTGACACCTTTGAGGGCCAAAAAAAAAAAAGGGGTTCCCATCTTGGCGGCGAGCTGGGGTCTCTGTGCTGCTGGATGGGTGTGTGGGGGCTCTCTCACCAGGGCGTCAGGCAGCAGCAAAACCATTCTGGGATGGCTCTTGGCTCACAGGCAGCCTGCTATAGCTGCCTCTCCTGGCTTTTGCTAGAATGATTTGGAAAAACGCCTTGAGCTGCAAAGCCATTTGGAGCAGGGGCTGGGGCTTTTGTGCTTGCTTGCTCCCCACTGCCTGCCCCATGAGTAAACTGCCCACAAAACCCGCGTAGCTTTTTTCATCTGTTGTGCCAAACACCGATGCTTGAAAGTTAATTCTCAAAGGTCCCTGCTTGGTATCGAAGAAGAGCTTCAGCATCTCAGCATCTACCTGGGCGCACCCTGCCGGCTGTGCCATCCTCTTCCTCCTCCCCGGGTGGGTGTGATGGTGAAGTAATGCTGCACCTCCCCTCTGCCCCATGCAGACCGTGCGGCTTTGCCGTTCCCCAGCCGTGCCTGTCCTGCAGACCCCTCTTATTTGAATTCTGCATTTAGCCACCCCGGGCCGTGCCCTGGATGTGACCTTTGAAGTCTTGCCCTTCCCTTGACATCCTCGGTTAAAAGATCTGTTCCCTATTAGTCTTCAGTCACACTTTTAGATTCATTCAGGCTTTCATTTACTTATCCATTTGTCTTCCTGCTCCCACCACTCCCCCTACCCTGCCAGGAGGAACAGTACGATTCATTTTTCAGGGGACCCTGCCAGAAAGTCATTGACATGAACAGGAGAAGGTTCAGAAACGGTGGAAAAAGCAAAAGCCCCAAGTTTAATAAGCAGCAAAACACTTCCCAATGAGAAGGGAGCAGCCAGATGTGACTAGAATGGCTGTAAAACAGAAAAGACAGTCCTCCAAGTAAATCCTGCCATCTCCCAGATGCCTCCCTTTGCGGAACTCTCTGCGAGCGCTGCCTGAAGTTGTTACAGCCGTAGTGTGCGACCCTGCGAGCTGTGCAAGCCTCCTCAGTACCAGTACAGCCTTGTAGGAACCACTTGCTGCCTTATGTGGTCCTGAGTTCTACCAGGACCCTCCTCCTCTGCCTGCCTGCACTGATGCCCCACATGGGGACATCATCCAGCTCCCTCTTGACTGGCTCCTTAAGCATGGAGGGATGTTTTTGTGTCTTTAATTTTGATTTCAGTTGTCTGAGCAGTGCAGGTGTCCTGCTGGGCTATGCTTAATTCAGAGTAACGTTTGTTTAACTGCACGGACAGTACCCTGCTGTTTTGAAAGACACCTAAGAAAGCAATACAGTCACCGTTAAGAACTTCTCTGCTGGAAAGCCAGGCTCCTATGAGAACCCACCTGTTACATAAAAATAATTAAAACCTGAAGAGAAAGGATAAGAGGACACCAAAAGACACCCGAGCAGGCTGGCAGGCGAGGAGCCACAGGGCGGGTGCCAGCCCCTCGCCCCCCCGCCCCCTGCTCTGGCGAGGGCCGGGGCTCGGCGGCTGTAACGATCGTGGGCAGCGACATCGATTTTTGCCCAGCACTTCCTTTGCGCTGGGGTAGCAAAGCTCCGCTCGCATCCTCTGCGGCATGGCTCACTGCTCTCTGCATGTCAATAGGTGTCAAGCCACCGCCCAGCACCAGCGATGGAGGGGCCGAGTCTTGCTGGGTCCACTTTCTACTGACCGTAAGGGGATGCTCAGCGGTAAATGGCCACGTGTTGTTCTCTGTGACAGTGGCTGTGACAATGTACCTTGATGGCCTCCCAGCACGTACCACTTGGGTCCTTAGGCTGGACTGGAGCCTGGACCCCTCCTGCAGCCACCTACTACCCTGTGCACTAAGCGCTGGGTAGGCTCCTTGCTCACCTCGGCAGGGCTGCTCTTCAGCTGCTTCATTTTTACAAGTCTAAATCCTCTGGAGAGGCCAGTGCTGGTGTAAGACGGGAGAGTGAAGGGCCATGAATACAATGGGATTTCATAAACTATCCCCAAAATCTAAAAAAAACAACTTGCAATATATTACTTCTGTTCTTAGTTCCGTTCTTCATCAGGGAACGGCTCGGGGACGTTGCAGTGAGCACTGGGTTTTGTTCTGGGAGCTGAGCTGGGCAGGCAGGCGCCAGGGGTGAGGCAGGGACAGGAAGGCAGAGCCATGTTCCGCATTTGTGTAACTCCCATTCACGGCTGTACGCGCTGTTTGCAAGTGTTACGGCACATGGCAGGCGTACACTACAAGGAAATACTGCCGGTGCCCAGAATAGAAAGATTTTACCTCGCTATTGACTGATTCAAGACATGTAGAGAGCTGATTGCAGTTTGTGTCTTTGGCTGCTTTGGAGGTCAGTGGAGCTGAAGCCCGGAGCATCCTTAGCCAGAAAGGGTTTACAAACAGCTGCAGTGTGTAGTGGAAAGCAGTCTGGCGTTCACCTTGTGATCCTTCTGCAGCCAGTCAGATACGAGAAATACGGACTGACCCATCAATAGTTAACTGTTTAATTTGCAACCTTGGACTTCATCTTTCTTTTATAACCATCTTTTAAAAGGAGAAGCTGCTACTTAGCTGGAATTGGTGAAAATGTCTTTCCTGGTACTGTAGAGATCCCTTAGGCTGAAGGGAACTTGGCAACTGCTGGCAGCATGTTCTGCTGGTCGTAAATGTTTGGTATCCCTTGGTACCAAAGCAGCACTTTTCTCTTGGATTTCCAAGAGATGCCCTGAGCTCTGGTTGGGCCCAGGGTATTTTCTAGGAGTTTGTGCAATTTCTAGGTGGCAAACTGAGGCATGGGGGGTATACTAGCCTTGATAAAGCTGGCAACAGAAAATGGGAGTCCCTCCACTGGTTTAGAGAGAACCCCCCCTTCTCATTATAGGTAATAAAAGAATAATACACTTTTTTAGAAGACACTCCTTGCCCAGTGCTCACCCCAGTGGAAACCCTGTCAGCATGGGCTGGCTTGGTCCCTGTGCCTTAAATGTGTGCTTGGCCTGCTCCTGGGGGACGTTTGGGAGGGGACGTTACAGCCACACTGTTTTGAAATTTGCTTTGACCCCTGAACTCTTTTTAACAACGTAAAGCCTTGTGAATTATAAATCAAATGTTCCTGCTGAGCTTTGTGGTGCATGGAATGAAATGCAATGATTAATATTTAAGAGAAAATAAGTTAAAGATTTTAACTACAAGGGCAAGTATATGTCCACAGAGCCTTCCCATGTGGAGTCTTGAAGAGAGGGGCCATTTCCAGGGGTTTCGGCAAAATTTGTGGCTCAGACCAACTCCCTGAGCTGCCGGTGTGTGGGGGCCACGCTGGCCTCCACCACCCTGCCCCTCGCTCGTACTCAGGCTGAAATGATGCACCCACCTTTGATAAAACCCTGGAGCTGGCGTAGCCTTTTGGGATGGGACTGGAAAATGTATCCCCCGTTCCTCATTAAGCAGAGGGATGAGCTTGGAGCAGCTCAGGCTGCGTGCTCGCCCGGGGCAGAGTTTTCCCAGACCCCAGGCCTTACTTACCACCCCAGACCTGGGAGCCTCCCTGGCTCCTCCTCGCCCTCCCCTCAGTGTGCCAGCACCATCCCTGCTCTAGGGCTGGCTTCCCACCAGCGCAGCACCGAGATGGGCAGGACTCCATCTCCCCAGTTTGCAGACCAGGAGGCTGAAAGCTCAAGGCAGCAGCTGCTGTTGCCCCCCCCCCCCCCGCCCCCACCAAAATATCCTTATAACGGCATCTCAGCAGGATGCTGTCTCTGGCCACCAAAGCCTGGTAAAACACGTCAAAGAAGGAGGGAAACACTTACATGGGTGCAGAACCTCTCCGGTGGGTCCCCGCAAGTGATTCCTGCCGGATCCACCCGTACAGTCACATAATCCTTCATCCGCATGGCCTTGGGTTGACAAGCATAAAACTCCCATGACGGGCCATCGTCCGTGGTCACCCAGGACTTGCAAATGTCATACTGTCCCATGGCCAAGGGGAGACAGTGCAAGAGGAGAGCAACCAGGTAGAGCATGGCAGCTGCGGCCAAGTGCTGGATCCCTGGGCAAGGACAGTGCCAAGAGCTCCGAGGAAGGCAGCTACTGGGCTAGGGGTTGCTCTCGGGATCAGCATGGAAACTCCTCATCTAAAAATGATCCTGTCGAAGGAGATCCAGATGATGAGAGGAATGATCCCACTCTGCACGCTGTATTTAGATGTGGAAAGTTTCTCTCGGCACAGAAGCCAACTTTGCAAATCACTTGATTGGGAAAGTTTTGGCCGGAGTTGCTGATCAGTGGTCAAAAGTCTTCCTTAACCTCATTTTTTGCTTTTTATTGTATGAAAGGGCTTCCAAATCAGCATGAAAATATCTAGAGGTGACTCCAGTCAGTCAATAGAAAGATCAGGTTCTGAGTTGCTGATGAAATTTGATAGGAGCAAATGGGAGAGGCCGTGAGATGGTGCTGGATCAGGTTTTCCTCGACCCTCTTGTCTGCCGCAAATGCGTCGCTGTGGAAAGTGCCTTAAACTGTGGTCTGCCGTAAATAATTATCGGGGCTTTTGACATTACTACATAAAATAAACATAGCCTCTGGTCATCAGTACAAGTCTGACAAGAGAGGCTCTTTGGAGCTAAAATCCCTTTCTCCCCAAGGATGGTTGGATGGTTGTGTCAACATAAGCACGTTGGGTGGCAAGATCCGCAGTGGTCCCGGCAGGGTGCTGGGTGGTCGCTGGGTTGGCGGGAGCAGTGCTGGCCTTGCTGCTTCTCCTTCTGTGTCTTGCAGTGGTGGCGAGGCACTCACAGGCGAGGATTTCTGTCTGGCTCTGCCTTTTGGCAACTGAGCAGCAAGTTCCCAAAGCCTTCAGCTGCAAGCCGTGCTGCTACCTGAGGTCTCCTCTCTCTTTCATGGTCAGGACAAAGGGAGAGGTCATTAGCAGGCTGCCCCTGCAACAAATGGGAAGACAAATTAGCTGGGAGCAAGGGGGGCCAGTTGGAGCAACAAGACTTGTAAAAATAGGGCTCCCCTGGGACACAGCTCTCAGCTGGGCTTCCCAAGCCACCAGCCAGGTTTTTGTAAAAGGGAGATATACAACTTTAATAAAAAGAAATCCATAGTAAGATGCTTATGGCTTTTCTGCTGTTTGGGAGGTGGGAAGGAGTGCTGCCCCATTTAAGGTGTCTGGTTTGTAACAGCAGCTGGACAACAAGATCTAATGGGTCTTCAAATAATGGCAAGAAGCAGCTATAGGTCATTAGAAGATGCCGAATATGCAGACACAGAGCAGGGACAGACAGACAAATTGCGTCTTGAAAAGATAAGCGAATACACGAGACGGCTTGGGAGACAGATACATTGTCCAGCATCCCCACATATGATTTATCTGAACAATAACATTTAATAAAAAACAATTTAAAGTCCTAATAACATTTAAGGTTCACCTAATACAAAGAGCAATGACCTTCCCAGTGTTCATTTCAGGTTAGAGCAACATTTCTGCAATTTTGTTGTCTTTCCAGTAGAGCTATAAAAATCTTAAGTAATTACAAAACAAAATGACAAAGAGCTGAGGGGGGAAGGAAAGGAAAAAAAAAGAAAAAAAAAAGTCATACCCTCTCTAAGCATTAGATACAGGAGGGAGATCTCATACAAGAAGGTGGGAGGCATGTATTTAGAATGGAAATTTAGCTCTGGATAATTCCCTTTCTGTTTGATTCCCCAACTTTTCTTCCCCAATTTAGGGATGTCTGCTTCAACAGCATGTTTAGTATTTGCTTTCTCATAAAGCTCAATTACTAAAGCTCAGAAACTCCAGGTTAACAGATGCATTGATCCATGTTCGGGGGCTTCTCATCGCTGTGCTACCATTTCCCTTTCCCCCCTTTTTGGTTGAAAGATTGTTGATTGAGATGAATGAGTTCAGAAAAGAGAAGCTCTCTCTCATGCTTCATCGCTAGCTCTTAAACAAGAGACTATTACAGCTGCGTTGGACCTGAATAAACTCCCAAAGAAAGAATAGACTGGCTGCTATTTTTACATTATGAGTAGATGTAGTAAAAATAATAAACCGGTGTGACACAGTGTTTGTAAGTCCCGCTGACATCAGAGCTGTCTTTTCAGTTATAACATGTCAGTTCCTAATTATTACATCAAACTGGTCACAGCCAAGTGCCTAATAACAGTGGAGACCGTGAGACTCCAGTGTTGTGAAGAGAACAAGCAGGGCAGTTTTAATGATGACTCCAGTGCTGTTAAGTTTATGGATCTATTTTCATAGCCTTAACAATTATATTTTGCACTCGAACAGCTGATAGAGAAAAACCCAGGAAGAAAGGATCTATATATCTATTAGTGTCTTGTTATGCTAGCTAAATGTCATAGATTCCCAGGGAAATAAAAATCTGCCGGAAAACATATTTACTGTCAGTCAATCAGGCAGGCGTGCAGGTTCTCTGCGAAGTCTGTGGTGCAACACTTAGCTGGTACGGTCCCTTTGCAGAAATAGTTACACAGCGCTGCTCTGAAATAAGCCAGCATGCCGCAAACCGGGAGGGGGGGGGGGGGGGGGGAGACTCCAAATTAAGGATTTTGCCCTGCTTGCTTCGGTTTGACTCTTAGAAAATAAATCTTCACTTGCTATTATTAAGAAACTGCAGTTCATGGGAACAAATAGAGTCAGCGCTCTTTGTTTTCTTTGCGGAGTACTCGGCAGTCGCTGGGGACTGATAGCCAGAGTATTGAAAACACAAAATTAGATTGTGTCTTGACTTAGCTGGTTGCTTATATATATATATATATATATAATTGGATTAACACCCCCTGAAATAGAGGGACAATGCTGAGCAACAACTGAGCTGCTCAGGAATTAAGAACAGAAAGTAAACTCAATGAAGGAGTTTTCAATTTTCTTTCAGAAGCGTTGCCTCCAAATCACCCCCCCCCCCTTCCCCTCCATCCCCCGCAGGGAGGGTTTTTCCCTCTTCTCCCGGCTGCCCATCCCTTCCCCTCCAGCCTCAGCGGTAAAGTGGGGCGCAGCCTGTGCGGGGGCAGCGCCGAGCCCCCCGGCGGAGGCTGCGGAGCCCCCCGGAACTGCCGGGCTCCCCCCCAGCCGCTCCCCGTAACGTGTTTGTGGCTCCAGGCAAACCGATACCCCCCCACACCCCCCGCCATCTCCGCCTCGCCGCCCCCGGTTTCTTTTACAGGAAAGGACTTGGGGAGGCTGCAAAGGGCTGCCTTCAAAGTCGGCGGCGCGGAGCTGCCTCCCGAGCATCCCTGCCCGGGCAGACCCCCCCGAGCATCCCTGTCCGGGCAGACCCCCGGCTGCGAACTCCGGCGGGAGCAGCTAGAGCCCGTCGGGGTGCGGGGAGCGGGGCTGCTCCCGGCGGGGGGGGGGGCACCCGGCGGGACACCACGGACAAACTCCGGGAAAAGGGAGGGGGTTGCTGTTTGGGGGCTGGGGGCAGTTGCCGGCACCCGCGCTGGCCTCTGCCCCCGCCTCGCGCCCCCCCCAACACCACCCCCCCACCCCCCCCCCCCCCCCCCCCCCCCGCGCTGGCCGGCGCTCGGCGCTGCAGGTCCTTACCGGGAGGGAGCTTTGCGGCGCGGGGCTCCCAACGGAGCAGCGAACTTCGGGGCCGGGGGGGAACCCCCCAACACCCCCCCCTCCCCCCCAGCCCGGCGGGCAGCCGCTACGCCGCCGGCCCCCAAGGGCAGATGGCCGGGAAAGCTTTGTGCAATCCCCGGCTCCCCTCGCAAGTTAATGCCGAGGCTGAAATCCCTTTTGCTCTCACTTTCAATCACAATCGGAGCTTTTATCTCCGTGCCTGATCCCGGCTGCGTAACTTCCTCTGTGCAGCTTTAGCACACACCATCCCACTGGCGAGCAATGTGCTTCTTAAAGGTGCAGGGAGGCAAAGCGAGCGGGGAGGGGGAGGAGGGAGGAGGGAGGAAAAGCACCCGAGGAAGAGGAGGCTGCGAGCTCCGAGTCTTCAGCCCCCGAGTACCGCGGCTGCAGCATCCTCGCCATCCTGGCTGCGGGGCAGAGCCCGCTGCCCCCGCTTCGGGAACGGCAGGCTGGGAATGCCGCTCCTCGGTGCTTTCCTTCTTTTTATTGTGGGTTGTTTTTTTTTTTTTTCCTTCCCCCTTTAAGAGCTTAAAAAAATTAAAAAAAAATAATCATGAGATCATGTTTGCTCGAGGGGGAAAAAAAAAAAAAAAAGCTCTAGTCACGAGGGGTTCCCCGCACGTGTAAGTTCTCGCTTGGTGTGCCCTGAATATTTCGGGGAGGCTTCTGCTGGTGAAGATGCTGTAAATGAGGCTGTGCGCGAGTGTGTTGGGGGAAGAGGGGGTGGTTGGAATTAATAGGATAAACAAAGCGGGAACTCGGAGATGGGGAAATCAGATGGCTGGGAAATGCTTTGGTAACGGTGGGAATGTGCTTTGGGATTTAACCAAACCCGGGTTTTCTTTGGCAAGGCAGGGGATTAACGTGCAGGGCTGTATGGTGCGATAACACCTTCTGGCACGGGATGCAGAAGCTATAGGTGTTGCTTTGGCCAACTCTTTGGCATCCAGGCAGAGGGGCAGGGGAGGCTCCAGCTGCGGACAGGGTGTACAGAACTGTGGCAGGTAAAGTCCTGCTTTTCCCTGCACCGGGCAGGTGCTGGAGGCAGGATCGTTCCTGGGCAGCAACAGGTTTTTGACATGCACGTGGATAAATGACGGTCCATTTACAGGGAGGAAAACCAAAGAATCCCCACTGCCCCCTATGTACACAGCCCCCAGAAGATGCCTGTTCCTTCCCAGCCGGAATGCAATCATTTCTAAGCCAGAAAGTGCCTTGTCCGACTTGCACGTGGTTTGCAGTCTCATCAGCTCAGTATTGTGCTATATGATTTCCTTTGGCCCATTGATCTGAGGTATGTACGGGGCTTCTCCCACCTGAGCCCCTGGAAAATGCACGATCCATCCTGTGACCAGGCAGAGGTGATTTAGAGCTCTTCTGGGAGACATTTCCCATATACTGGAGCGTAAGTGAGATTTATGAAATGCCAGCATGTATCTAGACTGTGGCCCAGCCTAAATGCTACACTGATGCACAGGGTGGTCTTTACCTGCAAGGCTCTTTGGTCCTGGCTCAGTCTCCACTCCTCTGGTCAGGGCATAGACTGATACCTTCCACAACTAACTTTTTCTGTAAACACTTATTTTACGGCAGCAGTATTACTTAAATGAGGAGCACTGGCTGGGAATTCAAGGCTGGCTAATATTCCTGGATTTTACTTTGTGCCTTTAGGTCTTCTCTGTAGTAATGACTCCCCTGGAAATTCCCCACGTCTCGCTTATTACTCCTTTATTAGTTATTATGGTACAGTAACAGGATAAAAAGGAGTTGGTATTTCATTTTCATTCCCTCTAATAGCCACGGCAAGGACCAAGTGGTGTGCTGATTATTGACATCAGAGTTAAGTGATATGCACGCATCATTAGGTTTCAATTGGAAAGAATAACACCACAGTATGAGTCGTCACACTTCCAAACTACATGGCATTTAAAGAAAAACCAAAGTCGTTTTTCTCAGCCCTGGGAGCTCAAAAGATCAGAAGCTAGCAATACTCCTTGTATAGACACAGGTAAAAGGTGCTAGCTCCAGGCAAATCACCAGAATTAACTAATCAGCGTTATACCCGGAGAGGCTGGCAGCAGCTCTGTGGCTTGTCCGAGGTTATGCAGCGACTCGGGAGATCCAGGGACAGGCTCAGAGGGTGGGAAATCACGCTGCTCCTGGGGTATCCTGATGGGTCTGGCTCCGAGGGTCCTTACGCTGGGGAGGAGAGAGATGGTCTGTGGCACTCGCAGACCAGGGACTGCAGAGCAGCCAGCAGTGCTGCTGTCACAGGCAGGAGGGAACGGGAAAGAGTTGCAGCGAATGTTTAATTTTAGACCATTTGCATTCTTTTACCCAAGCACATTTTGCAAATATTTAATGCTGGGTATCATTTCTTTCTTGGTGAAATTTCTGCGAGGAGCAAAATGGACTTGTTTTTCCTTGAGGGGACAGCTCTGCCCCCTCCCTGGTGCTGAGCGCTACCTTCTCACGCAAGGGGAGTGTGGGTGAAAATCAATGGGTCTGCACTGAGATTTAATTACTACAGCATAGGCAGGGGTGGAGAATAAGGCCCTTAATATTTAATACAGCCTCTGCTCCCAAAGGGATCCCCAGGGCTGAAGGGCCAAATGTAAACCCATTATAAGCAGGTGTAATTCTATTGACATATGCGGGCTCGCACCTGTTTATACTACAGCTATATTTGGCTCCTTAAATCTAAATGGCAAATGGTGCTTTTGACATGCGCGGAAAAAGAGGGAAGTGTTTTCCTGACTTGGGATGATAGAGGATATACTGAAACAACAGAAGGTAAACGTGACACCTCGCAGTCCCGGCTCGCGGTGGCAATGCGCTTGCTAACACTTGAGCTGAGTTGAGTCCGTAGAGAGAGATCCAAGATTACTGCCAGAATAATAACCAGGCTTATAAAGGATCTTTCATTTGAGGATACATATTGCTGTATCACCTATAATAGCAATACGTTCTTTTTATAGTCCTTATCTAGCAATGTGCGGCCAAGGATGTCAAAGTGCCTACTGCGAGTGAGTAAGCATTTTATTAGGTGGAAACGCCAGGCTCGTAATTGTGCTCCGAGCCCGGGAGAAGGCGAGAGACCCCTGTGCCGGGGAGGGTCTCAGGTAATATTCGACAAGCGCGGCTCAGCCTGACCCCTTGTTCCAGCGGTGGCTTTCTCCAGCCCACAGGGAACCTCTGGGGAGAAGTTTGCAGGGAAAAGGGAGGAAATGACTCCAGGTGCTTTTGTTCGGGATGTTACGGATGATGGAGAGGAGGGCTGCCTGAACCCTGCACTTACCCGGGGGATTCGTCTCATCTCACCACTCTTGTACTGCCCTTTTATTCTGAGCCAGCTGAAAGCAAAGAAAGCGCCCAGCCTGATCAGAATGGGAAGGTTTGCGCTCCCCAGTTCCTTGTGCTTGGTGCAAAGACAAAATCACTGAGTCTTAAAAGGAAGAGAGACATAATATTTTGTAGTTAGGAGAAATGCTGGAAAACCCACACAAAGCCTGAGAAACTGAGCAACAGACAGCTTTGGTACAGGCAGTCCAGGAGGGTGGGTGGGGGATATTTATTTTCTTGCCCTCCCCGCACACTGCTGCTCTTAGCTGGGGGCCAGGCTAGCAGGGGCTGCTGGTCCCCTGCTCTTGGGGACACATGTACCTCAGTGAGCAGGAGAGGGAAGAGCTGAATGCTTCAGTCCCCGGAGTACTCTACATATTTTTTTTTTCTTTGTGAAAGCTGCTGGGGAGATGGCAGAGAGCATCTGCTCTGGGAGGGGAGGCTTCCCCCGGCTCCCTGCCTCACACCCTCCCGCACAAGACCTCAGATGCATTTTCTGCAGCTCAGACAGTTTTACGGGGCCCTGGGTGAATTTTGCCCTCCCTGATTAGATAACCAAAGGAGCAGTGACTGTACTCTCTGGAGAGGAGATGCTGTCTCTTTCCTGCCAGAAGGACAGCTGGAGGGAGGGTGGGATTTTCAGCATGCAAGCACTTAGCCAGATCAAGGAAATGGGATGCAAAGCATTTTAGGCTAAGAAAGGTTGTTGTGCAGGGAAACATGAGGCTGCTGTTCTGTTCGGGAGATAACGCTTCTTAAAATGCTTCTGCGTGCCAAACTGCAAGCCTGAACTACAGCAGGTCATTGCCTCTTTAAGGAAAACAAGCATGACAAGTCAGGAAAAAACCCATCACTGTCTTTGCTGAAAAACTTTGATCATTTAAATATTATTGATGCGCATTAACCCCAGCAGAGATGGGCTGGGTGATGGGAAGTACTTCACCTTGACACAGGGAAAATATGTTGCTTTCTGTTGCCTCGTCTTTTGTTTCATATATCAAATCAGAGCTTAGCCATGTGAATCAGCTCAGGAAGCATTTAAGATTTATTTGATTTTGGGGAAGGTAGAGCTTTCCTTATCTTTATCAGCTGTGGGGGAGTAAGTATGGATAAAAACAGGAGGAGCGTTTCAGGGAGGGATCTATAATTAACAACCCCTCAGAAGGGGAACTTTCCTTTTAACTTACTATTAAAATGGAAGTGTTGGAGAGTAGACGGTTTTGGCTCTGGGGATCTCCTCCGTATCCTTGACAGAGCCCTGCGAATTCCTCTAATCCCTGCCTGGGAGCACGTCTGTGCTTTCCAAACAATCCTGCCCCCACTGAGGGCTCGACAGCACTTGGGGGGCTGGTGCCCACGGGAAGTGCCAGCGTTGCCCCCCAAGAAGCCGATGGGGAGATGGGGAGAGGAGCTGCCTTCCCAGCGTGGGGCTGTGTTTCCTCAGCAGCCCTGAGCCTCACACCGGGAGGAGACGCCTTCCCCAAACGCTTTTTAACCTGAGGAAGGAACATGTCACTTCTAATGGAGCTGACAGCAGCGGGGAGGGTTTTTAGGTTAGTGGTTGAAGAACACACTTGTAATGAGTGAAGTAATTGAATAAATGCTGACAATTTGATGTGGAAAATGCATAATCAGCTAGCTGTGGAAGGTTGACTTGCTCTTTTTTCTCTCTTTCCCTAGCACTGGGGTAAACACGTTTATTCCCTTCCAAGCAGGTGATGCGCTCAGCAGCACAAACCCAGCAGACACATGCACATGCTTCCCTCCCAGGCACACATGTGCTGATTGCCAAATAATTGACCCAGTTATGCTAATACGCTATTTACATGACTGGAACTTAATAAATACATAGACAATCCATCTCAACACTCCACTTTTTCTTGAGTCACGTGCTCCTCGAACGCTCCAGCAGCCTCACTGGTCTCGCCCAGACCGCGGTAACTGTGCCTGCACCAGGGAGAAGGGTGGCAGTCCCTGGGGAGGTACAAATGAGGCCATGCCAAGTAGTACCAAGGGCTGATCACGCAGGCATAACCAGGAGTCTAACTGGCTTTTCAGATCCCAAACACAGCAAATAAATTGTGGATGTAGACAGTGGAGCTGATATATGCCAGTGCAGTGACTTTCCCTACCCAACCATCATCCCAGCTCTATGCAGATGGGAACTTGGTGAATTTCTTGTCATCAAGCCCCCAGTTTTAGTCTGACAATGGGAACAGCATCATCTGTGTCATGTATGTTGGAAGCAATGAATAAAGAGCTGAGCTCACTAGTCTATTTGCATATTGAAGATATGGAAAAAGCTTCTTTTCTTGCTTACTCTGCTGCCTACTCAAATATCTGTGAAACAGGGAAAGGAATATGGTCCTCTTTGTACTTCAGATCTCAGTGCCCTTGAATACAGGAGCGATTGCTCAATCCAGCCTCTGGGATGAGTGTAAGAACTAGCTACGGTGGTAGAAGCTCTCCATACCTGCAGGCTGGTGGGCAAAAGGCAGTTCCTGGATTAAGAACACTCATCAAGATGGATACTTTGACTTTATGTCACCAGGACACCTTCCCCACTCCGCATCCAAATCAGCAGTTGTGTTATCTAGGGCACAGAGATTTGACCTGCCAACTGTTAAATACATTACAGCGTACTCCCCCCAAATTATTAGCATGGAATGGAACACATCCAAGGGAGAGACAGGCTAAGGACACGGTGGTTCACAAGGACAATGAGCCATAGGAGCTCTTCCTTTTGGATAGAGCTGAAAGAGTTATTGCAGAAGAAGGGCAGTAGCAGCGCACAGCAGTTCATCTGTATCCTACGGGGGCACTGGGCTGTGACTCCGTATTCAAGGCTGAGTTGACGTTTGGGCTTGAGACTCTGTTCAGCAGCTCTGGATTATCTTCTTTTTAACCTGAACAGATAGTTTTCCTCTAGGTTATAGCTGTCTTAAGCAGTAGAAGTGAGATCCAGATCAGGCTTTAAGGGTTGGAATTTACATGCTTTTTCTTGTGCCTCTGGTATTAATTTCATATGCAGTGGAAAAGTAATATCCTGTCTGTCACTAGAGAGGAAGAGATGTGCGTGCATGTATACGCACAGTCATTGCTAACTGTTGAGCTTTTTCACTCAAATTTCATTTTTGTGAAAATTTCTAAATTAAAATGAAAATCAGCTGCAGAAACGATGAATGTGAAATACCAATAAGGCAAAAAAGCATGAGATGTTTTCCCTTGTTTTTGTAACTCGTGGTCTTTGTGTGTAAGAGTGTATTGCATGGCAACTGCATTCACACTTCTCTTTAATAAAAGATCCTAGCAGATGGACCCACTATTAACGTGTATCCCCCAGATTTGCATATTTCATATTCATGCCAAGATGGCACTAAGCACACATGGGATGAACAAGGCTGATATAAACACAATTGCACCAGATTAATGCAGTGATCAAAGGGTATTGTCCTAGCATCCCTGTTAGGAATCCAGTTTAATATTAGTTATTAATATTGTTAAACTCCTACTGGAGTCAAACTAAGGTCTTCCAAATACAGTCAGACAGGGCTCTTAGGTACTACAAGTTGATGAATATGTTATGAATTCCTGAGAGAGAGGGCTAAGAAACAGCATTTGCATCTGAGCTGTGAAGAAGCCAACGCTGGAAATGTGCAGACCTCAAGGTTTGGTCCAGCGTGCTGTGTAATTAGGACTCACTTGAAATTCAGATCTTATCCCAGATCCGTATCCGAGTTTCTCAGAATTCAAGTGCGATTGCATCTAGTCAGAAGACAAGCCTATCTGTAAAATCTTATCAAATATTAGGCATTACGAAGTGGTATTCCGGAGCCCAAAATATATTTGATCCCATTGTTCTAGTCCATTAATCAAACACTGGGCTGCACATACTGATAGGATCAAATATTCGGAAATATTTATGAATGAGCATTGTTGTGACTGCAAAAATTAAACACAGCAGGATTTAAACACACAAGATCTCAAAAAGGAAAACTTTATTATCTCCTATATATCTGGTGCCAAATTCAGAGCGAATTTTAAGTGAATTTTAGGTAGTCTGTGCTTGAGTAATTTACACCTTCTTCCGGCTCCCTTCAGTGTGCAAATTATACCTGCTTCCACCTATATTGAATGTGACCCATTGCACCAAGGATACTAATGAAATGATGTAGCACCAGATAATGCAGTTCCAGAGAGGCAGGGGACTGCATGTGCGCAACGTGGTGGTGCTCAGGGTGTACAGAGCTCAAACCCATGTACGATATCCTTGTCCTGTGTCCTGCATCTGCAGCCCTCTGTAGAAATAAACCCCTGCTTACCCATGTGAGCACTAACATGACGGTATTCCACCGCTTCTGCATGCTGGATGGAACCTGGATGTGGTAAAATCCTTCTTGGATGCTCCCTTACTTCAGTGGGGACAGAATTTTGCCCGCTAGATGCAAAGGCAAGGCATGGTGTTGGCATAAGGTATACAGTAGCCCCACAAGCCGTGGGTCTGTCAAGAATAAATCATGTCAAACCAATCTAATTTTCCTGTGACAGGGCAGCAGGTCTCAGAGAGGGGAGAAGCTGGAGATGTGATACATCTTGACTGCAGTAAGGCTTTTGACACCGTTTCATCTGGCATTCCCAGGAGTAAGTGTGGGAATATGGTCAAGGAGAGATGCTGTAAGGTACCAAACCAACGGGGAAAGCCTACTGAAAAGCTCTCAGCTGTTTATTGTCAAAGTGGAAGGATGGCTTAAGTATGGTGCTGCAGGGGTCTGCGCAGGGTCTGGTATTACTCAATATTTTCATTAGTGACTTGGGTAATGGAATATGGAGTAAACTTATTGCATCTGCTGACAATACCAAGCTGAGAGGGGCTGCAAGTGCTCTCAGAGAACAGGAGAAAGATTAAAAAAATCTTAACAAACCAAAGAAACAGGCTGAAAGAAATGGACTGAGGTTCGAAAAGGACAAGAGCAAAGCAGAATGTATGAGAACTACCAAAACCTGTGCCAGGAGATGGCTGTGTAGGCAGCATTCCTAAGGAAAAGGGGTAATATTGTGGGCAAGAAATTAACCCTGAGCCAACTGTGGTACCCTGGTGTGAGAAAAGCAAAGCTGACACCGCTGTGCCTAAAGAGAGTGTGGTATGGTCCACTGCTCCCATCTGTACTGCATGTTGGGGAGGAGTGGTTTTGGCCAGCAGAGTTCCAGAAAAATACAGAAAATGGAATGAATGGTCACAGTTCTAGAAAACAAACCTACCAAGAAGGAAAGAACAACTGCGGTCAATTACTTAAGGCTGATGAAAATACAGTAATAATCTCCCAAGATGTAAAGGATGCTACAAAAGTAATGAACTGCTGCCCACATTCACCGGATAGGGCAGAAGTAGTGGGATTAAACTGCAGCAAATGCAATTTGGGTTAGACTTTGGGGAAAATGTTCCATCTGTAAGAATAGCTGACACCCAGAATAGACCATCTGGGGAGCTTGTGGAATCTCCTTGAAAACCTCCAGGGATGAACAGGTTAGAGAAACTCCTGTCAAGACTGATTTAGGCAGGGTTGATCCTACCCTGGGGGAAGGAGATGGACTAGGTGACCTCTCAGGATCCCTCTTGCTCTTATTCCCCATGGTTCTACATGTATTTTCTGTGGCGGTGATATTGTGAGAGCCGAGAGCTTTATTCTGCATATTGGGTAAACATTTTACATTTAAATTGGGAAGTCTTGTTTACTTGTCAGTCTGTTGTTGTTTCAGTTTAAATCTTACTAATTTAAGTTGAATACTGAATTATAAATTACAGTGATGGGTGTATGAGGACTATCTGAGGAGACAGAACTTAAGTTGAATGCTGAATTATAAATTACAGCGATGGGTGTATGAGGAATATCCGAGGAGACAGATACTGAAACCTATTAATCTATTGATAACATTGATTGGAGTCTTGAATTTAGAATAGCATATTCCTAATTTTTAATATGTTTTAAAAGACTTTTAAAAACAGCTTTGTTTTATTGCAGTGCAGAAATTCTCCAGCTCTCGGATAGGTGTGTATTCTTAAGCAAGTACACAGAAAATAATTGATGTTGGCATATACAAAAGACACAGGATGAAACCTTGCGCTACCACAGTAAAAGGAAACCATCAGGGTTTTGAAATGAAGTCAGGCAGCGGTCTGGCTGCCGATTAATGAGCACATTACTGTTAAGTGATAGCTTTAAAAAAAGTTCCTGAGTTCTTATCGTGGTTCTTGCTCCCCTTTCCTCCACGCATCATGCCACCAGCTCGCTAACGGGGAGCGGAGCCCCACCAGCTCGGGATCCAGCAAGGAATAAGGGCCCTGGACTGTAAGCATCACGCGGGGGGGGCATCTACGACAGCTGAATGTAATTCCACAAATTAATTTGTTCAAGACCCAGGGGTTAGCACTAATTTTGCACTAAGTACCAAGAGAGCTTTAATGACCGCAAATAGCAAACACTTCAATTTTTACTTCGTCCCGCTCCGAAGCCCGAACTGCCAGGTTTGCAGTGCCCTCTAGTATCGCACTGGAGCATTAGCTTTGCTGTGCCACCTACTGAACTGCCACATCGCTGAAGCATCGCTCACTCCAGCGGGTTTTTCCCTTCAGGATTTTTGCAGAGTGGCCGCAGCCGGTGGGAGGGCAGGAGCCTGGGCCGGCTGGAGCTGGGCTCCAGCACCACCCGCCTCTGCTTCCATCCTGATGCACCACTGCTTTGGGATAAAAATGCATGTGGAGATAAAAACCCAGCCTCTGCTTAGAGGGTTGCAGCGACCAGGCTGCTTGAAATAATGATATTCCATAGTTTGTGGCAATTTGGCTCTGTGATATTGAGAATAATTTGCCTTAAAAATGGTACTTTGCAGCTGTTGCTGCATAACCACTAACTAGCAAGATGCACGCCGGTGAAGGAGAGGGAAGGACAAAGGAGAAAAACCTGAGTCATATGAAACCCATTAGACGTTAGCGGGACCACATCCTCGCCAGCTGAGGTCACTTAACACAAGGACTTCTCAGAGCTGTGACCTTCAGCCTTGCATGGATTTCTCTGTGGAGCAGACGCAGGAAAATTCCTTGGTGGAATAGGATATGGTACCTGCTGTAAGAGTGGGCATATTTATAAAGCACCTCTAAAGATTTCCAGCTGCTGAAGTAGCCTTTGGAGGCTGCCTGTGTAAGAGCGAGCTGATGTTGTGCAGCGTTATTGCTGCTCTGAACGGTGCTGTGGGAAAGGCATCGTTCCCATGGAATCGCGGAGGCAGAAGAAAATCTCCAACTCCTGCTTGCCTCCAGAACAGCACTGGGTTGTACCCGGGAGGTCTCCCCCAGAAAAGCCTTTTCCTAGGAGCTGAACTTCTACTGATTTGTAAAAAAACTGCCTAGATCATTGTTGTAGGAAATCTTGCCAGTTCCTGGCAGTGAATGAGCTGGTTCAGGTGATGTCTGTGTTACCCGGAAGTTTTTGTTATGGGGAGAACTAATTAACTAGGGATCTTGAGCAGGCACAACCAGGCTGTTGGTACATGGACATTATTAAGTTATGTTAACTAAGCAAATGTAGAAAATGAAATGTGAACGTCCCTTTTCAGATTTTTCACGTTGATTTTTTTATATGGTGGCCTGTGAGATTGCCATGGACAAAAACCTGCATGAAGACAGAGCTCCTCTAGTACCCAGCATGGCTTGGAAATACATACTCCTAGGAGCAAGCTTCCTGTCAGCCTAGGCTCCGACTTCTAGTTACTTTGGTTCCTGGGTTGTAAGCTACTGAAGACACTTGAGTCAGCCCTTCTTGACTGCACAGCAGAGACCAAATTCTGGTTACAAGCAACCACTGTTACTTTTTGAGAAGATAAATAATTTTTTCTGCTTTTAAACCATGTGTGAGGGTATCACACACATGAAAAATGAAGCTATTCTATGGAATAGTACTCAATGTGTCTGAAGGACAGAGAGAAGCTAGGAAAAGTGTTAGTGAAATAAAAAAATAGGAAAAGTAGGAGGTGTAAAAGGTAAAGAGGAATGATAAGATGAAACCATTGGTGTGTATCTAAGGGCTGAACTAAATCTTATTATTCTTACCGGCTTTCAGGAATCAGCCATTTGAGATAGTTTTCTGTCTTCCATATTGCAGGTCTGTATGGTATACACAAATGTATTTTCTGTAGTGTCACCGCTAAACCGCAGGACAAAGAACAAAGGTTGTATGGGGATAACCTGCATCCCAAACAAGTATGGTCCCTTCACACACACACCCCCCAAACCCACAGCACGCTAACAATTTCTGAAGTGCAGGATGTCTAGATGGGTTCTTTTTCATCAAAATATTTCCATGCCCTCTCATGTACTATGCATTCAATGTAAATGCTGAACTTCCATTATTGCTGGTGTGATTTCCACACACGGAACCACAAAAGCCTGAAATAAGAGGTCTAGAGTGCTTCGGCTTTAAATTCTGCCGCCTGCAACTAGTGCGCTAGAAATGAAGAGCTATCTCATTGTATATGCAATATGTAAGTAGTTTGACAAGGATGTTTCTTTACAGCTTAAGTGTCAGCTCTGAATAGATGGATTGGGGGTCTTGAAAGACTCACTACGCATCTCTGCATCATTGTTCGTAAAAACTTTAGTAAGTATCTTAAATTCCTTGCACGGCAATATAAGCAACTGCCTCAGCTTCTCAAGGGCACTATACCTTTGATAATGAATATATTTAAACAAAAGCGGGGGGAAAAAACCCTTTGCTGAATATAATAGGATGCAGCTTTTTACTTCATATTTCATGGGACATAAAGGTTCATCATTTATTGAAAATAAGATGTGGACCATCAGTAACATCCTGTCTAGATTTCCTTTTCAGAGTAAAATGCCTTTCCAGTAAAATTACAGGAAACTGCTTTTCTCAGACAAAGCCCTTGTATTCAAGCTGTGGTGCAGTATTCTTCAGACTGGTTTCTCCCTTTTGCTCTGCTCTCTGTTAGAGCTTGTTCTGCTAGCTGAGGATCTTCCTTGGCAAATCTGTTTTCTCCTTTATATTTAAAAATTATACGCTCGATGTGGGCAAATTTCCATAAGCCTTCAGGACTTGAGATGTACTGGCCAACAGAGAAATTAATCTGATTAGAACTCAACCCTCAAGAAAGAGTTTGGAGGGAAGCACAGTCCAATCAAGGAATACCTGGGGTCAGCTAATGAGCAAATGCCCCTTTGGTAGTACATTCCCCCTCTTCCAGGAGCTGAATTTACAATACAAGAGCAACATCTCCAGTTCCAGCTGTCACAGGACACACAGGACACAGTCACTGCAGTTGAAGGACCAAGTCGTGGGCTGCTGGAGAGCTCATCACCTGCAGTGATGGGTGCTGCTGAACAAACCCTGCAGGAGGTATTGGTGAGCTGATGTGAATGTTAAATGTCAAATCCCAGGCACCAGCACCCAAGGAAGAGGACTACAAGTGACAACCAACTCATGCCAGCCAACGCTGAGGTCTTTGAATGAGGAGTAGAAATGGCAAATAGCATTTTCTAGCAATAGAAAAAACAGGAAAACTATCATCTGCTTCCAAGGCACTTCTCTTGCCTGCAGTACTTCTCTGATATCCAGGCTAAATCGGGCAATGGATGCATTCCCAGAGGATAAGGATGAGACCATCAAATCAATGGGCTGCACCTGCATCACCTTGCAGTGTGATATTTGCTGCTCTCACAAACTAACAGGACTGCTGGGTCAGTGGCTTGAGGGCAGATCTCCCTTCTGTGCTGCAAAACTTTGTTTGGGTGGCTCAGAAGCTCTGTTTCCTTGGAATCAATATCAGATTAATGCAGTGGCATTAGACTGGAGGCACCATGCTCTGGGAGATGTTAGCTGTAAGATGAGATGGGGAACTGAAGTGTACTTGTAATACCTACTTGTAATATTTTAACAATTCAGCAACAACTTTGTAAGGCAGGTTATTAGCCAGACTGCATGAAGCAATTCTAGCCAGTGTAGCTGAGTTCTCTCACTATGAACCTTGCCCCTGCATTTTTATTTCTGTATAAAATTTCTGACTTGAGTTCTTGCATGGTGTTGCTATGCATTATTAAACTCCCACTATTTTCCACTCCAGAAATGGCTTCATTTAGATTTAGGGGAATTTTTCATAGAGAGGTTAATCTGCAAAAATGCTATATAAGTGCAAACTATTAATTACTACTTCTGTATTTTTAAGCTGAGAACCCATGGCTGCCAGGATAGAGTTGGTGCATTGGCTCGCTAAGTTACTAAATACTCATACTCTCCCTGTGGAAGAGAAACTTGCTCCCTCTCTCCATTCTCTGACCCCCCACCCCCCCCACACACACACAAAGCAATGACCAGATTGTTCATCCTTTTTCTCATTGTGAATGGTCTCCTAAACACTGAAAGATGGTTTGGGGAGTTTGTTCAGAAGATTAGCATCTCTTCCCAGAGCTGGTCTCCAACTGTATTCACATTTATGAAACCATATAAAGAACCCTGTAGAGTAATATATAACCTGATGATGCAACAAGCCAGGAGACAAAAAGAATAGCCCATTAAGAGGACAAAGCTAATCAATACTAATAGCAAAGACTAAGATTTTAAAAGCCTCTCAATGAAGTCAGGCACAATCTTACCAGTCAGTCAATGAAAAATGAAACGTGCCTGGAGGGAGGCTGGGGGGCAGGTCAGGGAGAGAGAGGAGACCCTTGTTTAGGAGGGACTTGGATGGGTTCATTCCCCTGGATGGCACAGCAAGTCCTGGCTGCAGCTGGGTGCAGTGGAAGGAGCAGCAGGCTTGAAGGGGTACAATGCTGACAGTACATGGGAGAGAAGGAGGATAACACACCTTGTGTCAATGCGTCTGTGCTCAGCCTTCCTCTCCTCTTCCCGATCTGCTCATTTTGCCAGGCAGAAAGTATGGTGGTTTCATTCCCTACCTGGCAATAACTAATTCACCCAGGAAACTGGCAGGCTAAAGTGGTTGCTTCTCATTGCTCATCTCCACAAGGACAGTTATGGATTCAGTATTCCCCAGTCATGGAAAAACCATTTTGAATGGTCTTCTGTTATTTTGAGTAATTTTTTTTCTTTTGGCTTCCAAAATTCTTTGACAATTTTCCTAGCCTCTTCTTGCTCTAGGTTAGGATCTTTGGTACATGTCCTGTACAAATTCCCTTTCATGTCATTGAAAGTTCATCTGATGTTCCCAAAACACAAGTACTGTGGAGTTCCCTTCATCCCAGCCATGGCAATCCCTCACTCCCGCCTGCCACGGTGCCCACCTGTCTGGCATCTCCCACCCTTTCCTCACCTCCGCCTTAGACTGTACAGCTTTTTTTCTATGTAGCACCTCTAAAATGCCACCTCTGATATCCATCCACACAGATGAAATTCAGGCCTAGGCTTAATCTAGTGGTTTGTATCCCTGTGTGTCGCTAATGCCAACGTTATTTCTCTTAGGAGCGATTCCTACCTTTCTTTGCACCATTTCCCTAATTTCCCAGTATATCCCCATGGGGGAATTCCTCCATGAGTATTTAAGAAACCACCTCAGACTCTTTCAAATCCCTCCTATATGCTCATTTTCTATCCCACTGCTGCTCCCCGTGCCTTGTGCCCTCCCTGCTGCGTATTGCGCTCACTGCCTTTCACACCCCAGCTGGAGGTAATTCCACACCCAGCACCACCCTCTGCCTCTCCCCCCAGCCCTGTGAGGCAAACACTGGCCCTGGGACTCAGATCATCCTCTCCTTGCAGCCCAGGTGAGCTGGTGGACACAAGGGAGAGCAGCGTCCTCCTGCAGCGATGGGCACCCCAACGCAGCCAGCACCTCAGCCAGCCCCACTGCGTCTGGAAGAGACATGTAAGCAAGAACTTATCCCTCAGAGAAACTCTGAGAGGACTGAGCATCTCTTTGCCCCGCGTTTGTGCGGTTCACAGCAGAGCAGAGCCCAGGTCTAAAGGCATAGGCACTGCAGATTTAGTACCGATAAGGTAAAAAGGCAGCTAAAGCTTCCTACCCTGTGCGTCAGCACTGGTGCCTGACTGTGAGCTGCCTGCGAAGGAGCTCAGCTGCTGTAGTTCTGCCAGTCCTTGGCCCCTCTACCGAAACTGCTACAAAGGCAGAAAATCACTTCAGGCCAGGACTAAAGCAAGCAGCAGTGCTACGGAGTTGCGCTGGGATCATTAGGGTGGTTAATATTCAGCAGGCATATTGCTAAAAAGACAGGGCACTCTAAGAACAAAAAAAAAAAAAAAAGCAACAAACCCCAACACTTTGCATAGGTCTTTCTGGCCGAGATATTAGCAGTGACAACGTTGTTTGTACAACAGACAACTTGTATCCCATAAGACCAGAACCACTGCCATGCCACATCTCGCTGAGGCCAGCGCGGAGGAGTTGTGAAAACACTCCTGCGTAACCTCTGTAAGCTGCTGAATTAGAGATTAAATGCTTTTCACTGCTTTCCTGGTCCTCCAAAGATGACTTCTTTACTTTGGAACAAAATATTCCAGTCAAGCTGACATTGTGGCTTTGGTCAGGGGTCCAAAATAAATGGTGCTAACCAGTACCCAAGCCTGCCTGTACACATACAGATCTATTTTGCAAGAAATCTCATTTAATTCATTTAGGAAAAAAAGTAATAAATCAGTACTCCAGGAACTCTTTGAAAAGGCCCTCAACTGGAGATAAAGGCTGTCCGTCATCATAAATGCAATATAGCTGTAAAAGGAAATTTTCAATGTATATAGAGACTCTGTAGTCCAAAATGTGTTATCAGGCAGAAAAACCAAATCCCTGTAAAGGGCCACCTCTTGCTATAATGCAGGTCTTTTCTATAATAGAGTCAGCTCTGATATAGGACTATTGCTGCACTGCAAGCTGTAATAAATATTAATGTGTCAAACAGTACGACACCTCTATTCCAGGGTGGAGGCAAAAGACAGCCTTACAGAGGATGAGTCGCAGCCCTGCCAGGGAGCTAGTGCATTCCCAGGGCTTTTGGTAAAGAATTTTTATCTTTGCAGTGATTGCATCCTGCATTTCTCTAAAGAATCACTGAAAACTCCATTTTACTCTATAAGAAAGGCATGAAATCTGGCTGTGCTTGGGGCTATGCCTTGGGGGAGTGATATTTGCACTTCATGCTGTGTTCATTGGAAATCTGCCCTCATGCCAGTCCAGCATTTTGTAATGCAGCCCTCAAGGTCATTCCCTATCACCTGACAAGTTGTATGTTAAAAGCCCAACATACATCACCTTGTAAAGAGATTCTGGTATTTATATTGCATTTGTTTCTCCTAGTGCAATTACTCTACAAAGAAAGCTAAATATGTATATAGTTGTGTGTCTGTGTGTATATCTTATAAACTAATCCTTTCATTTTCTTGCCTGCATCATGACACTGTATTAAATATCTTACCTAAGCACATGTCTATGAGTAGTATTACCAGACCAAACATTTGAATGTATACTGGTCTTTAGACATAATGTTATTCTAAGCATAGGATATAAATGTAAATAAATATTATACCAAATATTTATGTTTACTATCCCATGCAACAACAGTTTATTAAATATTTACTAGCCTACTTACCTGTGCTCTTGTGGGCATAGCTGCATAACTACTTATGCTACAGAGTGTTTTTGTGGTTGATTAAAATGCATTTGTGTGTATAGCTGCAATGTTTGGTAGGCCTAGTTAAACAGCCACTTACAGAAGCAATCAGCAAACGCTCCTCCTTTAAAAAACCTGAAGCTTGTTGTTATAGATTCTGCAACATCCCTTATACGAAGCTATTAGCATCATATACAAAGCTCTTATTAGCATCATGCTAGGTACCAGTGGAGCAGCAGGTTATTTCCAAAGTGTTGGAATGCCACACACAGTGTTACTCTGAAGAAAAAAAGAAAACCAGCCCTGATGAGCCCTGATCATTAGTTTCAGCTCAGAACATGTTGAAAGACAACTATTTTCCTTTCACGGAAATGTCTGCTTCTGTCCAGGAATAATCCTGTTAGGTTAGGAGACAGGAGGGAATCAGAAGAGTATCCCAATGTTTTCTTCAGCAGAAAATGGAGTTAACACTGAGAATAGGATAACAGTCCCACTCTCCCATAACACAGACTGAAAGGAAAAGGGGAAAGGGAATTATATACCTCGACTGCAGGAGGATTCAGGCAGCATTTAGTGTTTATTCCACCCTTGTGAGACTTACTGCTCTACAGGCAAGCACTGTTGCTACTGGTCACTCAATATACATCCCAGCAGAAGCAATTTGCCTGCAATTAGTCAGGGATGAAATTCAGTTCTTAGGCAATCTCAGGTGGCAGCAATCACAGTTCTCACTCCCCCGCTCTCTCTCTGAGCAGAGTTTCATATTCTCATCGTGCAAAAGGACTGCATTTGCCAACAGGAGATGGCCAGCCCTACTTTTTGAAAAGTCGTTGTACAAGCCTCCCAACAGAAATGACTGCTTTCATTTACATTTCCTGGTAAAAAGGTACTTTAAAACCTTGTTCATGAAGCTCACTGATAGCTAAGCTATTCACAGAAATATAACAGTAATAAGGAAGAAGCACAAGTCTTTGCTTTTTATGGTAGATTCTAAGCAAAGAACCTTAAAGGCAATAGGTTGGGTGCGGTTAAAATTTGATTAATTTCAAAGAAATCAGCTTTTCTGGGTCAAGTTATAGCCTGATGGCAGCTTGTTGCACTGGAGAAAATCTGGCCAAGCACTCCACAACCACGTAGTATCGGCCAGCAGGGCTGAGAGAGGTGAACTTTATAAGGAAGAGGAGACTGCAATGAACATGAAAAAAAAAAAAGACCTCAAAAGAAAGCCATTAAGTGCTTTTTCATCCTAACTAAGTTCATTGTGAAGGGTGGTTGGGAAAAGGGGTAATGTGAGACTTTCTTATTGAAAAGAATATTGATTGTCAGGAATCAATAGCATTAAAAAGCTGTGTCTTAAGCACCAAGCTTTGAAGGACTCCACAAGCCTTTCCGTTCCCTGTCTATTCTCCTGCCAGAACTTTGATAGATTTAGCCTGCAAACCAGCAAATGCAGTGATTTGATGGTGGCCAATATATATTAAAAAATTAAGGTGTCAAGCATGAATTTTATTACATCTGCAATCAGATGTACTTCCTTCAGTCGGCTCATTTGCAATTAAGTCCAGCTGTTCTCAGTGGAAGGACTCTTCCAAGGAAATTGCTGTAAAATTTAATAGGAGTATTTTCTTTGGTGCTTTGTTGTAAATATTGTTTCCCTAATAGGCCTGTAAGGGGCTTTGCTTTTTGTTCAATGGGCAAGAGAAGTTCTGTAATTTTTCAGGCATTAGAAAATTAATAGGTCAGTGATAGAGCTTATAAAACTTAAAAAAAACTTGTCATTGTATAGTAACAGAAAGAGCTGTAAAAACTTGAAGAAGAGGAAGGTTTTGAAGATTATTTTTTTTTGATCTGTGTAGTTTTTTGTTTACATATGAAGGGCTATTTTTTAAGTGACACATCAGACAGAGTTTGATCAATATGCTTTATCGGGTTTCTTCTGTCTAGAATCGGGTATGATAGCCAGAGAGGGGCACCAGATTGCAGACTTCAGAGTATGATCCTTCATTTCAGTATTGCAGTATAACATCCCACAAGGGCCAAAATATTACACCACGAACTCACGATACTGCAGTGCTTTAGTTTACCATCACAGAATCCTGTTTGGCCTTTAAGCAAATGATGAACATTAGAAACTTTTTTATCTCCTTGCTACTGTGTCCAAAGAGCATCTCTTTCCTTTTTACCACTTAGGCAAAGCTTGGATGTGTTTTTCCTATCTTTCAGCAATCTTTTCAGCAACATTTTCAATCTGTGAGCTTCTGTCACGCCAGGAGAACACTGCCTAAAATAAAACAGTGAGATCTGTAATTATTGACATTATTTTAAGATGTAATGCTGAAGCATTAAATATAACAAAATGAAACTATTTTGAGGGGGAATGTTGAGACGTGAATGATAGCAAATACTGTTATTGTGGATTTATTTTCACTCAAGCAAAACTCGGACTCCTTCTCTAATGGTGAAATATGACCTGGCTCTGGCAGAGAGAGTAATTTGCTAATTTGTTTAATGTTGTTATCTGTGCAGGAAAGCCTTGCAAGAAAAAGAATTCAGAATGGATCAAAACTGCAGGTTATTTCTGATTACAGAATTAAGCCACTTTTTATTCTTTAGGACAGTGATCATACTCCTTTTTTGGCAGCTGTGGATACTGAGGAGAAAACAACTTGTCCTGGTCAAAAGCTGCGTTATCATTGCTATATTGGCTTGCAATGCAAGAGGTGAATCTAATTTCCTACCAGAAACCTTCTGGTGAAGCAGTGGAAGTCCTTCTACTAGTACAGTTTATTCAAAGAACGGGAATGAGCTATACAGTATGAGAAATATCCTTTTGCTAGTATACTCATATAGCTACCTTGGCAAATCCTCGTGGTTTAGAATCCCATCTCTCATGTCTGCAAATAGCAAGAGTTAGCTGGCATAGTTTGGAACAGTTCTCCAAAATAGTGTAGCAGAGAAAGTTATAGAGGAAGTATCTGCTGAACATGTATGTTCCTGTGTACAGGCTTTGGAACAGATTGATAAACCTGTTAAGAAATGATTAATCAAAAGGGTTTGGATCAGGAAATGACAAGGGAGGCAGAGCTAGCTGCTAAGCAGTGTAAAAAAATTAGGTCTCTGTAGGAGAAGAATGTCTATCATAGAAGTAATTAGAAAATGAACCTCAGCAGCACATGATTAACAAGGAAGGAGAGAAGGTCTAGAACTTTGTAAAGCTCATACTTGGGGTGAACCTATATATATGTCTTTTATTTGTATAGCTTGCTTGGTTTTGCTTAAGTCACTGCCCCTAGAATATGAGATTTGCATGTCCAGGTAGTTCCTGCAGTTGCCATGTTGGGGGCTTTTTTCTGGTTTATGGATATTGGTCTCCTCAGTAGGAGTGGAAGGAAAAAGCAGAGGGCACAAGGAATAGGTGTTCTTGTCCAGGCAATGGTCAGTGTTTGCCTTTCTCTTTTCTAATCCATATGGGCAATATCCAAAAAGGGAGCAACCCAAAGGCACAGTGGGGACTGCGGGTAAACAGCATCACTTGGATGAGAAAGCTGCGAATAGTGCTGAGGTGCCACAGGCTGTTCGTTTATTGAAGTTCTCTGTATGCCTCTTTTCCAGCTTATATATAAAACCTACACCTGACATATAGAAACTTTCAAGGTGTCTGGGTCACATTTCAGCTAGCACCTGGTAAGAGAAACAAGCACCAACGCACCTTTTAGCTCCGTGACAGAGCAACTGCTGCAGGAAGCTGAAGATCTCATCCTGACTGCTCCCCACACTAAGTGCATTTATGGTTTGTGAGCTGTGATCCATCAGGGAGGTGCATGACAGCTTCTAGAGAAAGCTTTCTTGGTCTCTTAAGGATTTCCGCAAGCATTATTCAGCCATCAAATTCACAGCCTCTGTATCAGCACTTACCAATGTATTTGGCTTAAGTGAAGAAGAGCATATATAGAAGTCTGGCTCTGTTTAAAATAGTAGATGTGTTTGAGACAAGTCTGGGATCCAATATTGTACTGTTTGAGAACAAGCATGTTCTCCCTTGCATCTAAATGCTTTGGTTTGTGGGGTTTTTCCCACCCCCTTCAGCTTCACTCTAAACTCAGAAGGTGACCAGAATTAATCCCTGTGCTTTAAGTATAAAAATTGTTTGTGGAGCTGTGAAGGCTGGAGTGCTCCAGTCCCTCAGGATAATACTTCCCATTCTCTGTTGGCTTCAAAAATCAGAAGGAATTTCTCCATGATGTGATGGGAATCCTCAGGAGGGTACAAGAGAGCATCTTCCCCACAGGAGGTCATGGGAGATTTGCTTTAGGGACCTGACTGGCAGCTCCTACTTTGCCCAGAACATCTGTCCCTCCCATACCAGAAGTTTCCATTTGCATCTGATGTCTGGAACCCCGTTCTCTGTGACACCTTGTCGACTGAGCTACATGGGAAATGGCATTTATATGCTGTTCCTTTTGTCTGGCAGGAAATGCCTTGTGTCCATAAACAAATTATCTTCTAGCAGCTTATCGCACCACTTAGGAAGATAATTAAACAGCTTTAGAATGAAAACAAGATTGCTTGGCACCACTCGTGTCCACTCCTTTTGCATTTCTTTCTGCAATTCAGAAGAGATACAGCCAGGTACCTGCAAACCGCTTAGCCCCACACACGATCAATAGCAGAAAAGATAAATCTGCTGCAATTGACTACAGGCTGTACTGTCACTAAGTGACGATGAAAAATGATCGCTACTTGAATACACTGCGTTTTTATCTTTAAATCTTTCAATAGGAGCAGTGTCAATAACAGAGCACTAAATAATCTCTAGATAGAAGGCAAATCTTTCTTTCTTTCTTTTTTTTTTTTTTTTAGAGGGAAGATGGATGTCACTTTTTTTTTGGGTGCCTTAAATACTTGAAGTGTGGAATTAGACCTGCAAATTATAGGAAGTGATTGTCTGTTTAGACAATCTCTATCTCATTTTAGGAAAGACTGGCTGGTGTCTGCTTGAAAATGTAGCTCAATTCCACATTGGGAATGCACCAGAGTAACTGCATGTGGAATATGCAGAAATAAAATACATAAGGATTTTTTTCTCATGTTCCTTTGGGGATAATATATCTCTCTGAATTGGATACGGCTGCCAGAGATGGCCTTTCTTTACTTTAAAATATCTCTGACCTTTCCCTGAGCTAACTGGACGCAGTTTACCGTATTGGTCCAAATAGAAAGCAAAGTCTTTTTCAAATAATAGCCTTTGGAAAAAATCCAGTCTGTTCTGTATGCTGACCATGCCACACATGGCTTTGGTTCCTCCCTGTCCTCTGGATGCCATTAGGTGGCAACCCAGTGTGGCAGCAGACCAGCACCTACATGCATACGTCTTCATGTGGCTTTTGCGTCTGCTGATCTTGGTGGAGCAACACCCAAATGGGGCAGGTACGAACCGGGGAAGCTGGTAGCAATGAGGCCCCACTGCGTGTGCATATGCTCCTGTTTCTGTCCTGACAAAATGAAGAAGAGGCTTTTATTTGAAGCCAATTTATTTCCAAGTCATACGGTGCCTCCGCTATCTCCAAGTATTGATGTCCCTTTTATCCCATATTATAAGACAGCAAGAAACACACTAGAATGCCTTTGACAGCACCAAATAGATGAACTTTTTCTTTTTTCCTCATGCAGGAAATTTTCCATAGCAAAGTTTGTGGGAGTAGAAACTTCTGGGTCAATCCAGCCTGGTGGCAGTCTGATCAATGCCAGTTGTGTCCCGCTAACACGTAGAGTGCTGCAGTGACCCTAGGGTGCTCTGTGCAGGTTTTGGATGTGTGCCTGGATGTTCCACCTGGAGCCTACTCCAGAGGAAAGGCTCTTTTGGTTGCGGACTCTGTGAACTGGGTGAGGTTTAGCTGCCCTACAGATTCCAGAAATCGGGTCTTGAAGCAGGCAGCAGTGGTGTAGAGAAAGGTCTATCAATTTAAAACTCCCTTTGCATGTACTCCAGGTTTGGTTCAGATGCTTTCCTGAGTAAAGGTCAAGATGAAGCACTGAATTTCTGAAATGCTGAAGTTCTGAATATCCCAGAACTTTGATTTATTTTGCGTGTTTTGTCTGGATTTCTGTTAAAAAACATGGCTGTCTAACCTCCTTAATGGATTGATGAGCAATACTGAGTGTGAAACAGCTTGAAAGAAAACACTGATCTATGCAGTTGCTAGAAGTGCTTGACTTGTCTGGAAATCTGCAGGTTTCCATGCTCTAATTCAACCTTAAGCATATTCGACTATATTTATTTTTGTTGTTGACCTCTCTCTTTTACAGCTGGAAAAGAAATGAAAGAAAGCATGCAAGAAAAGCTAAAAAGTAAAGAATAAGACCTTGCTGTGTCAGGATGGCTGGTGCTTTAAGGAGAGATCAGCTCAGTTTCATCTGCTAAAAATCCTGCTGAGATTGATTGGTTTATGGAGAGGTGATTATGAAAGCCAGCAAGTAGCTTAATTAGGATGGAGAGTTATGAGAAGTAGCTTGGCTTTTGTAAGAAGTGCTGGAGCAAATGACTCTTGGCAAGTGGCTGGTGGAACAGGGAAAACTAAGCTCAGGAGTTAGGTGGGATGGCTGTTTGGCATGCTGAGTTCCTGTTTAGAGGGAATAAAGCTGAAGATTGCCGAAATCGTGCCTGAATCTGGTTCATGTCATGCCTTATTCACCCGAGATTACACTTTTTTCAAATAGTATTTACTAATCAGGAAGTTCAGAACTCTTTGAACTTGTCTCAGTGATAGTTGTCGTGTCAGGTTTTTTAAAGAGCCTGGGGAAAAGCAACCTCTGTTTTTCCAAGCTGCAGGTTAGAGTTTGCTCCTGGCAAGAAATACCATATATTGTACCATGAACTTCATGATATTTACTGTCATAACAGTGGATACACGGCCATCTAAAACCTTCACGCACCTTTTCAATGAAGAGCAATAACTAGTGGATGTGCTCAACCACATATTGAATAACCATCACATTTCAAGCTTCCCCTTGCCTGCTGCAAAATCCTACCTCTGCAACAAACTGGTAAGGAGTAGAATTTGAGCATTAGCTATTCAACAAATTCTGCTGACTGCTGCTAGGCAGTGAGGCTGGAATGACTGTGCCAAATCCTGGTCTTTCATGATAATAGAAGCAGAATTTTCCCCAGAGCAAACCGGTGTCAGAGAGAAAACCTGGTGAACAAGGCAGCACATTTGAAAATACAGCCCAGGCATTAAAAAAGGTAAACAGGCTTTAACTGGTTAAATTAACAGAATACACAAATATCCCAGAAGTATGTAAAAGGTTGATCCTGCAGTCTTTGGACAGGGAAAACAATGAGTTTAACTGACTCTAATACTGCAGAATTACCCATATAGTCAAGAAGAAGCAACTGGGTCATTCTGTCTCAGCCACTTGCATATTGCGGAACTACTTGTCTGCTCTTGCTACTATTTCATCCCTGCTAATGTCTTATTTAATCTGTTCAGGATAGTTGTCATTTTGAAAATGTGCAAAATATATTAAATTTTCACTACATCATTTAAAAATACATTTTTAAATATTTGTGCAGATTTTTTAAAATGGCTAGGTTCTGAATGTATAGGGCAACAGAACACAACTCAAAGCCCAATTTAAAGAAAGTATGTTTTGAGCAGGCATCAACAGATAGACTGAAAAGCAAGGCATAGGTTTTTTTTTAGATGTTGAGTGGACTAAATGCAATGTGAATTTATCTGCAAACCATCTGTGATTTCTGGTATTTTTTGATGCCTTCACAGCTCTAATTTTAAGCAGTTATGTAGCCTTTAAATAATGATACTTTCTTCCCATTTGGTTTTACATCAGATTCCATAGTTGATCACTGAATGCTTAAAGAAAAGAAGTAGCTGAGCATCCTTCTCTGCAGATTGCACACATACAGAATAAAACAGCAGCCTTTTATTTTTGCAAGTAAAATTTGACATATTTTGGGACAGAATTCCGCATGCATAAAATAACACCAGTTTTGCTGGGTACGGTTTACTTTTTGTATTTTGCTTTACACTTCTCATGTAAATTCAGTGCTGGGATAAGGTGTTAAGTTGACATCCCCAGGGACCGCAACTCCAGAAGCAGCACAGCATAACAGCAGGTCTCTTTGAATTATCTTAAAACTGGTATCAAGGGTGCCAGTTTTATCAGATAAGAGGGAACTGAAGAGCCATAATCCATCCAGTCCTTAGTGGTTCTGCAGACAAATCTATTATGTGTTGGATTTTCTGTGTGTGATGCGGACACCTTATAACCGTAAACTGAAACAAAACACTATGGATAAGGAACGGAGTAGCCACTCAAAAATTGTAGTTCCTACAGTTACAGTGACCCCCTAAGGGAGCGAGGAGGCCTCTACGTCTGTTTTGCAACATTGTGATGTGGGGGAAGATCCTTTAGAATGTAAGCCTGGTAGCCAGAGAGCCTGAAACAATACTGAGCTAACTCTAGTCGTCTGATGATAACTACATCATTGTCAGCTCCGTTCATGATTTCACTGTTTCTTCTGGCAGGAGTGTCCTGATAAGATTTTTGCTCACTAGTGTTGGATATAGTGGGAGATTCTGATCCAGGGAACCATAGGAAAGAAATAGCAGTGAAGATCAAGGCTTCTCCCAACCAAACATGTCTTACCGTTCCAACCTTGCCTAATAGGAAGCAGGACGCATTCCCTTCTCTTGGCAGAAGCCTCAAACATGAGTCGATAACCCCCCAGCTTCTCTTCTGTTTCAATAATGCATCATGTAGTAAACTCTGTGGCTAACTAACTGAAGACTGGAAAAAATTAATAGGAATATAAAACCAGCAAGTATATCTTGCACTATTGCACTATTGAGCATCACAATTATTTGGGGAAAAAGAATAAGTTTATTAAATTTGTCTGAAATTCTGTCAAGAATGTAGCGATGAAGTACAAAGAAATGAAGAGGCCTTCGTGATGAATATCAGTGCAACTTGCCACAGAATAAATATCAGCATTTATCTATCTCAGAGGAAGATAAAGATAATTTCTTATGATGTGAGTTATCCCAAATGTTGAGTGCTGTCCAGACGTTTAATGAGGGATTATCTGCACTTGCTATGAAACCCCATAGTTGCCATTAGTTTTCTCTCCTGACAAAAAAAATTAATTTCTCTTAAATGTGAATACATTTCTAATTGGGCATTTTCTTCCCTAACAAATTGTTTACAGTACCTCTGCAAGGATTCTGAAATCATCACTTTTCTCTGATGCTGCTGATTAATTACAGCCCACTTGGTTCTTCCTAGCTGCAATTTGAGTAATATTGCCTTAGCATACTTTGCTGTGAAAGGTTCATCTTAATTACATGCTCCCCAGCCAAGCTTCTGCTTCAGAAGAGAACTGTACTTCTCTTGTCAAGCTGCATGTGATGCCAGGTTGGATTGTTAGTTTCCCCCCTCCCTTTCTTTCCAAGTGAGTTCAGAGCTTCTGTACGTTACGAGACTGACAGCACCCAAAATGAAATTCTCTCTTTAGCCACAGAACAGATCCAGAACTGGCAGTTCACTGCAGTCTTCTCTGTTCCATCCCTTAGTCTACATGGCACAGTGCAGCAGTGTGTGGAGATAACTGGGCTAGCTGTAGTACCACGGTCTTAGCAGAGCAGTCTGCCAGAGCTAATTAGCAACGCTGAGAGGCAGGGTTTATTAGTTTGCTCAGAACACTGAACTAACAGCAGGCTGCTTCCAGGACTGCGGTTGCTGTTTGTGTCTCTCTCTACATGACACTGCGTCGTGCAATGTGGATACAACCCACATGCTTTAAATGTAATCTTGCTTTGGATGGAGATCACTAGGTGCTTGAACTTCTGGTGGAGAGGATACAAGATGTCAGTGCTGATGCTTGTTCAGATGTGGATATGTCTCCATGTTGGGCTACCCAAATAATTTTGCAGGAACCCACTCAACAGCTGTCAGATAGTAAGATTTTTGGATGTTTTGAACATCAACTGGATTCTTGCTTTTATATTTTACTAGTGATTTTAAGGCAAAAACATTTTTATTGGTACTTTGGAGATGTCCTTATTTCACATATTTTATATCCATAACGCCCACTTAGAATATACCTATAATGAAGATGAAAATAAGCATACTGCCTTGGTTTGGGCAAGCTGCCACTTAAGGAATATTGCTTAAAAGAAAGCAGTGAGCAATGCAGGCAAGGCAATGCCCTACAAATGAGCACACTAAATTATGCAGGCTTTTCCTTATAGATGTGGGAAAACAGGAGGAGGAGCAATAAGAGGAACAGGATCTCCTGCTCTCTTCTTTAGCGTTATCTTTAGGTGTTGAAGCAGAGTCTGCCTTAACTCCCCATGGAGCCAACATTCTTAGTGCTCTGAATTGCCCATTGTCTGTGCAGGAGAACTTGGCTCCTCATTTATTCACAGAAAAGCAGATCCCTGGAGCAAAAAATGTGAATGCCCTCTTTTGAGTTTCTAAGCCAAAGCTACATTGTGCTCAAATGGTTCTGTATACATCTATGGGTTTGTTTTCAGGCCACTGTTTTGCCATTACAGTTTAAAAACGGTCAAACCATCATCAAGCCCGCTTACTGTTCCAGGTAGGATATAAAATCAAAAATCCTTGCACTTGGGCACCACAGTTATGGGAATCTTGGAGATAGTTAAAATAAATGTGACTTTAACAGCTGAAAATAGGTGTTTAAAAAGAATAAATCTCACACCAGAGGGAAAGAAATGGAGAAGAATCATCCATTTCAAAGGGAAAACATGTAAGTTACACGCATCTGCAATGTGCACCCGGCATCTGAATTTAGCAGTGAGAGGAAAAAAGAATAATGCCATGCAGGAACGATCTTCCAGCCTACAAGTATTCCCTCATAATAACACAGTACCTTCTTGACCATTCTATTATAGTCCAAAGAAAGGTATTTTATGTGTAACATAACTAATACTATAGATCCATAAACAGTTTAAGTTGCCAGTCTGGCTGAGATAGTCTTGTCCTTTCTGCCTCTGGCTGCTATTCTTCGATTCAGTGCCTTTTTTTACACAAAGAACTACTCCTATCTTGTTCATATTTGCCTTACTAAGTGTGCTCAGCCCATTGCTGATTCTTTAAAATACACCACTGTATTTTTCACTGTTTATGTAGGCTGGACTACGTTGCTTCAGACTATTGCTTCCAGGTTTGCTTTACCTCTGTGCTCAGATACAACAGCGTTACTAAGCTGAAGAGAAGTAGAACCAACAGCCTTTTCGTTTTCTCATTCTTCATGCTAAGTAATAAGGTTTCACTTATCAATACCTGGCATGTTGTCTGAGAACATTTAGTTGATTGGATACAATTTTCAGAGCCCATCGCATAGTAGACAGAAAAGTGTCACTGAGTGGAGGGCTAAGCCTCGCTTCACTTGGCCACTGACGCATCTGCTGTTCCTTGTTGTATTCATTTCCATTTTACATATTAAAAAAGCACCCCTGACTAAAGGATCTGACTGTATGGATTGTGCTTACTGAATTAATACCTTTATGAAAGTGGTTGTTATTTACTTTAAAAGTTGAGAAAACAAAAACCCTAGCCCTGTGCTCCCTCTGTGGAGCAACTATTGGCCTGTGGAGTGCTTAATTTATCTTAGCTCTATTTATTTTAGCTGCACTCAAGGGTGAAAAGAGCTGGTGGTGGCATTGGAAACATAAGCAGCTCCTACAAAATCAAACTAGCGCTACTTAGCGCTATGAAAGCCCTCTTGAACTTTGTGGTGCTTTGCAAACATTTGATAATGAAGGCCTGTTGATCTCAGCAGTAATCATGACCGAGACATGAACTGTACCAGGGGCCCAACCTTCACATCTTCAGTCTGTCCATAAGCATAATATATAAAGAAGTATATAATATATGTATAGACGTATTCTTGCCTGCTTCCAGCCAAGCACAGCTGTTGCGGCGGGACAGGGGCCCATGCTTCCTATTTTAAATGGTTTTATTTCTGGCCCCATGCCTGGAAAACACCCTACAGATCCACTGAACATCCAGAGGAAGGAATACACCCTATACTGCGAGCAGAGAATGATGCACAGCACAGGAAAACAAAAGAAGACATTTGGCTGGGAAAAAAAGTGGATTTCTGAGGAAGGACTGGGGTGCAGACGGCAGTGCTCATCTCTCGGGCCCCGGGGGCCGCGCAGACATCTATCTCCTCATCCGCTCCCGGCACGGGGCAGAGCCGCCTTTCCTGAAGAAACCCCTGAAATTAGAGAAAGAGGATACAAAGCTCAAAAGCGCGATGTTGCGCCGCCCCCGCTCCCGGGGCAGCGCCGCGGCCCGCCCAGCCCCGGGCTCCCACCGCCCCCTCAGAGCCCGGACTCCATTTCCCAGCCTGCCCCGCGCCGCCGCGGCTTCGCGCGCTGCTCGCGGCCCGCCGCGGGAGGCCGGGCCCGGCCGGCCAAGATGGCGGAGGGGGTGCTGAGCCCCGGGGTGAACCTGGAGGCCTTCTCCCAGGCCATCGCCGCTATCCAGGCGCTGCGCTCCAGCGTGACGCGGGTCTTCGACTGCCTGAAGGATGGGATGCGGAACAAGGAGACCCTGGAGGGCCGCGAGAAGGGCTTCGTGGCCGCCTTCCAGGAGAGCCTGCACTCTGTGAGCCGCGACCTGGGGTGAGCAGCCGGCCCTGAGGGGCCTCCCCCCGCCTCGGTGTGCGGCGGGCCCCGGCGGGGAGAGGGGTCCCGGGGTGCCCCCCAGGGCCCCGCCGCCCCCAGGGCCTGTCCCCTCGGAGGCGCCGGGGGGCCCTGGCCACTCCCGGGGAAAGTTTTAGGCAAATAAATGTGAAGACGCTCCGGTTTATTCCTTCCAGCGTCCTGCGCCTTGCCCCTTCGTGGGTTTCACTCCAGAGTCTCAAGAGGGGTGAATGCTGCTCGCAGTATTTACCTGGGGTTTGTTCTTTTCTTGTTTTAAAAAAAGAGCCCTCGGTGGGGTTGCATTGGCAAGGTGAATGCTCCTGCTTGCAGGGAGATTCTTCTCTGTTTTTTTTTTTAAAATATAATGAAATGCTTTTTAGGCTCTGTCTATTCAGTAGCATTCAAGTGGCTCAAGAATGACCATTTTATTACCGAAACCTGTAAGGTTGGAAAGGTAGTGTAGGTAACTATGCTTGGTTGCTACCAGCAGGTGTGTTTTGTGTAAATAAAGTGTTGAGGCTGATGGTCCATGTGGATGCTCCCGGGAGGCTGTTGCCCTGGGTTGTGTCCTCCTGGGAGCCATCAGCGCTCTCCCAGGAGGTGGCCAAAGGCAGGGTGAGCACATAACCGCCCGTTCCCAGCACATCCTCTGGCCTCCAGAGGTTTAGCATTCAGGGTCTGGTGTACAAGAATTTGTTTCTTGCTGGCTAATAGGTCTTGCTGAGTTTTAGTTCTGGTCATGGTAATATAATTTGTTGCCTACATCTTCCCTTGTGCTGGGAAAGATGGTAGGTAATTATTCTGTCAATAATGTTATACACAACTTTATAGGCTTCTCTTGTATCTCTTTGTTTTTTATTGTTTTCCGTTTCGGGAACCGTGAAGCCTACTCAGCTGGAGCCTGTGCCATTTCTTTGGTTATCCTTGTCTGGCTAGTAGCTTTTTAAAGAATTTTCTAGTATTAACCCAAAGTCTTGTTCCCGAACAATAATAGATAGCAATTGGCTCTGACCTATCTTGTCTCGTGTGTAGTGTATTACCCTCCTCTGCTTTGCAGTTTATCATCCAGTATTTCAGTGCTGTGGAGTTCTTGTGCGATTCTGTGCAGTCAGTCCCTGTCTTTACTACACCTGAGAGTAGCTTCATCATCAGACTTCGCCAGTTCTTTTTTCACTGTCTCTTCCACTGCACTGGTGAATGTACTTATCAGTGCTTTGGTGACCATCTCTTTCCTGATTTCTTGTGACATAACTTTTTTGATGTTTTGAAGTATATTTAATTTGCCTTTTTTGAAACATAACTGCCACAAAATACTGTAACGTATATAGCATCTAAGTGTTACATATTCTATTACATATTTGGGAAGTAGTAAGGGAATACTCCAAGGTGTATTGAAGTTAATGTTATGGGTGGGCTTCAAAAGAATTGACTGGGATCCCTGTTCAACAAGTCCTTAGTTACTATGTCTGTTCACATTTATTTTATTGTATTCTTTTGTCAAGAAATGTTAAGCACGTTCCTGAGTGTTCACAGTACCAGGGGCTTAAAAAGAATGTAGGCCATGGAAACTTGAAGGAATAATGATTAGTAAAGGAGAATTTTGTGGTAGTGGTGTGGAAGTCCATTAATTGTCAGTTCCCTGATTGTTGGTCTTTACTTTTGTAACCTTCATTAATGCAAACTGAGATATTTGGGATTTGTCTTTACAGAGAGTTTCAGAAGTCACCCTTTGAAGGGTCTGAATTCTGCTTTTAATTTAGTGGACGTTCTAAAGTTCAGGGTAGATGTAACATTCAGAAGTCAAAAGGAAAGGCACCTGATTAGTCATGTCACTTGAAAAATCACATTTTAGATCTGTGTGAAGTAGCCAGTCTTTCTTCTACAGTTGATTAATGCAAGCTTTAAAAATTGCTTAACTTTTGTTATTATTAAATGTAGTGTTTGACAAATAAGATATGAAGAAATAATAGATCATTTCAGAGTGAGATTTTTTTCATGGAAGAATGGTGCTTATTATGTTTTAGTTGAGTATTTTATGCATGTCTACAAATGTACAAATTACTCTTGGAAATCGGAAGATGTTTCCTTGCCCTGAGAAATTGGAATGCATATGCTTGCTTAGAGTAATCACAGACTTTATGGGACCATCTCTGGGCTTAGGACTAATGCCAGTTCTTCTGAATATTTATGAGGACAATGTTAATTTCTAGCTCTTTAATAAAATGATGAGGCATCTGGCTGGTTGGTGTTTAAAAAAATATTTCCAGTATCGCATGCAATGCTAAAGTCAGAATTCTGTGGTTTCTGAGGGTGTGCCTTGCTCAGAAGATGTCCTGGGTTGTGGAAGTGCTTATGAACAGAACAGGACCTGCCATAGTTTGACTCTTTCCAGATTGTCTTAAAAAGACTCTTGACTTGTACTTTCTCTCCTAAGAAGCATTGAGCTTAATGACTAACAGGCTACTTCAGAATGTTTGGATAATGAGTGGTTATGTTTTTTATCAAATTGGGGAGGTATTTAAAACTCACTTAGATATTAAAATAGAGTTCATGCATGATTGCTGTTCCTGCAGGAGGATTGTGCATCTTAGATATCTGTATTGGCAGATCTGAGTTTAAAAATAATGCCAATCTCTTTTCTTTCAGTGAACTGGAGCGTCTGAGCAACCTAGTTGGTAAACCGTCAGAGAACCACCCGCTGCACAATAGTGGACTGTTGAGCCTAGATCCCGTTCAGGACAAAACACCTCTTTACAGCCAACTTCTTCAAGCCTACAAATGGTCAAATAAGGTAATGGAATACATCAGTGTATTCCTACAGAGTGTGTGATTTGTGGTACACTAGACCTGTAAGCGTTTGAGACTGTCAAAATTGCTGAGGTTTTTTTTTTTAATGAAGTTGAGGGGCATAATACATACTTTCAAGGGTAAAAAATGGTACTTTAATTGAGAGGAGACTTCTGCGATACTGAGATGTGTCAGTTGTTTAGCATCTTACGTGAATATTAGATAAAAGTATGTAGTGTCCTTGCATCTGACAGTAGACACTGTAGCAGAGGGCAGTGGGATATTAGAGCAGAGAATTACGAGCTTATGTCACCTTCAAACCTATTTCTAGGAAAGAAACACATAGGGAAGTTGCCATCATCAGAAATCTTGATGCCTTTCCATACCATTTTCTGCTGCTAAAATCATTTGCACCTGCTCTCGGAAGTAACTTTGTATTCAACAACTTTGGCATACGTAGTATTTTCAGATGGTATATATTGTTTTGAATTTGAAGTAATGTAAAAAAAAAAAAAAGATAATGCAGTTTTTCCCATTTTTAAAAAAATGTTTTTGTTGAAAGAAAAATCTTATAAGCATAATTCAGTTTCATAAATTTGTATGCTGAATATATCTAGAGACAGAAATTGGGTAGGTATATTTCCTTCTCCTCTCAAAACATAGTCTACTTGTGTGTCAAAATCAGATGCGAGGAAAGGAGCATTCTTAATAAATAAGTAAACATTACGTTATTGCAATTATTACTGGTCTCTATCAGAGCGCCGTTATGTTTCAAGTTGCCTGTTTCCATCCTGAGTTTTTTGTTCATGCTTATTACTTTTTATAGAAATGTTTAAATTAATAAGTTTAAAAGCTTTTTTAAAATTATGTTTTGAAATACTAGTGAGCTGTTACAAAGTGTAAAGAGTTGTAGCTTTTAACAACCTTATACAAGACAGCAGGAGTAAGCAGGAATAATAAATCTGAAAATGTTTAGGGCATTAAAAGAAACAATTCTGCTTTAAATTATTTATGATGATACATGAACAAGTAAGACTTTCAGACTACGCAAATACTTCGTAGGCAAATCATTGTTATACATTGAGCCAACCAATCTAATATTATTCAGATTTAAAATAGAATTCTACAATAATGTTTGTGTGAATACTGCAATAATGTTTGTATAGTCACTTCTCAATATAAATGTGTTAACGTCTCCTAAAACCAGTAGAATTGCTAGAAAGTTGGTATGGTTGAACAATGAGGGACAGGAAGGATTTTTACATAGAGATTTATTAATTGATAATGTTTCACATGTGGTTGTGTTTCTTGCTGTTAGCAGGAGATTATTAGCACTGAAGAAAAAACCAAAACTATCTTAACATTTTTAGTATTCTGTGCATTCGTATACACAGTTAAATGTTCCAGGGGAAAGCCAGTGGTTTTTTCTTTTATTTCTGTTGTCTTTGACTTCTGTTTTGCAGCCAAAATAAAAGATACTGTTTAAGTTGTATTTAATTTAAATTAATTTGTATTTAAATGCCTACTTGCTATCTAATGGTTCTTCTCAACTTCATTAGCATCCTGTCTGGGGTTTGCAATAACCAGCAGACATGGATAGGTTGCTCCTGTTTCTAACAGCAGATGTGTTGCCTGGGTGAGGGCATTAACTGCTGGGTTTACCATTAGCAGCAAAGACCCTGTTGATACTCTTGTCTGTTGCTGTTTAATTCTTCATTGCTAAAATACACTTCTTGAATAAGTGTTATTTCATTACATCTTTTGGCCACCTTCTGTTCCAATTATGTGTCTGGTGTTCTCTGTTGCTTCGAAGGGAGGATTTAGATGTGGTGATGTGTGAATACACTTTATGTCTGTCCGCATTTAATTTTTAATTTGTGACCCCTTTGTGGCTTGCTTGCTTGTATTTTTGATGAGCTGAGATAAGGGCATTTTCCTCTCCTTCGATTGTTCTTGCATTACTGATGACATGAATAGCCACGTGGCTGCCAGGGGAGGATAGATTGAGTAGAGTTTCAGGGCTATGGTGCAATTCCAAAAAGACATTCATGAAATATAGGGGAAAATGCGTACACAGACTTTATATTGCATGTTTCAATGCATTCTTTTAGTTTTAAAACATGGGGAGGCTGGTAGTAGTAGCTTGTAGGACAATAATAAGTAAGGTCAGTAATAATAACCGGGCCATTTCATGAGAAGCAAATTACTGTTCAGTTATACCAAAGTAGTATTTGTAGTACTGCATACTGGAAAAAAAAAAAAGCTTTGCTGCATTATTTTTTATCTAAAGTTGAAAGAACAGTTAGAGGTATGAAATGGTAATTCTTAAAAAAAAAAACCCCACAACCCAAACCCCCAAAACCCAAACCAAAAATCCCTAGCATTTCAAAAGTTACCTATATATGGTAGTCTCTTTTAAAGGCTGAAATTTTAGTTGGTCCGCTTGTACCAGTATTTCTGCTCTGGAAACGATAGTCTCAGCTGGTTTTTGGAGAATACAGGGACAGCAACCTTTCAAATACCAAAACCCATATGAATCTCTTTAAAGCACAGTACTACCAAATTGGTCGTTCTTTTTAGTATATAAATGTACCTAAAACTTAAGCAGTTTTGTAAATCTGGTGGTGGATCATAGCTACCTACCTGTATGACTCTTACTTTTCCCAGCAAAACTGATTGCCTGAGTAATAGCTTGTTTAGTTCTGTTTTCTTAAATTTCAGCTGAGGCTGTGCTAGTTGTCGTTCTTTGTGGTCATGAGTTACTAGATGTTAGAATAGTTATTTCTTTGTATTTGCAGCTTTGTTTTGATGTTGGGTCAAACAAATGCCATTTGGTCTTGGATGCATGGGCAAGCTTTTTGGAATAAGTGCCAGTGCTGAGTGTGAAGTGTAGTGAAGATGGTACAGACATAAATAGAAAATTCTGTTTAAGATGTGAATGTTAATATAGGAAACTAGGCTTACCTGATGCTTTTCAGCTTGTTTTATTTACCTCAATTAATACATCTAGCTGTACCTGGTTATGTATTGTGAGAAGACCTGCATTTAGGTGTAAATTTACTGTCCTTACTCTTTAGCTTAGTACAGTAGAGATGGATTGTATTTAATTGTGAAAACTTTCCTTACAGAAGTGTGTTCTCTTGGCAGTGCGTGTTATTTATTAGCACCTGCTATCTTGATATTTACTTACTGTAGTTTACCCAATAGTTTTGCAGATGGTAAAGTTGTCTGTATAATGAAAGCAGCTGTTTGGGAACACAACAGCTTGTCAGATGCATTAATTACATACACATGCAATTGTAAAGGAACTTTACTTTTCCAGGTGTTCAACAGAGCTGACAAGCTACAGCTGAAAAACACAGGAAGATGAAGTTGATCTTATTGCAAGCAACAGCTAAATGTTTTTTCTTCTTTGGTTTAGCTTCTTTTACGTATCAGTAGAAATCATACCAGTGAATTACTTTGCTGACTGTGGGGTGCATGGACACATGCAGATGGCGTGCTTAGGGACATGGTTTAGTGGTGGACTTGGCAGTCCTGGGTTAATGGATGGACGTGATCTTAAAGGTCTTTTCCAACCTTAATGATTCTGTGTAGTAGCCATAGAATAGTATATAGGTCTACTCAATACGTTTTCTTTATTCCTCCTCCTCTTCAATTTTATTTAAGAAAAGAGGTTTTCTTCATTACAGTTGAAGTGCTGTTTCCCAGAAGGATCCATATGTGCCCTCTAATGGAATACCAAAGATATATTATTAGATAAGATGAAAAATGAGCTATCATTCTGTATGAGTAACACAGATGAAGTATTATCAGAAACTTAGGAAGTTTGTGGAAATCAGTAGGGTATTTTACATGTGGACTGTCTCTGTTTAGTAACTGTAGTTGAATTCTGCTTTTAGTAGTTATGTACATAGCTTAGCTGTTGATTTTTTTTGTAATATGATTGTTGTGTCTGAGCAGCTGAAATCTAAGATGACAGTGGCAGTCAGAAAGGTTTCTATTTTGTATGCCTGCGGCCTGATACTGCTTGGAACAGTCAGTTGCCAGGTGCTTGCTTCTTGCATTATATTTGGAATTCAAGGGAAGCTACCACAGGGGAGAATGCATCAGCTATAAGTTTAGATGAAAGGAATTTTAAAAAGTCACTTACTAGACAGAAATTCTGATTAAGTTTTGATTTTTTTAAAAAAAAGAGATGTGGCCTCATACTTGTGACAGAGCACTGGAAGAACTCACTTCTGTTGCTCTTCAGGACACTTCTATAACAAGCGCCCTGATGCTGGCCTTCCTTACTCCTGGGAGCTGCTTGTGTTCTGCAGTAGGCGAGACCTTGATCTCATGTATAAGAACATCATTTACTAAGCAGCTGTGTGTTTCTTGGTATTCTCAATACTGGGTGACAGAGGGCTTTTGTGGGGGGAAAAATAATTACTTGTGAATGATGTTATTAAACCAATATTGTATACTTACCCATATATGAAATGTTAGTAAAGTTTGTGGTGGTGTGCTTGTCTGATTCAGCTACAGTAATGCTGGTGGTCAGAGTAGATGCCGGATTTTGGGAATCCAGGAGTTTGAACTCAGTCTTTGAGTGGTATAAACTTTTCTGTTCCATCTGCTGCTTTAGTGAGGTTATTTATTGCCTGTAGCGTGTATTTGTTCATCCTCTTTGCCCTTGGCAAAGCATTTGTATACCTTTGCCCTGTACATGCCCAAGGCAGTGTTTGTTAAGGTGTTTCCATTGACTCCAGTGGAACAGAAAATCTGCAGCGTATTATATGTCCACTGAGCAAGGCAAATGCTTTGTAAGGCAAGTTTCCCCTCTTTTAATGGGGTGCTGTCAAGTAGCTCATGCCCAACATTTGAGCTTTACTCACTGATAAAGATTCTTTGCTTATATGCTTTTGTTTATTTGAAGGGTATATGCAAAATGGATGAACTACCAAACAGCACTAAAGAATTACTGAATTACTCTTTCTACCAGACTTAAACATGGAGTTTTGTTGGGTAGTGGCAAACTAGGTCTTTCCTGAGTTCCTGAGTGGCAGCAGTATTAGCTTGCCCAAGTGAAAATACTGTCTTCTGTAAGTCATCTGTCCTTCCCTTCCCCACCCCTTTGCAGTAAAGAGTTTGTTTTCAGACTTTCACATAATATTATTAAGAGCAAAAATGATGGAAATTTAGAACGATCGTAGTCTTGAACAGGTGATGTTATTTTGTTTCCTTGATTTTTAACTTCACTGAAGTGCAGTGTTGTATGCTCTGCTGTTTTCAGAGTTGCATTTGTCTGTCTACTTCAATTCCAACACGTCAGTGGTTTGAACCGGTGTGCATAGATGTGAGTAATGATGGTATTGTTTTATCATTGTGAGATGGTACTTAAAAACCATGATATTGGTGTGTCTGGAAAGGCTGTTATCTACTACTTCAAGCAGAAAGCAAAAAATCAACTTTTTTGACTGTGACTCTGGGTGAGCAGGATTTAGATCAAATTATTAATTTACTCGTCTGTGAAAATGAGATTATGGCGACTGGGATAAACTTTACAGTATCAGTCAGTGTATTGTAAACATTCCAAGTGAAGGGACGCTGGACAGGAGTTGTCATAAATTTATTTAAGAGTAATATGCTGGCAAATACAAAACGAAAAAAAAATACTGTTGTTCTACATGTTGAAATACACTAAAACATATTTGGATTTAAATTTGTTACTTCATAGCTTCCTCTTGTTTTTTACATAAATTTAAAATCGAACTCTTGAGATTACCATTAATGAGTTAAAACGATTTTCTGTCACATGACAGAAGAGAAAAGGAATATATAGGTTTTGTTTATTAAATTATTTTGATGTGTTCCCTGATAAATGATTTGTATAAATTGTGTTTGTTGTAGGTCTCAAAAAAAGAAATCAATAGAGCTTGTAGAGAAAGTCCAGACTTGTTACGACTGCCCTTGGTAGCTTAGTATTGATTAGACACAAATATTGAGTTTAATGACAATAAATGACATTAAATGTTAACCATAATAGTAGAGGAACACTGTTGAAGTGAGGGGTTTTTTTTAATCTTGATTGTAAAATGAAGTGTTCATTCCAAGGAACATTAATTTTAATTTTTGGATGCGCTCAAACATTTTGAATTTAATGTAGTTTTACAGTAGCATGGTCAATGTAACTGAATTATTATGTTGGCTGTTCTTTGGAAGTTCAGGCAGCTGGCCAAGATTTTGTCCTTTCAGGACTTTTTTTTCCTACAAAAATGCAGTATTATAATATTGTGACATACTATTGCATGGAGATTGAGCTTACACTGCTGAGATTTCATCCAGCCAAACTGGGGAACACTGTCTCGTCTGTCACTGATACTACAGTACACCTGAAATCTGGCATTATGGAAAACTGGATCATAGTAACTGGATCATCTGCTTGCCCAGTGTTCCTGGAGGCTGCTTTTGAAGATCACCTGTACTTGCTGGGGTAGGCGTGGGAAAGTCAGTGGTGCAGCTTCAGTTACTGGTATTCTTAGTAAGCAGGAGCTCTGAAGAAGTTACTTAAAAAAAAGATTTGAAGTGGCCAAAATCCCTTGGTTTGCTCGTAGAAGGGAACAAATGAAAAAAATCAAGTAAGATATGAATTGGAGCAGTGACGAGTCCCTGCAAGGATCTCTCTGTTGTACTCTGGAGAGCACGGTTTAATCTGCTTTGAGAGCAGAATCACGGTTCGTAGAGCAAACCGGAGTGGGAAGGCCTTTAGGGATTACTGGCTGTGGGCTCTTTTCCTGTGCAGATAAGCCATGGGAGTTTATATTCTTGTCACTGTAGAAATAAATGATAGATGAACTGGTGTTTTCTTGTACATGGGGCACAAAATAGGAGCTGGGCCATTTGGATTCTATTCTTGCTTTTCTTATTAATTGTTGTTGTAACCTTGAACAGGATGCATGATTTTTTTTCTGTGCCTCATTTTTCTTAAGGCTAAAATAGGATAATACTACTTAACCTACTTCTTGGAAGAGTTTCTTGTCTAAATGTGTCTCAAGTGCATTGGGTTCTTTGGACAGAAATGCTTTGTAGATGCCAAGTATTATACAGCTAGTGACTAATGTTGTTTGCCTGGCAGTCTGGAAAAATGCCCTTTATGGGCTTTTAATTTTGTGCGATTTTAGGCAAATGTTTTGGTGAAATGCCCTTGCTGTTCAGAATTACATAAATGCTCTTTTTTTTTTTTTGGTTGTTTTTTGTGTTTTTAATATGACTAGGGAACAGGTGGTTACCTCTTTGCTTCCAGCTGTCATGGTTATTAATTATTGCTCAGTTGTCTGCCTGGACAGTATTGAGTTTTATTATTGCAGGGTTGGTTTTAGTGAGCAGTAACAGCAGAGGTGGCAAATTCAGGTGTTGTGCAAATTATCCTTGATATTACAGCGAGAGGGGAAAAAGTGCTTGTACCAAAATGTAAGGGTGCGGGGCTGGAATTACAATAGTCTATGTGTACTTTGCTGCAGAGGGAAGAAAGTGGGACACACCGTTTTTCTGAGGGTCTCTGACCTATGCAATGATAGGTTTTTTTAAAAAAAGTGAATATAGTGAGAGGGGGAAAAATAGTGACAGCCATAATTAAAACAGGGAAGCATAATAATCGCAACAGTAAAAGTGTAAAAGTAAAGGCAGTCACCAGCTACTGTATGCTGGATGGGATTTATTCTCCCTAGAGATCCTGCCTAGAGCAGCATCTGGGGGCACTGGGTATGGAGAACATCAGTTGCATCCTCCAAAAACAGATGGATGTATCATACCTCCTCAGCTGGGAGTCCCTGGAATCTTCAGCTCTTGGGCTCTTGTGTTTCTTTGCCTTTGACCCCTATGCTGGTTTTGAACAAAAGTCCAACTTGGGCCTTTTAAAACTATTTTATTGTTACAGTGTATAACTATAAAAGTGTTTTTGATACCTAGTAATTGGAAAAAAAGAAAATGAAGATTACCAGTTTATTTTTTCTGTGCACTACTGGAAAGATGCTGGGGCAGGTAAGAATTTGTCGCGTATGCTGCCTTGTGCCAGTGTGCTGGTTAGCTGAATTTCTCTGACACTTTATTAGACTGAGGTGTATTTGTTACATCAGGAGGAGTGATGATGAGTAACTTGTTGCTTAAAAAAAATGAGAAATTATTAGTCTTTCATTCTGGCTTGTTTTGTAGTTTGAATTCTTTATATCTGTGATCTTCCCAGAGTTACAATAGTAATAATTGACACAAGAATGCTATTGTGAAATAAGGTTACATGTGTCCAAACAGAATTTGCCTGCCTTACTGGATTTGATTGCAATATTTTGTTTCAAATCTGAAGCAGCCCGAGAGCATAATATGGTGTTTTTCTATTGTTGTGCCTGGTGTGTGTTGTTATTCAACAGTAGTTTTCAAGGCACTGATCAAAATAATGCTGTAAGCAGTACCAGTCTCACTTTTCCTAATTATGGGAAGTGATCTATCAATACACACTATTATAAATCACAGCCCGCTTGTCAGCTGGTGGGAATTATTTAATGCTTTGCAACACCTTTATTTGCTAATGAGTGGGGTTTTTTTCCCCCCCTTTTTCTTTGATAAGTATTAATGTTCTAGCTGTTAGCCTATTTCAGGATGGAAATGATTGATGTTGCTCTACTTTAACCAGAACACTTATGCCCACTCCTGGTTCTTCTTCCCCTAACTCCTTTTTTTCGTCCGCAAGAACTCTTCACAGAGGTCATGTTGAATGGCAGAATTATGTAATTTGTAAGTCACCCATCACTTTCCCTTTCTAAGCTGTATAACGTGGTCATCAAACCAGATTGACTAAAACTGCATTGTTTTGTATTAATAACAGACTTTGAATCAAACCAAGCCATGCACAGGCACAGAAGTGCAGTATATACATGAATAAGTTGTGGTACAACCATTAGGTCAGCAGAAAAGGCTTTACTTTTAGAAGCTGAGAAATACAACAAAGCATAACTGGAGATCAGTGTTAGCTAGGGATTAACTGAAGGACACATAGGACTGCAGAACAAGAGCAGTGTTGTAAGAAACCCTCAGACCCACCGTTCCTTTGAATTTCGTGTTTCCCTGCTGCCTCAGCTCTTGGTGGCTCGGACTGATGAAAGCCTGACTTATCATCTAGTGGGTAGTGGCCACCATGAAAGCACAGAGGATGTTTTCAGAGATTCAAAAGTTGTGTGCTGCTTTCTTTGAAGCAAATTAAAGGTGTTTGTAAAGCATTTAGGGACCTTCATATGAAGGGCATTCAAGGAATACAAACACTAATATAAAATAACTGATACAGGTGATAAACATCCCATTGATTTTCTTTATATGAAAGATTTTTTTTTTATATATAGCTTTTAGAGGAAATCAAATAGAATGGAAAATTTAATGTTGTCACCCTGTTGCGCTCTGCTATTGTTGTCGGGTCTTTTTGTGTGACTGTTATTTGTTTGGGGTTTTTTGTTGTTGTTTTTTTTTTATGCAGAAGCGCGCTCATCTCTCTAATCTTTTTTGGTAGTTACTAAAGTTGACCCCCTCAGTTCAGAGTGTTTTAATGGTTTGAATTGCACATAAGCAATACTCAAGTCTTCCCCAGTGTATCTTTGTCTGATACTGTTAATAACTGGGCTACAAAACATGGAAATAGCCTAAAAGCCAACAAAATTGAAAATACTCTGTGTAAGGAGCTGTATGTAATCAGAATTGCAGTTCAGACCACTGGTTTGGCTGCTGCTTCATGGAAATGTACATTTGGCAAAAATGTGGCAGCAGTTTTATATTGCGCTGTAGTTAATCTTGAGTTTCTGATGTTGAAGGCATGTAACCCAGAAGGTCTATGGTGATTCTTGAGATCTCTTGCTTCTTGGGTTCAATACTGATTTTTATTTTCTTGGGCGGGAAGAATAATCCCACCCTGCAGGAGTGGTGGTATTTTGTGGCTCTGATGCTGTAACAGTTGAAGAATGTGAATAAGAAATCACGGACCATGACATCAGTACCATTACTGTTTCTATCTGTGCCTCAGTTTTGGTTTTAACGGAGGTAGAGGTGTATTGAAAAAGATGTGCAGTTGATCTCAGCTGATGCTTCAGAGTGAATTTACTTTTTCCACAATACAGTTTTGCTTGATAATTTGAAGCAAGTTACAGTTTTCCCCAAAGTTGTTAAGATTTCACTAATAACATAAGCAAGCTGTTAAGTAAGTCCGTGCTTTAAAGTAGATGTGGCCATTTTTCTTCTGGAAATGTTTGATGTTGCAGGTGAACTTTGTTTCAGATCTGGCTGGGATACCAGGTTTTAGGGATACTTGAGTTTGGTGTTCTGCTTTCTGCAGGAGCAATGATGGATGACTTTTCTGTAGAAAACCAAGACTTTGCTTGTGTTGCAAAATGCTGCATCACAAGAAATGGATCTGGTGTTTTTTCTTCCTTGCTGCCCCCTGTAATTATACTTTTCTGTCTGGGGTCTGCTGGGAGTAGAAAGGGGGAAAACCAATATCTTAAACGTGGTACTAAGAATTGCAGCCTATGTAACTTCATGGCTGATTATCAGGCTTGTTCAGTAATTGCAGAAACATATCTTGGCTCTCCTGGAAGTTTGAGTAGTGCCATGGTTGGGCAGGTTTGGGGGTTGATAGGAGAATAGAGATAAGAATATGAACATTGCACTCGGAGCTACTTCATTCCTAACTCCATTTGTTGTTGCTATGTTATCTTGGTATGAGCTAGCATTTAAATCTATTAGAGTTGTAAAATACTGAATTTCTGGAGATAAAGATGACTTATCAGTACATGTTATCACTTTCTTTGCTGATACAGGGTTAGCTCAAGAATGTATAGCAGTTAATTTTACCTAATTTTAAGTGCCTCAGTGTAAGGCTTCCAGTTGCACAAGAAATAAAAAACATGAATACAATAATTTAGGCGCTGACATTTGTTCAGTTAGTGTAACTAGAAAAGATGTCCTCTGCATTAATAAAAGAAGATTTAAGGAAAGCTGATTGATTCTACCAGGTGCTAGTCTTTCACATTTTTGATCTTTTCAGAGAAAGATCAAAAGTTTATGTAACCTGAACAGCTGTTATCTTGTGCTCTTTTGTAAGGTTCTTGCCTTGGTGTAAAGCATTCAATTGTGCTACGGTGCTCTGCTGAGTTTGCTGAGAACTTGAGTACTCAAGTTAAATACCTAATGGTAGATGATATGAGTCCTGTGAAGGGTGAAATGGTGCATGACTGCACTTGCGTGCTTGCCTGGTGTTTTACTGAGTTAGAAATGCATTTCTTGGAGCCTGCATTTTTTCATATGCTCATGAATTGGCTTGTTACATGATAACTTTCCTTCAAAAGCGTGTATACTGACAAGCCGACAGTAATAACCAATAGACTTACTGGGTAGAATTAGTATTTATCATTATTATGAAAATTAATAGCCATGTTGAAATGCTAAGGCTATTTTCAACATTACACTAGATTTGGCCGGAAAGCAGAGTATAATGGCAGTATCTTACAGCATTTAATAAAATCATGGGGGTCTTTGATGTTCAGAGTTGTGTTTTGGAGGAAATAGTTCTGTTCAAAACCAGCAACAGTCTTGATGAATTTGGTTGTTCTATTTGGATTCTCTTTCTGTAACTGGCAGTGATGTAGTATGAGGTGCTCTGTATAACTGCATGGGCCATTAGACACAAAGGAATTGTATCCAGATGTGACATTTCACAGTATATTCTAAGATAGATCTATTTACTTCTCGTTATATGAAACTGCAACTCCTGTGGAAATCAATATTGAAAATACCTACTAAAAGCCTCCTAGGATCTGCAAGCATGCACAAAAAGGAGCTGTATGCATGTACTGTTATTCACAAGGGGTGGGTTAAAGTGAATTATTTTAATCTTTTCATGTCAACAGCAATTGAGTATGTTTTCCTTATTGCAACATCCTGTTATTGCTACAGATGATGCAGAGAATGTGGACTAGAGCAGAAAGAGTCCTCGGGTGTCTTTAAACTGTTTTAAGCTGCCCATGGTTTGAAAATATTCAAGAATCTGTGATGTGAGCTGTTTGACATTTTTCCTATTCCAAATGCTCAAAGGAATAAATCTACATAAAGAGTGTTAAAAATGAGAGAGTCTTTGCGACAACGTCTGGAATCTCAGAATGTTACTTTATTTCTCTCTTTTGGCTGACCACCACTATAAAACAGCTGAATCAAATACATTCTTTTATGTATAAAATATATTTTTTGAGTCTTGACAGCTTGTTTCCAGTTTTAGTCTAATTCGGTTTGAAACAGCTGTTCCTAATCTCTGCAAAACAGTTTTTTGATGGAAATCATGACATTCTCAACTACTGCAGTGTTACTGGGCTCTATGTCATTTCAGAAGTTGGCTTTTCTTTATGTTAAAAGAATTCTTCATTCAGAGAAAATGTCACTTTTGTATCAAAGAAGCTGCAGTTAAAAGGATAATAACTTCCTCCTCCCCCCAAGGTTATCTCTCCATGAGGTTGGATATACGTTTTGTTTTCTACATGACTTAAGAAAAAACATCACTGTATGTTTTACCATTAGTTAGATTTTTATTCTAATGTTCCCTGCCCTACCCATATGCTTTCAGTTGGGTTCTATTTAGAGTTTTCTCTGCAGTTGTCTCAGCACTCAGACTTAACAAGTTCTGTGGCTTGCCTTATGGTTCAGTTTTACTCTGGAGTCAAATCTTGTATTTTTCAGAATTTTCAATGTAGCATTTTCAGTTTGCTCAGTGCCATCTTTTTTTTTTTTAATTTGGTGGGGAGGTTGGCTGCACTGCTTGGTTCCTCTTCCAAAGCTGTTTGTAGAAATTTCATAGATCACAGAGCTGATCAAGTCTGCAAGCTCTCTTGTGCCTCATAAAGCAAAACCTAACCTCTCATTCCTAATTTTCTGGTTCTTTTGGACACTGTAGCATGTAATATAGAGTGAAGTTAATGATTTTCTGCATAAAAACTTGCTATGTAGTTGACTGTGTGAATGCAAGCGTATGATAATACTGTGTGGTACATACTCTTCCCTGGCCTTAGTTGCTGAATGAGGTTTCACAAGTCACTTTGTTACTCTTGTCTTTCCCATCTATAAAAGGGGGATTGTGCTACAGAATGAGTACTCTGAGAAATCTGGGAGAGAAGCTGCGTATGAGTAGGATCACTAGTGGTTGCTGATCTTGCTTCTGAACCCACTATGGACAAATACCATCCTGAAGCCTCTTTTGGGTTATTTTGTTAAAGCACAATTTATCAGCTGAAATAAAACTTAACAACTAACATGGCATGAAAGCTTTACTACTTAAAGAGCTGTTAAATATGTTTTCACTTCCAAATTCAACGTTTTGCCTGGCAAATACTTTCGAGTGTTTATAGTTTTCCTTGCATTATTTTTTTTTTCCCACAGTCTAAAGAACCTGACTTGGGGCTGCATTAGGATTAAGTGAGATTACTAGCATCTTCTTTCCATCCCTCTTGTGTACCTTGTATGAATACATCCTAATAACTATTGATATTGCATTCATCCTGCAAGAAGCTAAGACCTTTAGTGTCTGCTGATACTGCAGTTTTGATGTTGTGTTTTTCTTGCAAGTAAAATCAATTGAGACAAATCTTGGTAACTTTTACAGCAAGATAAAATGACTATGCCAGGCAGCCATTGGAAATAAGTATGGGTATGCTCTTAGATCACATAGACGGGGCTGTTCCAGCAGAACTGGTTGGTTGATCTACTAGATTTAAAGGTCAACTGTAATCACATTTCAGAAAGATTGAAGAAGATAGAAAATTGCTACTGTGCTGTTCTGAGTCATATACCTGCTTCTGGTGCTCTTTGCTTTTCCCTTGTACATCTTAATTTACTCAGCTAGAGCATCAATACATAAAGGGCACAAGTCAATGTGCTTGCTCTCTCCTGTCGATGAGGGAGCTAGTTAGTTGCATTTCCTCCAAGCCAGTACCTTCCCTCTGGAAGACCTGAAGCGGAAAGGAGTTGTCTACTACAGTCTACAGATATGGAAGAAACAAATTTCTTTTTCAGGGGAAGGCTGTGTGGAAAGCTGCCGTCTGGCTGTCTTGTTAGATGATCCATCCAGTTGCTAGAGTTGATGCATCCAGGGGGTGGTACTATCTGTTCAAACACAGATGGGAGAGAGAATTGACATAACCTTCTTAATGAGTGGAGACCTTTGATTGTGGGGAATCCAAAAACCATCTCATTAGTAGTGTTTTATGCGGCAGCTTGGTATTATACAGATGTCCATGGAGACCAAGCAGCTTTGGAATATTATGTTTTGCAAATACGGTGTGATAAAGTCACATTTCCATGTAACAGGCAACTGTATCTGTGTACAGAGGTGAATAAATTTCTTGTTAATTTTTTTGCATCAGCCCAAATGAGACAACTGCTTTGCCATAGCAGGTTGCATGAACTAAAAGCAGCAGGGACATAGAACATTCACCTGCTCGGATACAATTCGTTTTCCCCTGCAGCAAAGCAAAAGGAGTCCTGAATGAGAAAGGGCGTGATGGGAAAACAGGTGATTTAATTTAAATTGATAAACCAAACCACATTATTCTTCAAGGTTTTTCCCTCGTGAACCATATTATTGCTATATTAATTTGATAGGACTTTGTTCCTTGTCAAGCTTTGCTCTTTTCCTGTACCAATATACTTGCTGTCCTTCTGTTTGGATCTTCCATAGAGCAGCAGAGGAGAAATGGAGTAGCCTTTAATGGCATGGGAACTGTTCCTGAATCAGAGAATACTGACTGCAAATGCTTTTAGCTAATCTTCAAACAAATTTTGAAGCAACTTTATGATTTTGTGTGGCTAGTAAATGCATATTTCATGATGGTCGTGATATAGTAAGTATTTTGTTGCATTAACAGTGTGCTGAAAGATGACTCTTATTAAGAGTCACTTTCCCCAAAAAATCTGTTGTAGGGAATGTTAACTGTTTTACAAAGGTTATTTGTAGCAGGACTCCCAGAGCCTAAATTAACTCAGAGCACTGTCCTTAGTGCATTTTCATATGTGCTAACTTGCAAAATGTAGTAATTCCCAGATGTATAGAAATCAAGGGTCTGTGGCTTTTCTGTAAGCATCCATGACCTGCTTTTAAAATAGACACTGACATATAGCAGTGGCTGAAGACTTGAGTGGTCTGAGGAGACATTTATTATGCATTTATTTAAGGTAGCCTTTTTCAGAGATTCTTGCTCTGATGGCCTTCCAACTTCAGTATGTGTTTTGCTTTGTCAGCTACAAACTAATGTCTTATGTTTGCTATGCTTACGGTAAATATGGAAAGAATATTTTTTTAAATAAATAATGGACCAGGTGAAGTTTTCAGAGGCTCACATGATCAAATCAGAGTAGCAGCAAATCCTTTGTGGTTTTTCCCAGTGGCCAATGAAGTCAAACAGTGCCTTGACTGACTGATTTGGTTTTTGTTTTCTTGCAAGTTGCTTAAATATTTTTTTTATTTTTTTTAACCCGTTGATAATGTCTGTCTTCATTAAAAGGGTACTAAGGGAAACAATGAATTTTCAGAAGTGTAGCAGTAGTGTTTGTAGGGTCCTGGAAACTTGATTATTCTTTTCATGTATGTAGTTGTATGTAGAAAGACAGTTTTGCAGGGGCTTCAAAGAGGTTAAAAAAATGAACAGAATACACCCATGCAGTTTCCAAGCTACAAGTAATTGCAAGATTATAGAAGAGTGCTTTTGTGTGGAAGGAAGTTTGCAAGGTAAAAAAACCCAAACCAATTGCCAGTAGGATTATTACAGTGTCATATGGACTTTATTCCTTTTTCTTCTCTTGTTTTCTCTTCTAATCACAGGTCTTTATCATCCTTCCTTTCTTCAGTTTGCTAATTGTTGCAGCAGATTGCTGTTTTGAATGAAAACAGTTAAATACAGGGTCCATCAGTTGCCAGTGTAAAATGGCAAGGGAGAAAGAAAGAAAAGGGAAGAAAAATCTTATCAAGACTATATAAGCAAAGTAGGTATCAAATCAGTCTTGATAGAGCAATACCAGTAGCAGCAGTCATGGGCAGGCAAAATGCTGGGAATATACATGCAGGTTCTGTTCTAATTCTTGTTGTACAGTTACTCCTCAGCCGTAAGTCCAGAAGAAGAGAAATGTATTTTGAAAGCATCTTCCTTAAAAAGAACTCGCTTTAATTTCATACTTGATTATTACTTTTAACGAACAACAGTAGTTGGTTGCTTACTGAGAGCGATATTAAGCTTGTGCTTTTGTGTTTCTTTTCCAAACTAAACACAAGTGCAGTCAGTTGTGTTTTAATGCTGACTTCTTTCATAACGCTGCTCAGTTTACACCATCAGTGTTCAGGCAGTGTGCTATCCCTGCGCTTTGGAAGTGGTTCAAACCAATTTATTCTGCTTTTTTTTTTTTACTCCAATTGTCTCCAGTTGTAATTTGTAACAACATGTGTATGTTGGTTTATTTACTCACAACAAATTGCAGCGTTCTCATCAAGGGGATTTGTGTTGGAATTTGCATTCCAGAAGTTGCAGCCTCATCATTTGGATTTCAGAAACACTGATAGGTAATGTTACTGAGTAAACAGTACCTGGAGATTACTTTAATCAAATTCCTGAGCCGTGGAAAGTTTGGAGGTGGAAAATATTTCAGAGGTATGGCGGGGCGGATGCTTCAGTGAAAGGCCTTTTGTTTCCACTGCCTTATACTAGCATCAGCAATTGTGTCAGTGAGTTTTGATTTAAGAAAAATAATAGACATATTGTACAGTAAAACACTTGTTTTAATGGATTTAAAAAAGAATTAAAGTGGTCTTGTTGCTAAAACAAAGCATATATCAGCATAATCTGTAGCTGAATAGTGTCACCTGTCATGGTGTGCAGGGCAAGATGATGCTCCTCTGTTAACTCCAGCTGCCAGCCTTGGCCTGGTTTATTGTAGGAAGGTCGCACAGGAAGAAGAATCTTATGCTTGGCTTTAAATGTAGGTTTTCATCCGTGCTCTGATTCCCTAGAGAGCGTATGTATATGTAAAGAGGTTCCTGTGGTCAAAGAATTTATAATGATTTGACCTTCCTGAAAAAGTTGTAGGTTAGATTTTTAGATTATTAGAAGTCTTTGCATGACTGGTATATTGCTTAGTCATGATGGCCTCAAAATGTAATACTTCAAATAAATTAGTTTGAGCTCCTTATGCATGTGTCAGGAAAGTCCTTCATGTGTTTATGTGTGCATGTGCACTGCGAGTCCATTGCCTCTGAGTATGTCCTCAAGGTCTGAAACAGGACTTCCATTGGAGACCAGCCAGGTGCTTGTCTGCTTCAGCATGTGGTTGGAAACTTCCCCTGGCAAATCCTGGTTTTATTCCACAAATTAAGTAAGTCTACCAGAAAGAAACCCAAAAAATAAAACCCCCACAGCTTGGTAATGCTGCCCAGTTGCAGTCTGTGCCATCTCCATGGTTTTGAGCCTGCCTTCGTTACGCAGCTTGCACTCAGCACACTTTTATTTAAAGCAGAGCTAAAAGTAGAACTAAATAGCTGACGTTCATAGCCATTCAGTATGATGCAGAGTTACTGGGAAGGGGACGGGACAGGAAGAGGAATGTTGCTAGTGCTACGTGGGTTACACGCATTTATTCGCACAGAACTATGCAGGACTGTCCAAACCCCTCCAATCTAGACCATGCTTTATCAAGGAATATAAACTAACAGTAATAAGTCCTATTTTGTTCTACTCTCATTTACTTTTGTTTTCTTTTATACCCTGAAATGATGCATTTCAGTTTGCTGTGGCCATTGCAACAAGAAGGCAAACTATTGCTGCTATGTTATTGCAGCAGTCCCTGTGCTGATCGCTTTTCATGGAGCCATCTCCATATTGCAGAGCCATCTGTGTTCCTTACTGTCCAAGCATTAGGCTCAGTAGTACAAATTACTAACAGCTCCATGGCTTTCAATTGTTCCTGTTTGTTTAGTGTGCCAGCAGCAAGTCTTCAGTTCTTCAGCACCATTTATAAGTTTTCCTTGCTCTTTTTATTTTGTTTTAATGCCTCAGGCAAAATCTATAGTTGAGTGAATTGTCAGTCATTCATGTTGCTGAATTATTGGCTTGATAAAATGAATTTTGGGCGGTAAGTAGGTAGTGTCCTCATTTACAAAAGATTTTGTAACTAGGGAAGTGATAGAAAAAAGTTAAAAATCATGGTTTGCGAAAAGCAGTATTTTGCTCCCCCACCGCCCCAGTTTCCTTAAATGCACACCAGTTTGTCATATTGCTGGTGGTATGATCTCGTACAGAAAGATCCTTTCCGGCTGTGTAAGTACGTGCACTGCTGAAGAGTTAAGGGTACTTTGGAAAACTTAATGCTGAATTTGTCAGCTTGTGTCTGTTTCGAAACCCAATTGTAATGTAAGGATTGTATAGGTTTTTTTAATGTAATTTCCTTGTCTATCTTCTAAGACCAAAACCATGCAGCTTTGGGGTTTTTTTTCTTTCATGTAAGTTATGTTTTTACATTCTCAATTCACTGTTCAGACTAAACTATTCACTTGCAATAGTTCTCTGATGTTCTGCCCCCATCGTACCTGGAGCGATGGGCACCATGGTGTGCATAAGGTGTTTGCTTCTGGACAGCTCAGAAATGTTGGGAGGAGAAGTGCTTGCTTTGGTTTTTGAGGTTAGAAAGGTACAAAGTGAGAATAGAGGATATAGCACTTTGTGGCTGTTTGAGACTGGTGAGCTTTGAAGAGCGGCTGACCATGTACATTGGATGCATTGTGGTGTTGTGGGAAGCAGCTGGTAAGATGAAGTGGGTGCTAGTTCACAGTACGGTGGTACTGAAATTTCAGTACAATGGAAACCGTGTAGGGAGGCTGGTGCCATTCCCTTAAGTCACCTGGACTTTTTGGGGTTTTCCACCCCAGGATAAGAGGGGTGGTTTTGATAACATTCCATCGAGTGAACTGAACAGCAAGGAAAACATTTCTTCCTTCTACGGATTTCAGATACAATGTCAGACAGCTCAAATCTAGCTGAAGGCTGTGAGTCTCGGTAGCATCTGAAGCCTGGTAAGCTGCTGCTATTTCGGTCAGGCTGGGAGGTACAGCAGTGAGGAGCGGTGCGTGGGGCAGCCTCTGCTGCAGCGTGCTGTCCTGTGGGGTATTCTGCCGTTTGCCGTGGGCAACCTTCTGGGGAGCTGTGAGTTGGGGGATAGAGGTGCAGGGTGGGAGAACCCCTCAGAACCTCGGCATTTTTCACGATGCTAAATAATATTGTGATGCTTTTTTTTTCTCTTCTATTTTTTGTTTTCCTTGGTGGTGGGAAACATTCAGAAAAAGAGAAAAAGGCCATTTGTTCTGCCCAGTATATCCCTGGGGCTTGCAGGTAGTGTGGCCTTCAGTAGAGAAGGGTGAAGCAGTTGAAACGGTCCTGAAGTTTGGCTTATGGTTTGAGGGAGGAAACTGAGCTCTTGGTCAGGTGAAGTTGTATAGTAGAATTTTCTGTTCCAATTCAATGTTACTACCTCACTTGTAGCACTGTGGTCATTAGTGCTCTTAATTTACTTCCCAGTAAATATGCCAGACAAGCCACTGTGGCCACCCACATTAACTTCCTATTTATTTTTCTTATGATGGCCACCTGAAACAATAGATTGATGTCTGCAATTTTTACTTCATTAGTAATGAAGTCCGCAAAGCAGTAAAGGGGAATGTCTGTTTATTTGGTGCTTTAAACTGGGGTACTGATGAACCACTGTCTTTTGATCCGGTAAGCTTTTCTTATTTCTGTATCTTGATAATCACTAGGGTATGTCCAGTTTTAGATGAGGAGCTGACATGTCTGTGGGTTAGATGGTAGACATTTAAGTGGTAATTGGGTTATTGAAGGGTGGCTACAAGACAGCTGATGCATGGAAAGTCAAATGTACATCAGTCTTCTTTGAAATCCATAAAAATTAATCACTTAGGTTCTCCTGTGGCTTTAACTGTATCCCACAGCAACTTAAAAACTGCTCAGTCTCGAAGTCTTAAAACTCTTCTGATAACATTAGTGCAAATTCTTAGCTAAATAAAGAATCTGTAGTGTTTATAATTTCCAAAAAATATTTTTCAAATTCTCTTGTGGCAATTAGTTGTAGGAGTACTGTAGGGCTTGTGTGGGTGGGGACATTTTTTTGCTGAATACAGTGACAGCTGCAAGTTCAGTCTTCAGAACCCGGGGTTTGGCCCTGACTATCATTCTTTTCCCCCCTCTATTCCTATTTCAAGTCCAGTAAAGAGAAGCATATGTTTTCTTGCATCAGCTCAGTTGGTGTTACCTTGTGAAGCATGACAAGGTCGTGTGTTCGTATGGCAAAAGAGGAGATCTCAAATTGTGTTTGAGCTGTCTTAGACCTGCTTTTTTGCTGTGATGTATTAAAGATTTCCATGATATACATGGTTAAATTTCTGTTCATGTAGGTATGCGTGTGTTGATGCTACACTGCTGCTCCTGAAATTGGTACTGTTATATTATTAATATTGCAGATCATGCCAAGAAGGTGTCTTGCATTTAATATAGAACATAAGAAGGTTTGCCTACCCCAAATGAAGATCTCAAATTGGAACTGAAGATGCTATCAAAATTTAAAAGGGACAAGGTCAGCCTGAAAATCACGTTTTAAAAAGCAGAAAATCATCTATTTTTAACAACAAATTTCCTTACCTTCCAGTACCTGTACTAACGACATTTTCAGTTATTAACACTTGAAAATGGTTTTAAGCATTATTTTAGTTGTAAAAATACTTAGATACCATTTGTCTAGGTGCCTGTTAATTTGAGGTTTTCTAGTTGAGAGACATGAGAACTGATCAAAAGCATTTGTGTTCCTGTGCTCCTTCTGTATAATCAAACAAGTTCAATTTATTTCATTCATGAAAGAAAAGGTAACGGATGACTCTTTGTACCAACATCTTTATTGTGGGGGGCTGGGCGGGGGGGTGGAATGTGGGTAAGAAGGTTCTTCATTATAGCAAGCAAAGACAAAAATATCAGTAACTGAAAACAGGAGTTCAACAAACACAGACTGCAACTAAGGTGCATGGTTTAAACAGTCATGGTAATTAAGCATGGAAGAATTGGAGAGGAATAGTACGGGACTTGCCTTCCCTGAAAGACTTGAAAGGCGAGCACATGCACATTTTGTTTTTTTGAACTGCATTTGCTAAATCATAAACACAGAAGTAACTTGAATTAAGGTAAGAGGCAAGACTAAATGTTCACAAAGGTTCTTTTAGAATGACTTAATATTTTCCAAGAAGCTTGTGGAAAGGATCAACTCCCAGCTGTCCAGGGCCTTAACCGTAATGTAACCTTTATCTTCCGTCTGTTCTGTGCTGGCTAACTATATGCCTTCTAATCTGAGGACCCAAAATGAGAAGGGTTTGTATCCTTGAAAACATGCTGTCTGTCCTCCAGAGTGTAGAATTTAATATCAAAGTTCAGAATCTCAGTTTTTAACTTATTTTCAGAGAACAGCTGGCAAAATGTGCCTCACTTCCAATTAGTGGCTGCTCAAGACAGAAAGTAATGGTTAACTGCTACTGACTAATCCTGTATTTCAAATGCTATAAGTTGAGGTAGAGTTCCCAACCTTGCCAAGACCTGGCTTAAAGCCTTTTATGGCTGCTTCGAAGACTTGACGAGCACCTGACTGCAGTTAACATCTATAGAAACTCTACTACAGATATAGTAAGTAGTAAAAACATTTAGTATTCTTAAAAATCTGAGATTCCTCAGATCCACACCCAGCATGAGTGGAATAACAATTGTGAAGGTAAATTTATAACAGTATTTGTAAAGAAGCAAGATAAAGCAGGAAAACGTCATAGAAGACATCTGAGAAGATAAGCGTGGGCATTGTGTGAAATACTGTAAATAACATTCTGTGCATGAAAATGGATGCTGAATAACATCCATGCAATCCTGCAGTCTGTGGTAATTTGAGGTCCTCCTTAAAGATGCATGTCATCAAAGGCTGAATCTTTAGCACAAGCAGACTGATTTAGATTGCATAGGCAATATGGATTCGAACATTTCCTAGTTGTTAGGTTAAAATTGTTAAGGTTACAAATGAAGAATTCAACTTTTTAAGCATATATAACAATACATGGAAAAAACACTACTTTTCTTCTTGATAAGGAATGTTTCTTGGGTCAGTGCGAAAGCTTGCATCTCAGTGTAAATGGTGTCTTATAAATACCTGGATAAATACAATAAAAAGCTTTTGAAGATAATTTCTTCCTTTTGGTTCCAGTGAGATAGGGGTGAATAAAATAATTGATGTGCCCTGTTAGCTGTCGACCAGGTTTCATGTGGCATGTCTTTTCTTTGGCATGCATATAGCAGCAGCGCATTTTAGCACCTCGCCTACAGCATCCACCTCCTGACAGCAAAACTTGTCAATAGAAAAGCATTCTGCACTTCATTATTTCTACAACCTGAGCGCATTTGCAAATTAATTGATGTGTGGGCGGAAAGGCATCTGCTATTGTAGAAGCCCTTAACTGTTGCAGCAAACCCAGAAATAAACTGGTTAGCTGTAGTGAGCTGATACGCTGCTGCAGGTGTTGAAGCTGCTAAAGTGGCTTGTTGTCCATTTTTCTTGTTGTCTTTGATACTAGTTTCTTTAAAAAAACAAACCAAACTCTACTGAATTGTGACCATGGAAACAAACAGCGCTATAAAGATAATATCATACATACTTAAATATGGTTAGTTAACAAGTAGTTTCGTATTTCTTGCTGGCTCAACACCAAAAGAGTTTTAATTAGGCCTGTAATGAATGACTGGGAGTGTTTTAAAGGCTATTCATCTTGTGGTGTAATTGAGTTAATTATAATATCATTATAAGCTCCCATGAAAATAATATGAAGTTTATTCCATTTGTTCTACTCCTAAGGATATTTCTGAGGTCCCCTGGCTTCATCTGAAATACTCCTACTAGAAGTCTTCAACACTGATAGAGAAAACTGTAAAACCACTTTATGTGCCATTCCACAAACCCTTCTGTTGGGCACATTGTTCTGTCCCTGGTTTCGAGCTCTCTGAGCTGCTGCTTAACCTGCAAACTGCGAGTAACTTCTTGCAGTCGTGTGACTTTTTTAGCTTTCACTGCGCAGCGTAGTATTTCCTTGTTTTTCTGGTTTCTGATCAGTTAGCTTACCCAAGTGTGGCAGATGAGAGTAAGAATATGCGATCTATTTTCAGAAATAAAGATTACAGCAGCTTTCGAACTGTTACTCTTTGTGCTGTGGTAAAAAAATGTGTAGCAAGAGAGGTGTTTTTACAAAGCATATGGCTTTTACACTAGTTCAGGCTACAGTAAGTTTTGGATTTGATTGTAAAACATCTCTGTGCTTTTTGCACTCTAGTCAGAGTGTGACATCTTCAGCAGATGGACAGATAAACTTCCCACAATCCACGCCTTTCCTTTCAGAAGAGGAGATGAGTTTCTTGTTTGTAAAAGTTGTTGAGGAAAACCTAATCTGTATAACTCTATTGTATGCTTAGATGTTGGGGTGTGAAAATTGAATGGATGTGCAGCTAAGCGCAGGGGTTACTGATATTTTTGGGGCTGTCTTTTTGCAGATGCAAGGTCAGCCCTGCTTTTGTACGTACTTCAAGCCTTATTAGAGCATTTACTTTTATGCATTTTCAGAATGGTGTGCTTAATCATGGAGCAAGCATGTTGCTTGAATCCACGTTCTCTCTGATTTGGGTAATATGCTGTCTTGTTTGCTTTTTGTAACCCTGCATTATCAGAATTGGTTTGGTTTAGTGTTTTTTAAATTCTATAATCAAGAGTTGTTCCAACCTTAATTAACCCTGCTGGGATGGTAGAACTGCCTTTTTTTCTTTCAGTAACTTTGCTGCTCACACTTCTATATTTTTCCATCCTCTTGACTATTACAGATTTTGTAAATAGTTTAGAAATGCCAGCTTGTGATGTATGAGTCTCTTTAACATTTCTTTGATTTATGTGCACTGTGCTGAAAAAAGGCAGAGGAAGCATATTATTCTGGAAAAAAATGTTGCCAGTCTTCATTTTTTTTCAGTCTTAGTTAAAAGCTACACTTTTATCAATCAAACCTGATAAGATTCTTTTTTATTCCTAAAAACATTCATAACTTAACTCTTTGAAGTCTAATGAAGTAATTTGATTAAGACTTTTATAAATGTCTACCTATTTTTGGATGTCTAACTTGAAATATCTTTTAAACTGATTTTTCAAAAGTTGGCTTTTTCGTGCATTACAGCTTGATCATATAGAAGTAGAGACATTAAAAAAATCACTAAGGGTAGGAGGGTTATGTTTTTAATATAAAGGTTGGCCATATGTTGCTATTATTAATAGTGCATTGCACAGACTGATGTAGTAAAACACATTTTGGTCTCTACCAGCATTGAGTAAAATGATTTTTCTACATAGTATACACATGACAAAGATTGCAGTTTTTTGATTATCCAGTTTCTCATATAAGTGTCCTAATTAAATGCAGAGAGCTGATTTTTTTAGTCTGATGTTCTATTTTAGATACAATTTCTGAAAGTCCATATTGTAAGCCATAAATGGCTTCTGAAGGTTTTTTTTTTTAAAAAAAAAAAAAAGTTGAGTTTTGGAGTTCTTCGTTAATGTGTAATACTGTTTTAGCTGGAGAAAACTTTCAGTGAAAGTTCTCAGAGAAGGAGGAACTCACACTGCTGCTAGTGATGAGCAGGATTCTCTGTCTCCCAGAAGTCAGTGTAGGGTTGAAGACAGGGTTCAGACATATGTCATTAATTTTTGAACACAGAAAGCTTGAGTAAGGGAAGAAAAGCTCCTTTTTTGATTGCCTTCTGGGGAAGGGAAAAAATTTCAGGTTTTGTTGACCATTACATTTCGGCATTCTGCTTGCAGGCACAGTGGTTATGGTCTTTCCCAACAAGTATTCTAGAGATGCCTGTTCAGTATTGGATGCAGTATGTTTTAAAGGGGCGAAAGTGATGTGTTTCTTTTGACATTCGTCCTTCAGAATGCAGCTGATCTCTTAACTTCCAGCCACCTATGGTGATTCTGCAGTTTGTCTGTACAAAAATCTGTGCTGTTACAAGGGAGGCCAAGAGTTTAAACCTCTTCCTCTAACCACTTGTAGGTGACCTGTATCAGTTGCCATTACTTGTGTGTAAATGTTTTCTGTGGGTTGCTTTATACTACCTTGGAAGGAGTATAAATTAATCCGATCATCAATATTCTGAAATGATACTAGGAATGTTCATACAGGGAAATAGGCCACATACATTCTGTTCCAGATCTAACTGTCCTGCTTCAGGCTTTAGTTGGTTGTCCTTGCTAGTGGGCTGGAAATTAGCATTCCCAGCAGCATTGCTTCGAGATATCTGCTAGATGTAAAAAAGGATATTAGCAAAAGTAACCATTTAAGGAAGAATTCTCTTCTAATTTGGCAAGTTGAGTTCAGTTTAAATCGTATTCATGCAACCCCTTCTACTGGGACAGTAGTGTGATCACCTCTAACAGAAGAGGTTAGGGGTGTTTGGTGTAGCTTGGCAGAGCACATCCATCTGCCCATGGCACACCTGTGTCAGGGTGAGCTGTACGCTGGAGTTCTCATCTGTGAGTACAACCCCCCTTCAGAAAGGCCACGGGAGGCTGAGTAAAGCCAGGTTTCCGTCTGCTGGCAGAAAGGCCCATGGCTAGGCTAATAGCTATTGTCTGGCACGCAGTATGGGTGTTAGCTAGTTTAAGTAGATTGTGCATTTTAATTATTGTGCAAGTGACCAAAGTTGAGGAAAGGCATTTAACAGAAGTTAAAATAATTAAATTTAATGAGCTAGGGGACAAAAAAAAAATTAGCAGCCCAAGTACCAGCTGGGGTTGTTACTGCTACATTGCTTATCCACCAACGGATTTTCCTCTCATCTGTTCGACTGTTGTTCTCCCCTTTGTCTGATTGTGCAACTGGACTAGTTGGATTCACGTAAGCTGCATCTTGTAGATGTTGTATTGAGAAGAGCATTCATTTCTTTATTTGGCTGAAAAGTAGTTTGTTTGCTCTAGTGGTAAAGCCCAGCCACAGTGCTGCAAATCATGGCGTGCAAGACAATTTGAAGAGTGTTTCTGTAGCTGATTGCAGCCCTTTATTGTGCCACTCAGTTTTAAAGCATCTTCGCTTTTCTTACATAAGCACCTGAGCATCCTCTGTCACGGAGGCAGCAGGCCATTCTTTATACTGACATAGCTGCCACCTGAGCCCCTGACACTAAAGATTCAGTCTGAGGCTTTAGAAAATACTAATCTTTGCGAGAGAGCAGTGTCTTCAGTTCAGAGTTCTGGTGGCTCTGCAGCAGCACTGTGGGAAGATACTAATTGTGTCCTTTTTCAGTCTTTAGTTTTAACGATGACTTTTCACTGCTACAGGCTATTTGTCCTATGCAAAGATAATGCTTCTGTCAAAAAGGAATTAAGATTTTCTGTTGAGTATTGATAAAGTACACTTCTTGGCTCTTTTATGAAATCCATTAACTGAACACACAGGTATGAGTATGTCACATAGAGTGAGACTAAGGCCATTTGCCTTTCAGTGGACAATCTCTGTAGCAACTAATACCGGTGAGCTCAGCGTTACTTGAAAAACACTAGTTTGTTGCTGCACGTGGCTTTATTTTGTCATTTAGATGCAGAATGCAATGTAATGATTTTCTCTGTTTTTTGTGATTCTGTTGTGTCTGGGTTGTAGTTGCATATCCAATGAAATGTTGGTTCATTTAGTTACCTTTCAGGAAATATGTCTGTTCAGGCCCTACAGAACACCTGGAGGTATTCATAAACATTTTAAGCATAAAATACAGTTACTCTTCTGAAGAAGTAAATAGAGTGGTATGTAGCCCCAGATTATGATTACTCTGCCTCTTTACCCATTTCAAATACTAGATCTCTTTTAAAAATCTCAGAGCCTGTTGGCTGTTTAGTGTCACTTTGTGTTGATATCATCCAAAAAGCAAGAATATGTCACTGATACAACTTCAATTGATTCCAGAATACTTAAAAACAAAAAACCAACAAAAAACAACCAACAAACCACATAACCCCCAAAAGCCCCAAAAACCAAAAACACCAACGAGGAAGAAGAGGAGGAGTGGCTTTTGCAGAGACTTTGAACAGCGCAGATAATCTTATTGGCAGCAAGGATGCAGATGCTGAAGTTTTGACCAATTCCTTGAAGAAAGTGCCGCCAGATTTGCTATCTCTGCATGGTAAAAAGCCAAGAACTTGCAAGCAGTATTGGAGTGAGGGAACATTGATGCAGTCATTCATCAGCAGAACTTCAATGTTTTCAAAGGAAGAGTATGGGAAGAACACACTTTAAGGTTGAAATCTGACACTAATTAAAACAGCGCTCTCAGCAAAAATAGGAATTCAAAGACAATGCAATAAAAAAAATGCAGCAAAGACAAGATGCTAAAGAAAACAGGGATATGTATCTGCATTTTCTACTCTTGCATCTTATTTTTATATACATTTTTAATATATATATGTCTAAACTTGTTTTTCAACTCCCTAGCCTTGGGAAGGAGGAGGAGAGACCCAAGGGAAATGCAGGATTGCCTGTGCAGGGGCATGTGCAGGTAGATGTCCTCAGAATGCTCCATATCTCCTGGGTTCTTGACCAGGGTGAGACAGTGGTGCTCTGCATCTGAGTGCAATGCAAATAAGAGCCATGCCATGTGAGAGGCTGTTAACAGAAGTGTGAGCTCTTTGGTTTCACAGTTTAGTGGGATCAGGGTGTTCAGGAGAAGATGTGACAACTTTTGTACAGGGATTTAAAAAGAATAGAATGGGGGTAGACTTTCTTCCCATTGTGGATAAGTACTTGTTGCTTCAGTATTCTTGTAAACTGGAAAGTGTTTGGGGGGCATAAATGCTTTAAAAAAAAAAATAGAACAAAGTGTCCTAATTAAATTGTAAAGTAGAGCGAAGGCACAATGTCTAGCTTTCCCATTAACTGAAAAGCCTGCAACCCAGTCCCACAAGAGGAAAACCAACAAGTAAAGAAATTGGAGACTGCTTTTTTGGTTGATGTTCTTTTGGCCAAGTCAAGAATTCAGCTACCGTGAAATGATCAAACATTGTTTGGAGAAAAAGAGAATTTCCAAACCAGCCTCATTATAAGAGAAGCTTAAAAATATCAATTAAGATAGTATAATTTCTCTCTTGCCTACTTTAGTCTGCAGAGATGAAACTGTGGGAGTGTCCAGTTTGCTTGCTCATTGCTCTTTTCAAAAGAATGACTAGAGTTTTATCTTAATAGACAAATCCCTTGTTAGCTTCAAGGGAGAAATAGCTTAATGATGAGGAGCAAAGTACTGTGCATCTTAAAAGGAGGCAGATGTGCATGCATTCACCAGTATTACAGTGAACTTGGAAAATTCCATGATGGGAAAGTATCTGTCAGCCACTTCTGTAAACTCCATTTCTTAGAGTCATAGAATGGGTTGGGTTGGAAGGGACCTTAAAGATCATCAAAACCCAACCTCCTGCCACGGGCAGGGTCACCTTCCACTAGACCAGGTTGCCCCAAGCCCCGTCCAGCCTGGCCTGGAGCACTTCCAGGGATGGGGCATCCACAGCTGCTCTGGGCAGCCTGTGCCAGTGCATCACCACCCTCACTAGAGAATTTCTTCCTAATTTCTAATCTAAATCTACCCTCTTTCAGTTTAAAACCATTAACCCTTGTCCTATTGCTACAGGCCCTACTAAAAAGTCTGTCCCCATCTTTCTTACTTACAAGCTCCCTTTTAGTATTGACAGGCTCCTATAAGGTCTCCCTGGAGCCTTTTCTTCTCCAGGCTGAACAACCCCAAATCTCTCATCCGTTCTTCCATTTCTTGGAGGAATGGAAATATGAAATACATATTTAAAAAATTGCTTATATCTGAGGAAATGCTTTTCTGTTCATTTATATGGTCAGTAAGTATTTACACGAGAATGGAAAAAATACGCAACAAGGTAATGTGATTACAAAGAAAAGTCAGTCTTCTGATTTCACTTCTTAAACAAAACCTATTGGTCCTTAAAAAGCTTTAAATAACGGTAATATGTAAATTTAAAGTCCAACTGTGAGTTGACTTATCAATTGTAAATGCTCCAAGTGATTTTTTTGTAGGGTTTTTTTTGGTTGGTTGATTATGTTGTCCCATTCTCCCCCCCTTGCCCCGCTCCGACTCTTACCTTCTTCCTACCCAACCAGTTTTTGAAAATTTAAATGGCCTTGGCAGTAAGTGCACTGTAATGACTTGTTTAGTCAGCAGTCAGGACATGCAAAATCTCCAGCCCATGAATTATGTAAACTAAAGACCTTTAGACCCAGCATGATTCTAATGATGAAGCTTTAATTTTAAAAGTTTTAAATTAGCACTGTGTACATGTTTGTAGTTTCATAACATACCCTGGAGAGTAATCCTATAGGTCTATAACCTGTCACGATATGGGCAGTACATTGCTGTTGAACGAAGGGGCTTTACTGCATTGTTTGGGTTTAAGCCCTTTGGCGGTAGCAGAAGTTCTCTGTCTACTCCAAACCTTCAAGTTTATCTGCAGAAGATAGTGTGATCTTGCAGGGGGATGGAGGGGTTCTTTTTTGTTTATTTTGATTATTTTAGAGGGTGCCTTGCCTTGTTTCTGCTAAGAGAGTAACTGGGGTAGAATAAAGAAAAGATACTGTATGATTAACTTAAAAAAAAAAAAAGTAATGCTTTCAGAGCTAAATCCAGTCTGTATTTCTCTTAATACACTTTCTCTGTTTAAATATTTCATGTGAAAGCCAAAGAAATCTTATGTGAATGAAGAAATCGCACTCCTTAGTTACAATTGTGAGAAAAACGACTCTGAAGTGCTCTGTTATGATGTATTTCACTTTGTGAGGAAAATTGTGAGCCATTAATATATGAACGTTATTATATATACTCAGGAACGCTATGGAAATATGAATTATATGGCACCTGTAAAACATAACCTTTTCTTCTAGAAAACATAAGCCATGTTGCCATTAACATAGAAAAATAATGAAACTTTAAAATAATGCAACTTCTGGTTTTATTTACCTTCAGGTAAAGCTTTTGTATGTATTGAAGTGTTATTTTCAGTACTTTTCCTACATCCTTGAGAACTAGAGTCTCTTTTGATTTTAAAATGTGAAATTTGCACATCTACTTGGAACCACAGTTTTAAGAGAAATATCAGCTATCATGAGACTCATCATAAAACTGTACAAGTTGACACTGGTGTATATCATAGCTGCTAAGTGTTATAAATTGATGTTGTTGTTGGGTTTTTGTGTCTTAGTTTTCCGCAATAGCTTTTATGCTTCATCTGCATGTATTGGGGGAAAAAAAGATCAATCTTGTTGAAATTTTGTGGAGGAATATTTCATTAGGAAGTAAGGAGCTTAGCTTCATGTAAACCAGCTGGAATTCCCCAAAGCTGAAAGACACGGATGCTTCCTGTAATAAAGCCTCTGAATGATGGGGAGTTCCTTAGCGGCTGATTAACGAAATGGTTTGCAATACTACCCAGTGCTGCACCAATACTCAAGTTCTGTGGGTATTCAGCATGTTTTAAGGATAAAGCTATTGCTGTTTACTCTTCTGCTGGTTTAAATGAGCACAGTTGTTACAAGCATGGAAGGTTGTTGGGAATACACTTTCAGAGGGCAGACGTGACCATCCACAGGTGCTCAACCTTTGGCTGCGTTGGGTTGCAGGGTGTCTTAGACCTGCATGGGCCACCCCCCTGTAGACACTAACTGAAACGCGTGATGGTTCTGCGGGGTGAAACCAAAGGCTCATACGTCACCCTGTATCTCCTCTCCACCAGTAGCTGTAAGTACGTGCCTGTATACAGTGCTCTCCCCAGGTCGCTGGCTCAGGGACTTCTTGAGTGAAATGTGGTTTCTGTGTGTTTATTAGCCCTTGAAGGGTTTGTGTTCCATGAGCTTATCTCTGCTTCCTTGCATGAGCCTTTTAGCACCCATAATGTCCTTTGATAGTGTGTCTTGTGTGTGTTCCCTAAGGTGAAGAGAATGTGTTTGGAAATAGCGTTCTCTTGTTAGTAAGCAAAAAATTTTGGGTGGTTTGGTATGTTTTTAGCTGAGATGTGCCGTCATGGCTGATGCTGGCAGAAAAAGATGTTTATTTTGCAGGAGGGAGGTGGAACTGAACGGCATGTTTATTATCCACCAAGACCGTTCAGTCTCCTGGCTATAGTTTTGATGCTAGTGATACTGCTTTGGCACTATTTTCAGTATTGTTTCTGTTTCTCAGAATAGATGATTAAGAAACAATTTCCCAGTCTCTTCAGTTAACGCCCCTCTGCCCCCAGAAAAGAATGCATTCTGTGCAATACAGTATGTGATACTTTAATAATGTATAAATCAAGTTGGATAGAAGCTGTCTGTCGGTTTTATTAACTTTGACCTTTTCTTCCATTGTAAGGATGGTTTGGTAAATATTTAATGGCCCTTATAGATTTTGACAGTTGGACCTGCATTCCTAGGAGCAAAGGTAGATTATGAAGAAATACTTATAATTAATAAAAATAGCTTGATCACTGGGAGTCAGCCTTGAAGGACAGAATTGTTTTTTAGAATATATTTATTTTTAATTCCTTTTTTTTTTTTATGCCTGACCACTAAATGTCAGACTAGCCAGGAGGTTATGAAATGTTTTTGAAAGGTTGCATTTAAAATTCATCTATGATTAGCACCAGTGATTACCTCCATCTCTGAGCAAGTGTCCAAATGATGCTATTTACTTGAAATACCTGTCAGTGTCATTCTGCACAGTAAACGTAAGTGAATGGTGTCAACAGCACAAAATGGCAGAAGGAGGGCTGCTGGTAATAAGATGCAAGAAGAAAAGGGAAAAGCATGTTCCTGGAGTCAGAAGGTTCTGCCAGAGCTGTCTTTCCCTTCAATTCCCTGCATATTGCACTCACTGCGAATTCTGGTAGTGAAGATTGAAAACTAAGCCCCTGACACTTTGAAACATTGCCTTTCAAACATGTACTGTCCATTGCTCTCATTGATTTTTTTTCATTTCAGAAATCTGTTGGAGCAAAACAAATTTGAGCAAAATTCATTGGTCTAAGTGGAGCTGTTGGGGCAGCACAGCCCCCCCCTCTTTGGCACCGCATGGCTCTCTTCCCATTAGGAATGCGATGTGTCTTCATGTTGTGCCACGGCCAAGGTCACGTGGCAAAGCAGCCAAGTAAATCAGGAGCCTGTTAAAAAGCTCTGAGCATTGACGTTTGAGTCAAATTGGCTCACAGGATAGCGTCACTCATTTTAATAGCCATTTTCTAGTAGATCACTTTACCAAGCTTTGTTTACCTCCTTTTCAGTCAGTACCCTGCAGAGTATCTTTGCCTAAGACCGCTTTATTTTCTGAGCGTTTGTATGTCCTGTTTTCCTAACTGTAACCTTTTTTTTTTAAATGCAGACCATGGGGTTAGAGTTGTTAGCATGTTAAATACTTCATCTTTTTTCAGAACAAATCTTCAGACAATTTAATGAACACATTGATGTGGGGAGTAAATGATGAAGGCAATTGCATCTGGCCAACACTGAATATTTCTTCTCCACTCCCTTCTCTTTAAAAATGGGGAACTGAGAGTGTAAATTGAAAGTGTTTAGAGCTGAGCTTGTAACTTGTTGCACTCAAAGCTGGTTTCAGGACAGACGCAGCACTATAGCTGTTCTTACATCTGTGAGCAGTGGGAATGCACTCAGAATCTTGCAGATTCATGTTGTGTCCTTCATAAATTTGTCTTTCATTGGCAAATAAGATAAAAGGTTAGAGGAGAAAGCTACTGAATGTGAATCTTTCTGCAATGCTATGGAGATGTGCTAGCAGGTATTTTAAAGGCTAGAATTTTCTTTGCAGTGGTAGAAACTTCTTTGCAAATATTTTGGGGTTTTATGTTTAAGAAAAAAAAAGTCTTGTTTCTAAAAAGCTGGTTTATATAGTGAAAGAATTGCATCTTTCTTCATCTTATCTTCTTCCAAAAAGCAAGGATGTTTGATCCCTTGAGAGAAGAAACAGTCTTAACATTCAAAAGCAAGCCCAAGTTTCAGGAGAGTTAGGACTTGAGAGGAAGTCTTTGATTCATCATCTTTCTTGCCCTATAGCGTAATTTCCTTGTAATATCTATTTCACAGCAGACTTTTTATATGCTTTTGTTCAAATCATCTTCCATCCAAGCAATATATGTATATGAAATACCATACATTAAGTTACTGACTGGCTGTAATTTGAATTAGGTGATAACAGATAGTAGAGGCCTGACGTAGGTAGAGTACTGCAGTGGTGTGTATTTTAATATATGTTGTTTTTTATTATCCAGTTGCAGTACCATGCCGGGCTAGCATCTGGCCTTTTGAATCAGCAGTCTTTGAAACGTTCAGCCAACCAGATGGGAGTATCTGCAAAACGCAGACCAAAAGCCCAGCCAACAACTCTTGTCTTACCTCCTCAGTAAGTAATGAAATATTTTAAAGAGTTTGTGTGGTGGTGGGGTGGATTGGTTTTTTAAAAGCTTTTATTGTATTTATTTATTTAAAAAATCATCATAGTAACACATTTGTGTTTCTTTTTTTGTTTCATACGAGATGAATTATTCTTGTTGAATGGGTGGGGTACCCTATGGAAACAATATTTCATTTTTTGCTTTTATGGAGGCACTGTGACAACAGAAAAATTGCAAGGATTCTTAGTAGGAGGTCATAAAAGTTTTTGCAACACGAGACTGTCATTGAGGAATGATGTTCCCCTGATTAGTATGACTTGGAGCTTCAAGCAGGACTTTTCTGAAGGTCCTAAAAGGCTGAAGCCAAGAAGTCTTTGGTGTGAGTACTTTCTTGACAAACGTCTGTTCTGAGTCCATCTGTTCACCATATGTTAATTTTGCATTGGATCTAAACCTCTTTTACAGGTGACAAGCAATTATGAGGACACTTAGAAACTGTTTGAGGACACAGAGTATCAACACTTTAGGCAGTCTGTGTACGGATGCCAAAACCACAGATGTCCACAACTAAGCTTATAAATTAATAAAATGCTTAAAATATTTAGTTACATATAAGAAAATGATTATTATGTAGAAAATGAAGTGCTAAGCAATTATTCATTGTACTGAGCATCCTTGTAGTTTGTGGAAACTGCGTGCTTTTTTTTTTTTTTCACAAAACAAGAGTCACTGATGTCTAAACACTATGCTACTAAAAACTTCATAGCTGTAATAATAAAAGTGCCTGTTGTCACCAGAGTCCACAGGCCTAAGCTGATGAAGGGATCTAGTTTTTCTTAATATGAAATAAGAGAATTGAACACTTTATGGATGCTTGGATTAGTGGCCCTTTAAAGTTTAGGGAAAAGCCCTGTTGACTGTTTTTTCTCCCAGTGATGTTGGACGAAGAAGAATGGTTAACAGGGCAGCTCTTGCAGAACTACATGTTTGAAAAACAGATGTTGCTTCTCTCATATCTGTGAAATAACAGGGGTATGTTTTGACAAACTGGCTAAATAGTTTTCTTCCTTTGTTGGGGTATCAGGTTTATCCGGAGCTTAAAATGGACTTCTCCAAGAAGTCTATAAACGAGAGTACTGTGATACCAGTTACCACCATTTTTATTCAGAGATATTAAAATATTTTGATGTTTTAAAATCATGACTTTTCCAGTTACTAGAAATATGTATAGCAAGAGAGAAAGAGCTAGCTTCTATTTTTGCATAGAAAAGTCTGTACTTAAACGGTGGCAGCTGTATAAATCTTAATATGAGGTATATCTTTTTATCTGTAAGTGATTTTTCCTGCAGTGGTGCATTTACCTAGAATTTGCAGATAGAATGAAATTTTAGTGTGGTAACGAAAGTTTAGCTAGTAGTTGAATTATGTTTCAGTATCTTATTACCATTTCCAGCATTATTCACGGGGAAAATATGTTTATGCTGAGCTGCCCCTTTATCTATCGCTGGTTTCCTCCTCTCTGGCTTCTCTTTGGCCTTTCCATATTTGTCCTTATTTGCTATCTTTGTGTGTCTTAAGAAAAGAATAAGTTATATTAAGGCAAATCAAATACCTGTTGAGCTTAATATCATGCCTCCAACACAGGGCAGAAGTAGATTATGAAAAGACTTATGAAAATAGGCTTGTGAAAAGTATTTTTTTTAAAAAGTGTTACAAATGGATTTTAAGATCTTGATTATGTGTAGTTTCATGCAAATAATGATGAATCATGCTGTCATTTTTCCCCCCTCTCCTTTCTCTTCATTCTCTATAAAATGCAAAAGAAAACATCCAGGTGCAGAACCACACATCTCCTTGAAAGGGTGTGCTGCATACTAATTTTCCTATGGCAATTCAGAGATTATTATTATATTTTTAGCTTTATTGATTAGTCAAGAGAGGGGTAACTGTTTCTTTGCTTTTTTTGCTTTGATGTATGCTATTAAGTCCAATGACAAGTTTTTGGGCTGAGTAACAATGTGCTATGAGTCAAGTATATATTAAATGTTGTTCAGAGCAACTATATTATATAGAGCTTTTCTTAAACCTAAGTAGTTAAAACCAGCTATATGCCAATATGTCATTTTAGGATAGCAGATTGGAGCAAATAGCTACACTGCAGTAATCCTTCTCAGCCAGCAAAGGAATGTGGATAACACTGTTTCAGCTCAGGAGGTAACATAGGTGATGATTTGGACAAAGAACCTGATAAAAATCGTTTTGTTTTTATGCACATTTTGCATATGGATAGTTTGATATTAAACGTGTCTTCATTTGAGTTAAATGTAGCACTAGACAGCATGTTACTGCCCTATTTATTTATTTATGTTCCTGTTCCTTGAAGAAACTGCATAGGTAACCTTAGCTGTTGTACATCACGTTCCTCATGGCGATGATGCAAGCTGAGCAGTTACCTTGCTAATCCATATCTTTGCTCTTTACTGCTATGGTGAGGCTTGAGTTTTATTCCACAGACTGAATGTACCCAGATGGTGTCCCTTCTCGTAATGATGGTGATACAAGACTCGATTCTTGTGCTCTGTCAACTCATTGTTCACTTGAGCCCTTAATCTCTCTCCCTGCTCTGCTTTTTCTTCTCCTTGCCTCTCCTAAATGGCTGGTGATTTTGGGGGGTTTATTTGAGCTTTTTTTAAACAAAACAAATGCGAACCCTAAACCTTTTCAGCCTGTCTTGGAGAATCAATCATCTCTTCCTACTTTACACTCAGAGAAGGGGTTTTACTAATGGCAGAGTTGATTCCTGGTGGACCCACTCATTTGTCCCTTGTCAGCCTTAGGCCGTTTTTTGGTGTGCTTTTGGTTTGGAGGCAAGAAGCTCTAGTTTTTCCACTAGTAGATGTCTGAAACAGCAGCAGCAATTTTGAATCAAAAAGGTTTTTTTAAAAATGGAAGAGCTCTGTCCTGTGCAACCACTACCAGGAAAACTTTCATTTTCTCACTGTTTTCGTTATCCGAGGGCTTCTAAGGGTGCTGAACAGTTTTGAAGAGAGGCCTTTTAGTGTTCAGTTTTGCTTTTCAGTATTGGTTTTCACTGGCTCGGAAAGTGCAGTAAGGAGTCCTAGATTGATATGCATCTCACTTCTAGCCAAATGTATCTGTATGAGAAAACGACTAACTGCTGGCTTCTTTCCCTCCCTGCTTTGTCCCTCCTGCCTTCTATTAACAAGACATCTCCCTGTACTTGCTAATAGATGCGTTCCCTCACATGCTTCTCATCTGGCTGCTGGATCCTTCCTTCTGTTAAAGGATCTCAGAGCAGTGTTTGCTGAAGTGCTGAAAGCTGTCAGCTTCTTCCAAGTGACTAGGAAAGTATATACATGCAACCCTTCTCCAAACCAGGATGGCTTCTTCTGGTTTGAACTAAGTAAATATGATAAAGAATGATGGCTCTTAGTTTTTTCTTTCCTCTTGAAATGTAGTAATCGATGCAGTTAATTAATCTTGTGTTATTTTGCTTGGCACCACATCTCAAAAGTGAATTCCCAGGTATGAAGTTGTTGTCGTGACCCTGCAGGAGCAGAACGCTGCAGCCCAAACAGTCTGGGGGCTGAGAACGGTGAGCATACAGAGGTATTCCCTGCCATGGACCACCTTGCTGAGAGCCCAGCAGACTCTGGTATGTCACTGTCTTGCTGGAAAATGACAGCAGTGAGTCACTGTGAGATGAGGAAGAAGAAAGAAAGAGGAAGCACAGGATGTTGACTGTGTTCTTACAGTTGTATTCATTGGCACACACAAGAGGATCAGTTAGTTTTAATGGGAATTTTTAGGGGTCTTGGCTGAAAACCTTGTGACTTTGATAGCTCTGTTGTGTGGAGCTTTCTCAGTGCTCCCAGATTAATCTTGTCTGCCTGGAAGGAAATTGCCAGAACAAGAACTTGCTCACCACAAAAGGTACTGAGACTCTTGCCCTTTATGGTGCCTTTTAGGGTCATTTGTTGTGACATTTGTGGTTTTGGGGAAATAAGTACACTATAAGCAATAAATAAGTGGAAGTCTGGTTCTTGTTTGACAACTTCAGGCTCAACGGACAGAGAGGCTTGAGTAAAATAGTTCAATTTTTTGGTTTAGAGCTCTTCAACTTTTCTTGTAAATCTCTTGGGGTCTGATGTATGCCCTAACCTGACAATGAAAACATTGTAATAGATGAGTAAAAATCTCGGTGAATTTGTAGTCTTGCTAGGAGCACACCAGCAAAATAACTTGTCCTTTATTTAAAAAAAGAAACCCACAAACAAAACAAAAGCCAGACCCAAACCAGTGCTGCCCATGATATTGTTCTAGCTAAATAAGCAACAAAAAGCTGTGAGGATAACTTTTCTTTTAGGAGATAATAAGGACTTGAGGGCAGAGTGCTGGGCAGAGACTCAAGAGGGCCAGGCCGTTTCTGTCACTTGTTCTGGATGAGATGGAAGAGGTCTCTTCTGCTCCCTACACCTCAGAATCCATGTGGATTCTTCTTCTAGAGAAGATGGATATATTCAAAAGGAAGTCCATACTTGCTCCATCTTTGGTGCTACATTAGCAAAAGACGCTCTTTAGTGAGTGGTCCTTAGAAAGTTAATTTATTGGCTCAGCAGGTTTCTGTTCATCTGGCTTTGAAAAATAGTTTACAGATCTCCCAAATTCTGTGTGTGTTGTAGGTTGATTCAGCACCAGCACAATCAAGGTGGTGTTCTTTCATAGCATTGCTGCCCTGTCAGTTTTAATGGTTTTGTCATACAAGTAGTACTGCAGAGATTCTACTGTATTTTTTCAAGAGCTTTCTTCAGGACACACAAATTGACTTCTGAGGAAGGAATTTAATGTAAAATAGTGGTGTAGTATTCAAAAAAAAGTTGCTCTCCTTAAGAGTTACCTGAAAGGTGTGTGTGTATATATATGTATTTTAAAACCTATACACCAGTCATCAGATGTGCCAGAATAATTTGGTACTTGTGTAATTTATCATCATTAAGAAAAATCCTGATGAGCCCTTTGCCAAGAGTTTTTGGAGGAAAGGGTTTTTTTCTCAGCATTTTGTTTTATGAAGCAGCATCTAATTGCTTCCAATGTTCAGGGATTTTCATTATGAAAGAAAGAGGCAGATTATTCTAAAGATAATGGCAAGGCATGCTTAAGCCAATAAATGTTCATGGGTTTTGTATTTTTTAAGACTGTATGTTTAAATTATGCTTATCTAGTCTGTCCTCGCTGTGTTACAGAGGTCTGAAATCCCAGCTGGGGCTTCATACTTTGGAACCAAGAATTCAACGTGCTGGTTCAGTGTGACACCTGGTATATAGGCTGTGGCGGATGTGGTTATTTAACATGCAAGTGTTGTTATTGCAATAATCCCATTCAGTACTATGAGCTGTACTCTTAACATTTGGGCCTCTTCTGAGAAGTATTCGAGAGTGGAAGAGTGAAGTGTGAAGTGTGCTGTGTTCCGTTTTGAGAAAAGTCCTGAGAAGTTCTTTGTGCGGTTCTGAAATTCTTCTTTCCTCCTACTGGCAAAGCTGCATTAAGTATCAATATTCATTAAATACCGCAGAGATGGTAATGTAATAAAGCAATAATCCTCAGGCCTACATCTATACTTACCTGCAGAAGAGTTGAGGTTGAGAATATAATTAAAGATTAAAACTCTGTTTGCATTCTGGAACATGGAAATATCTTTTTGTACATGATGGGGAATTGTATTAATAAGGAAGAGATCAGTTTCCAATAACTTTCAATACTAGGAGCTCATTTAATATCTCTGTTCATGTTTAAATTTCTCATGGTATTCCTTTAGCCTGACTTCGGCAAGACAGTGCAACAGGAACTGTAAAAGAACATGTTGCTGAAATATGTGACCCCTTTGCTCCACAAATTAATCCCTTTTTATATGAAGAAAAAAAAAAATTTAAATAGTTCTTTGTATTGTAAGACAATAATATTTACAAGAATAGGTTTAATTACTTTACAGCTGTATACCATGTAGACCGAACATTAATATTTGGTATCTTGTGCCCAGTTTGAATCACATCATTGTGCTGTTTTCTTTTTATTTTTAGTAGATTGATGAGCACCTGTTCTGCAGATGTTTTGTGGAGCTGTTTTAGTGTAAGGTGCAGTGTGTTGCCATACAGTGAGATTGCTTTTATCCCTAACCAGTGTACTGATTTTAGTGTGTTCAGAGTTTATGTGCACACCTTGCAGGATCTTTTGATACTAGTCTCTAATATTTCACCTGTTTCAACTAAACAGAAAGTCTTTTTAAAACTTTCTATATTGTATTACATCAGCTTGTTAAATAACTATTACTTTCCCTTAAAGAATCTTAGCCAATTGGTTCTTTGCTCTTTTATTATTTTTTCCTTGCCCATGTGTTTGGTGGCGTTGTATGTGGTCAGTCTTTCTTAAATACTTCTATGTCTTGTTTTTTAATAAGCTCCATAATTTTGCACTGAAGGTCCAAAATACTGGCTTCTGGACTCAAATATTAGTATTTTAACTACCAAAGCTAATCTAGCTAGGTGGGGTACTAGTTCTTCATAACCTCTGGTAAAAAGGATTGTGCTCATTAAACAGGTGGTTTTGTAAGTATTTGTCTAATCCCTAGAGGAAAATCTATTGCAATTATAAAAGCCACACTGTGTGTTTCAGGGTGAGTATTCCATTCTTAACACGGTGCTGGTGGAGCGGTTTGATCTAATGATGCAGTTGGATGGTATGCATTCCTCTGGAATTTTTCAAGGCAATACAGAGTGTGTATACATAGTATTTAGTTTCTTTAAAGGAAGACCATAGAATAATAGCAACGTATTCAAACTGCCGCCTACAAAACTGCTTTAGAGAATAGCAATGTCCTCAAGTCATTTTTCAAACCATGTAGACTATTACTGAAAATAATGAGCAAACAGGAAACCACAGGATTGACAACTTTGTTACGGGAGGATAAGTGCTGAGTTCAGATCATAATGAATTTCAGCTGCTATTGAAAATAAGATAGTTTCAAGTTACTTTAAGATACAGCCATGTTTTGCTTTGTTTTGTTTTTATTTTTCTTCAGGTTTCCCTTCTGCCTACCAAGCAGAGATGACAACAGTTGCTTTTAGATGAGTTTTACAGAAATGAGACTGGACCCTGATAGAGAAAGAGTACATCTTTCATTTTAGTTTGAGAGACCTTTGACTACTTCTAGTTTCCTTAAAAAGAAAAATAAAATATTGTATCCTAGGGCATGGGAGGAAAAGCTACAATTACATAATCCTAACTTCTTCATTTTCTTCTCAACAGTTTCCCCACCACTGAAAGCTAAGAAATCTGGTTGTCTGGATTACTACAAAGTATGTTGCCACTGTGGTATTAGAAATTACCATTTAAATTACCCTTAAACTTAATGGCAACATTCAATAGATGCCTTGAAGCTGATCTGGTGCTTTCAAGATTCAGTAGCCAGGACACTCAGATCTCCAAGCTGGGGAAGCATCTGCCATGACTGAACCCCTATTATATTACAAATTATGAGGGAAAAGTCCTAGTGATATCGCATCATTCAACTTGAACTGAATTTTGTCAAGAGAACAGCTGTGCATGTGGGTGTCACATTGTTCTTTCTGGTTTTCAAATGTAACTCAAGTGAGTTAACCAGTCCCTGTTAATGGATGAAAGGTGATTCTAAGCTTTTAGAGAGGTTTTTTGTTTTTATCCTAACGGTCCCTGTCAACAGAAGTGACAAGCGGTTGGTAGACCTCAGTGGCCAGCTGTGCTCGGGCACAGAACAGTGATGGGCTTGCTGTTGCTTTATCCTGCTGCTTTTTGTGTGTTTTGTTTATATACAGGGGGAGGGGAGAGGGAAGCAATCTGCTATTAAATGTAATAGCAATCAGTCTCTCGTTATGTGGTATTTACTATTTAGCACTCAATATAATGTAACTGGAAAGAAAAAAATCCAAAGTACTGTTTTGATTCATGAGGGGCTTTATTGGACAACTCCCAACGAGATCAAACCCAATAACAAAAACGAGGGATTTACCATTGATTAGCCATCTTACTATTTGTTGCCAAAGATACTTTACCAAGCTCTGCTCCAAAAAAAAGCGAGAAGGGGGTAATCCAGTTGAACTTCCGATTTCAGTGTAAGAGGTAAATTTTAAAATAAGGTGCTGTCAATTTGTTTTATGTGTCTGTTTTGTTTTTGCTGCGGTTCATTTGGGCTATCTATCATGTTAATTTTGTAACCTGTTTAGATACCACAGATACATACAGAAGTCAGGCAGAGGATTGTTTGTTTGTTTTTTCCCCCTTCTTTCTTTCCCTTTTCCATCTGCGGGGCTCTTGAGTGATCTCAAGAGTTGATTGTCCTTTTCTGTGCTTTATTAAGGAGGTATGTAGTTTGTTTAGTTAGGGACAGTTTTGAATAGTGGACCAACACAGATGTAATGAGAATCTGAAATCTGAGGAAAAAATTTGATCTGGTTTTAAAAGTTTGGAGATGATTAAAATGCACTATAGCACTCAGTCCTACAAGTGCATCCAGCATCTCTGACTTCTAAATTTTTGTTTGGCATATTGTAGTACCCTGTAAATCCAGTTGTCTTTACAGTGTAAACTTGATCACTCCAACAGTATTAAACCAGCACTTGGCCAATAGGAGAAGCACTTTTAGAGTGTTAATATATTTTGGATTTTCTTTTCTGTTTATCTCCCATCAGTAGAAGTGTTGGAGCCCCAGACAGAGCTGTATGACTTGAAGTTGAGCAGGATCTGAACTAGACCCTTACACTGGTAAGAGGGAGTAGTTCTGTGATAAAACTATTGTGGTTTTAGCAGATTTGGTCCCAGTACATGTGACATGAGGAGTGGTGGGGTCAGGAGACACTTCCCTGCTTTGTGCTTGGTGCCCCCTGCAGCACTTGGTCCATGCCATGGGGTGACTTCTGTGGAGGCTCACCAAGTGTTGCCAAAGGTCTAGTAGTCACCTGGGTAGATTTCAGAGCTGCCACTACTTGGGTATGACTTGACTTTATGTGAAAGTGTTCTTTAGTTTTGTTTTGGGGTTTGGTGGTTGTTTTTTTTTTTAACAGCTGCCATTCTTGAGTCTGGTGACGCTTGGTAACTCAGCACTGAGTCAACACCTTTGCTGTTCCATGCATCTTTAGAAATATGATTCTTTAAAAAAAATTTTAATCTTGATTTAATCTCCTAATATGTTGATATATCTGACAGCAGGGGTTTCTGTAATAATCTTCTTTGTTATGCTAAATAAATGCTTTTTTTTTTTTTTTTGGCTGTAGTTATATACTGAATTTCATTTCATTAAGTACTATACAGCTGCATATTTTTTTACAAAGTAATTACAAAAAACCAACAGGCATTGATCAACACAGATTGTCCAAAGAAAAGATTTTGACTAAAACTAAATGTTCCTTATTATATTCATTAACAGGATAATAATTTCTATCCATGCAAGTCCAAGAGACAAGGACCTTGGATGCTGCTTTATCCCTAGTAAATTATTGAAATGTGCATTAGTTGTTTGTAAAACTTGACAGTGTATCTTAACACAGAGGAAAATCTCTTTTATTTATTCACTTTGAACAAGTACTCTAACAAACCACTATGGAAAGAGAGTGCATGTAATTAAGACTTCATAATTTCTTTACAGAACGTAGAGCTTCACTTAGTAAGTAGTGTGCTGTGAGCTGTTAGGGACTGATAGCCTTAGCTCAAATGTCCTGTAGTGAACACCTCTGTGAGCATGTCTGTCTTGAAGACATTAGCCAAAAGAGGCCTGGGGCTGATTGCTGTTGATGTTTTGGTGTCATATTCCACAAAAATTCCAGCTAAGAGGCCTGGGGCTGATTGCTGTTGATGTTGTGGTGTCATATTCCACAAAAATTCCAGCTAATCCCACAAACAGGATTGCTGCAAGTGTGATGTGCAGCCCTGTGTGACTGAGCATGGTGATTTGAAATAATTTCCATCTACTTTGCTGAAGATGAGCTGGAACACTCCATAGTTGGGGAATGAAAAAGCTTTAACTTTTTGGAAACTCTGGGCGATGTACTGGCCTTGATCTGCATGTTCGTTTTCCTTAATGTGCATGGATCCAAAGCAGTGTGTAGCCATTAGTGAATGCTAGTGTTGCTGAGGATTGCAGCTCTGTTTTAAGAGCAAATTTCTGACTCTTTGATGTATGTTTGCCTTAAAGGTAATGTTTGTGTGAGAACTATGCCATTAAAAGGTGGCAATTAATTAAACGTTGTTCCACAGTCCCAACCATTAGAAGATACCCTTGCAGCATTTAGGGCAGCACACTAATATTGCACTGTAGGGAATCCCTGTACTTTTGGTAAAAAAGAAAGTGAAGGATGAAGATTTTAATGTGTAATTAAAGACTGCAAATACTAGTTTAACTGCTTGTTTCTGTGTCAAAAAAAAAAAAGGAACACAAACTACCAGTGGTTGGACTAATTAGACAGTGAAGAGCAAGCTAGATAAGAGGGGAAATTCGTGTGAACTTAATAATGATATCAAAGCTTTTGCTAAAGCTGTGATTTTATCATAGAATTGCTTTAACCCCCTATTTTTTTTTAGCTTTACTATTTGGGGGAGGGTGATTAGAGGCTGCTTTACTGCAGCAGGCAATCAATCTGAAAAGAATAAATTAAAACTGCCGCTTGCCAAATTCAGAACTGCATTACAGCAAGTGTTTCCATCTGCATTGGTTGTATATTCCCTTGTCAAAGATGACAAGCAGAAAGAGCAGAGTTGTAATAAGGTGGAGGGAGAAGGTCTTTATATTTCAGTGGCTTAGCAAGAAGGGCATTATTGCATAATCATATTGTATAATGTGATGCAATGTGAACATACTGTGAAGAATTTATTTCTGTACTTCAACAGGATTCCAAGTAACTTTTAGCTATTTGAGAGGAAAATTAAACAGCTATACTGTGAGAGGGGATAATAGTACTTCCAAATGTGAAACCTGTACTGTTAAGGAGAAGGAAGCCCTAGGTATATCACAATAAAAAAAGCTTTGAAATGTTGAAGTTGTATCCAAAAAGAAAGGAAATTTAAGTCCCCTGTAAGTACAAAAAAAAGAAAGTTTTCCTGAGTAATGAAGTGCCGATGGGAATTTACCTGGGGACCACAGGGCTGTTCCCTTCTCTGAGGACCGCAGTGGGCTGCTGCGAGCGGCTGTGTTCAGCACCCATCAACTGAGGGGCCTTTGCCTTTGAGAAGGACCGCGACGTGCCCTTTGTCACTGGAAAGGATACAGAGTGGGACAGCTGCTTTACTCTGCTTTCTTTACTTGATGTTAAAAATAATTGTTATTACTTTTTAATTTCACTTCAGGGCATTCTTTGGTATTCATATGTTTATGAGGAACCCTGTGGACAGGTTAAAGGAAAAAAGCTTGGGTAGCAAATTCTACCTGATGACTTCATAGAGTTTTCTTCTAAATACAATCTTAGTTTAAAGTATTTTGTACAATTATTTTGCTAGTCCTTTTTTTCCCAACTGCCAGTGGAAAAAAGAAATAAAATACCCCCATTAGAAGTTTCACTGGGTAAAGTGACTTAGTTTTCATCCCTTTATAGATGCTGCTCTACTGTTATTTTCATTCCTGATGATTTAATTTTGCAAGGTACTTCCTCTTTGCAGCATAGGTTTTACCTATTAGTGACACTGTTTTTGTAATTTCAGTACTCAGTAGTACATGTAAGTCATCTTGAAAACAAGTGTTTTAAGTGTAATGCACATTTCTAAATGCACATAGATACATTTGCTTCATTGTTAGTTTATTTCCTGATTCTTAGTCTTGCATGGGTAACATAGGGAGTAGAACACTGTGGACAGGGAGGACCTTGTTAACATTGCCAGACTTAGTTTTGACTTTTTCCTGTGGCTGCATGCAGACTCTTTATTGTCCGAGAGTCATGGCCAGGGGAATCCTGCAGTGAGTCCTCTAATTTTAGCAACCAAAGGAATCTCCATGCAACAGTTTTTGCATTGAAATTAAATTTTTCTTCTGTGTTGCTCAGGATTGTTCTTACAAATTCTGTTTTGGGAAAGAAAGTAAGAATTTTGCCACAGAGATCATGATATAGTTAATCACTTAGCTAACTTTCGCTGAGTTTACCTGGGCACCTTGAATGAAATGAAATAAAGATTACATCCTGTGTATGATCATGTTCCTATAATACTTTGTTTCCATCCCTCACAAAATACAATAGTGGAATGGCATTCGGCCTGTTCATTCTGTACAATGTATGTTTGAAAGCACTTAAAGATACAGAGATTCCAGAATAAGTCCTGGCAGAGCAAATTACGATTTTGTTGAGTTGCCTCAGTTTCCCCACATGAACTATGTGTATTGTATCATCTGGGAACTATGCAGGAGCGCTGAGTGTGACTCAAGTAATATTTGTACAAAGCTGGGGTAAGAGAAGGCATTAACTATAAGGCAGGTGCTTTCATCCAGGGGAAGAGTCTGGATTTTTGTCTTGTCTTGTCAGTTGTTCAAGACCAGTTAATTTTTTACAAATTTCAAAGTCCAGGAGTGACACGTTGTGAAGAATGAATGACCGCATAATTCCTACTTGCAAGACCTAATAGGAAGCTCTAACTATCCACTGTCAGCGTTCATTCTGATAAATGAATGGTGATGTATTATTCTGTATCCTTTGTGTTCTTGCCTTTAGGTGTTCATTTCAGTGATGGAAGGCAAAGTGCAGACACATGAAATAATTATACGGCAAGCTTGGCTGGAGCCTGTCAGTCTGTGTCAAGCTCCCTAGACTTCTTGAATCTCTATAAATTGTTGAGCTCTTTTGCTGATTGTTGCATTCAGTGTTTGGTGTTGAAATCAAATGTGCTCTAGAAATGGCAAAAAATACCCTATTGTTTTGATGTATCTTAAGTCAGAATTTAATATCTGTGTCCAAAATAGCACTATAAAACTGAGCTCCCCTCAAGCCAAAACCCAGACATTTCTACTTTCCTACTTTACATGCAGAACTTTCTTTCATTTTGGCTTTTGCATTTTGACAGTTGCTCAGCAAGGATGATGCTTTTGCTCATGACAAATTTCTGTGCACCTTGTGGACAAGTCTTATAAAAGAGCCTTTTGTGAAGGATAGAAAGACAAATCAAACTTGGATCTAAATTTGGGGCTAATCAGCTGTGTGGCGGGCTCATAGTTTGAAGACTCATAGTCATATCTAACAGTACTTTACCCTCATTATAAATAACACCGAAGTGAAAATATTTATTGCTTTAGCTTGCTTTTAATGGTTCAGTTTTAAGAAAAGGTGTGAGGCTGATTAGCCGTATGTTGTTGAGGGGTATTGCTAGCAAGTAACCCATAAACTTGAAAATTTAAGAAATAATACCTGTTTGGTAATTATTGATTTGGTGTTTCAGTTACTGAAGTGCAGTCTGTCCACTGAGTGCACCGAACAGCCTCTGTAGTTGTAATCCCTCCAGCTGCTCCTGCATGTTCATTCTTCAGGTGCCGCCTCTGCTAGTCCTCTGCCAACTGTAGCTTTTTGTAATTTTGTAGTCAAGCAGACTTTGATGGAACAGTCTGCTATGGCAGTGGGTACTTCAGACCCTCAACTCTGAATCCTCTTTGATTTCTAGTTGGAGACTGAGTTGGATGGGACCTCAGCAGGTTATCCAGTCCTGTTCAGAGATGGTCTCTTGTCACAGCTAGACCAGGTTAGCAATGACATTGCCCAGCTGAATCCTGAAAACCTCCAGGGATGGAGGACTACACTTGTAGCTATCATCAAGGCAGTTCACCTGCTTCTAAAGGTCTGGTTAATGCTGTTCCTGTTTAAAAACAGATCTGCTGAAAACCCACATACTGAATGTGACTCTGTGCTAAGGAGGGGATGGGGGGTGGCTGATGGTGGGAGAAGGCGGGTATTTTTAGGAAAAATACATTCAGTAGTAATGTAGGTTATAGTAGCCTGTTTAAAAAACCCAAACAAAACAACAACAAAAAACCCAGCAAGAAGCAGATGAATTAACTAAAAAGTGCTACAAGGAGGACTGCTTGGGATTTAAAATAATATTTGTATTATTTTTTTTTAATCTGAAATTTGGCTTAAATCAGTTCATATGATGATGCTTCTGTGATCCTTTCTGTTTTGAAAGTTGTTCTTTATTTAGACAAGGTTACTTCAACAATGTGATTTTACAGCAAAACAGATAAGCACATCTAATGCTATCTAATCTTAGGTATTTCTAAGGAAGTGAAATGAATTTCTTGACGTGACAGAGCAATGGTGGCTTTTGCATGCCACTTGTACAATGAGCTTGTTGACAGAAAATGCCAGGTAGAACTATTTTTACATGTGAGTATGCTTTTAAAATGAAAATGTATTTTCAGTGCAAAGATAGCAACTTTAACACCACAGACAGAAAATCAATTACAATTTTTGCTAGTACAGCTAAAATATTATCTGCTGCTACTAATTTCTTTTTGTTGTTCCACAATTGCTGCCTTCCCTCTGGTTTTTATTAAGTCATCAATGGGGACAGAAATTCTGATATTGAAGCCTAATATTCTTCTTTCTTTCCTGCTATGTACTTGTGCATCTGTCTGCAGTATCATGATTGAATCATCTGTATGTATGCTTGTATGTATTTAAGCCACTTAATTTTTATTGTCTTGGGCATCATCCTCTGCCAGCCAGGTCTTATGCAAATGAACCAGTTTGCCTTTGTTATTAATTGCTTTGCTAAAGTGTTAGTATATACTGGATCTTAAAGATCTGCGTTTTGCAAATCTCTCTAATACCTTCTGCTGGAGTTGTTCACCACACATCTTAAAATGTGGGTGTAAACAAGCTACACAGAGAAATTCGTTGCTGGATGGCCCTTAGTTCCAGGTATTTCCTTATCTGTTAACTTGTTCTGGTTGGTTCATTCAGAGAATTTCAAGAAAGGGGTTTTCTCTCTTGCATAAGCTCTGTCCAGATAGTTGAGTCCATTCCCATCTCCTGAATGTGAAGGATAGGATATATTGAGAAAAAATCAGCTCTGATTTGAGTGTAGAGCCTCTGTGTCAATTAGCACTGAGTTAATGTGGCACGTGAGGGTGGGAAGTGCTACTTGACTGCCCTGTGATACTGGGAGATGTGTGTACACACACGGATTTAAGCTAATGTTTTAGGGTTTGGGTTTTTTTTTTAAGCCCTCGAAAATAGTAAAATGAACCCTTTGCCCATATTTTCTGTCTTTTGCTGTTACAGACTTCTCGGTAGGTGCAGCTTACAAAGAAGCCTGTTTTTGCTATAATGGGATGGGTTGCAGAAAGTCAAAGTAGCGCACCTCTTGGTAGTGCAGCTGAGGATGTAACTGCATTTAATTTGTTTTCAGTCAGGCTTTCTTTTTCTGCTTTCCCCTTTTCATGCCTCCTTTTCGGAGATGATGTACAATGTTTGTCTCGTGTCTTTTGTCAAATAGTTATACAATACAATCAATGGCTAATATTTTTGTCTCCTTTTTAAAAATACCTGTGAAGTGCTATTAAGAATGTGTCTGACATTAGATCAATGCAAGTGTTTTGAGTCTACAGAACACTTGCATCATTGCAATTAGGCAAAAAGTGAAGGAGATTAAACAATTCAAATACAGGAATGCATGTCAATACAGTGAGTGCAAAGTGAGCATGAATGGAGAGATCCCTTGGAACATCTGCAAATTCACTGATGTTTAGAAAAATAACTGCAGGACAGTCTTTTGAGGTGATAGACACGATTTGGTAATACTTTATCTGTTTCTGGAAAGGATCCGCTTCAACCGGTTGACTCTCAGTAGCCTACATGTTAGATAATTAATCGTATAATTTGCTGTCTTGTAACTAGGTGAACCCGCATCCTGGTAGTGGCATGAATTTGAGATAACGGTTTCCTAACGATCGAAATAGCTGTAATAGCCCCGGCCCTCATGGTTGACTTCAGCTCTCCTCTGGTTGCCTTTAGAAAAATCTTTGATATAAGGTTACAGGTAGTGAAAGTTCTGTCTGCTAATACAGGTAGTTTGCACCTGTATGTATTGATATAGCTAAGTCTCATTCTCTTCTTTATACAGCATATTTCATTAAAACGCCGTACTACAATAATACATTGGTATATGTTGTAAATGTTTGATATCGAACTATTTTGTAACTTACTCTGTGATGAAGCAGAGTTTGTTGTTTTTTGTTTTTTAATTGGATATGTTTCTTTGTTTATGCTATCATCAGACCTTTTCCTAGGAAAATACAGAGCTCTCTGGGTGCAATACTTCAGAAGACTTGCCTAGAGAGTTTTTAAGCAAAAAAAGTGATTGAACTCTTTTTCACAAGAAACCTTTAAGCTTGGACAGTGTAACTGTGAATGTAAACAGCCATCTCAAGAAAAGAAAAAATACAAAGTGAATTTAAAACAAAACCCCCGAAAGTAACCTTGCCTTAAAATACACTATCATTTATGTTCATATTTAAAATTTTGTCTGTGTGCAGGGAATGTCTTCAGTCCGTGTAAAAATCTAATTAAATCTTCTCATGGTAGTGATTCATAGCTGACCCTCTTTTTATTGGAGCATCTTATTAGAATAATAAACCACTCCCTGCTGGGAGACACTGTCATTGACAGACAGGCGAGACAGGCTGCTGATTAGAAAAGGTTGATCAGTCTGGTATTGTCTTCAGAGTCTGCAAGAAATCTTTTATTGTCCCTTTTGTAGCAGAACTTCTGAGATGCTCTTTGGCAGAGTCTGAGTTCTTGCTTGTGACCATGTACGCGCGCATCCAGTGGTGGATCATTTCATGTCACTCATTCACATTGCAGTGGGCAGTCTGTCTTTTTGTGTTCCTTTTTCTTTTTAATTAAGGACTGTGAACACATAGAGACTGTTCCTGTTTTAATTTGTACCTATTTACTGTTGGAAATTATGTGACGATTTGGAATTTCTTTACTTTGGGTAACCAACTTAAAAGTCTTCAAAGGAATTTGCCTTTTACAAGTTTTGAACTCGATATTTATGAAGTGGATGCTCAGAATTAGCAAAACGTATCTAGGAACAAAGCTGGGCAGTGTTAATAATCATGTTTGTATTTACCTAAGGAGATCTTCATTCCTTGTTTTTCACTTGAGCAGTTTTCTCTGTTAGTGTACTTAAATGAACAGAATTGTATTATTTTTTAATAGGCTTCATGTTTCTCCCTGATGGCACCAGACACAGTAGTGCTGAAGGAGTTATTCTGCTTTACATATATTTGGCATAAAAGCTGTTTCGTGTGTTGTTTTTTAGGGAAGCTCTGCAGGTGAAGTGATGCAGGTGTAAGAATATACTCGTGGGCAGAACTGTATGGGCTTGCCATGGTGGTGCTTTGGCTTTAGCCCAGGTTTCAGCCCTGTGAAGTACTTTAAACTCTGCTCTGCCTGTTCCACGCGGGGGAGGAACACAGGCAAAGCGGAGACTCCAGCGTTTAAAAACCCACGGTGAACATAAAGCTTGTCTAATCTCCGCTGTGGTTGCACCTGATCCTTGTGTGTGAAAGGAAATAACAAATGAGAGGGAACCTGATTACAAGAGTGGGAAGATGGCCAGAAAGGTGCAGCAAGTTTCTGCAGTCACTTTGCCGAGGTGTCTGGACTGTGTTTGGCAAGTCCAAGACTAACTGCCATGATAAGCCCCTTCCTTTAACCAACTCTGTTAAGAGAAATTGGTTTGGGTTTTGGTTTTTGTTGTTTTTTGTTGTTTTTTGTTTTGGGGTTGTTTTTTTTTCCAGAAAATTTGCTTAAGGGAATTAGCCCTCCTCCCCCACACTGACTTTCAGCGGAAGCCATGCAATTAATTTCCATGAGCCCTATAAAAAATCCCAACCGAAGGAACAGCTTGTCATGTTGGAGGCAGAAGTGATGAAAGTGTATTTTTTAGAAAATAATATTTTGAAGGGCTTCTCTCCAAAGTGTTTATGCTGGGAGAGTCTTGAGTTTATAAATGCCTAATTGTACTTGTTATATGCAGTTTTCATACTGGATTGTCAAGATGACCTTGAGGGAGTTTTTTGATAAACCTCTGAGTTTTAAGATAGATTTTTATCTCTGTAGTATCACAGGCAGATCGAAATACTTGGTCAGAGCATAATCCTGAAGAGAAGAAAATCAGGATTAATTATGACATTCCCTCAAGAATATTTAAAGTAGGTGATCACAAAAGTTGAAATGGGTTTTTGGTAAAAGTTTCTGTAATAAATCGCACTGGGCTGTACAAGCGATCATTTGTTACAGTATCTCATCTTTTCTGTTTCCTTCACCTTTATCTCCCTCTTAATTACAGAAGAACAAATTGATCTTAAGTGTCCTTAAAGGCTGATATCAAGTATTCCAAGTACCCTTAGAACTAGTGCTAGTTCTTGTCTTTTTGCCATAGTTTATAATTTTAATAAAGCACTAGATCTTGAAGTGGATGCTCTTTTTGAGTGACTGCTTGAAGTCTATTGGTGAAGCGTAAAATCTGAGTCTTTGATTCCTAGTCCTATGTATTTCAACATGTTTTTCTGTAAGAGTAACATAATTTTAAAGGAAAAAAATTAGAAATATGATAATACGACACTGAGGGCTTGAATGCAATGACAGAGGCCGTATTTTTAACGCCTTCATGTCTATGATGAGGGTTTTTTGGTTGTGCTTTTTCTCTTCCCTAATTTTCTCCTTCAGGCACTTCTGTTATTTAAACACGTGTCGTGGTTTAACCTCGGTGCGAAACCAAGTTCCAGGCAGCCACTTGCTTGCTCCCCTCCACCTAGAGGAATGGGGAGGAGAATGGGGAAAGAATGCAAAACTTGAGGGTTGAGATAAGAACAATTAAATAATTAAAACAAAATAGGAGGAAACCCCCAAAACAATAGTAATAATATCAACAATTATAATGAAAAGGAGGGAGAGGGGAAGAATAAAATCCAAAGGGAAAGGAGAAAAAAACCTAAGTGATGTGCAGTACAGTTGCTTGCCACCCACTGACTGATGCTCAACCAGTCCCTCAGTAGCAATGATCTGGCCTCGGCCAGCTCCCCCCCAGTTTATATACTGACCATGATGTCCTATGGTGTGGAATATCCCTTTAGCTAGTTCGGGTCAGCTCTCCTGGCTGTGTCCCCTTCCAGTTTCTTGTGCCCTTCCAGCCTTCTCACTGCCAAGGCCTAACAAGCTGAAAAGTCCTTGACTTAGTATATACCCAGCAACAACCAAAACAATCAGTGTGGTATCAACATTGTTCTCATACCAAATCCAAAACAGCACTGTACCAGCTACTAAGAAGAGAAATAACTCTACCCCAGCTGAAACCAGGACACTGTTTAGATGTTAGCATGGTTACGAGCTTGAGAAATCTTGCAAAATACGCAAGAGCCTGGTGCAGGTTGTAGGGTAATAGCACTGCACTTAGCTTGGATCTGTAGGAATGAAGCTATTTTGCGTAGAAGCTGAATGTCTTCATCCCAGTAGGTTCTAACAGGACATGAAACATTAGATATGATAGTGTTAATAACTGTACAACATCACACACCCTACATGCATTAAATAACGAAGGCTGAACCTCTGATACGTGTGCTGATGCTATGTGGATGCAGATGTGGCAGGGATGATAAGTTACTGTGTTTTTAGGTGAAGTTAAAAGAAACATATGGTAAGGATGAGAAATTCCAGCAAGACAGGTTTTCAGAGTGCTGATCCATTGCAAATTTAAATAATGTTTTAAAACCACATGATACTGCCTGCAAACCATCAGAGTGTGAGTTAAGTAGGGGATGCTTTTTTTTAAAGGCAGAAAATGTCAGGGCTTTGGTAACTTAACTGATACAAACAAAACCTGTCTTATGAAATGGTCAACTCTGCTCTCCTGTTCTGGTATCTTAGCCATTCTCCAGAGGGTTATAGCCTTAATCCTCCTGTCCTTCCTCCCATCTTCTGGAAATCATGTTGCCTTCAGTAAGTTCTGGGACTTGATGTGCCTAACATAAATGTTCAGAAGGATCTCTTCCTTTCAGCGGTGTTTGTCCTATGGTCAAGCATAGTGTCTAAAAAGGTCTAACTGTGCACAACATGCTATGTTTCCTGTTCATCAGTTTCTCCACCCAAAGGTAAAATCTCACAGCTTTTGATAGGAACAGAATACATGATAGGTATCATGCATCATCTGTTGCTTTTCATAAAAGGAGGTAAGTACTGCCATTTCTTCTCTGTTGAGGGAGAAATAAAACACAAAGAAAGTAAGTGAGAAGACTTTGCTATTCAAGTAATTCTTCAGTAGCAGAGCTGAAAATAACATCAAGTACTGAAATCTAGTTTTGTAAGACTGAATTCAGGAACGACGGCGTGGAGTAATGTGCCGTGTCGGGATCGTGTCGGGCAGTCTGCCCGCACAGTGGGACCTTTCCCACCTGCAGGGAGCCCCATTTACTTTGTTGGGAATCTGGCTGGGCAGGCAGGCTGAAAACCAGCCCATCGCATCTTTTCTGGAAGCAGGGCTGAATTTGGTGTGTTATTTTGAGGCCTTTGTCAAAGCGCTGTCTGGTATTTACTGAACATCAGCATGTCAGCCTTTAATCCTCTCTCCCTTGCTGTGATTGACTAGCGAGTGCAGGAGCCGTGGTTTCACCTCCTGGTGCAGACCCAAGCAACCTCGTATGATCTCTGCTGAACCACAGGTAATGGAGAAGGTGGGGATTATTCATCCCTGAAACCCCATGGGGGAGAACTGCGTGTAGCTTGTGCAAACATTTTGTTTTATTTTATTTTCTAAAGGCTAGCTGGGTCTCTTGGCTTGAGTTTCTCCTGAGGACTTTTGGCACAGATTTACTGTATGGAAATGTGTGTGCGTGTGCAAATTAGGCTAACAGGTGGGGCACAAATTGCTTGACAATTTAGGAGTAGTTCAAGAACCATCTTTGTAGATGAACACTGATGAAATATTCTCATTCTCCTCCAGGCCCCTGAAAGTTACTGTTGCTAGCATTTGCTGTTGGGCTTTAGAGCAACATCCAGTTTCATGAAAATGTGGAAATACGAACGATACATGTGTGCTGTGAGGTCTTGCTTCTGAAATTCTGTTTTTCCTGTCGAGGTATGAATAAAGGAGTTAATGTTTTCCATAAAGCACAGACTAGTAACAGGCTCAGACAAGATCCTGGTGATGACTGTAAAGTAGATGCATGCTTGTTTTGTTAACCAGCTTTCACACAATCTAATATCCATGTTCCTCTCTTGATTATTGCTATGAATTAAAAGCATTTTGAAGAATGTTCCACATAAGTACAAAGAAAGTTATTTCAACAGTCTAATAAAATATCTATGGGAATTTGATTGCAAGGTCTCTATTTGCAATTTGAACTTTTCTTTATTAAAGTTACGCTGTTTAAGGTGGTGCACTGGAATTTGATACTGCGAGCAGATGTCTTTTCGCTCTGTCTTAAAAACCAATCTATGCAGTGACAGCATGTGTTTTCAGAATGCATTAAAGAGGTGTTCATATTTAATGTAGACATGCAGATGTCCAGAGACTGAGTCAGGGGCAGGTTTGCATTTTCATAAGCATTCAGCATGAGAACCTGCATGCATTTGTGCCATCACTGTCAGCTTGTACCTTTGAGGACATTCCTTGCAGATTTACACCACATCACTTGTCAGTAGATTCACAATAGCACTGAAGAACTCAGAATTGTTTTTGTTGTATAAACAATAGAATAACACTTTTTATCATAAAACAATACTTTATTGTTGTAATAGGATGACTCCAGTGTTCAGTATTCCTGGCCCATGATGCATGGTCCCAGCAGGAGTTGTGCTGGAACACAGTGTGTGCAGCCACTCAGGGAGCTGAATCATGAAACCGGTTTAGATTTAAACTAATACATTTTTCTTCTTTTTTTTTTTCTACTTTTTTTTTTTTTTTAAAGCCAGATCAGTTGTGTGATCCAGCTCTTCAGCACAGCACAGTTGAGGGGGCTGTATGCTGCAGCATGCGGGAGGGATGTGTCAGTGCCTTATGTCACTATTGGTGCTGAAGACTGAACATTGTTGAATCACAGCCTCAGGTTTCTAAACGTCTTTGTAAATTCAACCTTAAACACTCTGTCTTGGCTCCTAGAGAACTGTCCAAATGACTTCACATGCATCCTTAAGCGCTGTACCAGGTTTGGCCTTTTGTGAGTGAGAAGTGCAGATGGTTAAGTGTTTGATACAGCTATATGTGCATATGCTTTTGAAGCAGACCACCCTGTGTTTATATGTAAACACTTCTAGACTATTTAGGCATATAACTTAATCTTTTGCATCCACTCAATAATGAAATGTATTTCCTCTATGACCAAAATAACATCCATAGCAAAGTTGAACACAAGCTGACTTGCAAGAATAAGTGGAAATCTGTCTCCTTTCAGGTTTGGAGTTTAATCTTTCAGCGCTTTCGGGTTCATGTTGTCTCACTTCTCTGCAGGATGGAGTGAAGTTGGTATGAATCTTAGCAAATTCGTTTGTTAGGACCTTTGTTCAAGGTATCTTGGCAATACAATCCACACGTTCTGGCTTGCATCTTTCCACACCTGTGGGTTCCTGTTACCGAGACACTCCACGGCCGAAACTCCCTTGTACCGCTCATATGTTGTAGCCCCAAGATTGAAGAACTGTGTATAACTCAAGAGAAGACTCAAGTTTGTCCCTTCGGCCCTCAGCTTATCTCATGGTCGTTAGGAGTCAGTTATTTGAAAGAGGCAACATTTTTTCTTCATAATGTGTTGTGAATAAAGATTTTACAGCGGGAACAGAGGCATTTAAGGAGTAGAAGAGACAGAGTTAGTGTGCAGAGGAGAAGGGAACAGAAGGAAAGGTGAGCCAGGAGGAGTCTGGCTGGAGTCTTCCACCAACAGAAACTTTGAAATTGCGTGAGAAGAAACAGGAAGCTTCTGAAACAGTTTGTTCAGAGAGGACAAGAAGACAGTGTTAACTGTAAGAGAAGACAGCCTGGCAAGGAAGCTTGTAGTTGGCGAAGTTGGTCAAAACAAGCAAGAGATTTCAGTACTGGACCCAGGAAACTGGAGCATTGTTATAGAAGATCTACAGAAGAAAAGAGTAAGAGCCTAAATTAATGATTAAAAAATCCCAGTAAAACCTGTGGAATGTGAGGAAAGAGGCAGAGACTTGCAGGATTGATGTGTAGATGTCATGGTTTGTGCCAGCTGTCTGATTTAGTCTTGAGGCTTTAAGACACTTTCTCAGCGTGAGAGTTGTTGAATTTCTTTTCACAGTCTTCCTTGCTTATCCAAGCAGGAAGTGTCATTGCACAAAAGCTGGCAGAGGTCACCGTTTCAATAACTATTGTTAACTGATGCTTCTGAAAAGCCTTCTATCAACTTGAATTTGCTACCTGCAGAGATTTGCTCAGCAGGTAGCTGAAGCAGATTAAAACTTTAATTCACTGATTAATAAATCATCCTAGAACTGTGAATACCTTGTATGTTTTCAAAAAATACTTATCTAATCAGGTTGCCTGGAAATTATTTAGGCTCTTTAGAAAATCTGTAATATTTAAAATTCTGCCACTGCTAAAAGCTGTAAATAATATATTGAGCCTGGTTCTGCGAAAAATAGCTGTTGCCTAGGTCTTGGTAGAGTGCAGGCAAGCTCTTTGCACTGATGCCTTCATTAGCAAACACTGCATATGCTAGTAAGAGTCTGCAGGGCCAGCCCATGTTTCTGAAATACCAGACATGTGAAAAGAAATTATTAGCTGTGTTGAAAATAGTAACTGGAAAAAAAAAAATAAAATCTGGGAGCATGTAAATACTGTGCTAGTAAGTGAGAGAATCTGTGGAGAGTTTCCCCTGTGTTGTCCAGAATATCATGAATCCACATTCCAACAGAATCGTAGAGTTTCTCTTCATCTCATATCTGGTGTTTTCCACTGAGTAAATAAGGAGGAGTATGCTCTTTTATATTACAAATGTGTATTTTCCCCCCTCTCTCCTCTGTCTCCCCAAGATCATTTTAGCAAATATCTTCTTTCTTCTGAAAGACCTCCTCAAAAATTATTATTAATATCTATATTTCTAAATCTTGGTAAATGTCTTTAAATTGTTGTATTGAGTGGAAAAATGAACAGCATGCAAGTTAAACACTGTGTGGGATAAATGCTATTTAAATCTTGTCTAAGCTGTTAAACATCACACTAACATTGGATTGCTGGATCTAATCCAGTAAAAATAGAAAAAAAAAAAAAAAAAAAAAAAAGAGAGGTCACATTAGAGAACTAAGCCATCTGTCCAGTGTGGAACTGGAAGGCATTTATAATGAATTACTTTTCTGTATTACTGTCTTTTGGGGGGCCTTTACATGAATCGAAGAGATGTTATGAGACCATTTATCTACCAAGATGGTTCCTGAATTATTTCTACCTTGTCAACCTGATGTTTTAGTCTGAAACTTCTCATTTAGCATTTTGCATAACCATTTAGTCTCTTATAAACAGTATTTTTGAACTGGCTTCAAAAATGGTTTCTGTCAGTTCCAGGCATTGTTCGTCTAACAGGGACTAAAGGATTTATGTACACGCTTACTGGCACGATGGCAGAGAGATTTTTCAAAGAATCTCTGTTGCTTTATTCTAATGTTGATTTTTTTTTTTTTGTATGTTCATAACAAGACCTCATTTGGAGTGTAACATTTTGCATTAACTTTGGTTTTTGCTAATATGCATGAAGTAGATTGTTGTGGTTTGACTTTTGCAGTATTAATATAGCATGTTTGTAGAAAAAAGGTATTCTACTACGTTAAAATGAAAATAACGATTTATAGGGTTGACAGCTTTGGAGAGAATCTGATATCAGATCTGATCTTACTGGCTGGTTCAGTTGCACATTGAGATGCATAGCCCTGAATGATACTATTATTATTTTTTCAAATAAAGATTTTTCTTTCAAAAATACAATTTGAAATCCTCCTTAAAAATCATGAATCTGTGTCATGAAGGAGAGAAAGAAGAGAAAAAATGGGAGAGGAAAGTTGGTACAAGCCTGCTATTGAAGCTTCTTTAAATATCCTCCCTCCGAGCAGTAAAATTACATTAGCAAAATTGCTTTAGTACTTGATGTGATTTAATGGTCGGAAGTCCTGTTGGTCCAGTTTGTCACTCTTTTCTGACTGGGCTGCGTACAGATCTGGATTAGGACGCAGGTGTCGATGAAATTTCTTGAAGCTTTTTTGAATAGAATGGGTCTAACTTAGGATGTTGCAATTATAAGGTGTTAATGTATCGCCTTTTGAGGCCTAGAAGAATAAGTAAGACAAATTCTGTCTATAAAGAGTTTAGGTACCGTGCTGTAATTGAATGTGGGGTTACTGGGTGTGACCTTTAGTGGACTTTTTGAGCATCCTTCGCATGATAAAGAAGCAGTGGGGAGGGAGTTTGTCTAGACATTGTATTCAGCCCTTCGTAGGTGGAACAATGCCTGTTCTAGGACAAGAAGAGAAGCTACCGCCACATAATTTCAGCTTGTATTCAATTCTGAGAATTCCGTGAATTTTTTTTCTTAACATTAAGATATGCCAAATGTTGAGCAAATCTATTTCCATTTACTGTTCCCCGCTTTGAGTTATTTCTTCTGGGTTTGTAAATGCTTGTTCCAACCAGCATCTTTTGTAAGTAGGAGAAAACTGAGACGTGGTAAGTACATTAAAAGTTAGAAGTGCTTATTGGCAAAGTAAAATTAGACTTTCCTTAAGTGCCATGCTTCTCCAAGACAGCGTAAGAGGTTCTGTAGCATAAATAGGAACTATCATATTTTTGAGCTACAACTGATTGGACAGAGATGTGTAGATTGTGACTCTGCTTATTTTGGCACTAAATTAATGTATTTCAGTTCTGCAAAGTAAGTTCCAGACAGCAGCTTTTTCTCTGACCCTCCTTCCAGACAGCCTCAAGAGTGCACTTTATCTTGTCTTTATCATATGTTCTTCAGTTTTCTCTGAAGTCATCACCAGTTACACTTTTACATTACTTTGCTGCATCTGATTTATCATATCCATCCCTTTGCAAGATGTTTTACCAGATGTCCTCTCTGAAGGGCATATCTATAGAAGAATTTTGCCTTGGATTAGGTTGTTTGTCATTTCATATTTGAGGCTGCCATGTAGTCAGGCTAATTTAGTAATTATATATGCATCTTTGAAGAATCCTTCTGTTCTGATAAGTCCTTGTGAAGCCCTGATGTCCACTTGAAAAAAGGCAAAGGGGCAAAACAGTGATATGTACATTGATGCTCTTTTATCTATCGGTGTTGGATATTCTCTGACATCCTTTTGACTGCAAAGAGAAGAAAAAGGCTACCGGTGTTGGGTGGTCCTGGTAGAATTGCTGAACCTCGCCAAAGGAAAATGCTATATTTCCTTAAATATGTGGCTTAAATTTTTTTTTTTGTCAGCTGACCTATGAAGAGTGGTACAAAATTAACAGGCTTCTAAGTTCCGAAGTATCGTAGTAACTAATCTTTAAGTTCTTTCTAGAAGTTGGTTAATACAAACCAGAAGATTTATATTTTACTGTATGGATGATTTCACTTAAAGGACTGGCTTGTGATGAGCTTCCTGTGAATTCCCTGTTCTGTTTTACATTGCTCTGGTAGTACAGGGTGACAGTTGGGTTTGGGTCAAGTTTTAAGGCATGTGATCAGGACAAGTTTTACATTTAAAAAATAATCATATCTAAGAAAGAGTTGAAAAATTGATTAACTTCAGCCAGCCTGGATCACATTTTCAAAGGGTAAATCTGCATGTCCACAGGGATTTTTCAAAAGGACCTAAGCAGATTAAATGCCCAAGTCCAACTGTTGGTTATATGATTTTAAAATAACTTGATTTTTCCTTCCTTAATGCCTATAGACTATTTCAGTGTCTTGTTTTATGCAGCTTCATCTTTTCTTTGTTTTTGATTTCTTATTGCCCCAAACTTGGAAAACTAGAGATGTTATGCAATAATCTGTGTCATAGCATGCAAGGCTATAAGACACATCCCTAACCACAAAATAATCAAGAAACACGGAATCTTTCCTTGCCTGTTTCACAATCAGTTGTCTCTGTTCACGCACAAGCAATAGCTGAAATTATTTGCAGAGCCTGGAGTAATTGCATTTACGGAATAGTATAAAGTCTCATGCTATATAAAAAAAGTATAGGATTCAGTAATGTTTAAAATTAGTTAGGTGCGTACTGTCAATGTGTAGCTTACTCATCCTGAAGCTCTGTCTTACGCGTCTGCTCTTCCACTGTGCTAAGGAAGTTCTTGGCTTATGGATGTTTTGACTTTGCTTATCAGCAAGCAAGCTGTTAATGAGTCATTCAAGTGAATGGGAAAACTTTTTTCTGCACAAGAAGTGCGGATTAAGATTTTTATGCAAAATTGTCATAACTAATTTCATTCTTTTGTTGCTTTCAAAAGTGGGTTGACTTTACCAGCCATGTAAGTTTAGCTTCCTTGATATTATTTTATTTTTTCTGATGATTTTTAATCCTTTGCAAAATAGCAATTGGAGCGTAGCACCCTCCGTTTTTCAGAGGGGAGGGATAACAACTAACAGTAGAACAGAATAACTTTGAAGAGCAAGAATTTAACTTTTTTTGCCTTTATTTAAACAGGTTACAGGGAAATAACTAGATGTTTTCAGTTCTACTGTTATTCTGAGTGGGGCAACCAGTTTTTCCAAAACTGTTTCTTCAGAGCCCATAGGTTAGCATGGGAAGAGTTTAATCGATAAACTCGTTCATGGATCTGATCAAGTGGCAGAGTTTGTAGATGCGGCTGATAACAAGGCAGTAGTGCTCCTCCCTTCTGCATGCTTCGGGAGAACTGGAAAGTAGTATGGGAGGAGGAATTAATGCACAGATGATACAGACTGTCACATAAACTGCTACACTGCGCATTTCAATGTGTCCAGGGGAACGGCTGAAGGATGTGACACATGCCCATGGGATGGGGCGGTGTGTCCTGGGAAACAAGGTCCCCGAAAGGAAGTTTTCACTGTTAATGGACATCAGCTCTTAACATGATACCAGGAACCCAGACAACCATATGCCAGCTTGCCGTGGCTCACATAAGTAGAGGGATCATACCCAGCAGAAAGGATGTTATTTTACCTCTGTGTTTGACCACCCTGGAGGAACTCCTGGAATGTACTGGCCAATTTCAGTGTCACCGGTGCATGAAATAAAGCGGAAGGATTCAGAACAAACCCCCCCTAAGAACAGTCTGAAGACTTTGATAAAACGTGTATCTGTTTAGTTTATCAGAGAGAGAGAGTGAGTGAGAAGGTGACATGCTGTGAATTCCTACACTGGACAAGGAATTTTGATAAGGTATCCTTTGACTCCTAGAGGGGTATAGCAATACGGTGGCAGGAGTTTGAGGCTGACAGACTTGGACTAAAAATTGAGTGCATCTTTTTAGGGGAAAAGTAATTTTCAAATCAACTTACATGGGGCTTTGGTTTGTTTCCTCTTATCCGTAACTTTCTGAGTTATGCTTGCATGCGTTTTTGAAGAATATGCAGATACCAAAGAGAAGTTAATTCAGGAAAGTCCTGTGGACCTTGGTAAAACGGAGCATAATCTGAGTCTGTGACAAAGAGCATGTGTGTTCATTCTGTTGTTTTGGTTTGTTTGGTAGATACGTTGATGATGTGATCAATCGAATTGACAGGATGTTCCCTGAAATGTCTATCCAGCTATCCCGGCCAAATGGAACCTCTGCGATGCTTCTGGTAAGTTGGATCCTTTAATCTGTTGAGATCGATTTCTTAACAGATTGAATTACTGTTTCTAAAATGCAGGTTATTAAAGATAAAGGGGCTCTTCCCCAGAAACATGCTGTTCTTCATTTGTCACAGCAATTTAGGATCTTTCTTGCTCTTAGGTAAATGAGTGATGAACAAAATTTCACCTTTAAATGAAAGATCTATTACTTTTTATTGTTAAATGTGATTGTAGAAATATGAGCGCAAACTCAGATGTTCACTGTGTTTTTCCACAGTCTTGGCAATGAGTGAGTCTTAATCATGATAATTAAAAAGGAAAAGAGTGGTAGGAGGCAGAAAAGGAGGAGGAAACCAATATGATTTAAATTTGTTCAAATTGTTCTTGGGTCAGTGAATTTCTGTTCTGTGATGAAGTCAAGAATTTGCCTTCAAAGTAAACGAACAGTAAAGGCTGGATTAGAGATAAACAAGTCCAATACATTTGACTTATTTCTGCCTGACCAAGCAAGATTTCATTCCAGAAGAACCTGTTGTTCACATCAATTTTCACAGGCAGCTGTTGTGCTTATAGCAAGAGAAGACGTTAAAGCTTTTACTTTTACGACGGCAACATGGAAGTGGAGTGTGTAGCGTGGCAGTTTTCCTCTAGGAGGGTGAAAGGCAGAAGTCACGTCTTTTGCCAAAGTTTAAATAAAACTCGAAATACACTGTATACCCAGGTCAAGAGCTGAGACCAGACAGATCAGTCTTTTCCATCTTGGTTTTCTCATAGCACTTCCTCTTATTTTTTCCTTTCTCACTTAGACTATTACAACAGGCTTGGGTGTAGTGTACACGTGTGTATATTTCTTGTTCCCAAGAAAATGGTAAAATTAATCTGAAAATCAGATATTTTGTCAAAACAAAATTGTTGAGTCAATATAAGTCAATGTTAATATTGGTGCTTAGATTTTTATATTGCTTTTAGAGTTTTTTGACTTTAAACTACTATTATGGTTAGATTTTTGTCTGTATTTTTCAAAGGTTCTGTTAATTTTAGTCAGTATAGCTGTGATTCTGTTTAGTTTTAATTAATCAACTCTCTAGCATCCCATTATTAACTTTCTTTGAACAGCCCCAAATTTGCAAGAGATTAACTGAGTCAGAGGTTAAAATAAACAGCTGGCATTAAAACGTAATCTGCAATTGTTGGATTCACCAAGTGGAACAATATATTCCAGAAAAGAATTGAGTTCATCAGTGCAGTCTTAAGAGGTTATAAGTCTCGGAAGCTTTTGCATTTCCTCTTAAGCTGACTTTATAACTGTTTTACTGTAGAAAAATGTCTGGTTTTATTTCCTTACTTTGAAACCCCTTCCCTACTCTCAGAGCCCCTCTTTGCATGTAGTAAGTACCTTCCGCTTCTAATGGCTTTTTGAGGTCAGAAAATAGATGATGCTTTTTGAGATTCAGGCACAGTTATGAAATTAGGTAAATTACCTTGGATGTAATGATAAGGAGTAAGGTGGGGTGGAAGGGTGGTCACTGTAGAAGAAGCCCCTTTTACAGCAGTAGTTGTTTAGTGAATTCCATGTTGTAGTTGCTCTAAATCAAGGACATTATTGTTGCTGCAAGATAGCATCCCTGTATTGAACCACTGGTATGCATATTTTCCTTGGATCAGAGATCAAAAAGATTGTTTTTAAAGTATTTTTGTATGTGATTGTGTGATTGGTTTATCATTTTTTCTTCTAGGCAGGTTTTCCCTCTTTCCCATCTGTCTCAGTTGATGTTGCCAATATGGCACTTTCCATCTGGCCCTGACTGCTACAAAAGCTTTTGCTGTTTTCAGCCACAAATCAGTCAGTGGAAGGTGCTGCAGGACAGGCAGTGTGAAGAGCACCTCCCCCAGAAGAAGGGAGGTTTCTTCAATACTTGTGATTTCTCACTCTGAACTTCACTCAAGTTAGATTTGGAGTTGCTCCCTGGCGGCAGCATGGTTTACCACAATACCAAAGGAGTTCAGATAATGCTTACTTTATTTAAAAATATTTCACAACCATACTGTGTGCCCAGAGTTAATTAACGGTATTATCTCAACCATTTTCATCCTTTCACTGTTCGTGTCATACTTGCTGTTGCTTATGAAGATCTTTTGACACAGAGGTCTGTCTGTTATATTAAAACCACTTTAAACTCAATCATTCCATTTACCAGAAAAAACATGTGTTTGTCTTCAAAGGCACTGGTAAGCACTACATATATTTTAAGAATGTGCAAATGATTGGAAGGAGATGGGGAAGAAGGGAAAAGGGGAGTGCCTGTGAGATTTTTTTTGAAGTTTCAGAATAGCTGGAGACTTTGCCAAACACAGCATCTTTAGGGCTAAAGACCTAATACAGAAAGTTTCAGCCCCAGACTCTACAATTTCATGTGCACATGGAAATCGGCATATGTCCTTAGCTGTAGAGGTGGGACTGTCATGGGCTCAGATTCATCCAGTGTTTCAAGAGGAATAATTAGGAGCTGTGTGAGCCTGCTGGTCAAAATTGTCTAGCAAGTAACCTTTGTGTTGAGCTGGGTTCTCCTTAACTGGGGTACAGCTCTCCCATTAGCTGAGAACTTTAAGGAAAAAGCAAAAGAAACTATTCCTGAGAGCATGAATGCTGTGTCTTGAAAGGTTGCTGCCTCCTGGTCCTTTGAGGTTGCTACTTCCTCCAGACAATAAGGAGGGGGGTTTATGCTTTAGATTTATACACAGCAATTGTACCTCATTAGTCTGGATTTATGCTACACAGACCAAACACATAAATAATTGATACCTTTCAGAGCTGTGTGAAATCCTCCACTGATTTTAAAAGCAGTTTATCATGGCATTTCAAGGTGCTGTTTAATCCCAATCTTCACTAGTGATTTTTCAATTAATCTTTTAATCGCACTATGCATGAAAAAGACTAAACATAGACTTATATCAGCTTTAATAACAGTGTTACGCAAAATTAATTTCCAGCAGCAGCAGAGGGAACTGCAGACTCCTTAAGGTTCTTGTGAGATTTTGTTGGTCAAATGCCAGGAATTGTAAATAACATAAACCTCATCTTGTATCTTAAGAAAACACAAACTGATTTTTAAATAATGAAAAATACCTAGATTTTTGCGCTTTTTTTGAATGATAGTTGCATTCCTAGAAATACATTATTTTTCCAATAAAATAATTTGATGGTGTGATTATTATGTGATTGTTTCACACACCTTGTTTCCATTATCAAAACTCAGAATATTTTTTTTCTGTGAAACAATTCCTGTGTACAATTCATTCATTTGTTAAGATCAGAAATGTTTTAGAGAACAGTAAACATTAGCCCCGGTTTTCCAGTTGGCAAATATGACTTCCTTAGGTCATGTACCTGGCTAGTCCTCATCAGGTGTATCAACTTACTCTCCTGTCTTCATCTGGGAGCTGCTTTGTCTTTAAAATTGTATCCCCAGTGTTTGTAAAGCTTTCTAAAAGCACTACTACAGAAGTAACAAACACCGGGTTAATATTCTTAAAGATAATGGAATAGTTTTCTGTAAATTGACCTGTTTGTTAGGCATAATTATATGTGTAACTTCCAGTTTGAAAAATGGAATTGTTTCTGCCAAACCAAAGCTCATGGCAGAAATCATTATTTCTTCTTTTCATGTTACTTTACAAATTTTTGATGATAAATTAATTTTATAAATTTGTACTGATGTCTAGATTTTTAACAGATCTCATATAAAAAAAATGAAACATGTTTTTATACAATTCTATTCATTTTCCATAAAATCAGACACATTGGCATTTGAACTTTCAAATCTTGTTCCAAGCATTCTAAACAGTCTGATTGTATGGAAGTGGGCTGTATTAATTGCAAATAGGCTAGACATCTGTTCACTAAAACTGAATAATTTCTTCTGTCTCATTTTTGTTTATCAGTGTTTTACATAAGATCATTATTATTTTCTGTTGGAAAAATGGATTCTGAAATTGATTATTTGCCCATTATGAAAGGCCACCAAACTGACTTCTGTGCAAGAGACCCTGATGTTAGAGAACTGGGAGGGGGAGAGCAGAATTTACTAAGTGATTTGGAATCGGTATCGATGTCTTGCTTGGTTGGAAACAATGCTGCTGTTTTCAAAACAATCTGTCTTCTCAAAACACTTAGCAGTGGAAGTGTTCCTCCTTACCAGGCTGGTGGTTCGTTGGGGAACTGGTGCCTGGTAGGCATTGGATAAAGGTAGGCAGGTTCGTGGTAGGGCTGTAGATCTGATGGTCATGTTTGGTGGCATAGCCACCTAATTTTAGGCACATAGGATGAATATTCATTTAGTGGTTTACTCCCTTGGAGATACTAGCTACGTTTTGGGGTGTTTAAGGATCTCTTGTGTGAGCTGGATCTTGAGGAATCACTTCTGCACTCACAGTGGGACGGTTGTGATTGCAGTTTTTCTCGAGGTGGAGAACCAGCATTTAAAAAGCATTAATCCAGCATTTGAGGTCCCATCTGTGGAGGCAGAATGTCTTGAATCAAGAAAGTATGTGAGCAGGGGATGGCAAGTAAATTTTAAATTATTCTGTGTTTGTGTAATATACAAATGAGGAAGATGAGGAAGAGTCTTTTGATGGGAAAGTGAGCGAGAAAAAGTAGAGAAAGAGCTGTGAGGAATGTCCTCAGCTTTGCCCCCTCCACAGGGTCACAGTGCCCCAGGGTTGCTGTCCAGTCCCAAAGGTTCACAGGTCTGTGTTGACATTCCCTTAAATTTATATTCTGCAAGATCAGCCATAATTTTCATCCCTGTAAAATTCCCAGTGTGTTATAATTTAAAATGGAAAAAAAGAGACAGAATCCATTTCATCATCTGTAGCAATGCTGGGCTACTGTCATCCTTCTGTAAGTGTGTCTGGCCACTGGCAAAATTTGTCTTTTTAACCTTTGAACGATATCCTGTGCCGGTTTGTCACCCTATTAAGACGATATGCCATGTTACCAAGGGAGAGGATCACCAGCTCATCCTTAATATGATGAAATCGTTTTAAGTCCTTCATTTATGTTGACTTTTTATCGTGCACTATTGCAATTAGGTTAGACTAATGAAAGGTAAATTCCATCCTTTAGATAAAAAAATAAATCCTTGTAAAGAATCTAATTAGTATGTTTGTTTATTTAGACTCTAATGGCTTAATTGCATCTTATCTTGCTATTTACAAATAGGCATCATTAAAGAATAATGAGCATGTGAGGCAAAGCGCAGCATTTGTACTAGCAGCAGATGAGACCTAGGAAAAAAAAACCCTACTAGTCAAAAGTAAAAAAAAACCAAACAGCCAGACTTGACAGAACCTTATTTTTCAATATATATATAAATATGATTTCCAGGCATTGTACTGATCAGTAAGATAGATACACAAGTGGGAGGACAAGCTTATGGCTGGCTGTATGGCGAGGAGCTGCATGGCCTTTTGCTGGCTGTATGTACAGCTTGGTTACATCTCTTCTTTCATGTCGCCTTATTATTTTTGAAGGCGTATAAAAAACCATGTACCAACTTGTACTCCTTTTTATACAAGCAGGGAGGTACCCACGTTAACGGAAAATAATGTTTTCTTTCTTCTAGCTCTGCATTGCAGAGCATCTGCAGCTCAAATCAGCAGCAAATTCCCTGGAATGCTGAGAGGAAATCTGCAGCTTTGGGAATTTTTTGAAAAGTGTTGGAGCATGGTGTTTTCAGCATACATTTTACTAATACCAAACTTTTAAATTAATTTTAAGAAAGAGTATTTCTGAATGTGTTTTTTAAATTGCTTATAAAAGGACTTTTCATGTGGTATTAGTTTCAACGAAGAGGCAAAATTAAAGGGGGGCGGGGGCGACTTCAAGCTATTTCCTCCAGGCAGAATTCTGGCATGGTAAATTAATTTTCATCCTTTTCATTTTGTCAACTCATTTTGGCCGTGATTCTGACTTATTTGGAGAGGTATTCTTTCTTTTCCAACCATAAGTGATGTTAAATGGGAACTTTTTCAGCATTCTTACAAGAAATTATCTAAGCCATTCTCAATGATTATTCTGTTTCCCCCCCCCTCCCTTTCTTGGCATACGGTGTCTGTCATATGCTCTTTGAGAATTATCTTGGTGATAGACAAAATATTTTTAAAACTGGGATATTTTGAGAAGATTTTTATTTCATATATCTTTGTCAGAAAAGCTGCATAATATTGCAGATTTCAATCAGCTGCCTGTCCTACCTTCTTCTGGAGCTTGCCATTTTAGGAAGCAGGGGATTTATGAATAACTTCACTGTCTGAATTTAGTATACTTTAGTTAAAAGGGAGTTAGAAGTACATTGTTATTACACAGACCAAAACAGAAGCTACAGAAGTATTTAACTTGCGACTGTTCCATTTTCAGCTCACAGAACTGTGGGGCATGTTTTTTCATTCATATTAATTGAATTTTAAAGTGACCTTGTACATGTATTGATTTGAATTAAAATTTTCTACATCAAGGACGAGTTGGCATATATCCTTCAGGCAAAATACTAAAAAGCCAAGTGCTGTCTTAACAGGATATCGACAGAAGAAGTTGAAATTTAATAGGAGAAGTTGGCTTAGAAAGGAAATTGTTGCCTTTTTGTTACAATTGAAAGGTATCTTTTCTGTGTAATGGAAGAAGTTTGTTTCCATTGGTATTTGTGGGAATGCAGGGACATTTCAGTGGCCATTAAACAGGGACCATCTGGGTGACTCTTTACCTCTAGGAGAAGAGGCCTGCACTACTGGAGCTCAGAGTAGAATTATCAAATTACTTTTTTTACCAGAGCCATTAGCTTTTTATTACCTCCTTTCAGGTGATCTGTAGGGACACAGTCGTGTATGACTATAGGTGTAAATTATATTCCATAAGTAGATCTTTTCTGAACAGGGACTCCGGTTAGCCGAGTTGAGCCCGTATTGAAAGAAAATGGTTTGCTGGAAAATGTGATTTGTAAAATACAGTTGAGGTGACCAAAAGCATTAAGTCCTGAAAACAATTAAGGGGGGGGGGGGGGGGGGGGGGGGGGGGGGGGGGGGGGGGAAGGGTATCCTGTTTATTGAGTATAACACAGAATGTGCTTTACCCTGAAAATAGCTGTGGAGCATACTTTTGGCTTCCAAATCTAACAACATCTTCCAGTCTAGTGATAGGCTGTTGTTCATTCTTTGTACTACTAGCCTCATTCTTTCAACGCTGTTAAAATGATGAACTATAATTTCTCTGAGCTATGCTTAGTTACAAAAATCAACTGAAAGTCCTGATCTCTTTTTCCAGCCAGTGCAGTATCTACAGGAATCCCGTGTCAAAACAACAGTGGCACAAAAGTTTTCTGCTTCAGTGCAAGAGCACTGTAAGAGCTAATCCCAACAACCTGGCCAAAGCTGCTATGCGTTCTGTATTTGTATTACCATGGTGCCTGTGTGCCCCTGCTCCCAGAGAGGACCCCTTTGCACTAACCGGTGTGTAAGCTGAGATTGGAACCATAGTGCCTTCCTCGGGGAGCTTGTGGTTTAAGACACCCCTCTCAGGACAGGTTTACACAGCTCCTTACGTGTGGGAGACAGCAGAACCCTGCTTTTTTGGCATTCAAGCGAAGTGGGTGGTCGAGGCTGCTGTTCTGGACCAGTCTGCAGAATATGACCTTTCGGTGCTGTGTGATGGGTGATAGCTGGGCTCTGAGCTGTGACAGGTTCTGGAAGTGTGGAGTGAATCATGGGAAGGGTATGAAAACAGATGACCTGGGAAGAGGCAATGAGCAAATGCAGAAGCATTTTTGGAAGATTTGTACTGGTAAATCTTGTGGGAAGGTTTGAGGCCAGCAATAAGTATACGCAAGCACACTGGAGTGCCAAACATGGGATTTTTTCAGCTTGTTACATTCTACTGTTCACTCTGAGGATTTTCAGGCATGTCCCACACAGGGTTCAGATCAACTTAATCCAATTTATTTTTTTCTACCTGGCAGCAATGTGAGATACCATGCATGCAGTACATAAGGGAGGGGGAAAGAAGTGAGCATCAACTAAAATGTGTGAAGGCAGTGGAGCTAGAAAATATTATACGTAAAGCTGGGTCTGGGTGTTTGTAGGGCAGCCTTTTTGCTCTTCCATTAAGAAGACTTGTTGTTTAAAATTTCTTCTTTTCCTCATTTTAATTTTACTGTGTATGGTTGATGACTGACATGAAGTCATAAGACTCAGTTCTCCCAGTAGACCTATGTCCTAGCAAATTGCCGGTCTTACTAAGGTAGAAAAATAAAAACCTGTTAACTCTAAATGTGCTGACAACTTTTTTTCAAAGTGACTCCATTTCCTCATCTTAGCAGTTATGACAAAACTGTCTTTCTGATTCCAGTGGATGATCAGCATCATAAATGGGGCACCTCTGGCTTGTGACTTTGTATTTTTAACTTGGTTGATACGGTAAAAGGTGCTGAAATGACTGCCAGTTTCCTTTAATTGCAGATCAATTAGATCTTATTACAGAGTATCCTAGCAAGATACTACATGTAGACCCAAATCCACAGCTCCGGATATTGTAATATGGTGTTCCACACATGTTCAGAACCCCCTAATCTATTGTAAGAAGGTAGGAATCGGAAAAAGCCAGTCATGGTATGTGCATGGCTCAGGCCTCGGTAGAAGTTACCCCCCTTCAGCCTGGAACATTTTTCTTCAAAAATTTTTTCTGACCTTTTTCTTTTGTGTTCTTGCCTAGCAGCCTCTCTTTTTCAAGTCTTATCATTGACTCGGGTTTTTTTCCCTTCTCATTTCCCTGTCCTCTCTCATGCTGTCAACTTGTTCTTCCCTGTCATGTAGACCCTTCTCTCCTGCTTTCTCCGTGTCCCATGCCGAAGAGTTGTCATCAGTTCTTTCTAGGATTTGTGATTCTACCCTGCCTATACAGTGATTATAATAAGCAATATTTATGGTAGTTTGGGTAACTGTTCTGCAAAGTTCTATATCATCACCCCATTCCTACCACCATTTGCCCTCCTAACCCTCCTCCAGCATGATGGTCCCTGCATCAGCTTTGAGATGGAGTCTTTGTGCTAGATTTTGTCTTCCTCCTTGGTGGGGAGAAGCATCTTGGCACTTCAGACTTGACCTGCCCTTTAGTCTCTTAGTCAGCATCAGGCTGAGGTTACTCGTGTTGCAACAAGGTGGTAGGTAGGAGTCATTAGCAGAGGTTAAAAAGGAAAAAGAGGTAACAAATCTATAAAGATGCATGTTGACTGATTTCCTTGGGCATGGATTTGTCTGCTGAGGTTAGCAGTGAAAACACAATTGTTCTAGTGTGTGTTAATCCATACTGAATGAAATAGTGGAACACAGTAGAAAATGAGCCGCTGCTCGTTGGGGAATGTTAAAATGACCTAACTGTTTCTTTTTTATCTCAGTTTTATGCTTTTATGGGTGAAGAAAAACTCTGTAATAATCTCTGTATAACAAAACACAAAGAATTATTGTTAGACATCTTAACAATATTGGAGTGCAAGTTCATCTTTGAAATGTAAATTGATTTTTAGATTAAAATGCCTTCATTATTGCATTTTGGTCAATAATACAGTTTAGGCTTATTCCGGTTGTTATGCTCATGACTTACCCTATATATTTTTCATGATACTAGTTTTATTCTTTACACTTTACCACTTTCACAAAAGAAAATGAAACCTTTGAAAGTGTAACATTTTTACTTTTTAGCTATACTTCCCTTCTAAATTTTTTGTTGGACCTAAAATATTTTCCATTAAACTCATGGCATGCTTTTAAAAGCCAGCATGAAAAGAGTGATTTTTCTTTCAAATTATTTTTCTCTAAGTGGCCTTGTATTGGAGAGTATCAAATACATCGAAAATAATCACATTCGCTCATTGTTTTTGACAAGTTATTGAGTTGTGGTGTTAATAAAATTGAGAGAGTTGCTTGGCAGTGTCATGTCTACACAAGGGAATGCTGTGAATTCATACATTTTCAGTTGCAAATGAACGTTTGTTTGTTTTGCACTTTATGGTTTTATCTCTTCCTCATAACACATACTGGTTTTAGATCTTTTATTTTGGTCTGTCTATAAAATATTGAAAACTGAAATTGCATCAGCTTAAGCTGTTAACTTCATGGTCTTATGAATTCAGACACCACCAACTCTCCTTCAGCTTGTTTTTGTCCTTCTCCTGTTCTTCACAGGTTACCTTAGGAAAAGTGTTAAAAGTGATAGTGGTGATGCGGAGCCTCTTCATTGACCGGACAATTGTAAAAGGCTACAGTGAGAATGTCTATACTGAAGATGGCAAGGTAGGTTAGTGTATATCCAGCAACCTTAAATTTTATTTTTATCTGGTATTTAAAGGACAGAGAACTCCAGGAATCCCATCACAAGTAAGCTAGAAACATAAAACTGTCAAAAGACTCTGTGGATCTTTTGCAGAATGCTCTGGTTTACATTTATCATACTTTGCCTGGATTTTTCATACCCAAATGTCTGACTTCTTTCTAAGCTTTGAAGCCCTTGCTTGAATTTCTAATTTATCACCTTAGACACCAGTTGCCTTGTTAGTAGTATCTGCTGAGAAAACATTTTTTCAGTGTACCAGTGCATCAGTAGCCCAAGGTTCAGATTTCTCTTTTTTGAGAGCCATTGGGAAATCTTGGGCTAGTTTTGTGCTCAACTTGATAAACGCAACGGTGAGACTCTTGGTAGGTAGTCCTCAATAATTTGCTTGTCCGTAATAGCACACCTTGAGCAGCGGCTATTCAAGCCAGTGTTACCTGTTTCCACAAGCCATTTGTTTAATGAACAATTCACCCTGCTTGAACCTTCCAGTTTCTTCTGCCTGCACAGGCTCCATATGGCTCTCTTTAGCACATCAGGAGATGGTGACGGGACCTGATGGCCTTCAGCTCAGCTTCTTTCCCTTTTCAGGGTGGAATTGTCTCTCTTACCGAGACATCCGCCAGAACTCTCCTTTGCCAGTAACAGTACTAAATACTTCCATGTTTCACATTTTCTCTCTGGAGCTTTCTCTTCTGATTATGAAGCCTATTAAAATAAAAAGTTCATTATATCAGGATGCGTACTTGGCACCCATAGGCCATGTTATAATGAGGTGAGACTTCTTTTCCTTTCAGAAGTGGTAACTGTAGTTTAGCGCACAGAAGCACGTTGTGTGCTGACCCAGAGTTCAGCGGCTCTGAGCTTGAACCTCTGTTCTCTAGAAAGGGCCAGGAGCTGATGTGCTGAAGTAAATAGCACAGCTGTATTTCCCAGGTGAGAAGTTCTCACTCGAAGGGCGGGGGATTGGCCTAAGAAGTAGTAAAATAGAAATTGCCTGATTTTTTTTGCATTATTCAAATATGCAGGTTTAAATACTGCTTTGCCGCAGAAGCAGCTGCACTATACTCCCTGTCTATTAGCATATAAATACAGACTTGGAGCACCAGCCCCTCTTCACCCCAAGTTCTGATGGGAAGTGAAATGATAGTCTGCCTAAAGAGCTCTGGCGGTGCTTGATGGATTCCTGTGTCACACTTAATTTGGGTGTGCTCCTTTCCTCTGATGAATCCAGTTTCCTTTGAAGCTCCCTTGAAATACAAGAATGCTATATGTGCTGAAAAGCATAAGTAAAAGAGTTCCTTTCTGAAACTCGGCATCTGGCGTTGGGCTTCTGTTTAGCTCAAGGTTGACTCTCTGGAGAGCCGTGAACCGTGTCTCTGCCATAGTTTGCTGCGAGGGGGAGAGCAGGACTCACCGAGGCCAGCTTTGGGCACAGGGTACTAACCTTTGTCTGCTGTCAGTGGGGAGCAGTTCAGCTTCTCCCAAGCATCGGTGCTAACACCTGGCTTATTTTCTTGCTTTAAGCCAGTCTGTAGGGGAGTCTGTTTTCTCCCGATTTAGCTTTCCGTGTCCAAAGCCAGGCTATGTGACTGCTCCCACGAGACTGTGTGAACCTGTGACCTTTACGTGGCAGTTTGCTGTTCCATTGGGCCATCCCAGGGCTTTTGCAGACCTGAAGGTCTGCATTTTTAGAATAAATAGGAGCATTTCATTTGTCTTAAGTAGAATTGGACTTGCAGCCACTCTAAATCATGAGTAAATTTGGCTTGGAAGCTTGAATAAATGCGTAGCTTGCTAGTTTTGCCAACTGGAGCACATATTGACAAACAGTAAGCTCCCTCTTTTTCACTAATTAACTACACTGGTAATTGGAGAACAAGAATAAGATTGTGCTCTTGCAATGATTCGCTTTCCTTATTGTGCCTGCTGGGAATGAGCGATTACAGTCAATTGCAAACATAGTCCATTCCAATTCCTTCCCTGTCACAACAGATGCTGTTGGGGAAGTACTCCAGTAAGGTTTCACCGTACTATTCCGGTTTCTCGGTTTCTAGCATGATAGAGGGAAGAATGCACCAGCAGTCAGAAGAGACACAGAAGAGTAGGAGAAAGATCAGCAAGTATCATCGTTATTAAATAACAAACATACAGAGAACCCTCAGGATCCACAGTAGGAGGTGATCGTTTTTCCAGAGAGCAGTTTACACAGTAACTGCTGATTTGGGGGTTAGGTTATGTATTCCTAGGAAGCATTTAATATTTGTAAATAGCAGCGGTAAGATTAACTAGGTGATATCGTACAATATGGCATCTTTTGTCTTTTCTGTAAGCAATGTTGGAGAAGGGACACTGGCTAAGTCGTCGTGCTTTTTTACACTCTAAATAGCTGAACGAGGGTCTGTCGAGTCATCCTCCTAAGTGCACGAGTCAAAGTCCTTTAAGTAACAAAAGTGAAATTCAGTGGGGGCTGCCCTCCAAGTAGAGCGGGGTTTGGGGCAACTAAATATATTCAGCAGTATTCACCAAAAGAAGGAATGGCTATCGTCGGGAGACTGGATGATCACACAGACAGTAAGTGAAAAATGGCCCGTGCACAGAGGAGGCCAGTGATTTTGCTTGTAGGTCAGGGGAGCAGTCATTGATCTCTGAAAGTGCAACTGTTTTAACAAATTTTGCGTTACTGGGAAGAAAAAAGGAAGAGATGAGTGCAAGCAGCACAGGTGTTGATGGTCTTCTGGTCCATTAACGTCGGGCAATTCTAGAAAAAAACAAATATGGGTGTTTCTCATAGTTATGGAACTGTGCATGGTAGCACACTAGCAGTTACAGAGGAGAGCTGACAGTGCAGTGTCCGGGTTGCTTTAGCTTGATGTGTGTTTGTACGTTGTGCTGTGTAGGTTGACAGGTGCTTCTGTGAAAACTTCACGTGGTTTCTGCTGTACTGAAGTCTGGTTAAATTGGGTATTCCCTCTCACGGATTTAAATACTTCCAAAATTAAGGTGAAAAAAATAGAAGTCTTGCAGTGAGTAAACTAAGACACTATGTTTTGGGGGGTTATTTTCAGGCTTTGCCTGTACAAAGAATCATTGCATTTCTTAAGTGCTTCATGCACTTCTCTCGTGAATTATTCACAAACGCTGCAGAATATGTCTTTGCCAAATTGCCAGCTGCATAACTTGGACATTTTTGGTGACACTTTGCAAAAACAATAGGTGAGATCTGGCAGCCTGTGGTGGGTTCTGTACACTGATCCCTCTGCAGTTTCTCTTGCTTGCCGTACTAACCCATTGTGTCTACCACATACTGATGCATTTTAATTAGCCTCGTGGTTTTAGTGATGGCACTGTGCCACCCTTAATTTCAAACTTTGACACACTCATTGTGCATTGAAATTTAACCGTGGATAGTAATTAATTACTAGTGTTGTCCTGATTCCTGAATAAATGAAGCTATGCAGCTCACCCTTGCAGGGCAGGTGTATTGTCAGCTGAGCCATTAGTAGCCCTAGTCTGCCAATAAAAACAAAAACATATTGGGATTTTTCTGGCATAACAACACCGTGCCTTGCATTGGATGCGGAGACCAAGAACCACCTTGACAGGGCATATTTAGAGTGGGTACTTAGCATTGCTGCCTAGCCAAATTCCTATTTTTGCATCTGTTAGACTTAACTAAAGCAACATAAGTGTCTCTGTTGAATTATCGTGTTAAGGAACTTGGGTTATGTTAATGCTATGGCTTCATTAATTACCCCATATCAATAAGAAAAGGCAGCTTTTAGCCTCCTAGCGTAAGAGAGGAAAAGAAATAGTGGTATCAAAGGAAAGCTTCAAAGACAGGCAGAGCTGTCTCTCGGGTAATTTCTGATCCCTGCATTCTTTCCACTTCAAAGCTGGATGTGTGTGTGTTTGGGTGAAGGGGGGGTTGAATCCGATTTCTCTAATAAGTGTTGGCACCGGACCTGTTTGATATTAGATGCAGGGAACATTCTGATTTGTTATCGCCTTTGAAATCGTTCAGACGACCTTCAGAAAATGGCCTCTTGTTACTTATGCTGGGGGTGGGTGGGGAGAGTGGGGCACTGGGAAAAAAAGCCCCAGTTTAATTCTCATGCAGAGGATGCCCTGAAAGTGTGCTTTCAGCAGTTTTTTAGTTACAAATGTGTGTCTTGATTGAAAGTGAAAAGTTGAAGAATAATAGACCTATAACGATACATTCTTTAATCTGCCTCTGCCTTAATCCTCAGTTTCAGGGGAAAGGTGGGCAGTCATTTAGGATGTATGCATGTGGTTGGGGGGTGGGGTAGTACCTTTTTCTTTTTTCTTTTTCTTTTTTTTTAAGTTGGAAAACATCATGTCTGTAAGACAGACATTCATTACTTTTCAGCATTTCAATCTTCATGCCAGCTAATGAAAATTCAGAACCTGTTGGATTTATCTTAATGCACCATCTGAAGTGGACTTTTTTTTTTGAGTTTAACTGGAGAGGATCACATACTTCGTTTGATCACTAGAGATTAGCAAAACCATATATATTCTCCAATTATAGCAACTCTGTCTGCAGTCCAAAGAAAGCCTTAAATTAGATGAAAACAGTTTTTTAAAAATGTGCATTGATTTTTTTTTTGTTTTGAAATGTAGACTTTTCTAATATGGCGATGCTTCCTTCCTGCCAGGGAAGTTGTTACGGTGTAATTCAGGTGTTTATTCCAGTGTAAATGAAGCTCAGGTCCAAGTCCAGGCTGAACCGCTGCTTGTGGACTCACGTGTGAGTGGTGTTGGTGTTCACACTGGCTGTGAGGGTGGGACCAAGAGGCTGTAGTTGTGGAAGGTTTGTAGGTACATGCCTCAGGGTGCTTCTGTCTTCATCTAACCTGGAAAAGGCACTGAGACATCAGCTGCATTTTGTCTTACGGCAAGGGCAGAGGTACTAAGCCATGAAACATCTGTCCCAAAGTGGTTTTTGAAGTCTTTAACATTGCCTCCTGTCTAGACTGTGAGGATCGGGGATTCGAGGGTCACTTCTGTACCAGTATTTAGAATTGGGCTGCTTAACAGTGTTACTCTTAAAAGAACGGGAACTAGAAGTTCAGTGTTCTGAGCATTTCTAGCAATGTGAATTAATTACTGGGGTTCAGCATCCTTCCCCCTTTCCTTCTTCAGCCACCTCTAATCTGTTTTACTCGCTTCATATGACTTCTTCATGTCAGACTCTTTCTGTGCCTTTTAAAAGACTTGTAATTTCAGCTAGGACTTATGGGCACATAAGACAAAATGAAAATAATCAGTTGTACCTTACAGTAAAAGACATAATCCCCCCACTGTGAGAAAACGTGTCCAGCCATGTTACCAAGCACTAGAGGAGCTATACCTGCTTCATAAATTCACTCCAAAGAAATTATTTTCTTCTGTCTAGACTAATATTCCTGAGGCTAATGCTGTATCGAGCACCTTTCCTATGACTAGTTTTGTGCATATGAAATGGTTGAGTACACTGGGATCTGCAGGGGAAAAAAAAGTGATTTGCAAGTCTGGGATTGATGGAAGTTCCTCGTTTTGCCTGCTGCTTTTCCTTGACAGAGTACAAGATATTCCACAGGGCTGGGCTAAAAGAGCATTAGCACGTCAGTTGAAATTGTTTAACATGTGAGCCATTTGGTTGTTTGATAAGGACAGCCTTACCTTCTGGTTTCTGGGGCTAATAAAACTTATTTGAATTTTGTTCTTTTAGTTTATGAGCACATATTTAAGTCGTGGATTTGTGCAGTTCTCTACAACCTTAAACTTCTTTTAGTGTGATTTTTGTCTGCAAATGTAAATGTACTTTCCTAAGGGATGTTTTATTTAGCCCCAGTAGACCAATGCTTTGGCTTAATTCCGCTAAACGTTCTTTGTGTCGTTTGTAACTGAATCACTTATTCAGACACAAGACAAGCATAAACGTAGTAAAAATGCCCTCATTTTAAAAACTGACTGAAGCTGGTGATTATTTGCATAGATCAGCCACAACCCCATACGAATGAAGATTTTGCTGTTTTTAAAGTGAACACATTAATGCAACAGGTCTTGTGCATATATAATTATTTTTTTTAATTTAAACTGTGATGAGCTATGTTCATTCTTCATTGCAATACAAAGGAAATCTTGTATCATTAACTCCCTTTCTTGGATTGCAACAGGCAATGGGTCAAAATAGTGAATACTGAGAAATACGTGCCTGTAGATCTGTTTGCCAGGGCTTTTAATTTGAACAGCTGCTTAGCTTCTTTTTCTCCCTAAAGCTTCTTCTTTACATGTACTAATATATAATTATTTTTTTTACTGTAGCTTGACATATGGTCTAAATCCAACTATCAAGTTTTTCAGAAGGTAAGTCTCACATAATTTCTCCCTATGTAATGTGTATAGGAGATGTGGAGTTTATTTTTAATATCTAGGCCCTTGTGTAAAAGAATTCAGAATTTATTCCTCTGTCATCACAACTTGCAAATAACAAACAATAATCTGTAATATCTGCTGTTACTGAATTTGGATTTATGCCCCATCACAGTTCCAGTCTATGTTTTGGAATAAGAAATTGGAGATTATACTACTGTAACCTTAAAATTTCATGAGGAATCTTCAAGCATTCTTTTTTTAGTTTGAACCTTTGGGGGGAGAAAGGACTGTTTCAGGTTCATTTGGATTTTGTTTAGTTGTTTGCATTGGTTTTGGTTGCCCCCCTCTCCTGAGGACCTGAGTTTAATAAATCAGTAGAACTCACTTCACAAAATGAGCTTGGAAATTTTTTCCATGGCGTTATTTTGCCTGCTTCTCTTCGCACGGTGGTGTAAGCGAAAGGAGTAGCTTACTGAAATGAACGCCATTCCAGAAAGTAAGGAAGGACCGATGAGAGAACAGGAGCAGTAAGTTAGAAAACTACTGAGAAGGTTAAAGTGTATTTTGGAAAGATCTGTATCTTGCTATTTGCTAGGCAGGGAAGAGGAGATTTCTCTTTGAAGGCCTCTTGTCAAAATGCTGTAGGTTCAGGTTGATCCGGGTTTAAATTCCAGTTTCCTTACCTTCAAGCTACAGTTCAAGGAGCTGGAGTCTCCAGCTGGTCCACTAGCTTCTTTTCATCTACTTTTGTTGTTTATGTAACAAATGGGGGTCAGGAACTCGAAAGGGCGTAAAAGCAGGGGTCAAAAGTATGGCATATTGGCTGTATTTGTGCATCTTCTTTCCAAGTTTTCAGATGCGCTCAGAAGGGAAGACATTTGACCTATGATATTAACCTGCTAGAGATCAAACAACAGTTTTGGGGGAGGTTGGTTGCTCTCCCTCTCTGCCTAGCATGGAAGGAAAAATTCTGCTGCAGTTGATTCTTCACCCCAGAGATTAGTGGATTAAATATGCTTTCTTTTTTTTCTTGCTCCTCAAAAATATTTAGTGTCAGGCAGAGTAATACAGCTGGAAGTAAAACAGCATATATCTTAGTAACTTAACAGTATGCTTTAAAGTAGTTTTTGCAATGAAATAAATTTAAGGTTCTGTAATTAAGTGCATCATCTCAATTTTCCCATGTGTGTGTTTGGTTGTAAGCTCGTTTGGGCATAAGATTGTCTTCCTGGCTGTTTTGGCTTAGAATACCTCGGAAGGGTTAAGCCCTATTGCCGTAATTTGTGCTAAATGGTAAGAAATCATGAGGGTTTTGTTATCTAATTGTCAATATGCAAGATAACAGAGTAGAGTAAATGTACAGTTCACAGTTGAGGACTCGGGGAGCACAAATACGTAGAGTAAGTTTCTCTTCAGGTCCAGGAGATGACCTTCAGACCAGAAGGGGAAGAAGTCAGTGAGAAAATATGAAATGCCCCTCTTACTGCTGCCGGCGTGGCTGCATTACAGATACATTTGCATCTTTATTCTGTTCCTAATTCTCTAAAATAAAGTGGTACAACCTGAATGTTAAGATCCTGTTCTCCAGTTCTGTCTTGGTAAATACTACCAAATGTATTAATATTTACTAAAAAAAGCCAGAAAGAAAAGACTGCAGGGGAAAGGGTTACCTGTAATGGGTTGAACAGCTGTCTGCATTTTATTTTTTTTATACTGTTATACAATTTGTTGCCAGCTTTGTCACTGTTACCGTGGGCCACTTAACCTCTCTGGGGATCGGTTTTCTGCTCCCCATAGGCCGGGGTAATACTTGCTGACTTCACAGGAGCTCTTACTGACTTGGTTGCATAGTGCTCTCAGATTCTTGCATGAAAAATGTGATAGAAATGCAAGGTGATGGTACTTTCTGATCAATACATGCTGTACTATTGAGCTGATGGTTAAAGAAGTTAAGGCTAGGACCTAAGTCAAGTTTTCAAACAGATGGTAGAAAATGCTGTGGTTCAGCATAGTAAGTTTTCTCTGCGGTGCTGTCTTTCGTTTGGTTTTCTCTTTATTCTCTGAAGCTGCACTTGTATCCATGTGTAATACCCGGGACTAGTGATTTAGCAGTAGTAAAATGAAGGAAATAAAGTAGTGTTAGAGAAACTATTATGCTCTGTTACCAGTGTAGGATCTGTACTGCAGGATCTTCAGAACAAATGTTTTCATGCCATTAAAAAATCATCAGTAAATGTGTCGGAGCACATCTGAACGTTCTTGAAATGTGTTTCTCGTGGCAGTCACCAGTAACGCGATACAGAAGTGCTGCACTGAGAAGGAAAAACACAGATGAGTAACTGCTCCCACTGAGGAGGCTGGGTAGCCCTTTCAGCTCTGCTGCCTTTAACTGTAAAATCAGTCATCCCTCTGAAGGGCAGGGCCACTTCGCTTTAAAAGCTGGTCCAAGTTCTCAAACTCTGTCTTCAATGATAATATAACAACATCTGGAGCTCATAAGATACCTGCCTGTGGTAGCTGCAGGGCTGTCAAATTCTCACAGGGTTGCAGCGTGACTTTCTAGGTTAAGGACCAGAGACCTCTGATCTTCAATCCAACCCTGTCAAACAAAGCTAAATTTGTCCTGACTTTTTGTTTGCAAACGTTGGCTGTGTCAGCAAGCCTTTTCTCTCTCCTCCTTGTTAGGCAGGATACCCGAGTGTGTATAATTTGCTGGGGGATGGCTCCCGAAGGGCCCATTACTGGTAAAGTGTACAGTCATTTTCTAGGTTCCCTGGAGACTCCTTGAATCTGGTCCTGGGGTGAATAAGCTTTATAGGCATTGAGTCCACCAGCAGGGTTAGATTCAGAGAATGGAGCAGGGAAATGAGAGAGGGAAAGACTGAAAGGGCAAAAGCACAAGGAGCAAAGAAAAGGTTTTTCAGACTTCCACGTTGGTCTGACATTTAAACTCCACAGGAGCGGCAACTGTTTTGATCTTAAACCTCCTTATTTTAACACCTTGCTGCTCTTGATCCACCGGTGCAAGAGGAGGAACAAAACAGGAGATAATAGAATATTTGGGGGCTTAAATCTTGCTGAGAAGAAGAGCGTATGTGAGGGCTGCATTGTTCCAGGTCGCGGTGCAGAGGATTAAAAAAAATACATATTATAGAGAATGGTGCAGTATTCATAACTTTGCATTCAAAAAAGAGGCAAAAATGCAGAGTAGTGGAACTGCTGCAAGTGGATCAAAATGGGAGATGGTGCTAAACATTGTTTCATTTCTCAAGCTGCTCAGTTAAGAGCAACATGGCAGGGTTTGTTGTGTAATAATCAGTTTGGCTGTTTAAGCCATCTGTGTAGGCTTTAAACCCATATTTTTCATTCTGACCTGAGGATCCCATTCTTATTTTCACCTAAACAGTCTATCAATTTTAGCATGCTGCAGACTGCTTTGTTTTGGCTTGATATGCTTCTTCCCAAGGCACGTTTTGACCTCAACTTGAGAAGCTGTTTGTGCCTATCCAGCTGTTTGTGAGCTGCGTGATCCCAAAGCGACGGAACTCGGGAGCACAATTTTCACCACTACAAGGGCACATAAGTATTGTAATGTATGAAGATGTATTCTTGTCAATAATCTGAGAATAAAATCACGTGCAGGATGAATGCATGCATGAGACAGATATTGGGCTATTGATGATGTCTGTTCAAGGAGAGGAGATGGACTGTTCCAGGGTCACCTGCATGGTTGCTGCTGTGCGGGATCGGTACTTGGCCCAGTTCAAAGACTCCTTAGGCAAAACAGAATTTTTATGATCCAGTCCAAATAAGCAGAACAAGTGAAAAAAACCCTCTGTGAGCTCTGAAAACAAGTGATAAATTTTATGCCTCAGACTAGTGAATTGGGAGTGAGGAAGGGTTTGTAAAGGATTTGTGTGGAGTTCATCAGTGCCTGTTCATAGAGGCACCATCTGTCATCCTTCCAAGTGCCTCTTGGGCACCAGGTTCTGTGCACCAGATTCCCTCCAGAGAGATTCAGATGTGTTCCTGGAGAGAAGATTGAGTAATGGCAATCTTTGGAAACGAACAAAGGCACTCATTTCCACACAATAAAAGGTCTAAACACTAATAAAATAACAGCCCTGTTCCCACACTTTTTTTTCTTTTAGTGCTGTGATCATCCTCGAGAACTCATTGCTACAGGCTACTGTTAAGGCCATGAACTTAGCAGGGTTTTAAAAAAAAACAAAAAACAAAAAACAAAAAAAACCAAACAAAACCCAGAAAACTTCCAGGGGATTTAGAGAATCCCTTTATATTAGATGGAGTTGTCAGTGCCATACTTGAGGGAATAAACTAATAAGTAAGTGGCAAGGAAAGTTATGACTCTTAAAGGAAGTTTTGCACCTATTTTTGCAAAGCATATTTACTGGCAGCAAGATAAGGTAGGAGAGACATCTTCTATAATGTAGTCGTGTGATGTTTGTATTTTTATGGTTTAGTTTTTATGCCCTGTAGCTTCATATGTTTATGGACCATACGTAGTCTATGGTGGGGAAAAACTGCCATAGGTGTTTGCTTTCGTGCCCCTTATTCCAGTTAGAGGAAGCACTTGTTCAGCTTCCTCAGCCTGTGAATTGTAGAATGCTGGTTGTTTGGGTTTCTTTTAAATGAATTTTCAGTTTGGGGAATGCTATGTGACTAACAAGTATCATCAGGGCCCAATAATGCCGTTTTTTTTGGATGTGTCACCTTTGGAAAGCACTTTTCAGCAGAGCAGTACCATCAAGTGGGTAAAGGCATTCTCTAGAAATGAGTGCTGCTGGCTCGGTTGAGACAGATAACAGCAGCTTTGTTTTCAGCTTGCCCCTGGGTGCTGGTCTCATGAGCTATTTATAACTTGACGGAGCAGGCAGCTGCGAGAGGGGAGTCGGGAGCCCCCAGCCCTCCGGTGCCGCAGAGCAGCAGCGTGGGTGCAGCAGGTGGCTTCTTGCCACGGCCGGTGACCAGGCAGCCCCGCTCGCCTGCTTGTTCGCCAAGAGTGACAAGTACATAGGATTTAATTTGCACAACGTCGCAACAAAGATTAGGTTCGATCCGTATCAGTCTGGTTTGTATTCCTGATGTGTACGGTGCCCCGGATGGGGGAACAGAGGTGCATGTAAGAAGTCCATGGTTGTAGTCAACTTGAATTTGGAAGCAAAAAGGAAGAGGAAAAAAAAATCTCAGGCAATATAATTAGCTGTTAACAAGAAGGGAAGTTTTCTTGTTCAAATTGAGTCTCTTTGCCAGATTCCCACCCGCCTCCCATGTAACTGAAGTCTCTTTTGCTCCGTGTCAAAGTGCTTAGTTAAACAATAGCTATTTTATTTAGCAAAATTATGTGTCAGGAGATTGCCTTGTCTTGCCTTTTTTGGGGACAAAAACTCTTTTCAGTATATGAATTGTGAAATACTGAGCTTTTCTGCAAAGTCTCTTGAAAATCTATTTCAGGGTCCAGAGCAACAGCTATCCCAATCAGTGTGTGCTCTCCTGAATATGTTCCCATCTAAAAAGAGGCAGGGAAATTAGAAAGTGACTGATAACTTAGATAGCAGTAGGTAAAATAGAGCAATAAAAGTGAAGTTAATAAAATAAAACTCCAAAATGTACAAGATGTCATCCTCCATCCAGAATAAATTAGTTTGTGATTCCAGCTTGGCTGGAAGAAAGAGCGTGTCCCTTAAGCGAGCTGGCGCATATGCAGTTTGTTTTGCTTTGCTTTGGTGTGGAATTGTATCGCCATTAGTAAAGCTGAGTATTGATTTTTTTTTTTATTATTATTTTTTTTATCTTTTTTCCCCCTCCTCTTTTCTTCCCCCCCGCCCCTCTCTTTTTTAATCTTGGCCAGTTTGTGCCCTCTTTCATCATCTCTGTTATCTTGGGGGGGTTAATTCTTCCTTCACTCCCGTGCACTGGCCAGTTTATCATTTGTCCAGCTCTTTTCTGTTTGACATCATGTTCTCTGCTGGGCTGAGGGGGGGGGGGTGTCATTCCCCTAATCCTCTTCCTCAGATTTGACACCTACTTTGATCTTTTTTGGAAGCACTTTATTAGCACTTGCTTATGGTAGAAATCGCCTCCTTTTTGTTCAGAAAACATTATTAGTGTTCTAGCAATGCTGGGATGGCTTTTATCTCCCTGTGGAATCTCATTAGCTTTACATTACAATAGGAACAGCATATGTGCAACTTTGCCAAAGTGGCCAGTCAATTTAAATTTGTTAATAGCAGAATTTTTTTTTAAGCAACTTTCTTCAGTGCCAACAGAAAGCAACTTTGTTTTTCAGGAAAAAAAATATTACAGTTTGTTAGAAGTAGAAATATAGCAGAAGGAGAGCGGCTGCTCATAAATATCTTCAGAACTTTCTATTCTTTGACATGTCTGGTACTATCCTATAAAAGCACCATCTTAAAAGAAAAAAAAAATCACGTAGTAGGGCTTGGATTATAGTCATTTCTGAACACTACATGAGATGTGTTTAAAAGAAATTACTGATTTGACTTATGCTGTGCTAATAATGCACAGTTAATCATGTTGTTTCTGATTTTTTTTTTTCCTATGGTAACATGTAAGTGGCTTAAGCACGCTGAGGTCCATTTTGTGAATATTTTTGCAAACTCACCAGAATGTGCATGGTCCCAAAAGTTTTCCCTGCCAAATGTCAGAATCACATGTCCTTATTCACACTGAATGGGGCTGCTTTTGGAGTTAGTTGTGTACGAATGATGGGGAACAGAATTTGTTTCTAAAATTGTAGTACAACTTAAACTGGATTCAGTGTAGGCCAGACTGATTTGATGTAGTGTTGTGCGGAGGAAGTTTGTATGGTGTGAATTAGAGCCTGTCTGTACATGGATTTATTCAGGAATATATCTTTTACAGCTTCACCTCCCTGAATAGCTTCAAGCATGAGCCTCTTTCTCCAGTGAAAGTTTGAGTGCTTCAGCACAATTCACATTGCTGAATTAGACTGACTACAAATCGGGAACAAGTGGAGTTAGCTGGGAATAGCAATTGTAATTTCCGTTCACACTTCGTCTTAGTCAAAATGTCCTGTAGTATATGGACAAACCCTGAGAAGAGCACTACTTCTCCACGTTAAAACTAGAAAATACAATTTAATCACTAACTAGACAAGGACGTTGTTTGTTGGAAGCTTTGATATTACCAATGAGGACCATTAATGGATTTACAAGATGTGAAAGAGCTCTTGGGGTTGTGTTGTTTCGAGTTCTTTAGTAGTCCAGCTCAAAGAATTTTGCCAATAATTTCTACATTGAGCCTAGAACTTCTGAGTTCTGGGCAACGAGTTGTTGACTGGGCTAGTAACTTGGGAAGCCTGACAGGCTCAGTACTATTAGTGAATTGTATCACGGCTGTCAGAAACTGTCCCCTTCCAGAATAATTGAAAAATAGTAATAATTAAAAAAAAAAAAAGCAACAAACAAACAAACACACACCTACCCAAAACTCTACCGAAGCATTAGTTCTCCCAATTTTTCTTTGACTATTCTTGTTATTATAAATCGATATTTTATATGTATCGTGTCTAGCAGTAATTCCCAGATGTAAGATCTTGTTAAGGCCCCATCTTGGAAATTAAAAAGCTTTCTATCAGAAATCTTTCAGTAGTGCAAGTATTTATCAAGCATAATCATGTTAATCGATTCCTGGTTTCAGAGGAAATGAAACAGAGCTCGAAGCCTGTTTGTTCAATGTAAGCAAACTGAAGTAGGACTATAAGAGTTAAATATTTTAAGGTTTCCCATTTATCTCCCAAATCTCCCAAAAAATGGAGAGGAGCATACTAATATTTTTCTGTTAAAATGCATTTTCAAATTGAGGTATTTTATTGTGGTGGTTTGGAATTATTTTTTTTAAATAAAACAGACCAAAATCAAAGCATTGAGTTTTTTGGAAGTCATAACCCTTATGCTGATATGTTAGTTTTCCAGAAGTATTTAATTTAGCTACATTATTGACAATGATTTTTCTTTTGTTGAGCAAATCTGCATAGGTTGAGAGAATATATTGTCTATAGAAATGCCCAAAGCAAATAATGAGAACGTAAGAAGAGAGGACCGAAGTGCTTTCCTCTGACATGGTTTGCTTAGTGACTTTGCTTCTTTGTGATTTCACAGAATACATGGGATTTTAATCACAGAAGCATAGATTCTGCTCTTACGCTGTAGGTATGTGAAAGTTAGGCAAATTATTTGTTATGGATGCTTCTATTTTATGTGGTACAGGAGATTATTTTTTTCCTTTTTATGGCTGGGTTGGTAGTCCAAAGTGGGAAGAGAAGCATTTTAGTTCAGTGTTGTTCCATGTGGCATAGAGCTGGATGCCTTCCTCATCACTTGGCTCACATTAGCCACTGGTTTAGATTCTTCTACCACGCTATTAGGTTTTATTATGTTTATGAACTTCCAAAGGTGTGTTTGATTTTACTGTGTGCATACAGTTATTTATCACGATTGCTTCAGCTGATTCTTGTGTGACATTGGCAGAGGGAATGGAAACTAGCTGGCAAAAGCTACCCAAAATTACTTTGAGAATGTCTTCACAGTCATGTAATCCTTGGTTTGGACATCCCTGTGGAATATAGTGTTTTCCTGCAGATAAACACTGCTTTGTCCGAAATACAGAATGAATAAGGGTGTGTTCTCCTTTTGCCTGATGCAGGTGACAGATCATGCGACCACTGCCCTATTGCACTACCAGCTGCCTCAGATGCCAGATGTGGTAGTTAGATCGTTCATGGTAAGTGTATTGGAAAATACATTTTTCCACGTAGACTTCAGCATGCTTGCAGTGATTGACATCAGGCAGTTCCGATGCAGTTGCAGTTTCCCCTGTTTAAACAAGCTTGGCAGTAGAGCTTGACTGTAGTTCTTTGTATCCCATACCTGGACAAGGATGAAGAGCTCGTTCTGATTACCCTGGGGTAATTGGTGTTGGAAGACTGAGCTGTACACGATTCTTCTGTCACAGGTCTCACTATTAGCTTGATGATTCCAATTTGCAAAGCTGGGCTGGCTCATCTCTAAAGGCAGTTGGAAAAACTCTCTCAGCCAAATTCTTTGTTATGGCCCAGCTCTTCCACACTGTTTGTGCTGTACAGGGAGTTGAGTTGTGGACATAGACAGTCTGCTCCGCTGGAAGCTCCCCGGTAAGAAGAAATTCCCTGTTAGTGTGTTCCAGCTGAGGCAGCTTGCTTGTCAGCTTGCCCAGTATGAAGTGAGGTGCGTTAGTTGGAGAAGGATGGGAGGCAGCAACACAATGGGGGAGAGTCCATTTTGCTGTGTCTGCTCTCAGCCCAAACGTTGTTCCTGAGGAACTGCTGGTCCTCACCCAGGACAACAGCAGGTGGTTTTGAGAACTGAGGAAAGGCTTCCTGAACTATTCAGCTGTTTTCTTACCGAATAAAGTTAATCAAATACTACCCTACCTTGATAGGCAGATTCAAGTTTATTGCCTTTAGTTCAGTTTGTATTTAGAACTGTATTTGTGAAATAAACTTGCGTATAAGCAGCCCTGTTAACCAGAGGGTGAGAACAAGGGTTTATGATTTGGAATTCCTCCTACCAGGATGAATTTTGGCAGCGGAGACTTGCTGTTCTCTCTGCTGCGGCCTCCCAGAGAGGTTTCCTCTGCAATCCAGACTTTTCCCTTCATTTACGTCCATTCCGTTAGCCCTTCACCTGGAGCAATAGAATTGAGACCTGTGGAAACAAACATCTCATGTTGCCATTCACGGTATTTAAGTGTGTACAGGAGCACTGGTTCTTTTTACATCTTAAATTCCCACTGTGTAATTTCAGAACAGTCAGGCTCCCTTACTTGCTGTGCTGGCTTGTTTGTTTAGTAAAAAGGCCGCTAAGATGAGAGATTTGCAAAGGGCTTTTCTCTTGGAGTGTATCTTAAAATAATAGGGTTTGAAAGGTGAAAGCAACTTCTACTGGTCAAATCCATGTTCGACATGTTTCTGAAAATTAATGTTTAATAAAATGGGTAGCACATTTGTTTAAGCCCTGGACCTGCCTTATTGATTTGATAAAACACTACTAAAACTTTTATGAAAGCAAAACCAGATGTACACCAGGAGCATCAATATGTTGCTCCTTTCACATGTCAGTTGTTCAATCCACGTGACAGGGTGTAGCAAAGCCCTAATTTTCTGATGGGAATAAAGAACGCATCTGGCTTGTTGGGTTTTTTTTTTTTTCCCCCTGTCAACAGGTGTCTCAAGTGCACAATTTAACTTCATTTACCTATTTTTGTATTATGGTTCAGAAAATTCGATTTCTCTGTAGTGCAAGCAAAGCCCATCCAAACTGAAGTAAATAACAGCAATTTACTTGTAGTGTTCTGTTGCCCTTGTCTCCATATTTACTGCTAAACCCAGAGAAGATCTAGTTCTTTGGGAGGAGAGTTATTGACAGCCAAAAGTTTGGTTGCTATAGAGAAGGCTCTGATGAAGATGGAAGGATTTGTTTCAATAAACTCATCTGACCTCTTCTTCAGAGAACAATTTTCTCTTATCGATGTAATTCAATAGGACTTTAAATGACAAGATTCATGTGCATCCTTCACAGTATAAATCTGCTGGTCTAGGTGGTTTTTAGTTGCGTATCTCCTTGAGTTGAGAATTGAGTTATGTAGTGCTCATGGCTATGTATGACAATGGGAACCATCTACTTCAGAGGCAGGAGCTTTACCTAGGAACACCTGAACTTACTCTGTGGTGTTCAGCACTAGCCTTTTTTTTAAAAAAAAATATTTATTTATTTTATCTATCTATCAGTGTAATCAGATTTAAAATGGTACAGTATTTTTATGACCAACGAGTATTGATTTTCAAATTGCATTAGAGAGGAAGTTAGTTAGCTTGCCGTGAAGATCCTTCTGTCTTCAGCTGTGAAGAGTTCAGACTGTTGCAGTGTGATTGCAGCAGGGGTGTGATAGATGATCATAGGAAGAGACAAACCAATATTCGGTTGAAGAAGGTACCGATCAAGAACAATTATATTCCAGTAAAAGTATGAGGAGCATTAAAATACTTGCCTTCTGTCATGACTCTCTAGCTGCAAATGCCTCCTGCCCAGAGCACATGAATTTCTACTGACAAATTTGCTTAAGTGACTAGAAAAGCAAAAGATGATTAATAAAGTGGGAATTCAGCTATACAGTGACCTTGTAATCTTCAGCGTGTTTCTGTTTATAAAATCACTGTATACCTCACTGGGGCCTCACCAAAGTACATTCTCTGTCCTTGCTATCACTGTTTGACAAGAATGATGACAAAGGGGAACGTCTGTATCCAGTTTTCTGAATTTCTCTCCCTTTTCCTTTTAGACCTGGTTAAGAAGTTACATAAAGCTGTTCCAGGCTCCATGCCAGCGCTGCGGAAAGTTTCTGCAGGATGGCCTGCCACCCACGTGGAGGGATTTCCGAACACTTGAAGCTTTTCATGATACTTGCAGGCAATAGTAGCCCAGCCGTTGGTAACACGAGTGAACAATCAGTTGGGCTTGGAGTAGAGCTGATGGTTTCATGGGTGGTTCCGTTCCTGAACCTTTCGTCCTGTGCTAAGTAGGGAGGTTGTGCTGGTAACATTTGACTCTTTTCAGCCTGCAAGGCACATGTCAGACTGATGCATTTTGGAGAACACGGTAAGAAGCTGTGTATGATTGCTTGATGCTTCCGAGCTGAAGTGATGTGTCTGGGGAGGTCTGGCAGTGATCATCGTTATTGTAAACCTTAATGAAAATATCTGTGTACAGTTTGCGCTTGGTGACAGAGTTTGCAATGTGGAAGACTTTTATAAGCTCAAAATAAATTTTGTATTCCAGAGTTTGTGCTATATATTTCATTATTTGATCAACAAAATCCTTGGGTTTGCTGTGGATTTTTCAATGCTGCTCTTTTTTCTTTTTCTTTTTTTCTTTTTTTTTTTTTTTTTTTTTTTTAGAAATACTGGAAACATTTAAACATGCATGCTGATGTGATGGGGGTGGTTGTTGCAAGGCTTCTTATCTGACTGCTGGGTTTTTTTTCTGGAAGAGATTATGGCATTGATTAAACATGGAATTTCAAAGGCCTGTGGCAGCTTGGAAGATGCAGTGTACTTTCTAAAGCAGGGGGAAACAGATGTTTCCCTTTACTAAAATTGTAATGAAAAATGCTAGCAAAATCTGTGTGTATTAAGTGGTTAGAAAATGTGTGATGAGCAGTGACAGTGTGTATAATTCATCATGGTTCAGAAATGAAAGTAGTAAAACAATTCAGCCCTAAACACAGCTTCTGCAGTGCAGAGATGTACAGCATGTTTCCTAAATGATTTAAAATGTACATGCAACATGCCAGCGAAGAGGAAGATCCCTCCCAGGAACAGTTGCACTTGGGATAGGTGGGAGTATTCGGCTTCTGCGAGCCTCAGCCATCATTATCTTCGCCTAAAGACGGGAAGGTCCCTAGTCCCATCCCAGCTGAACTCTCGCTGCCCTGGGGCTGGAGCAGGTTAAGTGTCTTCTCTGGTATTTTCTTGAGGCCTGTGAGTTTCATCTGTCATCTCCTCACAGCCAGTTTGATTGATTCTGCTGTCATTCCCACTAGCACACTCTTGTTTCTTTTACAAGCCACAAAGGCTTGGGTAATAAGGTTGCTTTTGGGAGCTGGTAAGGGGAGGTCTGGAGGAGCTTTGTCACTCAGTTAATTTTCAAATAAATCGACGCTAAGGTACAGTGCTGCAGGCTAATTTTTGAGCTTCCTTCTGCCTGTGTGAAAAGCTTCTGTGGCAGAAAGGAAAAATGCTCGTCTCGGAGGCTTTGGCAGTGGCAAAGTTTGGTTTGGTTTTCAGCAAGGAACGCTGGGTGAAGTTAATCAGATTTAGTATAGAGAAGGGGATAGGGAGGACACAAAAATGGGGCAGGAAGGGGAGGGACCCTTTTTTTGGCAGCTGATTGAAATAAGGGGTTCAGAGACTTTAAAGCACTTGTTTAATTTAATTTGACTCTACAGCATTTATGAAACAACCTGTTCCTTAGCTGTGGAAGCTGAAAAATGAAGAAGCTTGAGTATCACCCTGTATTTGCATGATACTAAGTTAACTGTGTTTGCTGGTAACGTAAAAGACTGAGCTCCCAAAGGCAGCAGCTTCTTCCTGCGAGGACAGCGTGTGATGTGGGAATTTCAGCTTTCTGGCTGTAGAAATCTGTGCAAGACTGGCTCATATAAAAGAGGAACTTGAAAGAAAATACGTGTTCGTGACTTCCTTTGGAGATGCAACATTGTGTATGAAGAATGAGCATATTCTTCTTTGAGGGTGTTGGTAAGTGAGATCTGATGCCTTTTTTTTTTCCAACTTGTTTTGGTTATTCCTAATCACCAAACAGGTGCATTGCCGTAGCAGTGGGATAATGGCCATTTCACACCCAGCTGCAGTGAAGTTACCTACTGAAAACTTTCCGCACTATTATCTGACCCAAGTAGCCTTCTCAGTACAAAGATCACCCAAGACAGAACAGTGTGTGCATCTTGGATGAGAGAGCGCCTTGTAAATAAGCAGCACTGCTACCTGTCCTGTTACTGTGCTAATTAAAGCCCTGGGTTTCTGATAGTGTAAGCATTTTTTTTAATTAATAAAAAGGTCATAATATGATATCCAACCTGCTTCAGGCACTGCTGTCTGCTCCGTTCTGTTTATACTTAAATAATGGTGTAGAACGCAAATCCTGAAGTTCACAGAAGTAGTTTATGTGGAATCGTGTCTTGGCACTTGGAGATAATTAGTTGCAGAAAACAGCATCAGCCAGTCTTTGTGTTAATTGAGCCTGAAATTTTAAACCTGTAATTGGCGAGCCGGATGAAGAGGCATGAAATTCACTTGTAGGTACCTCAGAACAGAAATACTTGCCTTACAGAAGCGCCACGCAAACGCGTTTGTCACGTTCCTTCCCCCAGAAAGCTGCGGCAGAGGGAGCCTTCCCCCTCGCAGAGGCCCTGGCAGCAGCGCTGGTTTCTGTCCCTGCAAGTCCTCAGTGCAACAGGGTGGAATATTTCCATTTGGGGGAGTGGAATTTAACTGTCTAAATTCTAAAGCCTCCGAACTTCAGCGGTCTGGATGCAGTATGTGCGTGTCTCTGCTTCCTGCCCTGAAGCTCCGAGTGCTCGCGGCCGGTGCCGGATCGCCACGGCGAGGTGGGATTCCAAGGCAAGCAGGATGCCTTGGAACGCCGAGTTTTGTGTGTGAGGAACAGAAACCGGGAGATCTCTTCTGGCTAAAAAGCTATTCTCACAATACAGTGTTTTGGTGTTCTTCTTCCTCAGCTTTGCAGCTTGGGTACTGGGTGTCACTATTTTTCTTTTCCACCCTTGGTTAAAAGGGATGGGTGACAAAAGCGGTTTAATTGCAGGGTGAGCGACCTTGTGTTTTTTTAATCATTGGAGTTTGTTGCAGCTTAGAAAACAGCTCAGATCTAAGGCACACAGCAAGGACCATGATCCCTAAGGAGGAGTTGGCTCTCACCTCTTCTACAGCACCTTCCAGAACTGCATTTCTCCTGGTACCTATTTCTGCAAGGCAAGCGCCGCTGCAGAGTGAGTGGCAGCCCGATGGAACAGAGAGAAAAGGAAACTAATCTACATGCAGAGACAACAGTGCTGCTTTTAGTGGCTCAGGTGGTCTGTGTTACAGAGCTGCATCGTTCCAGCACTGTTGTTTATAGTGCAACAGTACATTAATCTCACCTAATACTGCAGGAAGAGTCGTTGCCTCACCCTGGTTAGTATTGTCTTGGTATCACTTACCCTCCTTGGAACGCGCCGCCTTCTATTGCATCCCTGATGTGGAGAAATCCCATTTTTATTTTCCCATGTGCAAACCCCACCTACTGCGCTTGTGGCGCTTGCAAGTGCTAAAGGTTACAAAATCCATCTTTTTGCTAAGAAAGCAACTTAATTAATGTGAAATTTTCTCTCGTGGAGGGAACCTGCAGCAGATACGCAGTGCATATTGCAGCCAGCTCCCCCCTTCCCTCCCAGCACCCCTCCCCAAACCACTTTAATTTCTCTGCCAATATTGGACAAATGTAACAGGCTGACTTTTTAATTTTCTACTCCCAAGTCTCCCTTGTCCCCTCATGCATTTTTCATCACAGCTCATGGCTCCCTCCCTGCCTGCCCTGTGAACAATATTGATCGACTGATTAAGCCATCAAGCTATAGCAAACAACTTTAATTTTCTAACCAAAGCCTTTCAGTTCTCTTCCTTTTCTTGCGTATTTGTTACCTTCTTCAAGTTTTTAATGTCTACTTGGAAACAAATACTTTTTTTTTTTTTTAATTAGTTCCTAGGTTATTTGGGAGCTACACACCACCAAGAGCAATCCACATTAAAATATTAACCCAGGAAATAAGAGCAGGATGTGCTAGGTACGGTTCTGTGTTTCAAAGCCAGAATCGTTCCTGCCCAAGCTTTTGGAGCAGGGCTTGTAGAAGACCTCGGGTGCTTGTCTTTTCCCTTTGGTCTCTCCCAACAGCCCTAAGCGTGGCTGGGAAGCACGGAAGCAGCGCACAGCACCCCTGGCCATACCTGCAGCGCTCGGGCTCTGGGTGCCGGGCTGGGCTTCTTCAAGGTCTTGGATCACAAATTAACATTCCGGCTCAACCCACCAAAGGCTCGTCAGGTTTCACACCCGCTGCTGCCTGCGTGCTCTGCACGCCGCAGGAGTTCCTGCAAGCGCGTACATGAGAGCCGGGTTGTCTCCTAGGATGTTTTTAAGCCGTGGGGATGATGAAGTGAAAGGGGATTGACCCGACCTGAAGCTCAGGGCTGGCACATGGGTAGCAGCACCTTTCTGGCAAACTCAGTGCATGTGGTTCCAGTGAGGCTTGTCAGAATCGTTCTGTGGGTTTGCAAATTGCTTTTCAAGGTAAAAACGCAGCTTAAATATCAGGATATTGGGGTTTCAGTGGAAGCCGTAGGGCTTTGTGCTGTGCGGTGGTGCTGCAGTCCTGTCTTAGGTGCTGGTCCTTTAGGTAGCACTGAGCCATGAGCACACAAGTGGGGAATTGCAGCATGTGCTGGGGGTCCTCATTTCCAGCGCTGGCTCGACTGTTTGTTCTGATGTCTCCAGATCTGTAAATTATGGAGACAAGCAAAACCTTCCAAAGGAACCAGGCCACAATGGATGGAGGGCTGCATAAAGGTAGTGCCAGGACCAGGCGTCTTTACAGCCCTGTAACTGCCCTGTGACCGGTATTTCTACCAGTATTTAGCTGGGAATCAGTGGCTCCTTGCTCTGTACCCATACGCACAAATTGCTGAGCCCCTGGAGGTGGGAGATGTGGCTCCACGTGCTTCCAGCGAGGTGGTTGAGCTGGAGGCTCAGCTGTCTCATTCAATAGCTGTTACCCACTGTGGCTTGGAAACCTCCAATATTGCTGCTGCCGCCCGCACCACCCCCGTGTGGCCTCAGCGCAGACTTGTGCTGTGGCTGTGTATGTATATGTGTATGGCTATGGCTGTAGTTGACATATGTGCAGTAATGTGACAGATCAGCCCCAGCCAACTCTTAACGCAGGGCTCAGCGGTGAGTTCAGCACCTGAACATACATCCTGGGCTGCTCCGTCGGGGCTGAACCTCACAGCCCGTGCCAAAGTCTCCGGTTCCCCCCGTGTATCACGGGCGCACCGTTGCTGGGCAGAGCTTGTGTTCTGAACTCACCCGGTGCCCTTCAGAAGGGGAGATTTTCTGCAGGTGAGCAGGGGAAGGGTCGGCTTTGGCTGGGTTCCTTCCCAAGCTGGCTGTTTTGCCCGTGGTCACATTGGTCAGAAGCAGCCGGGCTGTGGATGGAGTTGGCTGGTTAGTGAGCAACAGCCCCAAAACAAAGCTGCCTCGGAATTGTCAGGGTTTGTGTCCCCTCTCTTGCTTTGATGTCTTTCAGTATCAGATAATTAGTTCTTATAAAGACGTATACGTGTCGTGAACTTGTTAGAATTTTTCAGGTTCTTTTTTTTCTTCCCTTTTAAACCCAAGTGATCAAAATGAGAGACATCTCCAGATGTGCTCCGTGTTAACATGAGGAGAGCGGCAAACCCTGGGGGAGGTCAGGGGTGTATGCCTTTCCATCAGCCAGGGGTTTTTTATCATACAGCATTTTATCCTCTGTAAAGTTCAACAGCGGCACTAATACCTGATTACCAGATTTGTGTCAAAAAAATGAAAGGAGATTAGAAAAATGAAGTGTGGCGTAGGAGTGTAAATGGTCCTTTATGTTGGACTGTGAGAACCCAGGGGCACCTGAGCATTTTATTTACTTTTTTATGTTAATAAGGAGGCTATTTTAGAAAGAGAGTCCTTGTAGTTGGTAATAGAGGAGTTTGTGCTGATCAAAAAGTTCCTGTGAAAACCAGAGGGTTGGGCTCAAGGACGGAGATGTTTTGTTATTCAGGTGCTGGGAGAACTCGTCTGGGGTTTAAAGATGGCCACGTGCACCACGAGTGGGCCTGTCCTTGGCCAACATCTCCAAGAAGTTCCTGCAGGTCAGCTGAGGAATGTTTCCAGAAAACAACAAATATGTGAAGAATATTAACGGTGAGATAATTTTGAATTTGTAAGAACCAACATTTGCGTGGAGAATGCAATGATAAGAGTTACAATCTTGAAAGAGTAGCACACGCTGGGACTGCTGTGCCCAATTGCAATTAACCCATGGTGCCAACGTTGCAGCTACAGAGTTTTACAACAAGCTGCTCATTCGGCATCTGCAGGTGGAGAATTATTAGCAGGAAATTTCACTGTAGCCTTGGTATAAAAAGAAAATTGATAGTGAGGAGAAGCAGCCTGTGCCTGTGCAGCGCTGCCATGCCCTTGTCTCTCACCATCTGCACCTCCTGCCTGCCTTTTGGGTTTCGTTGTGGTATTTTTAGCCCTTTTTCTTCCCTTATAGCCTTGCTACTGTTGGCAATCCCTCTTGAAAATGCTGACAAGAAAGCAGGAGCCTTTTTTGTTTTAAAGGCGCTGAAGTCCCATCGGCCGGGGCTCGGGGATGCCCATGGAGCTGGGGCTTCCCCTTGGTTCAGAACAATTTATCGAGCAGCTACAGGGAGAGGTGACCTGTGGACACCGTTCATTTTCTGCAAGATGAAAAAGTCCAGCAGCCATCAGTTCCTGTAGCTCAAGAGGCTGCAACCCGCCAGGGGACCTGAAGGAAAGTGAAATGTCAGACGAGAATGGCAACTGGGGGAGTGCCGAGGGGCTGGCGCTCACCTGCATCCTGCTGGAGGGAACAAAGCCGGTCCCCAGGGCCAGGGCGAGCCGGAGGCAGGTGAGGTCCTAAAATGCTGGATTTAAGCACAAATCACTAAAACACCACCTTAACGGGAGGCTTCGTTACATTTCGTTTTCTTTCTCTGAGTTTTCACGCAGCAGTTGTATAAATCCTGCTGGCTCTCGTGGTAAATTCCTCTGGAGCCAACAGGTGCCTCTGCCCTGACGAAACACTCGTACACATCCAAACCCCTTCCCCTGTTTCCCCAAACCTGGTTTTCTGCTTCAGCTGTGCCCCCAGCTAAGGAGAGGGAGGGAAACAGCTCCGGTCCTTTCCGTAGAGGTCTGTTCTGCCCAGGCACCGTGTAGGTTCCCCTCCAAGGTCTGGGTGACGTTCCCGCTCCGGAGCCACGGAGGGAAGCGATGGGGCGGGATGGGCTCAGCATCCTCCCGCTCGCTTCAGCTTCTACCACCACCCGTGGTCTTGAGGCCACAGCGGTAGAAGATGACAGTCAAATTAGCTTCTTTGTATTAAATATTTTTCTCCTACTGAAAACCATGAGGGGATTAAATGCCAAAAAGCAAAGCTGCTAAGCTCTTCAGCTTTTCTTCTTGTTTTTACTGTGCACCTCGCTATACTCGCATAATTACAGACATCCGTGAAATTAAAGCTGCAAATTGCTGATGTAAGAGAGTGGAGGAGCTGTGCGATGTTAAAATTACTGTGATATGACATTTCCCCGTCCTTAAAGGAGCAGCGAGTGATCAGTGAGGAAGAAAAATCCTGCTCAAACTCTGCTGATGACTGTGTTAATTGTGTTGGGAAATTAAAGGTGAGCTCTCGGGGATCACTGCAGCTGGTACCACTGGAGTTTGCAAGTGTGCAGGGGATGCTGCCCTCGGCAAGAAAGAAATTCCCATACTTGCTCCAGAGGCTTTAAAATGTTTTCTTCACAAATTTACCTCTAATTTTTTAGTATAGTCCCACATTTGACAAATTTCCAAACCAATTCATTTGCTGCTGTTAATAATTCTTTTGGTGGTTTTACTGTTAATGGGCTGGTACAAAATTCAGCAGAAGGGTATTTCTTTTTAATCTAAGAATGTTTTAAAAGGGTTTTCTTGGGGATGGGGGAAAGGGGGTGGTTCACCACTACTTAAAAAGCAGTCAAACATGAGCCTTTTCCTAGCATGCTCCGAACTGGAAAAGAGCTGAGTTATCCTTTTTTTAATACAAGCCACCTTATAGCGCAAGGTAGAGAAATCGATAGGCTCTCACCCAGGTTATCAGAAACGCTGAAAATATTTATCATTAAATAGTGGTGATCTAAACAAAAAGTAACACCTTCAGCCCTTGAGATTAAAAGTGGATTTACTTTCTTTTTCCCCAGTATCACGCCGTCGGAGCTGTGGGCAAGTGCTGTGTAAAAATTGCTTGATAGAGATGCAGCATGGAAAAAGTAAAGTTTTTAAAGGGCATTCAGAAGACAAAGTAATTAAATAAATAATAAGGGGGGGGGGACACAACAAAAAACAACAACCAAAAAAGCCTCGCCTTTAAAGTCACTGATTTATAAGTTGCATTTTAAATTGATGCTGCCAACCAAAACTTCAGACTGTTAGCCCAGAGCAACGTGCCCTTGGTCTGGTTTAACGCCCTTTGAATTCTGCTGTTTTACCAGCTTTAGCTAAAGCTGTTCCTTTTTAGGCTGCTATTCCAAGAATATAACTCGCGCATTCAGGCACCTGGCATTTCGTCCTCTTCCTCTGTTATTTCAAGGAAGCTGCAAAGAACAGGGTTAATTTGCTGATCTCTCTTACTGCTCTCAGAGGCCATCAGGGCTGGAGTCCCCTGGCTGGTGGCACTCCTCAGTGGGGGTCCAGCACCAGGTTTTGGCACACACGCTCCGCTCCGTCCTCCAAGTGTGTGCTTCGATTTCGGCAGCTTTCCCCCTGCACTCAGCATCTGCAGGACGAGGACATTCCCTGATTTTCATTCCAATGGGCAAAGCTGGTTTTTTTTATTGGCCACAGAAAATCGGATTTCTTTAAAATGTAAATTTTGAATACAGTTATATTTTTATCTTTCATCCCTGAGGTATCACAGGCTTTACAAACCCTTTTTAATCTCGGATTGATTGATGTCAATGGGAGTTTTCCACCGGCTTCAATAGATCTTGGACTGGTCCCAGGGTGCAGTGATGCAACGATGGCTGGGAGGGAATGCAGCAGCTGTTAAACCTCATGAGGTGATGCTCTAGGACAAGCAGAGATGCTTCATCGGGATAAATAAAATAGAGGTAGCTCGTGGGTAGGCATCTGTGGACCCTTGAAGTGCTAAGAGGTTGGAGAGGGGTCTGGGCAAAGAGCCTGGATCCCGTTGTTGATACCACCTCCAAGGTTGTCACCTGCGGCCCCCAAGCGCGAGATGGGCTGGAGGACTGAGGCTCAGCAGAAGTGGGGTGCCTGGGGCCTCGGGAGGGCACAGGGATACTGGGGGGAGTTGGGGTGGGCTCCGAGGGCTGTCTGTGGGCTCTGAGATGAGGGATGCTGGCTGAGAAGGGATGAACTGTTTGATGCTCATCTCACAGTTGCGTTGCGTGGCAGGAGAAAATGGAATCTGGAATTGCTGGGGCAGAAAAAGAGAGAAGTGGGTCCAGACCTCGGGAGGAGGGATGGGGGGGGGGGGGGTCACTCCACAGAGGAGGGTGGGAAACAGCTCTGGCATTGCCCCATGTGCAGAGCCAGGGCAGGGGCTGTCAGGCCCCCAGTACAGGCTGGGGGTGCCCTGGAATCTCCTCTTTTCCAACCACTGTTTGTAAAGAAGGTGTTTCTCCCACCAGGATTTAATTATACCCTGTTAAATATCTCTGCCCTGTGTTTGCACAGCTAGCTAAAGCAGCGATGCCGGTATGTGTGGGGCACGTACTTGTATTTGCTCAGGGACTGGCTTATAGAAATATCCTAATATGTGGTGTAATATAGACATAAATCACATCACTTTTTTTGAAACGTGCTTGATCAGTCCGTGCTACAGATCCCCCCGCTCCCCCCATTCATAATGATCTGTCTGTCTGCGGTGCGAGATTAATAGTAGCCAGTTGGAGAACATTAAGTTGATATTACCTGGAAAGAGAGCAGACACCATTTGAATTAAGGATTTTAATGGGATTGACATTCCTACTTTATGGGGGAAAGGGTGACCGACTGCTTGAGCCCGTGGCAAAGCCCCTGGTGCATGGATTGGCATGAAATGGTGGCAAGGTGGGGGCCCTTGTGCTCTGCTCAGCGAGCTGGTGGCTCAGCCCCAGCGCCAGGACGGCACCGAAGGGCTGAATGGTGGCACAGCACCATGCAATGCTGCAGGTGGGGGGGGGCACAGCCCCCCAGGCTGGCTGACCCCCGGGATCTCACACGCACGGGACTAACAGGTACCTGCACCCATACAGCCCTGCGGGAAGGGCTGAGATGTTTTCTTGGAAAGATCTGGAAGCTGAGGGGTGAGACCCCGAGAAACGCTTTAGAGCCACCCTCCTCCGCTCACACACGGCCTCTCGGTGCAGGAATCAGCCTCCCGCTCCTGGCTGCTCGTCGCTTCCCAGCGCGGCTCTGAGGACCTTTGCCGAGGGTAACCCCACGACAAGCCCATGTCCTCTACTTGTCCTGCTCTGAACTGTGCCGCTGCAGCTTTTTCTCCCAAGCTGGGTGCTAAAAATACTTTACAGGTAAACCCTGGGGTGGATCCTGCCACCGATTCATCCTCCTCCTGCTTCCTCTTTCCCAGACAATTTCCCGCGCAGCTGAGCTGGTTGTTTATCCCAGTGGACACGTGGTATCGATCACTCTGTTTTACAAAGGGAGGGGAAACACAGCCCCTTTCGTCTTCTCCTTGCGTAGGCTGATCTCCTTGTCCGGTTTGGATTTGATGACGGGAGGGGTTTTAATCCAGAAGGATTGGAAATCTTTACCTGATCAAAGAATGCCCCTGCACAGCGCAGGGCTTCGGGCTGTGGCTGCAACAAGCAGGTGGGAAAACAGGGAAGCAGAAGGGATGCCCAGCTCTGGAACCGGTCTCAGGTGTTTTGGGGGATGTAATTGCAAAACAAGCTCCTCCTGTGGCATAAACCCTGGCACAGGCTGGCTGTGGCCATCTCTTCAACCGATTTCCAAACTTGTGTATTTGTTTTAATTCCCCCCCCCCCCCCCCCCCTTCTGCTTCTTCATTAACTCGGTCACTTCTGAGCGTGAACACCCGAGCTGTCAGACTGAGGCCGTTTAGCAGGTTAGGTGAGCTGTGAAAAGCAGATTTGCACAATTTGCAGATTGCTCGTTGAGGTGAGAGCTAATGCTGCTGACTCACGAGCTGATCTGATGCTGCTGGCAACCCTTCCGCAGCCTCTGGCTATTTCTATCCAGCCCTTCACCCCCCTCAGGTTTTGGCAACATCTGAAGTTTATTCCAAGAACAGAAGTTTTCAGGATCCAGCAAAGCCACCTGTTTTGCCCTCGAATGGTGCAAGTACACCATCGCCTCTTCCAGGCCCTGGCCACAAACGTGCTTTTAAGTGGCCTGGCTTGGGCTAGCGATTAGTATTCAGGCAGGAGCGGCGGCTGCGGCGGGAGCGGGGGGAACGCCTCGGCTCCATCTTTATTCATACCCGAGCAGCGTGCGCGCTCCCCGGCTTTGGGCTGTGCCGTGCCAGAGGCACCTGCTCTGGCTGAGCCGCGGAGGACCTCTCGGGTGCTCAGACGCTGCTGGTTCATAGCATTTCTGGATCATTCCTGAGCTCAGGCTCTCACCCAGCCTGGCAGGGGCAGGAACTCTGCCGGCTCCAGGCTGGCGCCGGTGCTGGGTGGCAGCTGGCACCTCCCTGGGGGCCACTCGCCTTTCCCTCCCTGTCCAGCCGCCTCCTGCCTGTCCTCATCTCCACGTGCTGGCATAAACCCGCCTCCAGGTACGAGCTTTGTGTGGTTCCCGTCGATCCCTTGGAAATCTGTGGCGGCAGCCGGGCAGGGCAGAAGGGCTCCCCCACCCTGAGCATCGCTCCTGTCAACCTTCAGCTCCAGGGCTGCCCACACGGGGCAAAACCCCTTGTTCTTCCACCCAAGGGCCTTTGTTCTGCGCTTGGTGCAGAAATGGCACCCCTTTTTTTAATCCCACTTCTCACTGTGGTTTGCATCCTTCTCCCAGAGGAAGAAAACCACCTTTGTTGCTCTGGAGGTTTAGCGATGTGTCCCAGGGTGAAGCTTGCCCCCACTGTGTCCCCGGGCTGGGGTGTGTTGGAGAAGGGGGTGAGGGGCACGCTGCTCTCGGGGGGCAGGTTTCTCCCTGCCCCCCTGCCTGGAGGCACCGCAGGGTCCTCGGCAGCCACAAGGCAAACGTCGTGGGAGCTCCATCCTCGCGCTGCCCAGGGGAAGGCAGTGATAGATTAATCTGAACAAAGATTAATCAATAATTTATGCTGGTGTTTTCACTCACCTGGGGCTCAGACAGACTTTGATATGATCTGATGGGGTCAGACCCACCTTGCTTTAATTAAAAGCGATGCTGAAAATTAAAAGGAAAACCTATTGGCTACTGGAACTGAAATCAATCTATGATCAGTAAAGAGAGACTGATTAAAGAGGTGATGCCCAGGAACGAAAGGACAGATTCAGCAGGCGCTTTCTGAAGGCCAGATTAGCGGGACATATTGAATGTAAATACACCTATTGGCGTTTTGTCATGGCGTGGCCTTTAGCAGCGAGCTGTTTGCGTGCGGTGATAAATGGCTTTGCACCAGGGAAGGTGCGGCGGGACTTCAGGGCTGCGCTGGCGGCTCTCCCGGAGCATCGTGGGGGTGTTGGCTGGGGATGGAGGGGAGTGGGGGGAGCCGGAGCAGCGTCAACAGGAGAGCTGAGCCCCAGGTACTCACCCTTGCTGTGTGGGGTACAGGTGGGTTAAGGCAGCAGGAAATTCAGTTTGCCTGGGTTTTTTGGCAGCGAGCTGCCTGCCAGCAGGCTCGTGCAAAGCAAGCTCGTGCAAAGCAGGCTTGTGCAAAGACTCATGCAGGACCCCAGGTATGGCAGGGGATGGGCTCTGCAGCCCACTCCTGTGCATGCTCCTGCCTTTCTCTCCAACTGCCAAGCTGTCGTTGGGCTTTGCAGAGGCAGAGCTGCAGGGGCATTGCAGAACACGCTCCAGACTGAGAGCAGGAGGGTGGTTAATGATGGACCCAGCGCTCTACGGGGACTAATTAAGCAGCATTGCATCCGCCTGGGTAAATGGAGATGCTCTAGCAGGAGAGATGCTGTAGGAATGTGATTGAAACCAGAGCTCTGACAGCACAAGACCTGGGGTGGGGAAAACAGAGAGAGCAAAGCCAGTGCTTTCAGGAGGAGGGGTCTTCACCCTGGGAATGGGGCAGCATTTCAGGGGGCCCCAGGTGAGTTAAGGCTGGTCTGAGGAGCTCGTGGGAAGGGGAGCAGTTTTGGGAGCAGATACTGCACTGGGCTCTGCTGCTGTCAGTGAAGATGTAAAATGTCCTGAAATTCAGAAGTGATGCAGGGGAGGGATGCTTTCCTCTCACCTACCCTACCTCCAAGGTAACCGGGCAAGGCACCGAGTTAGCACCTCACTAGAACATGAGCAAGAGCCAGCCCTGTGCAACCTCTCCTGCGAGAGTTGGTCTCGCTGGTGTGACGAGGGAAGAGCCTGGAATCACTCCCGGTCACGATTCAAATCCTGGAGCATCCCTGCATGCAGGGATGTTGCCCATCTCTCTTTGCAGGGCTGGATTTTTCCTCTGAAAAGCAAAGAGAAAAACAAGCTGAAGTGTTTCCTTTCCCTCCATCCCACCCTCTGCACACCAGACAGGGGGGGCGAGCAGTATTTTTCCAGTCCCCGTGTGCCCTTATCCTCTGCTGTCCTCCACATCTGCAGCTCCGCGAAAGCCACCTGCAGAGCCCTGAAGGGACAAGGGACGGTGGGGATAGGGTCGGGGATGGCTCCTGCCCTTGGCTGCTGCAATTGCTCTTTTTTAACTTCCCTGTCACTTGGCTGGGGGAAGGAGAAGCAGTGGAGGCAGGGGCTGGCGGCAGCACCAGGGTTCAGGAGTTTCAGAAGCTGCAGGTGGGAGATGGACTCGGCGTGGGCCAGGCAGAGCCGGGAGTGAAGCGCCCTCCAGTAGCGCTGCTGGTGGGCACCGGCTTTGGGGGTGAGGGGAGAAGCCTCCCTGGGAACAAGGTGACTTACATGCCTTAAAATAAGCTTTTGACATCAATTATTAATATTGCAGGGTCTTGGAAGGAGCTCAGAAATGGGGCATGTGTGCGGGGCTCCTGCAGGCACCGGCGCTGTGGCTGCACGGGGATGGGGACAGGGATGGGGACAGGGACAGGACAGGGATGGGGACGGGGACAGGACAGGGACCAGGGATGGGGACGGGACCAGGGATGGGGACGGGAATGGTGCGAGGACAGGGATGGGGACAGGACAGAAATGGGGATGGGGGACGGAGATGGGGATGGGGACAGGATAGAAATGGGGATCGGGATGGAGATGGGGGCAGGACGGGGAGGGAAGCGGCTGAGGTGCGGCACGCGAGCTGACGGACCCCCAGCTGCTCGGGGGTTTGGATGCTGCTTCCTTCCCTGCCTGCCTTCCCAGGGCTTTGATTCCTCACTGACAGCATGCTGAAGGATTGATCTGAGCAGGGATAAATAATTCATGAGCTTTTTGGGTTTTTTGAGCAGCTGTGAATTTTGAGACGCGAGCTCTGCGCAGCAGACGCTGTTGGGACTAAAAGAACAGTTTGAGGAGAAAGCTGTATATTTTTGTTGTTATTGTTGTCTGTTGCCATTTATAATTTCTAATCTCCTCTTTTTTTTTTTTTTTTTTCTCCTTCTGTAATTTTTTTTAATGCCTCCCCCCCAAGGCCTGTTTTGTTCCCCTGGCTCTCAGTGGCAGAGGCAGTATCCCAGCAGGAGTGGGTGGCTCCAGCAGCCACGCTGTGCCGGGGCAGGGTCCCACATCTCGGTGCTGGGTGAAGCTGTAACCTCTGCCTGACTGCCGGGAGCTGCTCCCCAGGAGCACCCCTAGCTCCCCTGTGCCTATGCAGCACCTCAGAGCCACCTTTGACCACCGGCAGCTGCAAAGCCCGAGCTGCTCCATGACCTGAAGTTCAGGGGTTTGGAGAATGCCTCGGTTTCTGCCTCACCATCACCAGCTCCTCTGCTGCTGTCTGCTCCTGATGGGCAGCGCATGGATCCCCTTGGAAAACAAGGGCCGGAGTGGCTCTGGGCACAGGTGGGGGAGGGGATGATTGGAGCTGTGGGCAAAAAACACTTGGGGAGGCTCCAGGGGAGCTGAGGACCTTTCCCTGGTGGTGTCCAGGCAGGAGCAGGGGCGTGATGCTGGAAAAGCTGGACTGCAGCTGCCCTGGGAGCATCTGCCTGGCTGCTCGGGGGGCGGCACAAAACCCGTGCCAAGGTCGGACACGGGAAGGAGAGAAAGGGGCTTTCAGTGCTGTGCACCCCCACCCAACACCCGCACGCTGGCTGCGGCAGCTCCCGGGAAGGGAGAATGTGGTTCGAAAGATTTCATAAGGGAAAATTAATGATAAAAATATTCTGTTGCAAGTCAGGCAGAAGTCGTAGACTCGCATTGCTGCAGTGTTTTACAGCCGGGCTCACAGCAGAGGCAGGCGGTGCGGGGAGGATCCTGCTGCTGCCTCCGAATCTGGGGGGGACCCGCTAATGCTCATCCAAATCAGGGAAACCATTGATGTAGAGAAGTTTATTTAGGAAACCAAGAGCAGGAGGCAGCCCCTGCCCTGCTGAGGTAGGTGCCAGCCCTCTGGAAGCCCTGAGGGCAGCGTGAACCAGTGCTGCCACCAGCCCGCCATGGAGGAGGAGGGAGGTGAGACAGGAGCCCTTCGCCTCCTGCCCCCACATCACCCCAAGGCACCGGCCAGCCCAGAAAGCCCCTTCCCGGGGAGGGGGTTTGCAGCTGGGGGCTCCTGTAGCCCCATGGAGCTGAGACTGGAGATGCCTCCATCGGAGCCCCCCGTGCTCCGTGCAGCCCAGGTCCTCTCCAGGGGTGCAGGGACAGCCCCTCGCTCTGCCCCGGCAAGGGGCTGGGGCCGCAGCCCCGCTGGCTCCACAAGCCCCTTTCTGTCACTCCAGGGTGGGATTGTCTTTGTCACTCCCAGCAGCTCTGGTTTGGCAGAACAGCAAAACTGGTGCAAAACGTCCATTGGGTGGTGGTGGGGGGGTGCTGGGGGTTTTGTGCCGCTTCACTCGACTCCTCCAGGTTTTCATCGTGTTCACTGTACAGCGAGAAGAGCTGAAGCCTGCTCCTCAGGGGGACATTCCCAAGGACTTCGGGGTCACCTTTCCCAGCAAATCTGGTGGGTCCTCAGCTCCCGGGAGCTGGTGGGCATCTCACTTCTGCGTTTCCCAAGAGGAGCGGGTGCCCACACCAACACAGGCGCCTTGGGCTAAGCCTCATCACGGATAAGCGGCTTCAGGCTGATGGAAAGTATTCATGAACTTGGGCTGGATTAGATGAGGAGCTGATGAATGGGGGGGTTGGGTTTTGTGTCTAAATGTTTCTTCATAATACTTAAAAAATGGAGTACCTTGACTCTTTGTTTTGAAATGATGTTAAAATAACTAAATCTAGCCGACATCAATTTTATAAAGAGGGGGAACATCTAAGCACTGTGAGAAATCAGGTTTGGTGGTGAAACATTTCTAGTACTTTTTTATTTATTTTTTTTTTTATTTCTGTTTTGACAAGGAAAGAGGGACTGGGGGGGGGGGGTGGGGGGGTGGTGGTGGATTTGAATAGGTTTTTCCTTTTTTTTTTTTTTTTTTTTTCTGAAGGCCACAGCAGTTTTTATCACCTTGCCTTTTGCCGGGTGGGTGGATGTGGTACAGGACAGCAAAGCAGTATTTGCTATTTCATTCTCGGCCTGTTACATACAGAAGGAAGATATTTAAACAACAGTAAGTTATCTCCACCGTGCCATGTGCACTAAGGCTTCCCTGCCTTGTCCTCTGCAGCGCGGCCACCCTAGCACCTTCCTGCAGACCTCGGCTTCCCCTCGCTGGCCAGCAAAGTGACACAGAAGACACCCGCATCAGACACGTGGCTGGTTAATCAGCTAGCTAATTAATCAGTCTCCGGGATCCAGCTGCCAACCCAGTTTAGCTGGGCTTTGTTTCTCTCTTTGGCAGCTTAATGATGTGCACAACAACTTTTCCTTTGCACTGGGAGACAGACCCACAGCAGCAAAAACTTTACGTCAAGAGCTTGATCTGCTCAGTCACACCCGCCTGCCACAAAGGAGGCACAGCTGCGCCGAGAGAAGGAGATAAACACTTGAAGCACGGGATGAAGGAGGCTTCAAACATCTCTGCTGCCTGCAAAATAGATTTCTGCTTCCAACTCCCTTTCTGAAAGCCACAGAGATCACAGGGAGATGCTCAGAACAGGTGGAAATCTGTGGCGAGACATTACTTATTCATAAAATAATGTGTAATCATTCCTGTAAAGCGCTGGGGTTGGAAGGGTCATGGTAATTCAGATGAATCCTCTTCTCCATTTCCATTTCAGGAGTCGGGGAGCCTGGTGCCGAGCGGGACGAGGCTCCCTTGGTGCCGGGAGGAGCAGGGCACTCACCTCTCTTGCAGCTGGAAGAACACAGGGAAAGCTCAGGAAGGGTTTTTCTTGGAAAAAGCTGTTTGAAACATGGTCCCCATTGATGGGGTGAAGGGCAGAGCAGCTGCCCGCTCTGTCCCGCTGCAGAGAGGGCAAAGCGAGCACCTTGTCCTGGAGCTGTACCTACGGGGTCTGCGCAGCATCACTCTGCGCCGCTGCCACACCAGCTGTGTGACCAGGTGCCTCGGAGCTGCCTCCTTGGAGCTTGACAGCCAAAATCAGGAGGGAGCAGGACTCTGTCCCGCGTTTCCTGGGGTACCTGTAGGAGCCGAGAGATGCTGCAGGATGCACGTGGTCCCTGGGTGTGCTCCTCTCCCCCCACCGCTGCTGCAAGCGCCGGGGCAGGGACACTGGCCACAGGCTGTCCATCCATCCCATGGGCAGTGCGATCCCTGTGCTCCAGCTCTTCCTCGGACAAGTTCCTCCTCTTCAAAATTGGTGGCAAGAAAGCCAGTGGGAAATGAGGCATCTTGTGAAAGCAGGAAACCTGTTTCATTAATCGATAGGAGATCAAATGCTCCTCGCCGGAGCACTGCGGTGCAATTACAGTTATGAGATTCGCGGGTAGTTATCACATCACTGCTAATTAATTTGCTGTGTTAGTGTATCCAGCAAAAGGCTGAACACAGAGTGCCGGCAAGGAGTCTTCTGCAATAATTCACTCAATGTAGAAAACGAACTGTAATGAGAGCTGATGGACAGCATCGACGTGGAGGACTTCATCCCATGTGGGAACAGGGCTGGATCCAAGGCTGGAGCTGGCAGCTTCCCTGCACCACATCCCCAACACCGGCGAGGAAGCAAGGAAACCCCTTCTTTGCCAAATCTGTGCCAGTTATTTGGGAAAGCAGAATTTATTTGCTGTTAGCACTTTTTACTTTGGAAACGCTTCATCAACCTGACCAACGCATTGCTGTCAGTCAGACACCAGCACCTCCATCCCGCAGGCGGGGAAGGCACAGTGGTGAAGGTGGGTTCCCCACATCCCCCCCGTGCAGCAAGGGTGCTGGGGATCCCCACACGCTCCCAGCATTGTCCAGCCCATGCTGGTTTCTGGCATGGTCACCCAAGATGGGCACTGGGTCTCCATGCCTGAATGCCACCTCCTGGGGACAGCTGTCCTGCGCAAGGTCACCTGTGCTGCACACGCAAATCCTCGAGCATCCCGGCTCCTTGGAACTCCCACTGCACATCAGATTTTTATAATCAAAAAAAAAAAAAATAGGAGACAACTGGTCCTGGATGCTCAAAGGATGCCTGAGAAGAGACTCTCCTGACAATCCCGCTCTTGCACACGCGGCCATGACCTCTCTGGGGGTCCGGTCCCGGGCAAGACCCTCAGCTGGCTGCTGGCACTGGCTCCTCCCGAACAGCCCCAGGTGCTTAATGGAGCCTTGGAAAAGCACCCGGTCTTCTCCTGCCCCATGCCAGGATTTCATATCTTGCAGTCAAATGTTAGCGCTGGTGCTGTGTGCTGGGTTGCATTCCTAGTGCTCCTGCCCTCCCTGGGGCTGCGGGTTACTTCTCAACCTGAATGCAGAGGATACACAGGGGCTCCCATGCAAATCAGTCCAGACAAAAGCCTGAAAGTCCCAGAAGGGACTGAGATACTTCCAGGGATGGGGCTGGAGCGAGGCTCGAGGTGATTGTTACCCTGGGCCGTTGTGCAGCAGCTATCCCAGGTCTCTGGATGAAGCTGCTCCTTCCACGCACTCCTAGAGGCTCGTCCTTGGTCCTTCGATCAACTGAAACACTTTCTGCATCCCCTTGGATGCCAGTAGCAGAGCTGTGATGAGCTGGAGCCCAGGTCCAGGACAAACCCAGACTGTTCTGCAAAGCCAGGCCCTGGGGACTCGCCATCCCCTCGCTGTGACCCGCCGTCCGTTCAGGACCAGGCTGGACCAGGCTCGCTGCCACAGGTTGCCTCCTCACCTTGGGTAGGTCATTCACAAGGTGGGACCTGGGGTGACTCAGGCTGAATGGGGCCTCAGGAGCAGCCTGGGCTCCTCTCCCCTTCTTTTGTGTGCAAAACTTACAGAGAAAAAAAAACAACCCACCACCAAAACCCAACAAATCAAACCCAACTAGTTCGTCAGCTTTATTTGGATGGAGGCCTAAAACGCAGTCTGGCGAGGCCTCGCACGGCGCAGATGGAAATCCTATATGGAGCTACTGACTCACGGCACTAAAAAAAAAAAACCAAAAAAAACCCCCACCTGTTAGTCAACGTTCAAAAGGGTTGGAACTCCCAAAGAGACCCTCCATGGTGCCCACGGGGGATGCTCCGCTTGGGGACCACTATGGGCCATGGACCGTGCCCCAGCAGCTGCATCCCCTGGCGATGCTCCGGGGCTGATGGGTGTCAAGCGCTCGAAGCCCCAGTGGGGGAATGAGGTGGATGCCATCGACCAGGGTTTTCACCTCCCCCTCTGCTGTTTACTGATTTCCCATCCCTCCTCAGCACGCTGCACTTTTTAATCCATCCAGGTCATGGCCCGCTTGAGCGAGGCCAGTCATGGGGTCAGCACTAACGATATGCTAATGAAGCTGGGGCAATCAATTCCCCCTAATCAGGCTATTGATCCCCACTGCAGGTGTTTCTGATCTTGGGCTGTGCAGGAGCAGCATCCAATTTTAACATGGAGGGGCTCTTTGAAGCTGCTTGTTGCAGCTGGACTGGACTTGGAGGAGACTTACAAGGATTATAATTTTAAAAAAAATATTAAAAAAAAATTAGAAAGAGGGTTTGGGGATTAGAACATCCTTTTGAATCCAAGTGCTTATTTTTGGTCTGGTAATGAATAAAAGCTTGATGGCAGCGGTGAGGCCGGGCACACAGGGTCTGGTCCAGGTGGAGGGGAGAGGGATGCTGCAACACCCAGAGCCCAGGGGAGGGGGAAGGCTCCTCCCTGCTCAGCTTTGTGCTATCGATGAGGTCTTGCAGATCTGGCATTTCACACATGCCCATGTGCACCCTCACGTCTGCCCTGGCGATTCCCATGCCTCCCGGTGGCAGCCCCAGCACCTTCCTCACAGGTGTCCCACGTGCAGGTCCCTTCCTCTGCCGTGGGGCACATTGCCTCTCAGGACACTGGGAAGACAATTCCAGTGCTGCCTGAGCAGAGCTGTCCCCAAAGGGACTCCAGAAAGGTAAGAGGTGTCTGGGGGTTTCTCTGCTGCTGTGGGGCTGACAGAGCCTAGTACATGGAGGTGCTTGGAGGGACGGACACAGCCTGTCCTGCACCCACTGCAGCACCCAGGGATGCATGAGGATAGCATCCATGGGGCAGATCCCAGATCTCCTCTTTAGTCAGTGCCTTTTTCCTGCAAGAAGAGCAGCATCTGCTTCCCCATTCCCTTCTCTTTCCTCCATGGCCAGTGAAACGGGACCATCAGGGCGTTTGTTCCCAGCCCTCTTCCCCGCCCCCCCCCCAGGAGCACCTTTGCCAGCATGAAGCTTTTGGGAGCGTTCACACCATTGCTGTCTGTGCCACGGCGTTTGAATCGATGGGGAGAGGCTCTCCAGGATGGGCTTTGCCGTGCAGACATGCAAGTGAGTAGCAAAGCCTCTCCTGCATTATGATTTCCCCTTATTAGTCATGCATCTTTGGGGTGTTTACATGCCTCTCTGATTTAGTTGAGGCAATTGCTTTTAAGGACTGATTATTTATGGATCTATAGTATACGGTGCCAGCAGGAATAAATTTCCCCATCCAGATCAGTTATTTTCCCAGCACAACGCACTCCCCTCGAAACAGACGCACCCACCCTCTCCTCACCCAGCCCAGGCAAGCGGCGGCAGGCACCCACCGGCACAGCCCAGCCCAGTGCAGCTCCCACCGCTGCCTCCAGCTGCTCCACCACATCGGCTCGCCTGGCCGGGGTTTCCCATGTGCTCCTCCCCAAAGGGGTTTGCTGGAGGTGCCCGCCACAAAATAGTGGGTTTTTAGTGGCTTTTAGGTCTCCTGTCTCCCATAGCATCCACAAGCAGATGCACAACAGAACAAGTCAGGGTGTTTGATCCCCCATAATATTTTGTGTTTGAGCCCTCTAATATTTTTTTAGTGTCAACTGGTTTTGGCTCAGGAAATATCTGGAGCCTGGTGTGGTTTGCCCCATCTCTTTGAGCTCCTCATCCACGCCCCTCTTCAGCCTACATGAGGTTTTCTTTCCCACCTGCAACACCCTTGGGTAAGGATTTCAGCAGCTTGGCTGACCCCTTCATGGAAAATCCCATTTCACCACCTCTTCCTTGCAAAGGGGAGTTACAACCCCGCTGCATTGCCCACAGCCTCCTCTCTGCACCTGGAAAAAGAGGCAGCAACGGGAGGGTGGCTTTGCTGCCTGCAAACATGCACACGCTTCGTGGTCGCTGGGTTTCAGCATCTCATTGCATCTGGAAAGGCTAGAACTAAAGCGATGTGGGTGTCATGTCACATGATCCCAGTGTGGGTGGATGGATGTGCATCCACCCTGGTCCTGCAGCGCACAGCTTTAATGGGAAACGCTCTTACACCCAACCCAAACTGCTCCTCCGTGGCCTCACAGGGATGCACAGCCCTGCTCCACCAGGTGAGACAAGTACGTAGCAGGGCCAGACCCGTTCCTCGGCCCCGGCTAGGACTGCCGGCACTGCTGCCTGGCAGGCTCGTTAGGTTAATTAGAGGTGTTGGCATTATGTTTTTGCTTTGGGCAAAACCCTCTCTGCAAAGCAGCCTTGCCACAGATGAACCCAGGCTGTGCTCAGAGCCCTCTGCAGATCCACACGGACGAGTTAACTGGGGCTCAGATCTGGTATTCCCACTGGATTGTGGCCGGTTACTCTAAGGGAAGTAAAATATGGATCAAAAGACCAAAAAATGCACTTAAAAAATGACCAGCATCTCTGAAGTGACAGCGCCTGCAAGCAGAAGGAGCAAACCAATCTCCGGAGGAAAAAGTGCTGGCAGCACCGGGAAGAGATTGGGAGCAAGGGGCAGCCAGGGGGTCCCGCAAACGAGATGATTGAGGAGCCGCTGGCTCGAGTGGCTGAGCCGGCAGCTGAGGTGGTGGCGGCGCTCAGGGCCCATTAGGAAGTCATCAGTATTGCCCACGGCACGGCTGTGCCAGCACCTGGTGCTCAGCATCGCCGGCGGTGCTTACCCTGTGTTGGGGTGGGGGTGGCAGGGGGGTGTTTGTGTTATTGAGGGGCTGGGTGTAGGCAGAGGGATGAATCCTGTTGGACACGGGTTTTGGCAGTTCAGTTGGTTCTGCACCTTTTTTTCTTCTGATAGACCTGTCAATCCAAACATTATCGTTAATTAGAGCGTATGTCCAGACTCAGCTAATGCAGCGTGAGCGGCCGGCTGGCCTGTTGTTAATTCTGCTCGTGGTAGAGGCCAGGGCTGATCCGATTACAGATCTGGCATCCTCACCGGCACAGCCCACACCAAGGGCTTGTGCCTGCCATGCTCGGGTACCTGTAATCATCAGCTGCTCCAGGTCCTGCCAGTGTAACACGGCAGCTCCTGCCAGCGCTGCCGCTGCTGAGTCAGCAGGTTCTTTATTCTGGCTGAGTCAGCAAAAGCACCATCCCACACACACCCCACCGGTGCCGGGCTGAGCCCTAGGGAGCACGGGTGTTGTTTCAGAGGGGGAACACCTGCAGGCACCCCCTGGCAAATGAAGCAGCGGGTGCAATGTTGTTTCTACCAGTTTGATGCCATCTGCAGCCAGATGCTGATCCCAGCATAGCACCAGCACAGAGGTGAGCAGACCAGAATTTGGCCCCACAGGCAGCCTCGACAGCAGGCTGTGCCTTGGCTGGTGCTGTTGGGGCAGTTTTGGTCCCATAACCACAGCCCTGGGTTTACCGCTGCCTTGCTGGGCTCTGAGGTCCTCAGCCACAGACGTGGGGGTGCCACTCCACCAGAAGCTGTAGGGCTTTGCAGGCCAAAGCTACATCCCCACCTGGGGTGTGGGTTCCCCAAACACGGGGGTCACTGCAGCCATTGAGCTTTCCCAGCCTGCTGGGTTCACCTGCACGGAGCTGCAGCCCCGGCTCAGCCCCTGCCCTGGCCAGAAGGAACGGGGTGTTTGGGATGCTAGAGCTGGGCACTGTCACCTCCCCTCCAGCAGCCCCCTGTGCCAGCCCCTCCTTGTGTCACTCCCCACCCACTTCCCTCCAGCATCCTTCTCCCAGGACCGGCGTGCCCCTGGTCCTGGCTGCAGCCTACTGTCACAGCTACCGCCCGGAGCTGGCGTCATCCCTCAAGGTCAGGAGGAGCTTTGGGGTTATCTCTGTGCTCTCCCCAGGCTCCACTTTCCCACCAACGTGCTCCCTTCATCAGCCAGAAAACTGTCTTTTCTTAACACTTACTAAGCCCTAATTTTCATCTTACTCATTACTACCAAGTCATTAAGCTGGTAAGGAATTAAATAAGGTGAAATGAAAAGAACTGAAAGAAGACTGAAGGGTTTGGGGTGGTTGGGTTTTTTTTTAAAAAAGACCAGAAAATAATCTCCCAGGATTAAGCAGGTGAGAGCGACTAACCCTGCGGAAGGGCACGTAAGACTTAGAGATGAGGTTGCTAATTAAGAAGAGGCACTGGTGGACCCCGAGGGGCATCCGTCCGCTCCTGCCTGCCCACCGAGGTGACAGCGAGGACAGCTGGGCACGGCAGCTCCTGGATGGCCAGGCGGCTCCTCCTCAGCCTCTCTGCTCAAATAAAAGATGCTGCAGCGAGAAACAGGCAGGGGGCTAGTGGACATTTGTGAGGCTTCCAGAAAAGGTCTCTGCTGAAGTCGCTGCTGTCGGTGCTGGACTGAGGCCCTGAGCTAATAAATACATATATGGGGGTGTGTGCGGTGTATATTTAAGGATGTTATTTAATATATGAATATGTTAAGTATAAGCATACTAATATATGGGTATGTTTAGGGTATGTATTTAAATATATGTCTGTATATGAAAAGCCATTGCTTTCAGAAAACAATTTTCAGCCTGCAGGGTTATCGACCAGCCCTGGCTGGGTGTTTTCTCCAAGGATGGCTCTGTCAGCCACGCTTATGTACACATGGCGTTTATCAAATGATTTGAAATCAAACGTGGTAAGTGTCTGTCCGTCTGTCTGTCGCCACCCTCCTCTCCATGCACTTGACCTCCAGCTGCCTGCATGCCCCCAGGGCTCCTGGCACAGCCCCGGGCCCCCTCCTTGCTCTGGGATGGGGCTTGGGTTTCCCTGGTGAAAGCCCAGGAGGTGTTCGCAGCCCAGCTTTGGGGCAACCTGAGCTTCTCTGTAGGTGACCTGAGCATCCCATCCCTTGGGTAGGTCATTTCACCCCCATTCCCAAACCCATCCCTGCCCAGGCTCCGCAGCCACCAGGCAAACCGGCGGGATCCGCTGCCACCCAGGCATGTCACACCAGCAAGTGGCTTTTTTATTTTTATTGTATCCTAGACTGAATTAAAATAACAGTTACATAGAACAATGTCAGACCTGCCAAAGGAATCCCAACTCTCTGGTGACTTCATTAGCGCCAGTGCCTCCAGTCAGCAAAGTCACGGGGCTTTATTAGTGCAAGGTGGGTTTTCGTCTCTCACCCTTGCACATGCAGAACCCTCATTAGTGAGGAAGACAGAGCAGAGCACTTACAAGTCCCGTTAAGCATCCATCCCAGCTTGTTTAATCTTCTTTCCTGACACGCTGCCCCACCACCTCCAGTTTCACCAGCAGAGCGAGCCCTGCCACAGCCACGGGGATTTGGGACCCAGCGCTGTGGTGCTGTGTCCTGCCAGGGACTTGGGTCACCCCCTGCTCCACCTGCCCGGCCACGGGGACCCCACCGATGTCTCCAGCCCCACGTTAGGGCTGTGCTCACATCTCTCATCAGCACGGAGCTGGCCGGCCTCTGGTAGAGCCGTTCCTGCTGGGAATTTCCCAGTTCTCCAGCAATGGGAGGTAAGGAGACCACAAGAAAAGGTGCATGTAGAATACCTCTCTTCCTGGTCTGAACTGGTGTTACTGGTCTTCAACCCTCCCAGGCGGGAAGGTCCGAGTTCCCAGCGTGCTGGTTTAGCAGTACCCAGTGGGCTGGGGGTTGTTCCCACCCCGCCGCTTGCATCCCTACTTCACATTCAACACATCCCTGGCTGAATTGCGACCCTGCCGGTCTCCCATTCATTTTGATGCATTCAGGATTGTAAGAGGCTGTTATTTTATGATGGATTAACGACGCTGTATTTGCTTTTAGCCTGTTTTATGGTGCCCCAAGTGCCTTGGCTATAACTCTTCTGTTTATTTGTTTTATTATCCCAGCAGGCTGCTCATGGAGATTACTGCGAAAACACCCGCTTTCCCCACCGCGTGCTCTCCCAGGGAGGCTGGCGGAGATCTCCCACCCCAGGTGACGCAGGGGCCCATGGCTCAGCCTGCCCATGCCCGGGGAATGCTGCTTTGAAGCTGGGCGATGCAGGGTGGGTGGGCTGCTTGCGAGGCAGGGGGGCTGCCTGGGGAGGGAGGGATGGGGTGCAGGAAGCCGTAGCTGCTTTAACTCAGTATTTCTCTCAATGCATCCACCCACGCGTGCGCAGGGCTTGGGGTGGGCACCACCCTGGGGCACGAGGAGCTGAGCAAGGAGCCAAGTGCTTGGGAGAGGAGGTGCAGAGCCACCGCTGCTGCAGGGAGGTCACATCCATCTCCCCTTCATCCTTGCTGCTGGGGACGTTCTCCATCCTCACCAGGGTACAGCTGTGCTGCTTCTGAGGCAAGCCGTGCAGGTGGGTAAGTTTGGCTGGAAAGCAAACACAGGCTGAGGGCTCTCCCCGTCCTTGGGGATGACCCTGGGGGTAGCCCCAGCCCCGTACCTGCTCCCCAGCCCGGGGGCTCCTCTCCCACCTCCCTCCCTGGCGGCTCCAGCACCATCTCACCTCCCCTCACCTTTCCTCCCCAGGGGTTGGTGTATTTTCGCTGAAGTACCCGAGCGCTAATAACTTACATTAGTGTCTCTGGCTGACGGCTGCCCGCACCAAGGGCCAGATCCCAGTTCAGCTGAAAGCCCAGCTGCTAATTTCCAGTGGCAAAGATCAACTGGGAGCTTCAGGGGTTAGAGCAGTGGGTGGAAGGGGAAACAAGAAATGAAAGGGGAAGATAAACATAGAAGTCATACAAAATAAATAGCTGGAAGTAACTCCATTAAATCAGATGTTTTTTAAAGGAAATATTAAAATATTAACTATGTAATGAAGTATTTATTAATTAAAAAGGAAGCCAAGCCGCATTAAGCGCAGCAAAGCCTTAATCATGCAAATTCTTGTTTAGCTCAGCTGCCAGTGCAATGGACTTTGTATCTGGTTTGCCAGGGCCTTGGGCTCAGGTCTCTCGAAGGGACGGGGAAGCAGATTCCCGCTGAAGTTAAAAGGAGCAAAATCCCCTCGGTGTCCCTGTTTTCCTGCTCTCCCCAGGTAAGAGCTGCTCATGTTGGCTCTTCCAGTGGCTCCTTCTGGCAGAGCCTGGCAGCTGCCCAGGAGCTAGGCTGGCAGCGGGGCAGCAGGGGAGGGCAGGGGCGATGGTTTCCCCAGCTGTGCATCGCTACCGTTCCCCCAGCCTTTTGGCAATTCCTCCTTCGGTGACATCCAGGTACGCTGGGACCCATGCACTGTTGTCCTTGACCTCCCGAACCACAGGAGCTGGGTGTGGAGGTGAATCACTGAGTCATGGGCTGGGATCTCTTAGCAACTGGTTTGAGGGAGCCCTCAGTGTCCTCCTGCAAGGAGCCGGTGCTGCCAGAGCTGTGACTTTTGTGGCGATGCTGGAGCCAGCCCCAGGGTCACATTGAGCTCTCCCAGCCCTGTCCCGGGCAGTGCGAGCTGTCTGGTGCCTCTGACAAACTCATCTGTCATGGAGAGAGGGCCATCGGCTGTGAGATGCCACAGAAGAGAGAGAATTAAAGAGGGAGAGAGAAAGAGCAATCAATACATTATTTAACAGCGGGAATGCAAATGACAAAAAATTAATGAGGCCTCTCCCCCCACCCCATACCCCTCCCCCAGTCCTCCTTTGCTGTAAGATTGCTGACAAATTCTCTGGAAAATATCAAAACAGCCGGAGGGTGTAACCTGCCAGAGTGATGCACCATTATCTATTATTGATGGAAACCTTGACAAGTTCCCTTTAAAAAAGGAGAGAGAAAGGGAGGGAGAGAAGGGGGGGTGGAAATTGCATCTAATCTTTGTTTTAAAGCTACAGTTGCTCATTTTCTCTTCCCTGAGGGCGGCCGAGCAGCAGAAGTTGTCACCACGGTGTCACCGTCATCGCGCTGTGATGCTCTGGGCTGGGGATGATGGCAGGGAACAGGCACTGGGGTGCCAGCGGGTGTAGGGAGGAAGGGTATTTGTCTCTCCTCCCATTACCCCTGTAAAGAGTCTTTTAGTCTTTTAAGCCTCATTTAAAGATGAAATAGGGCTCAACTGGCAGAGACACACTGGGGATTGTGTCTGGTGAGGAGCGAAGTTAGGGTCCCGGGGTAGGAAGGAGGGAGCAGATCAAAGCAGTAAATCCAGGAGGAGAGGCTGGCTGTGGGACAGCAGGAGGAGGAATTCCTGGTAGAAAAAGTGACTAGAAGAAAAAAATATCCAGCAAGTCCCTGAAGTATATCAAAACCACTCCTGAGCGGCAGAGAGGCAAGAGGCCATGGTGACCAGCACAGAGCCACTATCAAACACGCCGGCAAGTGACACACTGCAGGGATTAATACTTTATAAATGTCACTGGCCTCCTGACAGGCTCCTGTATAATCCTTTTCTTTGGCCTCTTACGGCAAACCAGCCAAGCCCTCCGAACAAACCAGGTGGAGCAGGTGGTCCCCACTGCTCCTGTTATCCCATCGCCCCAAGCCAGGCACCAGCTGTCCCTCCTCCTGCCGGTGCCACCCTCACATCCCCCTGCCATGCGGGAGGCACCTGGGTGGCTTTGGCTGTCCCCCGTCGCCCTGGGGATGCTGTTTGCTGCAGGGCAGTGGGGCAAGCTGGTGCAGCTGATGCCACAGGAGCCCCCCAGCACGCCAAGCATCCTTCCCTCCATCCCTGAGTCCTCCTCGAGTAGCCACCTGGCTCTGGATTTATACTCTGCATTCCTTTTTCTGCCAGGCTCATATTTACACACCTTGCTGCCGACCAGGCGTGCAGCTTTAGGGAGGGAAAGCTGTCGGCGTGTCGCACATGTGTGCAGGAGCCGTGGGCTTCTCTGCCATACGTGTGCCTGTGTTTCAGCGTGCCTCAGTTTCCCAAGGCACACGCGAGAGAGTCATAGGCACTCACCTTGAGATCCAGGGATGAAGGGCACAGCGTAGGTGCCAAGTATTATTATTCACTGTTGCTTTTTTTATGGGTCCTCAAATGTGTTTCTGTCATCTCACAGCCAAGTCCCTCAAGGACGCTTACGGATCTATTCCAGGCAGATGCTGAAATCCAGCTCCCGTTTCCCCATCAGCAGCTCTGGGCCTGTCCTCGGGCTATTTAGCGCCAGGCTGTTGGAGGCGTAGGAAACACCCCCGGAGGTTTGTTTCCTCACCCCACTGTCCTGTCTTCAACGGAGACCATGCCGAGACCTCGAAGGTACGAAACCCTGGACAGGACAGTTTGTATCTTGCCTCATTTAATCCTGGCAAACGCTGGTGGTCCGGTTTCTGCCCACTGGCGTCGTGGGTCCTGCTGAGCTCCACGTTCCAGTAAAAGCCAGTGGCAGGGAGCCCTGCGGTTCTGCCTGCTCTTGGGCTGAAAGGTGTCCCCTCTCCTTGGATTGGATGTCTCCTGTTTTGCTGCTGCAGGGGCCAACTTTTGCTCTCAGGCACTTCCCCTACACCAGCTGTTGCTTTGTATGCCTCTGCCATGCCCTCCTTATCTTCACCTCTATCCCACCCCCTCTTCTTCTTAAACTAAATAGTCCTAAATCTTTTTAATCTCTTCTCATGGATTATTGATACTATTTGTTGCACTTCTTTGGATCTTTTCCATTTCTGCTCTGTCTTTGCTGAGATGAGGGGGTGATGACAGCAGGCTCCTGCTGAAGGTGAAGTTTGTAAAGTCAACATCTTTAGGTTTGCTGCCTTTCCCAGCGTTGCCCAAACCCGCTGGCTGTGGGGAAGGGGCTGCTTCTGCCCATTGCTTTGCACGTTCCTGGACCTGCCCACAGCAAAACACTCAGGCTGCTTCCCTGAGAGCTTATTGCTCAGGAAGACACCATCCACCAGCAGAAGGATCTGTGGGTTTTTTCCATGTGTTTGCATTGGAGTTGTCAACAGCAGTTGAGATCCGCAGTCAGGTTGCCCAGCCCCTGCTCTTTTTTTGAGTTCTCCTTAGCATTGCTCAGCCATCACTGGGACTCAGGCAGCTATTTTGAGTCATCCCCCCTGCTCCAAGGTCTTGCTGCTGCACGGTTCAAAGCCTCTCCGGACCCTCCGGACACAGACACAATGCTGCTGCTCCACATGGTGCCTTAGCATCATCCCTGCGTGACGGGGAGCAGTCGCGTTCCCCCTCCTCAGCTTGCTCCTGCCCGGCCTCCCCCGAGCTCCAGCTCCCTCCCAGCACATCCTCAGCCTCAGCAGCTTCTCCCGTTTGCAAATCCGAGCCCACCGGGGAGGATGCAGGCAGTGCACAGGCTCCCATCTAACTGGGGAGGTGGCCCAATTTATACAAAATTATTTGGGTCTTTGGGAGATCTTGTGAGCTGGGGCGGTGTCAGGCAATGCTCCCATTGCCTGCGCTGTGTGTCCTGCTGTGGGGGTGTCCCAGGGGGGAAAGCCCCTTTGCCAAGGTGTCCCCACATGTTCTGCTCACCTGGATACTTTATTAGTTGAATCAGATCATTTTTTGGTTATTAGAAGGTCACTGGTCTATGATTCCCTGATTTTATCCCTTGGGTCCCCTTCAAGTTGGAGTTTGGGGGTTACTGCTTTTACAGCTTGCTGGGGGGAGGCGGGGGGGTGCTAATGAGAAGTTTATTTTCTTCTTGTCACAGCTGCAAGGAAATGTGTCTTAACGTCCATCTGAAATTTGCTGCATACCGGATTTTCTGCCATCCAGACCACAGCTGTGTCAGTTTTATCAGCAAAGGAGATAAACTCCTTCCCCATTTAAGCTGGGGAGAAACCAGGATTTGGCCCTGTGATAACAGTAAGGAAGGCTGAGGGACCTGCAGGGGTGCAGGGGCTGCTCTCACTGAGAAGCTCATCTGTGCCTCTTCTCCCAGGCCGGAGATGCAGGAGCACCAGGGTCAGCTGCGCCCACTCATCGCCTCCTCGATGGACCACGGTGCCACCCCACAGAGCTGCAGCCCAGGGGACACGGGCCAGCCCGGGGAGCCAGCAGGCTGGGGTTGTCACAGCTCCCTGGGCAGCCTGGCTGCTTTGAGGTGCTCCAGTTAGATGGGCAGAGGCAAAGGGGGGGACAATTGAGGTTCGTGGGCTTTGTGCCTGCTCCTGAGTGCCTGGAGCTTCCTTGGTTAATGGGGACAGGACTGTGACTGCGATTTCGACCCCTCTACCTCACCACACCTTTCACTTTCTCTTCTTATTCTTTGGTTAAATTCAGCCATCCCTAAGCACACGGGAGACATCCCCCAAATACTCCAGCCTGCAGGGAAGCACTGAAGACCGAAAGAAGCAAAACAAGATCATGAAGGTGGTAACGGCAATTAGAGAGGCAATTGCTGAGATGGGGCTGCCAAAGAATTAAGAAGCTCTGGCTCCTGCAGTGGAACCCTCAGCCCAGGTAGCCAGGCACAGAGCTGACAAGGAAACCAGCGTTTCATGGAGCTGAAGGTCACCCTTGGGCCAGCTGTAAGGGGACAGAGGGCAGCTGCCACAGTCACCGTGCTGCTGGAAATGTCATGTCCAGCCAGAGCATTAGTTTTGCTGTTCCATTGTCTGTTCTGCTAAAGAAAGCTTTGTTGGCAAATGGACTTCATGGGAAGTTTATCTCCCTGCTGCTAACTTTGTACAAAAAAAGAGAGAGAAAAAAAAAAAGAAAAAGAAAAAAGCAGTAATAAAAAGAATCCAGCATAAATTCCCAGGCAGAATCAGGAGGTCAAGTTAAAAAAAAAAAAAAAAAAAAAAAAAAAAAAAGGAGGAAAAAGCTACACTAAACAACCCATCAGCCCCAGCCTGACGACGAAGAGAAGTGCTCTGGGCTGAGAAATAATGGTTTGAAGTTTGCATCATTATCAGGGCTACGTGCCCCACATTTACAATGCTGTCTGAAATGTATGCAAGCTGGGACTTGGGCAGTGTAATGGAAGCAGCGTGGGGGTGGGCCAGTCCCTCTTGCAGGGACAGAGGAGCCAAAAGAGAGACCTGCACAAGACATTGCAGCTCATCACCCCACACGCTTCGGAGAGCGACCTCCAAGGGGTTGGGTGAGAATCGTTGGTTCAGCTTTGTACCAGCTGCCAGGCCAGCTCTGCTCTCTGAAATGAGGCCCAGAGGGGTCTGTGCCTGCCTTGTCTAATGGCAAAGGTGAAAGGGCCCTTTTACAAAAGGGGAAACTGAGGCACGGAGAGGCCTGCCTGCCCCAAGTTAGCCTTCTACATTGAAAGCGATGCCCTTCCACAAGCAACCGAGTCCCCCCTCTCCCGTGCACATCCTCTGTGCCGGTGCTGTTCCCTGTTCAGAGGGAGTGCTGTGTTTCCCGAGCCGGGGTCGTGTGATCTTCAGGATTCAGCACATCTCCATCCTGACCCACCACAGCCTGGTTTATTCAGTGCTGGGCTCCCCATGTGGGTTTGCCAACACGGCTTGTTCCTGCCCTACAAGACCCCTGCTATTTCAAACCACAGCCCTCTGCATCTCACCCAGCTCCCTCAGGTTCCTCTCCCCTGTCCTTCCAGAACCGTTCCATCTGCTGTCAGCTGTACGGACCGTATGGTGCTTCAGGAACATGGGCAGGTGACACTTTGGCTTGGGCACAAGGTCTCCCCACCTGGGATTGGCAGAGGGAGGAAATCAGAGCTGGGCTGTCACATCCGATTACATTTTTCTCTGGGTGACCTCTGTTTCCCTAACGCAATTTTTATTATTTGACTTTGGAATATTGATTTTTATTTCCTTTTTTGATTCATTTTGGTTTCACTGTCTCCTGCAGGGAGTGACTTGAGTCACCTTCAACTTCTGCTTGCTCTGTAGTGTGAGGCAGGAAGGGTCACTTGTCCGTGGAAAATGACCTGGAAGAAAAGCAAGGTTTTAACGAGTGCTTGTGTACAGGCTGGGGTTTGTTTATGACGCTCTGAATTGGGCCCTTCTGTCCTGTCCCTCCTGAAGCCCCTTCAGGCTACGTGGTGACTCCTCTTCCTCTCCAGGAGGTTCTTCATGGAGGTGGACAATGAAGCAGGTGTGGATGTGGAGCTCCTCTGATCTTTGCGGGCAGCAGGACCAGCTTCTGATCGAAAGGGTTTGCCACAGAAGTGTGTCCATCTCCTTGTGTCACTTCTTCAGCAGTGACCTTTAATGATGCTTCAGATGAAGGAAAAATTCAGTTGTACCAGGCAGACTAAGATAAATTTCCCACAGACCTGATGCACCGGTGGCCTGTGCTGTGATATGACGAACTTCCCCCTCTGCTTTCTCGATACATACAGGTCGGTCAAAGTTAAGAGCTGCTGGCTGGGGTCAAACACACAGGTGCTGTTTTCTGTGGGTTGGGCAACTTCTCTTTCTGTTTCATTGCCATCGGACCACTGCAACACACGGAAACGCCGCCCAGCCCATCCTCTTCACAACAGCAGCAGCTGGCGGTCTGTGAAAAGTCTCCACATTTTCTTTTCCTCCTCCTCCCAATCCCACCCTACCCCCCAGCCCCCTGTTTAGTTCTGTAGCTCCGGCTTCAGTGCCTGTCTGACTTCTGTGATGCAGAGTGGCACTAGCTGATGTTCAAGCCATCCTATGGGGATGGATTTGGGACCATCTGTGTCTGTGGGAAGGTGCCCTCAGACTTTCCAAGCGGAAAGGACTGCCTAGGATATACCATCCCCTGGGCTCTGAAAGCAAAGAGGGGTCTTCCTACCTTTCCTGTCCTCAGCAACGCAGACGCCAGAGTCAGAAGGGAGCCCACAGCATGCAAGGCAGGACAGGCTCTAGAGTCCCTGCTTGCAGCTGCTTTTGCTCTTCGGGGACAGCAAGGATGGACACACGATTTGGTCAGCGAAGTCAGCAGCTGAGCTCCAACCATGCACGGCAAAGATCTTCATTGAATTACCTGCCACTATCCCAAATAAACCCCGCGAGGATGAGCTATTGCTGCGAACCTGCGCGCACAGTGAGGTGAAGGGACCACCAGCCACCTGACCACCAGGGAAGTGCTGAAAGAAACACCTTGGGGCACCAGCTGGCTTGTTAGCCTCTCCCTTCGGTGTTAGTCAATATATATTTTTGTGGTGATTCACATGCTTATTTTTTCACTGTGAAATATAGTCCCCAGCAGAGGGATAAGATTAAGCCAGAGAAAGAACATTTATAGCCTCTCCTCCTTCCACTCTCACCTTCCTAATTACTTTAAATATACAAGGGGGTTGTCAAAAGCTGTTAATCTCTCTCTTTCTCAGTTTTTCTTTTTAATAATCCCAGGGCCTGAAGCTCTTATCAGCCTTCCTCCTCAGACCCACCTTATCCTCCTGTGGCAGCATGAGGCCAAAAAAATTTTTTGTATTTACCTCCTTTCACAAAAGACCAAGAGAGGGGCATCAAAAAGCTTCACTTTAAGACCACCTAGGTCCAGTGAGCTCAGCATCACTGGGTTTCTGCTCTCCTGTCGCGTGGCTGTCTGTGTTTTACAGATGGGAAGCCCTGGACCAGGGAGCAACACATCCCCAGCAGCCGGAGGATCCCGGTCCTGGACCCCTGAATCCGGCACCGAGCCCAGGGCCGGGGCGTGTTCATGGGGCTTGGCAGCCGGTGGGGATTTGGGGTGAGATTTCCCATGTTTGGTTGTGGTGCCTCATCCCTTCATCTCAACCAAACTAAAAGTTTGTGACCGAGCAGGGAAGGGACAGAGGTGTTTCGGGACTGGGATGTCCCACCTGCAGGCAGAGATGCACCCACTCACTGCCCAGCCCGGGGTCCCCCTACCTCCTGCTCCCCCTTTTTGCGCTCAGGTGCTCAGAGGACGGCGTGTGCCTTTGGTGAACATCCTCACGGCTGCTCCCTCGGGATAACCCGTGCCATGTTTGCCTCCTCCTGGCACCGGAGACTGCTTGGCTCGGGCTTGGCGGGGTGTCAGCGCGCCCCCCCCAGCCCCATGTGCCGGCATATGCTGCCCCCTAGAGGCAGCACCCAAACTTCCCTTTTTTTAAAGGAAAAAGCTAGGAGAGAGCAAATCCTGTCAATCATGTCTCGGAGTGGCCGAGCCAGAGAAGATCCTCGACCCTTCCTCGACCCCCCCCCCCCTGCCTGGGGCTCGGTAGGGTGAGACCCCCGCGGAGGACCAGCTCGTGAGAGGGGGGAACCCCGTCCCCATCTGCCCAGACCACCAGCTCACCAAGTAACAGATTGTCCCCCACCCCGGCACACGGAGCTCCAAGGTCTGTCCCGCAGTGGGGACCACCAGCCAGGTACCGCGTGCTGTGGCACCCAAAAACCCGCAAAACACTGAGGCTGCCTCAAGGAGGTGAAAGTGGGGATGTACCCAACACCAACGTCTCCCATTTGTGCTTTTTTGCTGATAGGAATTTTGATGCAGCCCACATCACGTATGTATTTTTTCAGGGGACTGGTACAGAAGTTTTGCCCTCGCCAGCTGCAGCTCCCAGCTCCATCCCCTTCTGCGTCGCTCTTCTGAGTCTCTCACCCAGAGCCTGTCCCCCATGATCATGCTGCCTCTTCTCCTTCCTTGAACAATTCCTCTCCTTCCCATACACTGGCATCTCAGTACTATTTTTTCCACCACCGAAGACCTCAGAGGAGTTGCATCCATTAACAGGAGGTGAGAATCTTGTCCTTATGCTTTAGTCGCTTCCACTGATGATTTTTTTTTCATCTCTTCCCAGTTGCAAAGCTGTCCATGCTGAGGGCTGAGCCTGCGTGGTGGCAGAGGCACATCGGGTCACTGTGGTGTATCTTACGCTTGGGGATCCTCATGTACTGAACAAGGTGTTTACAGGGAGCTGATTGTGTCTTCACCAAATCGCAACCACACCGACCAGCAACGCTGCCAAGGCCAGTGCAGGTCTGGAAGGCATCGTGCGAGAAAGCAGTTGGCTGAATTGTGTTTCCTTCTGTAATCCTAGTTGTTCTTTGCTAGTGCAGCCTCCTTGGATAGCTGTGTTTGGGGGTGAAGAGCCGTTGCCTCCGGGCATTCCTGCAGGGACGGACGGTGCATCACCCCAGCCCCGGCCCCACAAGCCCGAGGAGAGCAGGAGAGCAAGGGCTGGGGTGGGAGAAGCCGCCTGGGAGAGGGAAGGCACTAGAGGGCAGGAGAGCTCTTTGCCAACTGCATGTCTCCATCCTTCTGTTGGCATTTCTTGCACAATTTCCCCTGTTCAGTGGGTCAGCTGTAAAGTTCGGTGCCTCGTTGCAGGAAACGACCCTCTGTTGTCCTTCCTGAGCTGCTGCCAGCACAGGTGAGCAAGGCTGGAGCCAGACTCAGCTGGAGGGGTTTGCGTGCCTGGACTGAGCACTTTCAAGGGCTGCTGGCAGGATTGCTGCCAGGTAGCTTCTCCTGGCGAAGAAACATTTGGGGAAGCGGGCGCCAGTGGGTGGTCCCCTTCTTGCACGCCTCTTGCTGCAAGGTGGACTTCAGCACCGCACTCTCATCCGATAGCAAAGCAGGCGCATTGGTATGAAGGCAGGACATACTCATTTCTCCTCTTCTTGATGTAACATCAGCACTTGGAAAACTGGCTCTTGGCAGGGTGCTTCGGTTTCACTCCCTCTTGAAGGGATCCAGCTACTGTCCTCCCCTTTCTCCCCAGTGCACAGCAAGGGAGATCCCCGCAGGATCTCACATGAAAAGTCCCATCTCTTCACAGCTCTCCTCCTGCTCTCCTGGCCCTGGCTCTGTCCATAACACCACATTCACACTGATGCAGTCAGCTCGGGGGCATTTTTCCGCAGCCTACTCAATGGGATATTTAGAAGCATCAGGTTTTCCCAGCGTTGTGAGTTACATCTTAATGCAGAAAGCGCAAGAGAAACTCCAGCATCCCCCGAAGGCAATACATCATGGGCACGATGGGGCTTTTTATATCGGAGACTATGAAAAGACCTTCCAATTTAGTAGCTGTTCTGTTCGTATCACACATTATTGCACACACACTCCTTCTTCCTTGCCCAAGTCTGAAAACGGCGGGTGTAAGAATAGCAGCTTCTTACTTCATCTGTCTGCTTCCTGTGTGTACTCACAGCAGGGGCTGCTCGCATTAGCATCTTCCACTACAGCTCCTACTTACTTTGCTCACTAATACCAGTGAGTCAGCACAGCTTAGCGTGGCTACAAGCCAGCCACCTTTTACATCTGTGTGAGAGAAGAATCTGTCCCTCAGTGTGTTCTGTTTAGTTTTATTAAGCAGACGCAGTCAGGGTCTCTCCTAAAGCTTCTAACAAAATATATAAATAAAATTAAGGCAAGAAAAATGCATACCCTCCCTCTTAAGAGATTTCCTCCTATAGCTTGTGCCCAGCCCCAGGTGTGTGAGATGTTTAAACCAGCTGATGAAGTCACTGTAAAAGTTGTGTGTAAAACTTACAAGCCCAGCAGCCTGGTGGATTATTTATTTGATGGAGGAGGAAGCAGACGGCTCGCCGGGCTCGCGGAGTTATTGCTCCGCAGCACAGGGCACCACCTGCCAGACAAGGCACCGCCGTGACATTTGTCCCTAATTAAGTTGTAGCAATAAGATAATTTTCAAATAGGACCATAAGCCTTTTATTGTTGCCCAGGGAGGGCCGTGGCCACCAGCTCTGCGGTCACTTCCAGCGGGAGGGAGACCACTGCCCCGGGGGGCTGCCCGTGGCCCCCGAGCTGAGGATGGGGGGCGGGGGGCCGCGGGGGCTTCCCCTGGGGCACCCGTGGGTGCTGTGGGCGCTCCGTGGCGGCAGCACCCCCGTCCTGTCCCACTGAAAAACTGTGTCGGGGTCTCTGCCAGCTCCCCCCGCCCCGGTCTCCTGTAGTTTTGCTGCGGACCCCCGGGAGGGACAGGCCGGGCCGGAGCGGCCCACCGGCGCTCCCGGCCCCCCCGCGAAGCCGCGGACGGAGGCGGGCACCGGGGAGGCAGAGCCCCCAGGGCCCAGGGCTGCCCCCGGGCCGCCCCTAGGGCCGCCCCCAGCCCCTCGCTGCAGGCCCCGGGCCCAGGGGCTGGGCCCGCAGCCGGTGCCGAGCGTCCCCGCCACCGCCGCTCGGGGCCGCGCGGCTTCCCGGGCCCCGCTCCGGGGGCCAGGCCGAGGGTTTCCCTCAGGAAACCGGCGGCCCCTGCCGGCGCCCCGGGGGTCCCTGCCCGCCGCCCGGGGCGCCGCCCGCCGCCCTGCCCGCCCGCTGCCGGCCCCGCCCGGCGGGCTGTGGCGGCGGGTGCCCGGCGCGGCCGGCAGGCGGCGCTGCGGCCCGGGGCGGCGCGTGTGCGTGTGCGGCGGGAGCCCCGGGCCGCCTCTTCCCCTCGCGGCCCGGCGCGGCGGAGCGCAGCGCAGCGCACGGAGCGGGCAGGGGGGCGGGCGCTGCCGGCGCCGCCGCCGCCGCCGAGCCCCACAGGCCGCCGCCGCAGCGCCTCTCGCGGATCGCGGCCGGCCGGCCCGGCAGCAGGCGGCGGCGGCTGGCAGCTCCGCGCCGCGGCCGCTCGCAGCCGCCTACCTGTGCGGCCGGGCCCCGAGCGCCTCAGCCCGGCTCCGACATGTCCGGCAAGATCGAGAAAGCAGGTGAGCGGGGCCGGGAGGCCGGGGGGAGCCCGGCGGGGCGGCCGCGCTCGCCGCCCGCCTCTCAGCGCCGCCCCGCCGCCACCGCGGCCCGCCGGGGCTGTGCCGGAGCTGCCGGCCGGGGCCTGGCGTGGCCCGGCGGGGCCGGGGGCGGCGGGCAGGGCCCCCGCGGCGGGCGGGAGGCGGCCCGGGCCGGCGCGGGGCTCCTGTCAGGCGGCGCGGCCGAAGGCGCGGCGGGGGGATGCTGTGCCCGGGGCTCCGCGCTGCCCGCGGCCGCTCCTGCGCTGCCCGGCCGCCGGCTGGCTCGGGCTTTTTGTCTCTTCCTCCGCTTTTTCCTCCTGCTCCAGCGGCTCCCCTCCCCTCCCTTTTTTTTTATTTTATTTTTATTTTTAATCTATTTGCCCGCACCCCAGCCGTTCTTCCCCTGTAGCGAAGCATCAGCAAAGCCGGGGCGCTGCAACGCTTTGGGGCCTACACGCATCGATGAATTACAACTTCTCCAACTTTCCTCTTCTGGCGTTTGGGCAGGACCGGGACAGATGAGGCCGCGGGCAAATGTCAGAGGGAACGTGCTCGGTTTTCCCTGCTCCTGCCAAGCTCTCCCCTCTGCCTGGGGTGCTCACCTGGAGCCAGAGCCGGGGGAGCTGCTTTCACCAGGAATCGCTCGAGCACAGATCATATTGTCTCTCTGTGCTTCTGGAGTCGTGTCTGGTTCTCAGTTGTCACTTTAGATGCTTGAATTGCCCCTGTTTTGCCGTGTAGCGGGAGTAGGACGTTTAAGATTCAGTTAGTGCTTTGCAAATCAAGCAGTGAAGTTAGTTTAATTATGTTGCCTTTCATTAGCAGGGAAAAATCAACGCTGTTTTTGTGGTTTTCGTTGTAAGAAGCTAGGCAGTTCCCTACTGGGGAGCACAGGGTAGCACTCTGAGTCGGGATGCATTCAGGCTTTCCAGGACAGTGGCCACCGATTGAGGAAAGATTCCTGTTTCAAAGGAGTCAAGTTGGCAGCAGTGCTTTCTGGGTTTGATCATTCCATCCCGGTTTGTTCTGGCTTCTGTGCTGCGCTGTATACAGATCTGTTCTCCCGTGACATGGGTTCTGGAGCAGCCTCCAGGGAGAAGCAGACTGGCTGCCTGGCAGCCGGCTTTCAGTGCAGTATGTAGGCATGTTTCCAGCTCTTAGCGCTGAGTTACTGTCTAACAAGTGTGCATCGCATCATGGGACAAATGTTATTCCAGAAATATCATAGGTTAATCTGGTGCACGATCCCTTACACAGTATCGCAACATAACGCTTTGCTTTGAGATTCTGGCTATGTCTTTTCAATGCTTACTGGTGTATCGCTGCAACTGTTTGTCCGGGAAGCGGGTAACTGAGTAAGGAAGGTGCTAGCAGCATATACAGATGTGGGGCCAACTCTAAAATAATTGCCACTTGTTTATGCTAGAGGTGAATTTGGCTTGGGATTTTAGTAAATGCTGATAGTGCTGTAGACAGTAATTACAGATGTATAAATAAGTGATCACATTTTGTTTATTCGCGTGCAGTAAATAACCCTGTGAGAATAGTAAATATAACTCCACACCAGCGAAGCAGCGTGAAGAGTTCAAACGCGGGAAGATGACTCTGTAGACACACACAAACGCAGCGCGGTTCCATAAACAATAGAACAGAAAGGCCAAAAATACCATACAAAAAGCATACGCTGCGCAACCTAGAGACCCGGCCTTGCAACACACTGAACTCCCATTGAAGAACTCAAGACATCATGCAGGATACGTCCCCAGGTCAGTGCTGTATAACTGTACAGTTTTGAAGATGCAATGGGTGAAGCCTTGATGCAGAGGCATTCTTTCTAGTGGGCGTGTATCGTAGTGATGATTTGCTGAATGACAGAAACTGTAAATCTGGGAGACTGTCCTCTTTCAACTGCTTTTACCTTCGTTTCTTTAGGAAGGGTGTTTAAAAAAAATAAAATCTAGTCCAAATGTAAACTGGAGGAGAAGAGACGGGGGCAGGGAGGGAAGGAGGGCTAGAAGCCAGCTGTTCCAGTGCAGTACAGTCTTGATCACTTGTTTCTGAGTATTTGAACTTCTGATTGACACAGTGTGGTTAACAGCATCACCAAATAAACATAGTCTGTAATACCGCAATAATTCTGGGATAGTATTTGTCAAAATATATACGGTAGCAGAACAAAGGGTGCAGAGTCATGACAAATGCGGTGAGGTCTAAGGTCTGCGTATTTGTGTACATTTGAATTTGTTTTGTTCTAATGGGAACGGAAATACATGCAAACCCCATTATGCTGTAAATAAAATAGGGTATTGCCTGATGACAAGCCATCCTGACAGACCTTGGAATGAGCTTGGGCTTTGGTTTGAACTCTTAGGTCTGCCTAGTCAGGCTGCTGGGGAAAAAAAAAGTGTTACCTTATAGGGTGAGATCCCTAGAGATCTTGCATACATCTGCTCCCTGGGTCCTTAAATGAAACACCTTGTTGACACTTCATAAAAAACAATAATAAATGATTAGAGATAACAGCTACCATACTGTCAACCAAGGAAGAGCGGACAAGGCTCCCTCCGGAGCCTCTCAGTACTGTTGTTTAATCAACAGAAGGGTCACTGTAGAGCAATTCAGAGCACTGCTTTGGAGTGAAGAGGAGCCATCTGGTAAATAAAGAATAAGACGGTGTATTTTGTTTTCACTAGTATAAGACCCCCTGTTTTGTTCGCTCCAGCCAGAAGACTTCCAAATACTTTTTCAAAGCAGGACAGGCATAGACTTGAAGAGAAGGAATGACATCCAGTGTTGGTGTTTTTTTACTCTAGAACTGTGACTCTTTGTCTTCACTTTCAGAAAATTTTTGCTCTCATGCTAGTTAGTCTTACAGTTTTGATCTAAAATCCAAAATAAGGATGTCAAGAAAGAGTGGAGAAGGTCGCGGGTTCTGCCTGGGTTTCCTGTTACCATGGCAATATGTGAGTTCCTGTATTTATTTACCTGATGGATTAGGTGCTCCAGGGAATTGAACTATTCTGCATCGTTCAGGGACAATAAGGGAGCAGTTAGACACCATCAGGTCTAAAACAAAAGGTCTTCCATGAAGCAGGTCTGTTCAAGAATGCCCTTTATTAAAACCAAAGAACATATGGGTGCCATACTTTGAAGATTTATTCTACTTGATGTTTTCAATCTTAATCTTGTAATTTCTTGCAGCGTTTTCATATCCCTTGTAAGCTTGCTTTTTAAATAGCTGTCTGCTAAAGGTTGTTTGAGATAACTGTTTCAAGTGTTAGCTACCTGGAGTGCAGTCAGTTATCTCTATTCTGCTCAGGACTCAACTGAATATATTTATTCCATGCAGACTGAAAACGCTGTTGTCTTCACTTTTTACTCATAAACATTTGCCTGATAAACAAATTTACCTCTGAAGTCTCATCCTGTAGTATTGGTGGTATAAACATCTACAGGTAATCCCAGGAGAACTCTGTCCTTAAGGAAAATGGCAAAACAGAAGAAACAATTCAGGAGGCCAGATTATTCCCATTTTATCGGAATTAATGTTTGTCCAGTGTCCTCCATGCCAAGTTACGTGATTCTGAATTGTGCATCAGACACATGTTTTTCTATTAATGTGAAGTTTCCTGGGGATCTCATTTTTGGGGAGGATATATTTTGAACTGTCATCATCTCTTGGATCATTCTATGGAAATCATCCTGCATATTTTTTACACCTGTAGAGTTTTATGCAGTTTCCCTTTGTCTTAAGTTATGCTTAGGTGAGTTACTAGGGAGAACTCTTTCTCGGTTGAGATGTGTATTCACCACTGTACCGTGCTTTTCAGTGTGAGGGCTTTCAAATTAGAAGTTTTGCAGGTGACCAGTATAAGTGCTGCTCTACTGGAGGTTTTCAAACAAAGTAAAAACTGTCTCTGAAATGTCTTGTCCAGGGATCTGACAATTAAACTCTGTTCTAAAGACTCACCTCACAACCCTAAAGGCAATTCAGTTCCAATTCTTCTTTACTTGGGCTTTTAGCACCTACTGCATTCATTGCTGCATGCTACTGGGATAGTGACATTGCATGTATGTTCTATCGTAACTTGTTTAAAAAGCATCAACAATTCAGTCTGGTTTTGTGTAGAGGCAAAATACAGGCACAAGATGAGCATTATTTAGTTTCCTGCAAAGTGGCACAAAGAGCAGAATTTTGCATTTTTTTATAAGTCATTGTAGGCTTGACAGGTGTTCCGTTGTATAGCTTCAAGACCGGAGTGTTCAGAAATGTAGCCTGTGGGATAACTGCTGCAAGATTGAGATGGTCATAGCAGTTGTAAGAAGGAAGTGGACAAAGAGGGGAGAAAAAAAGACAGCTGAAGCCTACTGGAATGTGAAGCAGCTGGGTTGTGCCTTAGTCAGTGAAAAAGCAGAAACTGGAAACAATTGCTAAATTTATTTTCAGTGCAAGCAGTCGTTTTCCTTGAACCGCAATGACTAAATATATCTATTGGTGTGATTTTTATGTGGTGGTAACTCTTACTGGCTCTTGCTAACCTCCTGGCAAGCAGAGAGATGAGTGGAAGTTCGCTGTCAGTCAAATGTCCCTCATCTAGGTCTGTTGCCTCACTTGCAGAGAATATTTCCTGTTTTTAAGGGACTTGTAGGCTGTTAGCATGGCTTGTTGCAATATATTGCATGAGTGGAAGAAACCTGGGTATTTGTTTATAGGGAAGGGAATCAACCTGTAACTACTTTTTCATGTTTCCTTAGGGTTTTGTTCATCATTTTGCAAGTTTTGAATTGTAGTTGACACCTCAGCTGATATCTGAATAGTTCTATCTATAGATGCAGATAGATGCTGATGCAAATAATGTGGGTCTTTTAGGAAAAAAAAAATACATTAACACCTTATTTATTCCAAAGTTGAAAGCCTGTGGACAGAATTGGCAAAATGAACCTTGCTGTTGCCTTACGAATTCTTTTGAAAGGAGAGCATTTGATTCGGAAGCTTACAGCATTTTAATTGCAGGTGGAGCAACATGAAGTGTTAACTTTCTAGAATTCATTTTATAGAAACTAGAGAGATGTTACACCTTTCCTTGGCAGAGGCATTTGATGGCTGATCAGATTTGATTCAAGCACTCGGTCATTATGTGCGTTACAGGAGATGTCTAGGTAGTTCTCAGCTGAGCTACTGAGAGGTGGTAGCTGGGATTGTTTGTTGCCATAGCATCAAATTTGGAAGATCCTTGTACCCCAGCAAAGGTAAGACAATAGATAGCATCTCCTGTCTTCGTGCTAGGCTTGCTTCAGAAACTATGTAGTATATTGGAAACAACAAATGACATGTCAGACCTACAAGTAAGATGATTTAATAGCCGCCTTCCTCTCTCCTGCTCACCACACCTGTCATTTTGCATAGTTTGGATACGTGCAGAAGATATAACTTGTTCCATTTTCCATCCCAACATTTTTCTGCTGAAATTAGAGATCTGGAGTTTTGGGGTCTTCTGCCACTTTGCAGAGCTGTTGACCTCTGTGTCCTGTTGCTTAGCACTGAAATGAATCCTTCCAGCCTTTATTCTTCCTGTGGCGACTTTACCTTATCTGGACAAGAACCTGCGCGTGGAGAGGGATCCTTCAGCCTCTCAAATATGTGATTCAATTAATTAAAACTTATTATGCTGTAAGTGTCTGAATATTTGGGAAATTCTTTGGTGTTACATCTGTCTTTTTTTCTTTATTAACACTAGGATTCAGCCATTGTCACGGAAGCGACATGGAAGGAGTATTAAAATCACCTAGCTGTTGCAAGAATATTGGCTTTGTTACTTGTCAATTTTGTCTAAATAACCAAAGCTTGGCTTTCATGGTGTTCAGCTGAGAAATGCTGTAGAACATAATGGGATGAGGGGATAGTAATGGAGTGTGTCATTTTCAGTGCTTTAGTAGAGATTAGAGGAGGAAAACTAGATTTATTCACCTTTGCAAGTTTGAATTTGCAGCCCCAGAACTGTGAGGTGTATGAAAAGGTGGCCAGAGAAGGAAAAAGGGACACAATTGGAGAAGCTGATGGAATGGTTGGGAAGACCAGAAAAGAAGTGAGAGGATGCCCAACCCACAGATGTTAGAAGAGGAGGCAATGGTGGGCTAAGTAGCGTGCAAGTAGAGCAGATAGGAAAAGGGCAGACTGATGACAAAAAGGGAAAGTAGGCAAGGGGGAGGCTCCCGGCAGCTTTCACGGAAGTCTGTTCCAAGGCAAAGAGAAATAAGATGAATTTCAGCCATCCGGAAAAGCTGCAGGAATCCTGCAGGTTGGGACGTGCTGCCAAAAGAATGTTCTGCAATTCTGCTATTCACGTTACTGCAGCCTGACAAATTTGCAGCTGTATTACCTGACCTGTAGCATCCCTCCTTAAAAATACATCTCCGATCTCTTCTTGTGGTGCGTGATGTTGATACTGATAGAGCAAACAATTTTATCTATGTGAAGGAGAAATGATGTCCCCACGTATTCTGTGAAGTAACCTGAGAAAGTCGATGGATGAGATTATTTTTATTTTGCATTTTTTTTTATTTTTATATATACTGTGTTTATTTGCATTTCATATTTCAGTTAAAGCTCTTCAGCTTTGAAACAGTCTTTTGATGTGAAATCCGTTTGCTGTTTTAGTTGCTACCATAGCTCACGTTCTGTGGAGTTTGTAAGATAATGTTTTCATGTTGAAAGCAAGGAAGAAGTGAATAGAAACAAGTTTAAGAATAAGATGGTCTGTATCAGAGCGTTCACTTAGTGTTGAGGGTGATAAGATATTGACAGTATTTGGGAGAATCGGTTCTCCTACACTTGCTTTCTATTTTACCATATTTAGGAGAGTAATCTAAAAGACTTGAGAATTGCCGAGAGCTATGTGGATTTTCTAAGCGTTGGCTAGCACTTTGGTTTCATGTTTCTTTCTTTTGGTTCCCCTTTTATGCCACTGAGAGGGTCGACTGAGCATGGATGGCACCCGGAGATTTCTTAATTATGGGGCTGAGGCTCTTTGAATTAAGCAAATGCATGATTTGCATTATATTACTTTACCTGGGTGATGATCTCTGCTGCTTTGTGTAGAGCTTTTCTGCTATCATGAAAATACTGTGCATTTCGTGATTCAAGTTAACATCTTGGTGTGGCCATGAGTGCCTCTAAAGAAATATTAATTCATTCTGCTGAGGGAGGAAGGTTAACGCTTGCTGGCACTCGCATGCTCTCATTCTTTCTCTCTGAAGGCTTCCTGTGGGGATGCCCTTTGTTGCGAACTTAACATATTCACTGAAGCAGTCCCATTTATATTCTAAACAAGATCTTTAATTTCGTCCCTCACATGTACAAAAATCTTGGGTTTTGAAAGAAAATAGATGAGAATTTTCTTTTTAGACTTCTGGAAAGAAAGGAAAAAAAATCAGTAGAGGTTAAAATCAAAGTTACCCATAGCTGGTAAAGCTGGACTAAGTGGGTGCAGCAGCTTGGTTGGTTGATTAAACCTTCATCAGATTTTACCAAGAGACTGACTATGTAGTTCTGCATCTGTTAAACTGTAGTTTGCGGGTAGTCTTTAATAATTAAAATGGGAGCAAAAGGAGTGTGTTCACAACGTACAGCATGACTTGTTCTATCCCCTGCCTTTTGATGTTTTTATTGTGCTTCCCAGTCTACCAATCTGGCCTATCCATACTGCCCAAGAGTGGTGAAGTAGCTTCAGGAATTAGTTCCATATTTAGAAAGTTTCCTTTACGAACCAAACATCATGTAATGAAGGGCACCCAGGGAAATCAATATTTTAGTTCTGGTTGTATAGTACATTCCAATCAATTCTAGATAGCAGTGCTCAGTGAATCTGTCTGACAGTGGGCTTCAGTTAGCAGGGCAATACTCTTTAAAACACGATTTTCCTTGGGTGATAGATTATCCTTTCATTTTGTGCTCTAGCTGTATTACCTTAAGTTTGTCAATTTGAGTGTTGGGAGATAAAGTGCGGATGGTTCCCATCCACGTTTTGCTTAACAGTTAAGTCTTGCATTTCATTGTTGGGAGTGATATATGCTGCAACTTTGATATACGAAGAAATTAAATATCCCTGTTTGGATATATTTTTTCCATAGTAATTTTTTTAAGTGTCTGTTTTCTGCTTTTCTAATTAGAAGAAGCTTTAAACTGAGTTATATCCAAGAATAATAGGTTTAAGGAGCTAGGGAGGTCTATCAATAGGTTTAGTAGAGCTCATCTATGAATTTACAGAGACTTACAGAAAATTTAGTGTATTGGCTCGCGCAGGAGGTGGTTTGTCTGTATAAGTATCCTTGCAAAGGTCACGTGAAATCATATGTTAAGTCTGATGCCAGATTTTTGATGGAGCATGGTAAGAGTGGTGCAGGGGTTGAGTTTACTCTTTTACTGCTTGGAATTGCTTTGCCAGAGCTACTATATGGGAGAAATTTGCAGTACCCAAAACCATTATGCATCTGAAAGTCACATGACTTTTTTTAAAAAAAAATCTTTTCTCTGTATGAGCAATATCTGGGAGAATGTACCTGACAGAAACTGAGGTGGCAAATTTCTCTTGTTTTCAGCTTAGTTTTTCTGTTTGCTCTGTGAATAGCTGTTCGCTTTTTGTCACTGGAAGTGGTGGCACTTCTGTCTCCTGCTCTGTCAGCCTGGTCTGTTGTAGTTTACAGAAGAAACATTTGTGAAAGCTGTAGAACCACCCTGTTAACATGTTTTAGTTAATATAGGGAATGATAAAGTACATTGTTTACAGTGAGCTGGCTCTCTCAAATATGGCCATTTTTGTGATGTTCAGCTGTACAGCATCCCTTTAAAGACCCACTGAGTCCTGATGCATAACTTGGTGTGCCTGCTCGGAACTAAGCTTGATTCTTATGTCAGTACCTCTCTTACTTAATCTGTAGCATCTTTTCATAAGGAAATAGTGATGGCTCATCCATCCTCTGCTAGAACTCTTGACCTATTGGCCAATTTCAGTCAACCTTTGGAGAGGAATCAATGCTAAAATGTGTTTAAATTTCTGCATGTTTTCTGGAGAAGACTGAGTAAAACAGAGGCACCAAAATAGCGCCTGCGTTACGGCAAAAGGGAAGATGGAGCTGTCCCATACTTTGTTTGGCAATCCAGTGTCAACTAGTACGTGTGTCATTTCAGAATTGCTAACACACATGGTGCTGCTTCTACAGAGGGGGTGCCAAGGGAGACGTGAGGAAGCTAGTTTTCTTCTGTTGGAAGCGGATTAGATAGTGTTTCACTAGTTTTACTGCTCATAGAAGATGACTTTTGAAATAAGACCTGGGTAATGTTTGCTGTTTGATGATTTAACTAAGGTTACGATCTTGTGCTTATTCAGTTGCATAGGCATTTTGTCTAAACTTGTCTCATTAGTTTATCCTGCACTGTAAAATTCACAGACGTGAGATAAATCTGACTGTATTTTGAAAAAATATGAGAAAAAAGTGCAGTGAGCTACACTAGTTTAACCTCAACTGGATTAATTGATGCAACAGCCTTCACGTATGGGCAGGATCTAAGAATGAACAGATATAAATCCTTTATTGCCTAGAAACTTCATTTCTTCACCAGCCCACTTGTGTTAGTTAAAAACTGATGGTGTCATTTAAGCTTTTGCCTCTCAATCTACCAAGGTAAGATAAATTCATAAAAGAGAGATTTATGGTGATTTGAGAATATCCTTGCCCAGAATTAGTCAATTTTGTGAAGCTGGGTCAAAATTGCACCTATACTGAAATAGATACAATTTTGCATATAGAAAATGTAATATATTCTTTATTTACATATAATTTTTGTTCTAATAATTTCTAGTCCCTCATGGATTCCAGCAGTTGTCAAAAGGATTTAATACTGGTTATATTGGTTTGGAAATGCCCGTCTTTCAGCAGAGACAATAGGAAAAGCCTGTGGTGACTGACTAGCGTAGACCCTAACACCTAACGTTCACCCAGCTACGTTTGGGGGAGATGGGTCCCAGCCTCAGGCAGGTTTTTGTCCTGTTGGAAAGCTGTTCGAAGAGATTTTAGGTATTGCTTGAACTGTTGTTATGTGAAGCTGAATGCATTGATTTAGCAAACGGCTTGCTGCATCTGTGCTTGAGGCAGAGCTGCGGAAGACCTTTTTTTCACTGCCATCCTTGCTTTGGCATGGCTGTTCCTTGCAGCACTAAAGCAAATGTGCTGTTTGGCGGTGGTGTTCACCCCTCAGACCGCCTGACTCTCCAGCGACAAAACCAGGGTTAGAAGGCTCCTTGCCTCCAACAAAATCCCATCTCATGTCCAAGTCACTGCTGAGAACTAGTGAAAGAACCTTATGTACCACAAAGGGGATGCCTGCAAGAGCTCACTTAATATTAACCCCGTTGCTAGTGGCAGGTCTGTGAGCTGGCAGAATTTTTTATCTAATTTGCTGTTAGTTCCCAAAGAAGAAACAGACGCTAGACCTTTTAAAGTTGAATTTCTTTGCTTTCCCTTGTGCTGCACAGCCCAGGGAGACATGAGGTATTGCGTTCCATCAGCTGATGACTTGGCGTCAGGCTGAAAGGTAAAAACACTGATAAAAAAAGCTTTTCCTTTGCTGCTAGAACAAAGACTACTTGAATTGTGAACTGGTTGGCCTGGAACAGGGAATGCTGAGGAGCAAAATCCTTTGGAAAAAAGCAAGTATGTGTGTCTTCTGGGGACAGCTCAGAGGAGCCAATCGAGGGCAGTGAGGGGTGGGTTGCTCTTAAAAGCCAAAGTATCCTGGTAAAAACAGCAGAGCAAATAAACCCTTAAAAAGCATGCAAAGAGAGAATTTGCTTCTCGTGACTGACTGTATATTTCTAGGTAGTCTTTAAACAAAGATGGTTTTGCTTCTGTCTGTCTTGGGTGAAAGCACTTGTATAAATTCTTTAAATATGCATTGGCAGTTCTTACTCTTAGGTTTTACCCTGAATTACAGCCTTGTTCATTAGACCTCAAATCTGAGGTGTACATTTCACTGTAATACTTTTAGGGCTCCCTGGAGACATCAGGTATACCGCAAGTGATACACAGGAGAGCTCTGAGCTTCCATTTGGCTGGCAGCCTGGGGAGCGCCAAGGTTCAAGGGATCAAAACCATCGTTCAGACCAGACATTGGCACAACCAGCGTCGTTGCCTGGGGTTGCTGGAGTTGTTGTGGGTTTTTACTATATGCGTAAGGAAAAAATGCTTACCTGGCAGTTGACTGTAGTTATCTGTTTTCAGGTTTACCACCTGAATTTGTATTTTACATTTTTTGTTCCGGCTGAAGTTAACCTGACAGAGAAGGCAAAACAAAGGAAACATCTGAGGGATTGTTTGTGGCAGCTGGGCAAATGAGTTTGTCTATAAATCCTGAAAGTCTCTGGCAACAAGGTGTGTAAGACTGTTAGTAACAACAAAAATGGTGTTGAAAGGTTGTTGATCGCTTGCATCACTGTTTTGAAACTTCTGAAGTTGTAAGTATTTGGGGCTGGTATAAATAATAGCATCTAAGGTTACAGCTGTTGGTCATCCAGTCCGTTGGAGCTCCACTGGCAATATCCAAAAAAATATTCCCCCATCAAGTGAAAGCATAACTGGTTCTGAAATCATTCCCAGGGTGCATGTGCTGTTAACATGGCTGTTGATCAAGGTCCTGATCTGCGTCTGGCATCCAAAGTCGGTAACTCGTGCAAAACACCATTCTTGGCAATGTCACCAGTGCTGTGGCTTGTCCTGTGGGGAGAGTTAACAGGCTGTGGGTTTTGGTATTGCTATTATTTTCGTTCATTTTTATCATTTAATACTTCTCAGATGAGGTACTTCACATCTAAAAGCTTTGGCAACATGGTGTACTAAGTTTCAAATATTATAATGGAGAAAAAAAGCATGCTAAAAATACTAGTACTCAGTAGGATACATTTAACGAAATTGTTATTCAAAGCTCTTACATCCAGAAAAGTAACACTGGTTTGTGTTGGTGCTGCACACTACGATCTTAACCTTTGGGATGATAACAAAGCACAAAAACTGGCTCCTCCTGCAATCCTGTGCCCTTGAAGGAGTCATTTAGTTAAATTCCTTAATATTTTTGCAGCTGTGGTTGTGGTTTATTAACTGATGCTGCCTTGAAGAGGAGCCTGTGTCTGCAGCAGAGTTTTCATTACTCATCTGTCAATACTTGCAGAGTAAAACAAATGGGTCTGGGTAGAGAGGTTTCTGCTCTTCTGTGTAAATGGTTTCTTTTTCTCCATCTCTGCTACCTCTATCCTCTACCCAAGGAGAGGGTAGAGAATAGTTTTGATACAGTACATTGTTATACTGTATTGGATAGGAAGGCCTGCTTTGTCAGTCAGGATTATTTTAAGCTATGATGTTTAGATTTTATTAAATGGACTGGAGGGAATTAAAAACATCTCTCTTTCCCAAAACATTCTTACTTGTACAGCTGTAGACAGCCCTTTATCCTGAATCATACCAACAGAAGAATCTCCAGAATTTCTCTTTTGCAGGGGGTAAAATAGGATTTTTGACCAGTTCAACAATGTGCTTGTCAGGAGAAATCCAGGTGAGTTTGGTTTGGTTTGGTTTTTGGTTTTGCATAGGCCCTCAAAATTGAAAATTAGGTAAACGAAAATTATTATGTTGCTGTGTTTACTGATGCAAACTGCAAGTTTTGCAGTAATTGCCTTGGCTTCTGGGTGAATGCAGGAGGCATTCTGTGTCTGGATTTTGGGTTTTATTTGCATCATATTTGCAAGTGAAGGGCACACCTTACTCTGAAGCCCCTGCAGGACAGAGCTGTCTGCTCTGAGAGATGGAGATATAAATGAATTTCATGCTGGTACGTAGTATGGGCGAGTGAATGAACTGTTTTTATAGCAGATGAGCAGTCGTTATGAAATGCTTTGCTGGAACCGGGCAGGGCTGTAGCAAAAGGATCAGCTATAATAAGCAGGGGAGAAGGACTTGCAGAACCCAGGGTACTGACTCACTTAACCACACGCTTCTCTTGAGTTTCACGCTTGACTGTGACAAATATTGAACAGAATGTCAGCCAGGCTAGTGAGCAAGTGTGCTTAAGAGCCAAAAGTCAGTGCTGACCTCTTTCTGTGCACATGTATTTTGGGGGGAATACTGGAGTCCTTATCTCCTTTTCCTGTTGTGCATTCTGGTTTTGATTAGTTTTTATCCTACCCCAGAAAATCATGGTGGGGCAAAACCACATGGAGCAGTTCCCTCTGCAGGAAGAAGTAAAGAACTAAGGCCCAGCCCAGTGAAGGCGATTTATAACTTGAAGCCTTGCTTAGTGCCTCTGTTCCTTCGCTGGCAGAGTTGGCTGCTAAATTGGTGCCAGTTTCCTTAGCGTAGACCTGCCTGTTGTCATGGAGTTGCCATCAAATGTATTTTAAAGCCCGTGGGAGACTGTTCTGTATTACCGTGGCCTCCGGCAGGAGCAGAGGGAACCAGATCTCCACCAGACTGAGCTCTTGACTAGCTGCAACTGTGAGGACCTAGTTTGGAGATTAAAACTGATTAGTGGATAATTCCCCCAGAGTGAATAATCTCAGCCTGAAAAGATGAATTGCAGATGGTTTTGGATGAGAGAGACAGCAGGTTTAAAATGTCATTCTTCCAGTAACCTAAATCTGCTGACCTTACATGGCATTGCAGCGATCATTTCAGCTGAGTAAGAATGGGAGGAGAGGCTTGCTGGAGGTGTGTGGCCAGTGCTTCCTGCATTGGTCTGGCCCCCAAGCCCCCAGTGTTATATTTACCTGGTGGTTTGAAAGGGGTTTCACTCCGCAAGGTCAAGGAAAGCTTCCAAAATACAGAGAAGAGCCATTGTAAACTCCCGAAGTGAGGATTAGCATCTAATACGACTTTTTCAATTATTTTCAGCTTGGTTTACTTGTCTTTACCCGTCTTTCACCTTTGCAAAGGTAACAGTACATGTGTGTTTGCCTAGCTCTGCCTGGAAAGCTTGCAAAAAACAAGACTGAAACATAAAACCAAGTTAAGGACTGTATGAGCAAGCTATGTCAATAAAGACCATCATTTTGTGTAGCAGTGCAGCTTATCAAATTACTCCAGTGAGAGACTCCTTACAAATGCTTTTGTATTTTATCTGTTGACTCATCCATCTCAACACTTACAGTAACATTTCAGTACTGTCTTATAAAGCCTATGATTGAAACAAGGCTGTTCTTGGGCTGGTTAATCAACAGATGCAATTAATACAATGGTGTTTGTCCTGACAGCCTGTCCCACTGTGGTGGCATTGTAAGTGGCATTGCTACACGAGGGGTTCTCTGTGGTTGAGGACTCGCTGTACAGGCAGATCACTCAACATTTGAATTCAGCGTAAAGTCAACATGGAAAGAGTTTCAGACCTCTTCTCAGCTGGCAGTCTCACTGGTGCTACGAGCGATGTTAACAAAAGGGTAAATCATAATCCGCAGCACTTCTAATTTATTTAACAGTTTTAGAAAAGGCTGGGATTTTGCTCTGTTAGAGCGCACCAGAAGTGTAAAAGGAAGGCTCGGATGGATTTTCTTCTTGTGCGAGGCTGGGAAGGTGGTGAAGGAAATACAGTTTGGACTCAGATATTTATTCTTTTAGTAGAACAATGTCAGCCCCAGACCAGTGCTTCTTAGATGTGTTTTACCCTGGGAACTTGTACAAAACGTCTTCCCTTTCAGCTATTTCATTTTTAGCTGTATAGAGGGTGTAACCATTGTTTAAGGGAGTGTCGGTGGCATGTGGCCAGTTGATATCTAAACCCTATCATGAATTGTTTTAAAGAGAGTATGATTTTCTGTACTGAGATATATTGATGACTTTTTTCAAGGCAGGAAGTACATGCTGACTCCAGCAGTTGCCAGAGCAGCTGTTCATTATGAGTAAGCCATATGAAAAATCTTGTGAAAGCCTTAATATCAGTAGAAAGCAGCGCAAGCTTAAATGATTGGCACCAAAGTGTGGCTAAGCTGTATCAAGAACTGCTTTCATATTTTCAGTTGCTTAGAATTTTACATTGGAAAAACTTTCTGGTTCTTAAGGTATCAAAATCTGTAGGATAGTTTACAGAGAGGTATTTTAACTTCAGGCTAGTTAATATTTGTAAAGGCTTGTCTGGACACTCCCCAAACTCTTGCTCCAGGGTACAAATTTATTTGATTTATACCATGTTGAGTTGATGTAGCAGGTTCTGGCTCTGTAAGTAGGGATCTCAGCTGGCTCTGCGGCTTTTAGCATTTCCTAGCATTGTGCCACCAGTGTTGCTTAGACTGGGTTTCTACCAAGGCCCGTATTAGACAGAGCACACACTTGAAATGCCGTCAGCTCCTGGTCCTGAGGTCTCTAATCAGCGCGTTGGGACTTTTTGTTACAGTCTGTTTTTAATCACAGAGCTGACTTTTGTCAAGACTGATAAATATATTTCCATAGCTTTCCACCAAAAAATTTGCTTTGAATTAATGACATTTCAGTGAATTTCTGTAGTTAACAATTTCTGGAAAAAGAAATTATTATTTTGCTCCAAAACCCTCTGATCAGTGCCAGCTGCAGGCAGTGGAGGAGGTGCTGGGCTCCGGTGGGCTCTTCCTGAGTACAGGTGGCTCTAGCAGATCTGCTGACCTTTGGCTCACAAGAAAAAAAAAAAAAGGAGTATGCAAGAAGTGCTGTGCTCCGAATATGAACCTGGCTGGAAGCTGAGTATGCAGAGATAAGCTGCTGAAGGGGAAAACCCCCTCACCTATAGCTGACGTATGACACAAGTGAACCCACTGTGATAGTTTCCTAGCTCAGCTTCTGAGATACTTCCAACCCAGGTTCAGTTACCTCTTTTCCTTCTACGTTTGAACTCTGTATTTGGTGTTGTTGCTTGTTGTCTTTGATACCAGGATATGATTTCTTCTTTATCACCTCTCGCTGCCCTTTGTTTCTCTTAGTTTACCATTTTTTTCATGCGTGCACTCATGTTGCTTGTAGTGCGTTCTGTCTAAGAGCCTGTGTCACAAGGTTCTGATTCAGCAGGGTTGTCCTGGAGATGTGTAAGGATGTGCCAGCAAATAGTGGTACGTATGTCACAGCAAAGGAACAAACATACACATCTTGCCCAAGCAGTAGAGCTTGGTTTGCTGCTGAATGTGGTCCTCAGGCCGTGGCTCATGAGGGTGGTAGCGATGGGGAACGTGGGACGTTCCAGCTTATTTTGAGAACAAGATTCAGTTTCCCTTGATGCTGTAATTTCATGAATCAAAAAGGAAAATGTGTCATACTTAGTCTTTATCTAGAGCTTTACATTTTTAGAGCTTTATGCAAGCATTTATGCTGTACTTTTGACTTCATGATGAGGGGTGATGGAAAGTGCCGTGAGAATACAGAGTACAGCTCCTGCCCTTGTTTCATTTACTGGTATGATTTAACTTGTTGGTTTGATCTTATGATGTCTGCTTTTCCATAAGCTTCTGTGGGCTTTTCAGTTTACCACCGGGGCTGTATAGCCAGTGAGCGGGTTGTTAGTTCGTGTTTGAGATTTCAGGAGGTAGTGGGAGCGGAAGACATAGTCTTGCATAGTGGTGGTGCCTCTCCATTTGTGAGAGGGTGCAGGTAATGTTGTGTGCACAGAGCATGCCACCTAGAGGAACAGAGCAGGCCGGCAAGGCTGTAGCCATGATTTGCTGGCAAAATTTAGGTAACTGTGCAAATGGCTATGTTGAGACCTTCTCCAGGCAGTGCCCTCTGTGGCCCTGCCTCTGGTACGTTCATCAAGTGAAGTGTGAGAAGGTCCATGCACTGGTAGCTTTCCATCAACTCTTCTCAACCAACATTTCTCAGCTTCTTACATGAGAGTACTGCTCATGCTTTAGCCTCCTGGTTGTGTTGATCCTAATCTTTCACAGAGGCTCAAGGATCTGAAACGAAGTTGTGGATCTCGCCTCCTGTTCTCTGGGAATTAGGATGAGGAATCTAGTACAAGGTGTGATTTGATGGACTAACAGTCTCCCAAGTCCTGTGCTTTTTCGGCTTGTATGTTGCAATTTCTTTTGTGGGAGACTAATAAATTTCCCAGAAGATTATCCTAATTTCCAGAGTCTTAAAGTCTGAGTTGTAATTAAACACTTAATTTGATGAGGGTTTTTAGATGTGTTGCTAGTCTACTGGCAGCTTGGGGAAACGCTTCCATCTTCAGCCCAGCTCCCCTTGTGTAGATTCAAGCTCAGAAAGCTGCTATATATTTAGAACCAGCAGAACTGCAGCCTGCCAGACAGGCCTCAGAAAACTGCTCCAAATCTATGCTTTCTGTGTAGATTAAAGCCAAATTTGAAAGAAGCCTGGCTTTTTTGAAAAAGCTGAAGTTAGGGTGATGGCAGTTTTTCATTAACAAATGGGCAGTGGGAAACTTTAATAATACGTTTATTACTTAGAGTTGCACTGAGTTCTCCCATAGCCACAAATAACAGTAATCAGTACATCCAGCAGGGAAGCAATTATTTTATTTCATGATCAATCGGAGACTTGTGATCATCCAGAGAGTCAGGGAGTTGTGTTGTCAGATAAGCACATGGCTTGACCACGTCTTTAGGACAGGAATTTATTTCTGATCCACATTAGTCTAATATGTGGTGGAATAAGTCATAACCATTGACTTGGGCTCGTAGGATTTAATATACAAATAATGACTGAGTAGAATTCTTCCGTGCTGTTTGAGGTTATGTGTTCTAGTTGCCTCTGATTAAGTTTGTATCATCTGCTGAAGTTTTTCTCTCTGCTATTTAAGTAAAACACCTTTTCTCCCCCCTCTCTCCTGTGCTTCAACTTTCATGCTTAAAACCTCAGGAACAATCTTGAAGACTTTATTACACCGTGCCTTTGAACTGACCCCCATGTATTTTCATCGAGACATTAGGATGGCCTTCCCATTTCCTTCTATTCTCAGTTTAAATGTTCCTGTTATGGGAATACTAAAAAAAACCCCTCAATTGCAATTAGTCATATTTTAAAAGAACCAGACTAAAGCCAGCAGGAAAAGCATCCTCTCAGTGTCAGTGTGCAAGGCCATGTGTTGGTGTGCCATTTCATCTCTTGCGTGCATTGACCACTCGTGTATTTGAGAGACCCGTTCCGTTCTGTGGCTCCCCCCATGTCTCTCTCCTTAACACGTGCCCCTTTTTGCTGATAACTTTCTGGCCTCCAGGCTACTGACAGCTGTTGTCCACTTGCTGCTAATTAAGAAAGCAGCATGAGTGATGGGAATGTGGATTGGAGAGATTGAACCCCCCTCTACTCGCAGCAAAGCGTTTCAACCTGATTAAAAAGAGTCTGACTGATGACTGATCGGCCTCTTTTTTCCTCCTCTGTCTGTTGAGCCTCTCCGTAGATAGCCTGTTTGCTATCAAAACTCGCATGTTAGGCGCTCTCTGTGCCTCCGTATTTTTTAGATCCTGTAACAATAAGCAATGTCAGAACAGATTTGCCATTGAAAAGATGGGCACGTGTGAAATTTAAGCTGCTATAAAGCCACATATTTAACATGCAAAGCGTTGTGTACATCTGTGCTCTTACTCAGAAATTCAAATGCAGGTCATATTTTTAAAATAAAAAGACATGTACTTTGTTGAAGATTTAGAACTAGCTATAAGAATCAAGATCATTATGAATTAATAGCACTGAAGTGGATAGACTGATGATTTCAAAGATTTTCCTTCTTTGTTTAAGGATTTTCCTTGTTTGGTTGGTTTCCTTGTTTTGATTTTCCTTGTTTTGCATCAGGTCCCAGTGGGTGGCGATTTATGTGCTACAGTTACAACGTGATTTTTATGATCCAGCAAGAGAATAGGTTTGAATCTGGAATTCCCTTTCTGGCCTGTGCTTCTGTGGAGGCAAAATGATAGGCTGAGGTTAAGATAATACAAGATTGTTGTTTTAATACGCAACCAGAAGACGTGAAGTCAAGGAAGAGTGATGGTAATTTGGTAAAAGAAGCCTCTTCCTGTAACGCTTGTGCTCTCTGGAGCTGTCTACCCCCAGGAATATTGCAACTCTCTGTATTTCAGATTAGACCTCCAAAATTCAATCTGAATTCTTATCTGCAGTAAGTGGGCTCTGTATAGCCCCTAGCATGCTTTGAAAGCAGTGTCGTTTGCTCTCATCTGGAATATCATTTCTCTTCTTCCTGTTGTGATTTTTCTCATACTTGACTGTTACCTTTTTACCTTGGAGATAATTGTTTCTTGATACAGTAATTCAGCACGGTCAGAGCTTCTCTTTAACAGCACTATGTATACACAGGCGTAAAATGTTTATTTACATTAAAAAATAATAATCACTGCCAGATTTGGCTCCTTAGGCGTGTGAAAATCCTTTAAAAATCCATGTCTACCACAGTATAATTGAACATGTCTAGGGTGAGGAGGACGTGCTTCTGACTGTATTTACCGGTGTTCACCTTGTATGCCCGTCGTTTTGCCACATGATCACTTTCTGAAAGGGGCTTTGGAGCATTTGACTTCAGCTTTTCAAATAAAGAAGTGGCTTATGTTTGTTTGAACAAGAGCTGCTCTGGCAGTCAGTGTTACCATATATTCACCTAAACACTTTCAATACTAAAATGGTAGGAAATGCAAAACACAGTGTGCTTATAATTAACTGAACTAGGCAGGCTCTTTGGGATGTGGGTGGTTCAGGGTGTGAAAGTGCTATAATGTCCTTGGGCAGCTTTCTGTTTTCACATGAAGAGAGCAGATGCTGACATGGTGCAAATAGAAAAGAAATCCTGTCACTAGACTGGCCCAGAGTCCCTGAGCTGTAGTCTGTAAATAAAGTGATTTATGGGTATTGTAGATGAAAATGATGTTTCTTTTTTCCCTCCAAGAAAAATATTATTTCCAAATAGATCATCTCATTATTGGCCTCTGGTTTGGCTAGTAATTTTATAAAATAAGCTTGGTAGAGTTAATGTTAGAAAATTAATGGGATGATTTCTCTACTAGTAAGAATTTATGGACACTCCAAATCTCCGTCTGTCTTGCTGTGGGAGGTAATTAAGAATATGAGGGAGTGGTTTCTTGGTTTGAAATGTTGAAAGCAACTGTAAGCATTCGTACTGTTACATCTGGAGAGCTTAATAGGGATGGTGAGCTGGGTCCTTTGCTGTGAACATTGGCTGTTTCTTTCACAGTAACCTGATTATTGCTTGGACAGCTTTGCCAAAACTGTTTACTGTCTGCTGCCTGTTGACTGGCAGTGTGTTTCAAGCCAATTACAGGAATATTACATGGCTTCAGGATCACAGTTAGTCCGTTTGTCCTTTAATGCCACTCACAGTGACATCAAGAATTGAGCTGCCATCATCCAGGTAGGTCCTCCACCCATACTGACATGGTCTTGTCTGTTCTGCATTAGCTTTTTATGTGACTGGTGGCAAGTATCACTTGCTCTGAATCCCCACCTCTTATCCATTTGTGCCATGAACTTCTGGCTGTGTAAAATGAAAAACCATCACACAGTCATTTCAGAGGCACTGAGATGGCAGTTTTGACATTAATGGGGCAAAAGAAACATTCTGCAAATTTGTATGTAAAAACTAGGTGCCCCTTTGGTGCTAGGTTAGGTTTTATTTAGACTATTGTCTAAATATAAGCCTAGAGCTTTGCTGCTAAGCCTCCAGTTGACTTCCCTTCCACTGGGTTTGTGAATGACAAAGTGTTTCAGTGGAGCTGGCACTTCTTTGTTGAGTTGTTTTGCAAATGCAGACCCGATTCTTAACAGTAGAGCACAAAACAGGAATTTCTGCTTTACAATGGGAAATGTTGGGTTTGTGTTGTTGGAGGAACAGGTTTAGTTCCTCTAATTTCCTGATTCCTTATTGTACCGCAGGAATATCCTTTAAATAAATAAAAATGACAAAATAAAATCACTCCTACCAACTGGGAAAGAAGAAATATACGCAAACAATTTTGAGAACAGGCTGCTGGATTGTAGGGAGCGTTCCTACAAGAAAAATCTCCTTGGAGGTTTGTCATCTACTCCTGTTTGTCAAAGATAGACTTTATCTTTTTATCATTGAGAAACAGCTTCCCATATATATGAGAATTCTCCCTAAATATCACCCTTTACTGCCAATTTGGCTTCTAATTAGCTAAATCCATTTCGAAAGTAGACAGTCTTATTCCAAAGTAAAACGGTGTGGGGAGTTAATAGGGAACAACGTGCATGTTTCCAACCTTCACCTTGATTTGAATTAACTTTCCTGGTTGGAAAAGCCTTGTCATTATAAAGTCTGAGCTATAATGTTCTTGTGGCTTTGAATGTTGGTATGTTTTATCATGATAACTACTGGTGTGTTGTAGTTTCAAGCAATCTCCCTGAAAGTGTAGATCCGTACAGATGCCAGAAAACCAGCTCAGCTCTTCTGCTCGGTTCTCTGCCAACAAACGGCAAATTAACTTGACTGTACTTGAAGTATTGAAGTGTTTTCTGTTTTGTTTTGTTGTTTGTTTTTTTTTTTAATTATATTGCAAAAGTGGTTTGAATCTCTGTTGGAAATGTCTTCTGTGAGGGGCATCTTTCAAAGTGTCCATGTGAGCAGGTTCAGTTTGTGACTGCTATATATAGTGGGTTTTTGTCAAATAGCAGCAATCAAGCTGTTATGGTGGTTTTGTACCTATGGCTTCAGTGTAATATCAGGGTAGACATTGAAATGGTATTGAATAAAGTCATATAGACTGTAAGAGCCTTCTGCAGAGGAACTCGGGACTCTCAACACATTTTAATGAAGCAAGTTGTCCCAAATCAAATGCCTTTTCCAAGATTTGTTTGAGACATCTTCCAGTTTTGCACTCTCTGCAATAGATACGTAGCCGGTTTTCAGGCTAATGAAGAATGATGGCACACTTAGTGTATTCAGACTTTTCTGACTGCAGAGTTGCCAAAAATGAAGCAGGAGAGATATCTTCCAGCTGTGATTCTTCTATAGAAATCAGCACTTTAGAAGTAGGTTGTAGCTGAGAGTTTGTTTGCTGAGCTTCAGAGTAGAGTTCATGAGTACACAGAGGAGAAAAAAGGAAAAATTTATTTGTTTGTTTGGGGAAGGAGGCAAATTGAGTTTATTGTGTAAATTTGTAAACGGTGCAGAAAGGAAAGGGAAGTTTCCCCCAAACACATGCTAAAACAAATGAAGTCCAAGCTCAGATTGGAAGTCTCCTTGTGAAGCTGTGCAGGGCTTCGTGGGAGAGTGCTGCTGCTGGGGAGCAGATGTTGCTGAGGCCCTGCAGTCAATGGCGGCACGTTCAGCTCCTCTCAGCCCTCTCCCACAACACACAGGTATTTCTGCTGAGCAGCACCCCATCTCCTTTTCTTCTTCCCCACCCACCCCACTTGCCAGGATATTGCAGATAACAGTATAGAAAATAGAAAGGGCTGTGAGGCTACCAGTCTGTTTGTTTGGGTTTTGTTTTTTGTTATTGCAGAGTCTCAGACCCCTAATCTCTCAGGTCTAAGTATTTTTTAGCTCATGTGGTATTAAATAGCAATTACAAAGCTATGGTTTTTACTAGGCTGCCACAAAGCTTAGTACTAGGTGCTTCTTATGCTGCAAAATAGTAAATGTGGATCATATGTACAAAGTCAGTTCTGTGTTTGTAATGTTATAGGTGGTTCTTTATTAGCTGAAAGATGGTTTACAGTGTTTCTTGTTGCTTTACTGCAGTGTAATTTATTGACTCGTTGGCTGGACCCAGCTGAAGACTCAAAATCCAACCGGGATGGAGCTTGGGCAGGGTGGTTGTGCATTACCATAATATTAAATATTAAAGCACACAAGGTCTAGGAGGTATTTACTCTTCTAATAATGGCACCAAAGGTATTTTTATAAACATCTTTTTCTGTCTTTCTGTAACCCAACTGCTATGACATACTAAATCTGCTGCAGAAACCAGTAAGTTATTGAACGTCTTTCAGAGTGAAAGAGCGTAAAGTTAATCACACTGAAGCTTTGACAAAGCGCTGGGCTTAGCCTGACCGAAGTCAGTGCTCCCTGGGCATGATGGAGCATCGCCCGACCCGACCCACAGCCCGCCCGGGGCTGCAAAACCCGCACCGCGTGTCCTGGGGCCTCATGGAGCTGAAGTTTCTTGTGACAGAGTAGCTGCTGTTTTCCAAATGGACCTCCTCAGCTCCCAAAGTATTGCTCAACGTACCACAAGCTGAAATTATTATTGATTCACCTTTCAGGTCTGGATGGCAGGATAGCCACACGATTGTATATTGTGTTGCAGCAACTTAAATAGCTTTGGCAGTTGTGGTTTTGCAGCTTTGTCAAAACCAAATTAAATATAAATACTGTACAAAATTATTTCTTATTTATAGAATCCTAAGGTTCTCTCTGCCACATAATCTGTGCGCTGGGCTTTCAAGCATGCTTTCTTTCATGGAGTGGATCGGTGGATCATGATTTTTGACTGCGTCTGTGTGGCACCCTGTACCTCCCTGGTACCAGGGGTGGCTCCTGGGCAGTGTCTCACTTTTGAAAACTGATGGGATACGATATGATAAGGGAAGGGGCTGTTCGTAAAAACAGCACTCAAGTAGCTGTTAATTCACCAAGATTTATTCGGTGATAAAGGAATTGTTTCAGCAAGATTGTAAAGAGATGCTGAGATAAGGTTCAACTTTGGTTTTGGTAAAACAGAGTCTCAGCATCGTTCCCTGTAGTTATCACCCCGTTGTAAGTTAGCCTTGAAGGTGTTTCTTCTTGAAATGCAGGCCAGCTTCCTGTATCAGTAGACTGGAAGCTCATTAAAAAATAGAAATGGATTCTTTGTAGGGCCCACTTTTGGTAATTTCCATTAAAGATAACAGTAACTGTTTAAACACAGATAGCCAGGGTGATATAAGAAATAACACGGCATACTAGCAAAGAATTTAGCTCCAAAGAAATTGAACTCAGCTATCCCCTTGTTAAGTAGGTTTCCAAACTTGTCATTAGGCTTGTAGCATTAAGCTACATAATATTCTGAAATAGCTAGGGAATAGCTGCTTTTTCTTCAGCGTTAACAAGTAGAATCTAGTGACTGTTTCCGTACTACTGGTGGCATGGATTCCTTCAGATTCTCTTTGTGTTTCTGCAGACATTTGTACACATCTGCCAGCGTTTGCTTCTGTAGAAGTTCATTATTGTTTGTTTTAAAGTCAGGATTTGCTGAAAAGATTGGGGAGAACTGCAGGTGTTTGTAGCAGTATGCCGTCTTCTTGAAACCTGTTGTCTGTAAGAGCGATCTAACCAGGAGATTTTAATTCAGGCATGAGGTGACAGGATAAGTTGGAAAGTTGTCACAAATAATTGTTTACTGCTAAAGTAACTTTTAATGTTTATATGCAGTAGAGTGAAAGGTAGACATCCCACTTGGACTCCATGAGCTACCTCACGTTTCCTGCCACGATGGTCTAGGGATGTGCTACATCCCCAGATGATCCTGCAGCTCACAAAGACGTAGCTCCCTCCTGGGCTGCTCGGTTCAATTAACATCTCAGTTTCCCCTTGCTGGAGGCACTGATGTTTCAAATTGTGCTTATAGAAGACTAAAATTTCCTACTGCCTGCAGGCAGGCAATAAAAGTGATGGTTTGGTTGCAGATCCTATCAGGTATAGAATAGGGTATGGAATTGAGGGTATGGCCTGCAGCTCCTTAACCCTTGACGCGAGCAGCACAACAATAATGGAAAAGCAGCTTCTGACCTGATTACATCAGAAATTTCACACCTGCAGCGCTGCTGTATCACTTTGCACACAGGCTTGTCTGTATGTGGAGATAGAGAGCTGGCCCTTTGGGGCAACAGTATGGTAGTACTTCAAAGTTTAGTGATTTGCATAGCCCTCCTGTGATGCCTTGTTTTATTGAGTAAGCAATATTAGGGAAGTTTACACTGGTATTGCAGTGCCTCTAGGAGATAGTACTGGCCTGGTTCCTGAAATTCATTTTTCTTTCTCTTGCAGAGATGTGAGCCCCCAGCATGGTGCACTGAAGTTGTGCAGGCATGTTTAATCTTACTGAACCAAGTATCTGCTTTTCAGCATCTGAGCCCTGAGGATACAGTGCTAGTCAGAACAGTGAGAAATGAGGCTTCCTTGCAGAGCAGTTAGCTCATCTCCTAACATGCATGGAACAGAGCTTACATCACATTCTCACCTGGACTGTTGCCCTTAATCTACGGCACTTGCTAAAGAAGGAAATAAAATTGAGCATGTTTAAGCAAATGCTTTCCATGTTTTGATCTTATTTCTTGTGCTCAGCTCCAATGATTGTGGGCAGTGGCTTTTGGGCAGGGGATAAGGTTCTTCCCAAGCCTACTAGAAAAGAGGGGTTAGCTTTGCAATTCAGACTGGATGTGCAAAGAGTCTGTAATCAGAGGTCAGAAATAAAGATGACTATAATTAGTAATGTCCAAAGCAACTGGAAATTGTGTCAGGCAGATCCGAGCCAGCTTTTCTTTTTTTTTTTTTTTTTTTTTTTTTTTTTTCCATCTTCTAATGAATGAGAGCTGAGGTTATTCTCCAAGGATGAAAGAGGGCTGAGTTTTTCCCATTTGAAACTGGTGCTGGAGGGCCAAGGCAAAGTCAAGACTGTCATTTACAACCTTGTTTTTCAGCTGTTGAACCTGTAGGCAGGTTGTGAGCAGTTAGGCTTTTCCCTAAAGCATCTAAAATAATGCGTTTCTGCTTGCCATCCTTGCAGAGTGCCAGTGACGACATTCCATCACCTTGGAGATGGATAAACAGCTTCAGCAACATCGGGTTATAATCTTTCAGGTCTGAGTTTCAAAGCTGACAGCCGTATGACTGAAACCCAAGCCTAGCAAAGGTTTTTCAGTGTGGAAGGAGTCTAAATGTGCTTGAGTAAAACGAGAGGAGGGGAGATAAAGTTTAAGCTGAGCTCAGTGACAAGGCTTTTTGCTCAGCCATGGCAGCAGCGTGAATGAAACGAATTAGCTTTGGCTTGCGTGCTCCCTACAGCCTGGAGTGACTCAGGTAGTGCGCACACATACTTGTGCCTGCAGGGCTTTATTTTTAGATGTCTGAATCACTGTCATGACTATATCCTCATAAAGCCGCTAGACGAGCGGGGATGCCCACGGACCCCATATTAAGTCATGTTTGGTGAACAGAGAAATTCAAAAGATTCCCTTGCAACTGTTGCAATTTCTGTGCTCAGAGCTGTTTGCTGAAGTAATGCAGAGGCTATGCCTGTAGCTGGATTATTTTTTTCCATTTAAAATTAAATGTTTAGTTAACAGCCATGGTGGCTTTTATGTGTAGAGCAGGGTGACCATGGACCACAGCGGTCATGTTGATGTTGGAGGCTACTTGACTTTCTTGTTGTTTTAGTGTTGCTGGCACAGGGGGAGTTATGAGTTATGTTACCAGTGTTGTAATCCCATTAGTTCTCTCGGGCTTGTAGGGCTGTGTAAAATCAGTACTTAAATGGGGAATTACCAAAGACTTACCAGATGCTGCACACAAAAGTTTGCTAGTGATTCAGTGAACTGCAACATTTCTGCTTGTGAGTTGATACAGGACCAATGTGTTGGAGTGGCTTGCTTTCAGATAAAATTGAGCAAAAGTCCTGTCTGCTGCTTATCAATAAATTACAGTATCTTTTTCAAAAAGGAGTCTCAAAGACAGCTTTGGTGTGCTGGAGGAAAGTGAACTTGGGCAGCAAAGTTCTTCTCCCTTAAATCCCTCCCTGTTCAATTGATGGTACCTTTTTCCTTCCCCCCCCCCCCCCCCCCCCCCCCCGGTAAATCAGTTGGGTGGCATTGCTGCAGTTTGAGCAGCTAAAGGATTCCTGGATTATGTGTGTGCATGCGAGGAGATTTCTCTTTTCTGAAATACTTCAGGCTTAGAAGAGGACTAGGAGGGAACATGGTCAGCTGCTCTGAGTTTGCTGCTTGGTCTGATGCATCTTCACTTCCTCGCAGCCTGAAGATTTGCTTCCAAATATGAAGCTGGAAGGAAGAAGAGCTGTAATACTAATGCACCATAAAATTAATGTTGTTGACTGACCCAATCCTTTTCACTGCAGTCGGGAGATGTATCTGAATTGATAAGTTGCCCTCTGTGCCTCGCAAACCCCTTGCAAACACTGTGAGCTCTTTCCATGTGAGGTTGCTGCAGCTGGAGATGCCTCATTCATGGTTGCTTGGGGGGGGGGGGGGGGGGGGGGGGGGGCGAGTATAAAAATAAAAATGTGCTCTCTGACAAATAAAAATGTTTTGCTTCCTCTGGAGGCCCCAGAGGGCGGCATAAAAAATAATGAAGCCTGTGAGTCAGTGAGCATTGCCTGGCCAGCTGAGAGGGAACTGAGCCTCCCTTTTCCATAGAAGTTTGTGTGCTGTCATTGCACATCATTAATGCTCGCTGGTTTATGCTCATTCACTGTAATGTTGCCAAAAAAAAAAAGGGCAGTTGGTCTTTCCGCTCCCAAAAGCTGGCTGCTTCGAAGGTGACGTGATGTTAAAGGAAAAGTTTCTTTAGCGCTCAAGAATGATTGTTTGATTCTCGAGCTGCCCTTCCTCCACTGTTTTCCTCTAAAATCTGGCGGCTCTCCTAGCAGTCAGATTCCCTGGAGAGGGACTTGGAGCAGCTTACAACCAGCTCCACCTAAGGTACAAAGGTTAGGGTGGGCAAACTTCCTGATTGACACCGGACCCTCCCTTTTTTTCTCCTTTCTGGGTCCCCTACTGAATCTTTTTTTGTTTCTGAATAGATTCTCTTTGCTTCAGTCTCCGGGGGTAATGGCAAAGTTGGGAGAAGTAAATTCACGGAGATGGAAGCGGTAGGTCTGAAGCTTCTGTAGCACCCATGATGCAGCAGTGATGCGCTTATACGTTTAAAAGGGGTGTTTTAATTCTGTCACATTCTGTCTTTCCTGTAGTCACGATCGCAGTTCATTCTTTTTGCAAACACACAGCAATGCACAAGTGCTGCATATCAGCATTTTTAGACTTCTAAACTTCTCCAGGACTTCTGGAGAAAGAGGGCATGAAATGTAGCTGAGGACTGTTTGCTGCGTAAAGCAAGAGCTGAGTTACATATTGCAGGTGGCAAAGGGCTGGGAACGTATCTGGGGTTCTCCTCGTTTGTTTCTTCAACCCTCCTTGAAAGCCTAGTGCTGGCTCTCGATCCCCATCGCTGCACACTGGCAGGCTTGAACGTTTTGTCGCAAGACAGACAGAGGTGCCCTCCACCACAACATTATTAAAAATTATTTTTAAAAATGCCCCTGCAGTAGTTTTCTGTTGCCCACAGCTGACGGGTGAGTTTCACGTCATGCCTCCTGCATCAGCTCTGCCAGCTCTTCCGCAGAGGAGCTCGGCTGTTGGGAGAGGCTGTTTGCGTTTCAGGTTAGAGCAACATTTCTGCAAAGCTTGAAGGCTTCGATTTTTCTGTCAATCACTATTATTTTAATGTTTGTGTTACAGGAGAGCCCAAAAGCTTTAGCCAGGGCAAAGGCCTCACAGATCTGTGAACTTACAAGTATGTACTTACGGCCCTTCCCTTAACAGTGGAAGGAGGATGGTTGGGAATTCTAGCAATACTCATACAAAATCTTGAAAGACCTCTGCTTTGCAACATGTGTTGTGATTATCCTGGGAAGCTCTCGTGCCCATCTGTCTGTCCTGAATTGCCTGTTCTGTGTTTCTGACAGCAGGATTGGGTCTAGAGGAGCCAGAGCCAGAGCCCCAGCCTCACAGCCTCTCGTAGCACCAGACACATCCTCAGCGAAAAGGTCATTTTGAACTATAGCTCATTATTTTTTCCTTTTGCTTCGGAACTCTTAAAGTCCCTGTCAGCTAGGGTTTAGCTGAAACCTTGCAACTTGCCTTTTGTCTTCCTCAAATGGTGGAGCTGAGCCCAAGGGAACAAATGCCATTTTAATGGGCATCATTGTGTAACTCATTACATAAGTCACCTCTGCCTTCAAAGGACTCGTGGCATAAATGGCAGGAGCGGTTGATTAAAAGTGTGCACAATAGCTTCATTATGACATGGGGAGAGATATCTGCTGTTATTTTTAATCTGATAGCTTTTAAATATGTGCATCCAGTGGAGACCCAAATGGCCTTTGAAAAGGGAGCCATTTGTGGGATAAGATTTTTAGACTCCAGTTTGTTCTTTCTAACGAGCCGCAAGAGTCAGTTCAAGCTGGAAAATGAACTATAACCCTTTTTTAAGGCTTGATCTTCTCTAAAGCTGCAGGGTTTCGGTGTGCGAACACATACAGAGTGAGAGAAGGTGGAGAGTTTAGGGTTTCAGGTGAAGGAAAGAAAAGGTGCTGTATTCTAAAGTGGGTTTTAATGGGAAAAAAAAAAGTCTATTTGCAATTTGTTTGGTATGATTCAAGCACTAGACAAGCTGAACTTGTCTATTAATAAGTTAAATTGTCTGTCCCTGATGCTGGAGCCTGCCTGCCATTGAGCTGTGCCATGGTTACACCACCCCGACCAGGAGGTCCGAAGCAGACGGGGGTTATTTCCCACCTCTGAAGCCTCCCGGGTGCTGGTTATACTGGTGAACAGGACCTGGCAGCTGGGAAGTCTGCTGTGAGTGAGCTCTGTAAAAGGCTGAACTTTCGCTTTGACTTTTAAGTAATTTGCTGCTGGGTTAGGTTGGTGGAATTCACCAGTATGCACGTGTTTCGACTTAATTTCTGGTGTTCGTTTGAACCCAAGTGGAAAGGGACCATTTGACTATGGCAGTGGTGGACGTTGGGCTTTGACTTGCCGGCTTTCTCTTAAGCAGCCTAGTTTCTTCGCCCACAAGCAGATAAGCTGATTTATCTACCCTCCCTTGTGCCTCTTAATTCACTGTTGTTTAAATTCTGCAGTTCTTTCCTCACCAGATTTAGCTTTCTGTCAGCAAACTGGCAGGTAGCACTGCTTTGCTGGAGCTGGCGGAGCTGCTGGGGGACGAGGTGGCTTCTGGCTGGCCATGGGCTGCCCGACCCAGGGGGCTCTCAGGGTACCGAAAAAACCCTCCAGCCACCAGGCAGTGGGACTGCTCGGAGCAGGCATGTATGAGAGCACTCTCGTGTTGTGTGTGTGGTCGGACCCCAGCCGCGTGCCGGCCAGGGGGAGACAAGCCTGAGAGCTGAGCAGGGCCATGACTCAACAGCTGGAGTGTGTTCAAGCACAACGGAGCAGGAGCCTCATTAATAGGGGGGTGGATTTAGCAATGAAACACGTGACCTATTAAATCTTCCAGTCAGAAATCAAGAAACTCAAATCCATAGTAAAGTAATTTTGAAGGGATTTTTTTATTCTGGTTGTGTGCAGCAGCAGAGCGTCCTGACAGATGAAATACAAGGGGACAGAAAGTCAGTGGTTCCTTCGAGACAGAAACATTTTGGTGAAACAGTGTTGTGTGGTTTTTTTCCCTCCCTTTCCAGTTGAAATCACTCCAGGTTTATTACCCTGTCTTTTCCTGTTTGTCTTATAAATATTCGGACACTGGATGGAAGAATGGGGTGCCCTTCTCCTGCACATCAGAAGGGAGAAAGAGAAGCTGAGAAAGCCAGTGCTGAGACTCCCATTGAACACTGCCGGTTATTCATCAATAAGAGGCGAGGGTAATATGATAGAACAATTTCCAGCGGGCAGACTACCAAACTCAGGAGCAACCTCAATGCTGCATTAAGGGGTTTGGTTACCGTAGACAGGCAGGAAGGAGCAGAGGGTCAGGAGAAATGTTTTGAGCACTGGCTCTGTTTTCTGCTTCTCTCTGTATGTTATCAAATTATTTGATCTGTAAAGGCATGCTGTGCTGTTTCAACTTCTTAACTGGACAGACATAGGGTGTATTAGATGCTTAAATTAGGATATAGTGTAAAGAAAGTGACTTTCTCTAAGCAGACCAGTGCTACGCTAACCAGTCTAGGAAGTCTTGCTCAGCTGTGCTTTTCACAGGAAAGTTTCAGTCTTCATCTGTAAAAACTTAGGTAACTTACACCTTTGAGCTAGACTACCTTCCTATTTATTAAAATGCAAACTCTGTATAGAATGCTTGAGTGATGTTTCTGCTTGAAGACTGTAAAGCCTATCATGCCAAATAATGTGTGTTGGCATTCACTGAATATAATCACAGCAGCTCCACCACTTGATTCATGAACATGGGGAGAGGGACGAGACATGCATTTTGATGGAGATGCTATACTGGAGTCACTGACTCACCCCCTGCTCTGTTTAGACAAGTTTCTTCACCTTTGTGCCTGATTCCCATCTGCAGAGTAAGGTTAAGACCTAACTGTTTTAAGGATGAGAAAGATGTGTTTGTAATGTGCTTGGAAGAAGAAGAGCACTATTTTAAGTGCTTCGTGTAATTGAGTGTAAGAGAATATTGGTTTGTGACTCATTTGTTTAACTGCAAATGCATCAGAAACTTACGAGCAGATGAAATCTGGAAAATGCTTGTTGTAGATGGAAAGACATGGTAGTAAAAAGCTGCATTAATTTGTGATCTTCAAAGCAAGACTTAGCAGGGCTATTCAAACAATAACATTTATTATTTTTGCAAGTGTCAGCTGGTTTACTTCGTTAATACTATTTTAAGAAGTTCCTATTCTGCTCCGGCCACTTGCTTCTGTCTTCGCTCTGTAGGTCTGTGTCCCCTTGGAGTGTGGCATGCAAATAATTCAGTGTTTGATGTGACAAAAGGGTAAAGAGAGCAAAGGGCAATCGTTAGGCTGGTGGTGGTGAAGGGGATCTGCTGTCAGCAGAAGAGAAAGTTTCTGTGCTGACCAGACATCTCCTTTCGGAGGTTCCTGACCACGCACACGCATTGGGGGAGCCGTTCATGTGCTTGCCCCATAAAGGTGGGTAGGCATGTCTGATGGGAAGGAGGAAAGGAAACAGTCTTCTGAAATCTTTCTCCCATGTTTCTTGTCCCTACAAAGCAAAATTATCACCATATGCCACCAAGGGTTTTGTAGGTATTGAGCATTCTCTTACTCAGACTAACAACCTGGATGTCGCTGCAGCCCATGGAGGAGCCAGACGTAATTTGTTGCTGCTACCATTATTTCCCTGTAGATTAATTATTGTCATTATTTGCCAGTTCTTGAAAAATAAATTCAGGGCCATGACTTCTTTTGGCAAGTGTGCGTATATAGAAATTCTCATATGGTGTATGAAATAAATAAATACTTTTTTTTCTTTTTTTTTTTTTTGGGGGGGGGGGGTAGGGGGATGTACGAGAGCATTATTGCAGCAGCCAGGAACTGTTTTCAGTGGTGACCTTCAGCACCCTGTGGAGCCGGAGAGGTTTTAAATGTTTGCAGATCCCCTGGTGGATGTAAAGCAATGACGTAAATTGTTGCTAAGTTAGGGTGCCAGCTGCTGTAAGTGATTCTTCAGAGGCCAACTGATATGTCTGGATTTATCTGCAGTGAGCAAGGTTTTTAGTGCCTCCCTCCTCAGTGCATTAAACAGGACTTTATGCTACAAAGAAAACTTTGAAAAACATTTACTCCTGTAAATGGAGAACAGGTCTGCAGGCTGACTAGATTAGAATCAGCACTGGTGCAGCTTCCATTAATAGAATGCCTGCAAAATTTTGATCTAGGGGACAGAACTAACCAGAGTTTTGGCGCTGGTGAAGGTGTTAATAGCAGGGTCTTAACACACTACCAGGAAACCAAGCTTAAAGGGAGACAGCCTTTACGGGGAGGCAAGCACAGGTTCCTTCCCTTGAGTTGTGGTTAGGCGATTTCTGAGTATGAGGAGCGGTGTTTGCGCTGCAGTGTGGTATTTAGCTTCTGGGTGCTAGATTTGACTCAGCAGCCTTTTCTGTTTGCAGCCTGCATGCTAACAAGGTGGTGCAGTGCTGCATGCATGGCACTGTGTCATTTTGACTCATTACAGCCAGTGCAGTCAATTCCCAAATAATCGAAAAGAAGAATGAAACATACAGCAAAACTGCTTACTTTTCTTGATAATGTAGTTAAAAACAATTTTGGTAACTTCTGCTGAATTATCTGGGTCACTAGAGAGCAGTTCAGACCTTCATTTATTAAAGTGCTCTTTGCTCAAAATATGTTCTAAACTGGTCTACAAGGCAGCTTAGTTTTATTTAGCTTAGTGGCTAAACAGGTAAAAATACATTCAACAGTAAGTCTGCACATAGCATGTTTGCAAACCTTTGAGATTTCTGCTTTTAAATATACCAAACCCCCATGAAAATGCAATTTTTAAGAGTTGAGCAGTTCTGTAATTATGCTCTTTCAAGGATGCCCTGGTATCCTTGGATGCCAGGATATCCAGGATGCCTTGGATATCCAAGGATGCCTCTGTTCTCTGGTTTGTCTGGTACATCTGACGTGAAATCCATTGCAAATGGCAAGGGCTAGGATTTTTAGTATGAGGTTACCCATGGAGCCACATTCAAAGGCGATGAAGTGGGTAGAGATCAGCAGACAGGCAAGGGCATGACATCGGACTGTGTTTTCCTTTCCTGAAGCAGCCAGCAGCCCCGGGTACCAGCAGAGCCCTGCCTGCACACCCACGGTGGCTGCTGACCCCCAGCCAAAACAGGTGCAGGAGCTCTGCTCTGCCAGAGGCCTCTAAGTCACATTCTGCCCTTGACTCAGTTGCTCATCTGCAAAAGAGGACGATGATTACCTCCTTTGTAAAGTACTTCGGGATCTGCTGGAGATAAGTGCTTTTGAAAGGTGTTTTTCTGTTTCTCTCCAAGGCACAGAGTGGTAGCAATCCCCCTGCTCCTGCCTTTGCACTGCGGTGTTGCTGCCTCTGAGGGGAAGCAAATGATGGTGATACTGCAGTTGGAAACACAATACAGAGCCACAGATTTATTTATTTTTATCCCATTCCACTTAATAAATTTACATGGTTGCAATAAATTTACATGGTGTGATTATCTTCCAGATAAAGCTGTAACACAATGTCCCTGGCTTCAACAAATTTACCCTAATCCAGTAATGTATTTCTGTGTCTTTCTAGATTCTGAGCGTTCCCATCTCTCCTCGTTCACTATGAAGTTGAAGGGCAAGTTTCATTCACCAAAAATAAAGAGAACCCCTTCAAAGAAAGGAAAGCAAGCTGACCTGACTGTGAAAACACCAGAGAAGTCAGCGAACAAAGTAAGCAGATGGAAAGACATGTTCTGTTAGTCTTGCTGGTTTCTTGCTAGCTGGTACTCATTTTATCGAAATCTGGTGTGTGACTTGTCCTCTCCCGAATTCTGCGGATTTTTCAGGGATCCTCAGGGTTACTTTATCCATAGTTATAAACTGCACTGTGCTTTATAAAATAAGAGCAACAAAGGCATGTACTTTACTTTGGAGAGCCTGGTGAGACCTCCTTCCATAAACATTTAAATATCTCATTATAGAATGTAGTGTATGGCCTGACACATCCTCCCTTCACGCACACCCTATGGTTATAGTTACAGCTTCCAAATAACTGCCTGGTTTTGGGGTGTGATCCTTTTAAAAAAACCCAAACCCAGGCGAGCAAATCCTTGAAGTTGGTCCAGAGATGTGCTCAATCTCTGATGACATCAGCAGGGAGAGTCAGACTGATGCATTCAAGCAGCTGCTGGTGCCAGCACACTGTTCCTCAGACCCCGCGTTCTTAAGGTCTCCAGGAGGTCATCACTCTTTCCCAGCACAAAATTATCAAAGTGTTATCTCCTCTGCTGTTGGGACCTGATCACGTAGACTGGAGACTACCTCTGTAACAATACTGTTGCTGTCAGGTTTCAGGTATAAATCTAAGCCAGAAGTTAAGAACAATTGAGGTTATTTATGATAATTCAAAATCTTGCCCAGTTGTTGTTGAAAGTCTCATCCAGGGCGCAGCACCAGACAGGCAAATGTTTTTAGGTTATCTCTGCTGAAGATTGTTGTGGTGGTGTTGAGAGCAGTCAGCAAGATACAGTTAGCTTATGCTGTGTGACGTGCTTAACACCCAGAGAAGTCACTGCGGGGCTTCCTAGCCCTATTCTGCACCATCAGGTGGAAGGTGATGAGGCTTTTCATTCCCAGGCTGTAGGTTTTTCTTTTTCCTCAGGAGGCTATGGATATGCTTTCTAGGGAGCCGAGACCTTGCATTGCTGACTGCTATTAAAAAAAATAAAAAAATTTTAAAAGGTCTGAGAGTGCTCCTTGAAGGCTTTTAATTCCACTGATGTTTCAGGATGGTATATTGAGATAATTTGGAGGCCTTCCTTTAAGATGATATGTGACCACAAATTAAATAAAGTAGAAAATGAAGAGCCCTTTTCAAAATGCTATTCTGTAGCAAATATGTATTGACATGTTAATAATACATGAAGTTTTTGCTTTTCTTGATAAGGCATGCTGAACATGTAAAACCTTTTCTTATATATAGATTGGTATTTTTTAATTGGAAAACAAAACACTTGCAATAATTTTTATTACCGTACATGATTATTTAAGCTGTATACATTTTTATACTGTGAAATATTGTTGATTTCTGTCTCATTCCTTATCTGTTTTAATAGCTACTGTCCAGCTGATCAATTAGTTGGATGTAGTAAATTCATTAGCTTTGTGTGGAAGGAGTGGGGAAGGGGATATGCCTGGATTGCCACCAGGTTCTCTCAGTGGAATATAGACATCAGTTGACAAACAGGAGATTTTCTGTCAGAAGACACAGTTGATAAACCAAATATCATCGTTTCCTCCCTCTTAAGTACTTAAGATGCTATTTTTGTACTCTTGAAGTAGATAATCACTGTAGAGCAGAAATAGCAATACCAAAAATTAATGTAAAATCACTACGTGTAACCTGAAGGTTATACTCAACCCATGCAGACATCATCTTCTCCTCTTCCCCTTTATACCTAGATGTGGGCAACATGGGGGAGTGGGGGTACAGTTTAGAGCCCCCTTTTGTCCCCTGGACCCTGTCTTTGATTCTTATTATAGGGCATATTGTAGGAGCTGTAGAGTCCTTCGACAGTATATGCAAAATTGTAATAGGTTTTTCAGTGCCAAAATTCAGGGGAAAAAAGGGACCCTTCCAGCTTTTGTAATCAGATGTATTCTGTTTGGCTCACTGTAATCCTTTCTGGGTCAGCTCTGTCTCATACGTGATGCGTTTGTAATCATTATTTAGGGGAAAACTTCAAAAATCAGGCAAAAATGTCTGTATGTGTCAGGCAGGCAGGGGAGCAGAGAGAAGATGCTGTTTTGCCTGAATATTAAGTTTATCTCATTTAATGCCCAAAAGGGAAATAGGTGAGTCAAGTGGTCCTGCCAGTTCTGCAGCTCCCAGTTACCGATCTGCTCTCTCGCTGGGATGAGTTCACCTCAACTGAGAAATTGAAAGAGAGATCAGTTCAGGTCCTCTCTGCCAACCTGGAGGTGTATCACTGCGTGTTTACTTTGGCTTTAGGGACCACACACAAAAATGTTTGGTGGAAAAGGTTGGTATCGTTAGTTTTGTGAGATGCAGACACTGGTGTATCTTAATATCCATCCATCCCACTGGGTTATTACTCATTTCTCTGGATTTATTGCTGTCATTCTCAGGCCTCAGTGAGTGAAGCACTGAACATGAGAAATTTCAGCCTCATAGCAGCAGCCAACATTTATATGTCTGAGCTGTGGAGCAGAACCTGCAATCCCACGTAGGATGTATAGGCTTTCTTGGGGTGACTTTGTGTATGCATGTGTATGTGTATGATACCTTTGAACATCAGAAGGGGATCATGAAAAGTGCTCTTAGGGAATTTTACCCAAAGAGCTAGCGAGGAAGTTTGGGGAAAAAAAATTAAAGAAAAAGAAAAGGGATCTGTGTCCCCAGTAGTGTCTGGTGGCTGGATTTGCATGCCTTGATGTGCTCAACAGAAGGTTTTGTGTTTCCACTTGTCGTTCTCAGCCCTTAACTCTGAGTCAAGCACATCCCTCTGACGTGCCAAGAGAGTGTTTAAGCTATTAAGTCACAGACCTTTCTACAGGAAACAGTTGTTGAATGAAGTACATAAACAGCCATCATAGCAGGAACTGCAATCCACAGTTCTTCGCTTCTGTTTGAGAGCTCTGACCACTGGGCCATGGTCATGCTCAGTTGGGGAATATACGGGTGCTCTCATCCCTGAAATGTGTGCTCATGTCATACGAAGTGCAAAACCTTTGTGGGAGGGACTGAGCCTCTCCACATCCTGGAATAAACTGTGCAGTGGTGAGAGCACATGCCTGAAAAAAGGAAAATGTCAGTTTTTATATCAGCCGGGGTGTGCCTCTGCAAGGGAGTTTGGGGTGCTGTGTGCTGCAGACCAGAACCTGAGGTGCCTGGCAAGCAATATTGTCAAAAAGTGGAAGCAGCAGAAGAGTTTGGGCACTTCCCAGATGAGATGGAAAATGACAGGGTGGTTTGCGGATCTTGGATTGGGACTTAGGCTTCTGAAGCTGAAGCTAGATGGGACTTCGGACTCTAATCCTTTTATGCATCTGGCCCCAAATTACTAACCAGCGCTGCCTATAAATTGTTCTTCCTAAAACGTTTTGGGCTGCTGGCCTGATTTTGCAGAAAAGCAGCGGTTTAACAGCTGACAAGAGTATGGGGAGCACACAAAGCCCAGAGGTCATTAATTCTTGAAGCTGAATTTACTGAGGAGATAATGGATGAAACCTGACTCTGCTAAGCTCTTTGCTCCTTTTCTAGAAGTGTTCAGTAGTTAATTTAAATCTCACTTAGGAACTACTTGTGGCATTACAGGTCCTCCAGGCATACTCTGGTAAACTTTTTAAAAATATCCCTGTCCAGAATGCCTTTAAGGTATCATGTATCACTTCTGAATTTCGTCTTCTTGTTTTGGTGGTGGTGTGGAAGTTGGTGACCACAACTCCACTTTATTCCAAAGAATTGTTCCCTTCTGCAACATTCATTCACCGATGCCAAAACTTGGCTTTCACAGTTGGTCCCCGTGGAAAGCGTGTGAGTTCCCTTTTCCAGCAGCATCACAAAGTGACTTAGGTTGGAGGCTGATCAGAATGGAGTTTTTTATTTTATTTTATTTGTGAATGGAGAGACAAGATGTAGCCCATTTTCATGGAAGTAGGCGTATTGGAGTGAGCAGAATTACTCAGAATAATAAGGGTGAGCACAACGTACATCGTTGAAACTATATCAAGGATGGGTATGAAAATGGAGGCGTCTGTTTGGATTGTTCTGGAGTTCTGAAGTTTTCTGATTTGGAGGAGGGGAATGTCCTGTTTTATTTTTCTCTTTCCCCTTGGCTCGTCCACTGCATTTACTGATTAAAAAGATCTTTTGATGGTGAGATGTGCTTAAGGATTTTTATGGCATAAGAGGGGCAACTATTAAATCCAGTAGCTGTTGCTTCTTTTCTTGCATTATCATTCCTGTCTGCACCTGGGGCAGGGACAGGCAGCAGACCTGCCTGCAAAAGGTGTGCCCAGGTGGAGGACCTCCTGCAGGAGGCGGTGAGAAGGCTGTGTAGCATCAGGAAGGCTGAGAAGGAGTTAGATAGTTGGTTCCAAGTGCAGTCTGCAGCGGACCCATGGCCAAACAGCCAAAAACTCCCCTACCAGCACACCCAGGAGGGAGGGCCACCAGTAATGTGGAAGAATGGAAGCTTGCAACAACAAGGACCTGTAGGAGGAAGAGGCTTCGCCTGAAGCCTGAGGTGCCCTTGCAGAACTGCTTCACTGCTTTGCAGACTGGAGAGGAAAGACCCATCGCATCAGGAGAGATGCTGGAGCTGAGCAAGGCAGCCCGAGCTGCTCCCCGTTGATACACAACCAGCCAACTACGAAAAGGCAGTGGGTGACAGTCGTAGGCAACTGTCTTCTGAGAGGTACACAGGCACCCGTTTGCCACCCTGATGCACTTCTGCTTCCTGGGGGCTCGTATCAGGGATGTTACTGAGACACTACCAAGCCTGGTACAGTCCACGGACCATTATCCTCTGCTTTTGTTTCACATGAGCACCAGTGTACAGCCAGGAGCAGTCTGAGGAGTGTCAGGAAGAGCCCTGGGAGCAGCAGTAAGGGACTCTGGAGTGCAAGTAGTTTTTTCATCAAACCTCCCCGTCAAAGGGAAGGAATTTGAAAAGGCCCATTGAATATGGTGAATCGTCAAATGCTTACAGGACGGTGCTACAGCCAAGGGTTCGGCTTCTGAGGCCATGGGACTCACTTTGAGAAACCTGGTCAGCTGGGGGCTGACGGGGTCCATCTGTCAGAGAAAGGGAAGATCATCTTTGGTCATAGGCTAGCCAAGCTGGTGAAGAGGGCTTTAAACTAAAGTTGCTAGGAGAGGGGAACCTCAATTCATCCCACTCCTACCAGTTTGATCCCAGTGCCAGCAGCATATACCCAGAGCCTGGAGAGGGATCACAGGTCAGCAGGAGATCACCTGAAGAGCAGCACAAAGGAATTCCAGCCAGTAAGTCACCTTCATCAGGGGTCCAATTTAAATGCCTCCATGCAACTGCATGTGGCATGGGGAATAAAGGATGGGTCAGTGTGACCCAGCAACATACACTTGCAGCCCAGAAAGCCAACTGTATCCTGGGCTGCATCAGAAGTGTGGCCAGCAGGCTGAGGGACGTGATTCTCTCCCTCTGTTCTGCTCTCATGAGATCCCACCTACAGTACTGAATTTAGCTCCAGGGTCCCCAACATAAGAAGGATGTGGACCTGTTGGACTGAATCTAGAGGAGGGCCACAAAGATGATCAGAGGGCTGGAGCGCCTCTTCTGTTATAAAGACAGGCTGAGAGGGCTGGGGTTGTTCAGCTTGGAGAAGAGAAGGCTCCAGGGAGACCTTCCAGTACCTAAAGGGGCCTACAAGAAAGCTGGAGAGGGACTTTTTTTATAAGGGCATGTACAAGGGAGAATGGCTTTAAACTGAAAGAGGGAAGATGTAGATCAGATATTAAGAAGAAATTCTTCCCTGTGAGGGTGCTGAGGCGCTGGCACAGGCTGCCCAGAGCAGCTGGGGATGCCCCATCCCTGGAAGTGCTCCAGGCCAGGTTGGACGGGGCTTGGGGCAACCTGGGATAGTGGCAGGTGACCCTGCCCGTGGCAGGGGGGTGGAACTGGGTGATCCTTAAGGACCCTTCCAACCCAAACCGTTCTATGATTTTTTTTCTTTCAGCCTTGCATTTTGGCATGTGGGTTTCAAAGCAGTGCCCATCATGTCATCAGTAGTGTTAATCTTGGCCTAAAACTGATCGAGATTAGCCTTGAGTTTGGAATGCACACCATTTGGGAAGTTGAAGTGTGGGCACAATTTTGCACTGACTATTCTTTTGAAAGAGTAGTAATTCAATTTAAAACTGTTTTTGGTAGAAGGGTTTTTTCTCCAGTCCTCGTGGAATGCACCCCATTCAGTGTTGCTGTACTTCAGGTGAGTTAAAGGAACTTTGCCCTTAAAAATCCTGAGGTTTTTAACATATCTTTCCTTTTTTTCCTCCTCTTTAGAATGTGTCATGGCTAGAGGAAAAGGAGAAGGAGGTCGTCAGTGCATTGCGCTACTTTAAGACTATTGTGGACAAAATGGCAATTGATAAGAAAGTACTAGAGATGCTGCCAGGTTCAGCCAGTAAAGTGCTGGAAGCCATCCTGCCCTTGGTGCAAACCGACCCGCGCATCCAGCAAAGGTAAGTTTCCTTCTTGGGTTTGGGGATGTGACAGACCAGCAGGCTCCCAGCTTCTCCGCTTCTTGTGTCTGAAGAATCCGATCACGCAGGAGACAGGAAATGCTGCAGTGACTAATGAAGGGACTGCTATTTTTACTAATTATGTGGTAGTTTTCACACATAATTTAAAAGCGGATTCCCGGCTGCAAAGAAGCCTGTGCTGTGGAAAGATAAAGCAAATCAGAATGGTTTCAGAGAGGAGGAAGGGATGATTCTTAGCATAAGCTTGGAAATACAGCATTTACTAGCACGAGATTGTCTTCAAGTGCTATACCGTTTCTGCAGTCTGTGATAGTATCCTAAAAGCTAACAAATCCAATAGCTTTTACCTGAAAAAGAGTTTATCTTCAGAGTAATCCCTTTTTGTGTTCAGTTTATCCACCCTGATATTAGAGAAGTCTGAGCCTGTACTCTTAACTGCTTTTTTGGATTTTACTGGATCAGATACAGAACAGAAGTAAATAGATGTACTTTAATAGATGAATCAGTCCAAGTTCATTCTTGCACGCTCTCAACAGATAATTTGTTTTATGTTTTAACAGATTGTGTATTACATTTTAACTAGTTAGACAGTGGGTTGGGAGCCAGGAAAGAAGTAGAAATTTTCCAAAGCAAAGCTCAGCACGGATTATAAGAATTTGTGGAGTTGCCAAGCCGTAGAGATATAGCTGCTGTTCATCCCGTAGATGCCAGAGCAATTGATCTACACAAAACAAGCAAACATTGTTGAATAATACAGAAAGGGCAAAATTAGCCCATACAGAGAAGAACACAAAACTAGGCAGAAAAATGCAGGTGTTTGGTTCCTGAAATTCTATCAGTGGTTGTGCTGTTCCCATTTGCTTTCCCATTAAGTATCCAAAATATTTGTATCACAACACTTATTTCAATTCTGGTGCAAGAAAGGTTTAGAGTAGGGTTTAAACAGCAGTAGGTGCCAAATATTTTGCAAACAGAGACGCTTAGCTGTGTTCAGCCCTAATGCGTAGGCCAGGTTTGTACCTGACAGTACGAAATGAAGGAGGCAATGGGTGAGTATCAGACCTGTGGCTGGGACAGGAGAGATCCAGTTTAGGTTAGATTTGTGGAACTAGGAAGAGCAACAGCTGTTAGAATGGGAACATTCATCAGGCTTCTGGATACAGACACAAAAGTTTCTTCAGTTGCTATCAGGTTTCCCGCAGCCATGAAAGTCCTGAGAAGCACCTGCTTTCACTTAATAAAAGAAAGAACGAACTTTCCCCTTACACTGGAAGAACATGTAAAATGTCAGCAAATATTTTTAGGATAGAATATGTTATCTTTATAGTCACTTGCTTTGATTTATGTATCCAGTGAGTTTTAGCTTGGTGAGCTTTCCTTCCAAGGATATATTGGAAGTAAATATCAACTAAGTGATCTCCAGCAGCAGCAATATTTCAGACAGTTCTAGTCTTCTAATTTCTTATATCCACTCTCTTTAATAGTGAACTAATGCAACCTTGACAGTTGGATATCTGTATCTACACAAACAAGCAGAATTTTCATAGTCAGTCAGTGGTCAATGGAGTCCTCTACATAGTATCTCTGGAAACGATGTACATTAGAGCACAGATTCCGTATGTATGTTCTGCCTCACAGAAAAAGAGGGGATCTGGCATTCTCAAAAAGCCATGTCCTTTCGTGCCTGCCTATATACTTTTATTTCTTTTGAGTAGTAGCAGGACACAAAGGAGTGATTTTGATAGCAAATCCCCCTCAAGAAAAATGAGCAAGACTTGTGTCAGTGGGGAAGAAAGCCCTACAATTGTTGTTGGACTTCTTTTTGCTTTAGGGAAGGCATTTGCATCAAGGAAAAAAGTAATTAAATCTAGCACAAAATGGGCTTTCAATTACTGCCTCCTTAGAAGGAAGCAGGCTGAAGATTAATGGCAAAGAAATCAAAGCCTTTGAAAGAGATGGGGGAGGGCCCTATTTAGGAAATATCTCCTACCAAGCTAATTTCATTTGAAATTAGAACAAATGGCAAGCAGCATGCTTTAAAAAAACCCCACAACAACCAAACAAAAAAGTACTTGCCGCTGTTTGTTTCCCCCGGTTGTAACTTGACAATAGTTTTTTCCCCAGTCCTGCAAAGGTCATTCACCTAAATAACCTCATTGAAGCTTGTGGGCTTGATTTTCTTCTCACAGATAATGAAATTACTGGAGTTAAGCCAGTGTAAAATGGATACCAAAGAGAAACGGGAAGGTTTGGAACACTTGTATCAGTAATGATTGCAAGATTACACCTTTTCTTTTCTGTTTATGGTTTTGATGCAGTTTGAAATTGATTTAACTGTACAAAGAATCGTTGAAGCGTTGCCATCAGCAGTACTGTTAACACACCTTGTTTAGTAATGAAGTAAGTGTTTTCAGAATGGCCAGGAAAATGCCTGTGAGCATTGTTGTTACAGTTAACTTTTATTTAGAGTTGTCATCTTTCCAAAAAATTTTTTTTTCCCCGTCAGAACAATAGCTTCAATTCTGTTTCTCATTAAAAACAAAACAAAGCAACACCCTTCCTCTTCCAAACCTGAAATTCATTCAGTTCAATTTCTATAAAGAAGGAGGTTTTAATTATGTGTTTTCAGGCATTATAAACAGTGAGGCAATGATTTGTAAAGGAACGAACACAGTCAGCTCTCAATTATCCAAGACATTTTTGGGGTGAGTTAATAAGGAAGAAGAAAAGCATAGATAATACTGAAATAATATAACATAAACTTCAATACAAGACTTAAACATTTACTTTTGAAGTCAAGGCATAGGATGGAACTGTAAATTAGAATGGAAAACACATTCTTTCTAGCGTTGCTGTGTTAACCTGCAGCCCAGATAATCCATTATGTTAACTGAGAAAGAACTGTTGATTTTTTTGTACCATCATACTGTTGGCCCATTTGGTGCTGGAGAATGGGAGAGCAACTGCGGCAGAGGAGAAACCCGGGCTTTGTCACCTGCTAAACACAAGTTCTGAATGTCAGAGAGAAAAGGAGAACAATGTGAAATGGACTTCAAATCAAGCACTCTCATAACATTTGATAACGTAATTTCATTTTGTTCTTTTTTCTCGACTGTCTCGTCTCCTGCCATCCAGTTCTGCCATCTCGTCCTGCTATAGCCGTGTGTACCAGAGTCTGGCCAACCTGATTCGCTGGTCTGATCAAGTGATGCTGGAAGGTGTGAATTCAGAAGACAAGGAGATGGTGACAACAGTGAAGGGTGTCATAAAAGCTGTTCTGGATGGAGTCAAGGTACATCAGACAAATACTGTAAAGTACATAATAACGTATTTTAGAAGAGATGTAGTTGAAAGAGGTTTTTAAGTGCAGTTAAAATATAAGCATCCTGTTCTTGCCTTCAGTAAACTACTTAAATCAACTGCTCCGTAAGTGAAATGATACTGCTTGGAGTGCTGGTTAAAGAAAGACTAGCACAAATGGTTCGGCTATTAGTCTGTACTTCTGAAATGCTCACCCTGGCGTTTGGAAGAATTGGAAGAAGCAATAAAACTTTATTCAGCATCGTATTAAATTTTCAGCAAGTCATTCCCAGTCTCCCATGCAGATTATAAGACAAGAGTTTGCATATTTTTGTCTAGGCAAGATATAATGGAAATGCTGCCTGTCAATACCCACAGAGAATCAAAGACTCCAGCTCCATCTTTTAACATAAATTTCAAGAGGTTCATCAGTGATACATCACCGCTCGCAGCAGTTGGATTAGGGTGTGGAACAGGTGATGAGCTAAGCTCAGTTTTCTGGAGATTAATTTTACATAACTAATGGAATCGTTTAACAGAAACCTTTGTATCCTTTGTGAGACCTGCTTATAGCATTCCCTCCCTGCCCCACCCAGGGAAAGCTGTTGGCTTTCCTTCTACCTCCCGGTAAGCTTTTTGGTACCATTATTTCTGTTTCCCAGGCTCATCTCTGGGCTGATGGCCATGGAGGCTGCTCATTCAGCTGGCCCAGCACTGCGCTTAGAGCTTTGCTTGACCGGAGCTTAGGGCACCCGTGGAGAGACCATCATATTTCCTGGGAATCTTATTTTGAAAACTGTAGAGAAATCAACAGCAGGGCATAATCTAAAGGGGAATGTTTAGATCAAGTTCAGAAGGGAAGTTGGGGTGCAGTTTTAAGAACTGCAGCAGGTGTTCACCGGGATTAGTGCATCAAGCACGGGCATCTTTCGCTGCACTCAGACTCACCTTAGTTTTTATGAACTGGAGCAGAATGCAGAAATGAAGGGGGTCTCCCAAGCTTTGGCTGTCCTGTTTTCAGGAGTCTTGGTGTGGTGTTTGCATGCTCTGAATATCTCTTTAATGTTACTCAAATACAGATATTACAATCTACTATTACTTACCAAGCCCTTTAAACAAATAGCTTTGAAACAAAACATTCCCAACACCTAAAGAAGGCAGATTTTCCAGGATTATTTTGCACAATATGCCCTTTAACATTAAGCTCCAGATTTTAAAAGTAAAGCTGGTCTTAAATTTGCACAGCAGGATAGAGGAAAAGAGTTTAGCCTAAAGAATCAGCTGCTGTTACTGTTGGAATTCAGCAGCAATTTGCAGTATGTGAAAGTCTGTGCTGTGGTATCTGAGCTGGAATAGCGCAGCAGATAGTGAGACCATTCACTCTGTTATCACTTAATGAATCTGCACCATCCCCTGAGGAGACGGGCTATCCCCGCATCCAGGATAGAGTTGTGTAGCCTCATTGCATGAGACATGGACACCCACTGTCCTTTCACTTCAAGCGGGATTTAAACCCGCTCTACCCGTTGCCTTCCAGCCAAAGCAGCGTGCCTGTGTGGATGGGTGGAAAATCGTGGCTGCTGGCTCTGCCCGCATGGCGGGCCAGCCTGGCCCAGGAGGGATGCAGACGTGTCCGTACAGTGCTGAGCCAGAGCTGTTAAGCCCTGCTGAGCGGCGTGGCTATATCGGTCTCTGTTGTTAGACTAAAAGTTATTTTGGTCTGCAGTTGGAGCTAGCTCGTCTGGTCAGCTCGGAGCACGGTTAGAGCAGATGTATGGCTGGCTAGGGGGATGCAAATGGGGCTGCCCATCAACAGGTCGGCGTTTGGAAGCGGCGTGCATTCATCTTCTGCTGCATAGTGAGGAACAAGGTCTATTTTAGAAGGGCAAAGCCATCTTTCAGATCTGGAAGCAGAACTGAGAAGTTGGACACTTCTCTGCTGTGGAGAGCCTATTTTGTTTTTCTGGCAGGTCACACGAGATCCACTTCCACATTTCAGTGCTTGCTTCCCCCTTTATTTTCAGAATTGAGCATAAAGGAGACACTTGTTCGCCTGTGTTAACTTGCTGTTTTGATCTCAAGTTTGAGTGCCTTGCTAGGCATATATAAAAAGAGAAAAAAAAAATCCTTATTTTGATTATGTAACTTCTTAAAAATCCATCTCATTTTGGAATTTCCAGCTTGCTGAAGTAGCATAAGTTTGTAGAGAGGCTTTAATTGTCTCTAATTACTGCTGCAGGAATCTCTTTACTTGCTGATAAGAAATAGCATAATGTGCATCTGGCTCGGTTGCGTGCTGATTGCCTCTGCGTGTACACTAGCGATCTTGGCTTGATTTTCAAATGCTAGTTCTCATTCTGGGATTAGTAGAGAGGAGAAAAAGGCAGGGTTCAGGGAATCTGGTGATACTTGTCGGAGTTTACAGGAAAAAGTGATCCTCTCATGTATTGGCAATCGTACGTTGTCTTGGTGGCTCTGGTAAGTGGTGCTCTGGGATTTTCTTCACAGCCATAATGGTTGGAATCATTCTGAGGTTAGTTTTTGGGTTTAGTGATTGGGTTTCTCCCCTGCTGTAACCTAAACTCCCATATGGGGGACAAGCAGGTGTCCATCATGACGGGCAAACAGGAAAATGAGCACTTTGGGGTGTCAGGGGTTTGTCAGTGCTGCTGCAGCGCAGCGGCCACCACCGCAGTCTGCAGCACTGGCTTGGTTTGGTTTAAGGTGTTAAATGTGGTGAAGAAAGGTGAGGAAAGGGAGATGTTACTTTATCCCTGCCATAGCCCTTTCAGGTAGATGTTTAAGAAGTATTTGGCTTTTGGTGTGAATGCCCATACGTTTTATTTCCCTTGTTAGTCTCTTACACATTGTGTGGAGTCACTGTTCTTGCTGGAAAGTACCTGATAGCCCCACAGGGTCCAACACGGAGTCCATTAAAGTTCACCTCTTCAGCGGTGGAAGTTTGTCCAGAGGGCAGGAAGGTGACAGTCTGTTGTGTCATCACTCAATCCTGATGGTGACTCGGAGCATGCTGCCAGCTGCAGCCAGAAGAGTCAAACGGTGTCACTGTAATTTCCAAATCATCTGATTTACAGAAAAGCCTTGTTTGGGGTTTATAGGCTCCCAAGCCCTATGGGTTTTGCTGTGATGTTCTGTGAACTTCAGAGGGGTATTTCTAAAGTATAAAAGGAATAGCAAATTTTTAATTAAATACCATTCATCCTGAAAGAGAGGATGAGACAGAGGAAAGTACTTTTTTTAAAAATAGTTTCTGTTGCATAACTTTGGACACTCAGCAGAGAAGTCCGAGATCAGAGTCTGTGTTAACACCTTAGTTCTTCTGTGATTGACAGCCCTTAATTATTTTACTTTTACTGTGTAAGGTACATGACCACAATGGAGCTGTTAAGAAGCCTTGTGGTCTGTTGCTCCTTGTTGCAGAGTATTTCCTGTTGGGGGATGTTTCCCTCCTAGGAGGTGGGAGCTGGCCAGGCTGGTCGGCTATGGTCAGCTTGGTGCTGTGCTTTTCTCATCAGGGCACTTCTCTCAGAACGCGCTGTTCCTCAGCAGGGCTCTGGTCTGTCCCGGACAGGAACATCTTCACAGTGTTAGCCCACACAGACACCTGTGTGTGCCCTGTTTGTGCTCTCTCTTCCTTCCCCACATGTGGGTTTTTCCAGGACAGCTTCTGGAAAGCTGAGTTCTTTGTCAGGTTTTTGATTGACAATGGTGCACATTATTTTTGAGCACAAGCTCACACCAGGAATGTAAGTAGAACATCAAAACCAAAATGAGCTGTGACTTTTGGACTGTTTGCCATCCTTTGCATGTCCAGTGCGGTACTTTATTCCTCTTGCTGTGCGTGTGTTGACCCAGGGACATTCAGCTTTAAATAGACCCTTATATAAAAACATGAGAACTAGAATATTTCCTTTCCTTGGAAGGATGATGATGACGACATTCTAGTTGCGGTTACTGCATTGAGAGAGCAATGACAGTTGTTTCCACACTCAACAGACATGGACATGAAAATGATACCAGAGTGATGACACTACTTCAGACTGCTTTAAAAAAAAAATTCAAAATTGATCCCGTATAGTTTGCCTTGCATATGCTGGGAAACCAATACTGTCAGGAAGCACTGCCAGTTTTCCATCTTGCTTGAAAGAGGGCATGTGTTTGTATCTGGGAGCAGTAGATCTATTTGTCGGCCTCAGACATCCATAAAATGTTCTCTTCATCTTTCTGGTGTGAATGATTGTTGTTTTGACTGCTGGCAGACTTGTAGTTCAGGATTATCATGCCCTTATCTCTTTATCCAGAGCCTTATCTGCCTATAACAGATACACTACAGCAGTTCCTTGAATGATTAAGCCTTCAGTTGCTAACATGTTAAAAGATGGCTTCAGGGGAAGCAGGCCTTTTAATAAAGGTGTTCACTATTTAATTTGTCGTTGGGCGTCTTACAGAAAACTTGCTTTTTGAAACAAATACATACTTGTTTATAAAATATAAAGCAATAATAATTTTTTTTTTGCCTGGCCAGGTGAAGTACTCCACTGTGTGAGACTTCTCAGTACTTGTATTTATGTATGTGAAGTCAATTTGCTATTATCTGGGGTGTTGTGGGGACTGCAACGCATCTGTGACAATAGAGGAAAGAGGAAGCATATGTGCAAAAAGGCACATATGTGGGTTTGTGCAGAATCCCCGTAGGGCCAGGGTTTATGAACTTAATTCAGATATGGCTAAACTACTGCTGGGTGCAGGCTGCTCCTTAGAAGCAGTGCTGCATCATTTGTACCAGCCTTACACACAGCTCAGCTCTCTGTGTCTGTGCCATGGTTAATCCATAACCTGGGTAACCAAGAGTTTATGCAGTAGCATCCCTTTCTGTCCTAGGATGTTTGAGTGCAGCATTCAGCAAATAATGACTGATCTTTTTCTCTTCTCCTCTCCATCCATCAGGAGCTGGTCAGACTCACAATTGAAAAGCAGGAGCATCCCTCTCCCACAAGCCCAGTTAAACCCAGTTTACCAGCATGTAAATCTGACAGGTGGGTCACTGACAAGGATTTCTTCTGTGTGCAGGACTAATATAGAAGGGATAATTGCTGGCTACTGGTAGTTGAATTAAAGCATTCAGTTATTCTTCACAGAGGGTAACATAGTGTTCTTTATGTAGCCTCATCCATTACAGTGGGAGCATTTAAAGAGAATATGCTGTGATAGGGAAGATACCAAAATCTGGCAATGAAACATTGTGTGACACATGCCCATTGTATTCTGCATATACATGGAATTCCACCTGCAGATGCAAATTCTGCCTTCTGCCGTAGGTGCTTCTGATATTGCCTATGATTTAAAATATGTATTAATCTGTCAGCATGCTGCATTCCAACTGAGTTTTGTCATCTACAATCCATATTCTGCTTGTTGCAGCCCATCAGAACTTCCCCTTACAGACCGAGAAATGGAGATCCTCAACAAAACAACTAATATGACTCAATCCAACGAGCTACTGACTGACTCCATGGATGAAGAAGTTGCACCTCCTAAACCCCCTCTGCCTAGCATTCGTGTGGCAGAAAACAGGTAATAGTGGCCAAGAATACCAGAGGCTCTTACCGACTTCTTGTTTTTTTAACAATCTTGCAAAACGTGCACAAGAGAGCTCACCAGGAGGGTTAGTGATGCCACAAATTTTCAGTCCTCCAGAGTAATTCTTCCCTGCTCCTGAACTCTCTTTTATGACTCTGTGTTCTCTCTGTGTTTTTTATGACTCTGTGTTCTCTCTGTGTTGTTTTGAGCAATAAACTTCATTATCTGTGTTTTCCTTTCCTTCTTTTTGTGTTAGGATAGTGCCATGGCCCTGAGGTCCATGCATGAGAGGCATCACATAAATGCTTAAGAACGTTATTTAAAACTATGTGAATACCACACTGTGCAACAGTGTCCTGTGGTGGTGTGTCCCATGGGAAATACTCTGTTAACCTCAGCTGGCAGTTATCAGTCTGTCCTGCACATCCAGGTTGTTCTGCATTGCTTATCAGCTTAAGAGTGAAAGGAGCCAATAGTGCATGAACAAAATCTTTTGCCTGGTTGTTCTTACCTTATTCTATGAGTAACCACATGAAAGTTTCTATGTTCTATTTTGAGAAGGACGAGAAAACCCCCAGTTTGCAGGTTTTTGGTCTGTGTTTATGATGGGGTTTTTTCTCTACTACTGTTGCTAATAGATGGTGTGAAAAATACATGTCGTGCTAATTCGAAAACGCAGCATCAAGGGCTGTGGCTGGCAAAAAGAATCACATTTCTGTGTATTTTACAAATTCTCATGGGTTGTATAAGAATTTCCTGGTATGTTGCAGGGGCAGAATATGTGTGCTCTTGGGAACCTGGCGAGCTTGACGGTTACCAGAATTACGTGTCATTAGAAGGAAGAACTAAAAGTACAGTGGTTAAAATCTCACTAGTTACTGCAATGTGTGTATCTGAAACAGATTCATGCCGAAGCATGGGCCCTCACAGTATACGTGGTGAGTGCACCACTGACCGTCTTGTTCCCTGAAGTTCAGCAGGAGAGTGAAAGGGCAGAAGAAGAATTTTCCTGTCCTGTACAGTTTTGAAGCTTTAAACATTTTTCAGACCTGGAAAGTTTGAGGAGGAGAGACTTCTGTGTATGGAAACAGTATTTGAGTCAGCCAAAATATTTATTTGGAATTTTCACCACTTTTATTAAGAATTAATTATTGTGCTAATTAGCGCCATTAAAAATAATTTTAAAACGGCAATTGTTTTTGTTTGAAAAATACCAACTCTTTTGCAACCTTAAAAAATAAATCATTGAACGGGACCTTACCTGTGAGAGCATTCTTAAATTGATATTTGTTAGTGGATACACTTTGCTGAATAGCTCCTGACCAGCTTTGGACTGGTGAACCTGTGAGCTTTGAGCCTGGCACATCACAGGCTTTCTGGAAAACAAGCTCATGAAACCTTTACAAGTCTTTTTGCTGGGAGAGTAATGAAAGCATCAATGCTTGTTGTGTCTTGCAGCCCTCCACCAGCATTGCCCCCTAAAAAACGGCAGTCGGCGCCTTCCCCAACCAGAGTGGCAGTTGTGGCCCCCATGAGTCGAGCCACCAGTGGGTCCAGTTTACCTGTTGGAATCAACAGACAGGTTGGTGTAACCCCTTTTGAAAGGCAAGGGAACCGTGCTGTGCACTGTAGCACAAGCTCAGAGAAGTGCCGTGACCTGCAGCCACACGGTTGCCTGCACGCCTCTGCTCGTCCCAAACAGCCTGCTACAGGAGAGCTCTGGAGCATGAGTTTTAGTGCCAGGAACATCAGTATAATAAATAATGCGAACAGCTTAATTTTTTTTACAGTGGATTTAATTAGCAAATTGCTATAAACTTTGTTGCCTCAAGCTATAGCAGAGTGTGACGATGTGAGCGGTTGTGTGTTGTTGTGTGGAATAGATGAGGGTACGGAGTGGCTGGCCGAGCTTACCGAGGGATCTCACCAAGCTTTACTTACAGACCAAGGGAGCACGTGGCATGTTGAGATCCGAAGTCTCTCTTCATCCAGTCACAATTTAAAACATCTTTTAACCCAAACAGTAGTTTGAGCAATTGCTGTGACCACCGCTGGTGCTTTGGGGAAATCTGGAAATTTTCTGGTAGAAAAATGGAAAACTCGGGACTGTGTGCGGTAATCGTATTCCATCACTTGTGCTAGTCTGGGGTTTGTGAGGTTGTAAATGGCTGGGTTTGCTTTACACATTCAGGAGCTTTACTAACTCAGCAGTGAGGTCCTGAATCATGTTAAACTGCATCAAAATCAAATCTTGTCCTCATCCCCAAAACCTCAGCTCTGGCTTAGGGAGCCTCTGCAGTCATTTGGCTGACCCAGATAGAGCTGTGGCAGTTCTTCAGTTACTAGTACAATCACACTTGGGTTGTTTAGGGAGTGGGAACACTTGAGGGGGTCACTCACAGGTTGATGAGCTTGCGTTCTTAAATTGATATTTGTTGATGGATACACTTTGCTGAATAGCTCCTGGCCAGCTTTGAACTGGTGAAGCTGTGAGCTTTGAGACTGGCACGTCACAGGCTTTCTGGAAAACAAGCTCATGAAACCTTTAAACGTCTTTTTGCTGGAAGAGTAATGAAATCATCTGCTTGTTGTGTCTTGCAGCCCTCCACCAGCATTGCCCCCTAAAAAACGGTGCAGAAATGCAGTTATAGGCACAGAAAACTGTATCTCACTATAGTTTTATATAGTATTATAGTAAATATATCATTTTCCCTTTGCATGCACCTAAGCCAACCAGGTATTTGCTAAAGCAATAAACAAATTTTAATAAACATTGAGATTTATTTAGATTTTTATTAAAAATGGAAATTGAATAGAAATTTATTAAATTATTTATATAGTTATATAATATATTGAATTATTATTATTCTATTAAATTTAATAGAAATTTATTGAGATTTAATAGATCTCAATAAACAGCTGTTTAATGAGAAATCTCACAGTCTGGTTACCTAGTATCAGCGTCTTGACAAGCAGTCGTCAGACGTGTATCATGGTGAAGAACTTGGTCGTCTTCTCAGCTTCTGTGAAGTCCAGCATGGGTCACAGCACACCCTGCCTTGAAGCAAGAGCACATAGAGCTCCCCTGGCATGGGCTGTTTACCAAATCAGAGGTTTTCTGTGGTCCTGATGAGCTTATCTAAGTAGAGAGGGCTAGCAGCACTGGTCCTCTCCCCTCCTGGTTCTTTTTACACAGCTGTGAGGCTGTGAGCTGCATCTTGCTTGCTGGCAAGCTGCCAAGAGTGATGGTGATTTGATTTTTTTTTTTTTTTTTTTTTTTTTTTTTTTTTTTGTGCCTAAGGATTTTGATGTTGACTGCTATGCCCAGAGAAGGTTGTCAGGTGGAAGCCACTCCTATGGGGGGGAATCTCCTCGCCTCTCGCCATGCAGTAGCATTGGCAAACTCAGCAAGTCTGATGAGCAGTTGTCTTCTCTGGACCGTGACAGTGGTCAGTGCTCCCGCAACACAAGCTGTGAAACGTTAGGTAAGTGGGGGGCTCTCCAGGGCCGCTGGCGGAGCCCCCTTTGCTCTAATTTGGGAGCTGCTGTAGCTGTGATGCAGAAGTAAATGGATGGCACTTGCAACTGTCATCCTGTAGTTGCTGCAGGCAGTTCTGTGCAGAGTTGTATTCTGTCAGAAAAAAGCCCAGGGGAATGTATTTCCCTAGCTGTGGATGGTGGTGTTCAAACTCAATTCAGCTCTCAAGTGGATTGTTTTGTTGATTTCAGCCTTGTCTGCAGAAATGTTGGTCCTGGTAGTATAAAGCAATGTTGTTTCTACATACTAGGAAAGAAAAGTATAAATGTGAAACATAAATAATCTCTACAATGATCTACCTGTTGAATTTTTTTCATTTGTTTGCTAGTGTAAAGAAATAATGATAAGAGTTTTATTAAGACTGGACATTACAGAAGGTGTAGCAAGACGGACCCTGCTGCAAGGAAGCACTGCTCTGATTATATGAACTGATTAATTAACTGATGGAATGGGAGGAACAGAATTGAGAAGGGCTAAAGAGTAAAAGAGAGAAACTAATGCATCATTCTCCTGTCCCCTCTGTTTAACTAGATCAATCGGATCACTATGATCCAGACTATGAATTCCTGCAGCAGGACCTCTCCAACGCTGATCAGATACCTCAGCAGGTGCCAGGTATCCTAAGCCCATTGCCAGAGTCCTTGGGTGAGTCTGGCTCCCCTTTCCACGGACATGCTTTCCAGCTCCCGCAGGGCAGCTCTCCTCCACTGGAATTCTGTAGCCCCTCAGGAGCAGCGCAGCCAACAGAGACTCCTCCAGCTTTACCAGAAAAGAAGAGGAGGAGCGCAGCCTCTCAGACTTCAGATAACTCAGGCTGCAGGGTGTCTTACGAGAGGCACCCTTCCCAATACGATAACATCTCGGAGGATGACATGCAGAATGCAGTGTCTGTCTCATCAGTACCCTTCACACCGTTTGCTGCTGTTGTGCCTTTCCAGCAAGGGAACTCTTCAGCACCGGTTGAATTCATTGCTGATTTTGATGCTCCAGATTCTAACAATGACCCAGAGAAGCCACCACCTCTTCCAGAGAAGAAAAACAAACACAGTAAGCAAGTTCTCATATTTGGGTTTTACTTTCACCTTTCCCTTTCCTTGCAGCTGTCATGCTTCTGGTGACCACTAAGTAATGGTGACCCCAAGGTAATGGCCTTGTTTATGGGAGGCTAAGTGTCAAAATCAGTCAGTGTCAAAGATGTGGAAGGGAGGCATCAGTCCTTTGGCAGGCAGGGAGTGACTCTTGGAGCCAGGAAAGAGCCAGGCCCAGGGGAGTTGGCATCATGTGTCATCTTCATTACTATAGTGAGATCATTTTACTTCTTTGTTTACCTAAGTGCGCATCTTTGAGGCACTCTGCCTTGCAGATTTTCCTGGTTTATCCTCCCTCTTTATGTCCATTCTTTCCCCTCACCCCCATTTTATGAATGCTTTCCCACTGCAGAAAAGAGTTGGGTACTCTCCAAAAGCTCAAAGAAAGGGCTGCTTTTCTGTCCAAAACCAAGTGTTGCCAGAGCAGTTATTTGGCAACAGTCATCCACATAGCTGTACAAGACAACACTATTAACCTAGTGTCCAGTACTGCTGTTTTGCTATGGGATCTCGTTTCCTTTGGATGGCTAAGTATTTCCCACATCATTAAAATGAGCGGCCTCTAAATTGAGGGCTCGCTATCCCCAGCCAGACTCCTGGCACACCAGTACTGACTGTGACTCAAGCTCACGACCTTATTCTGATTTCCTTAATATTCATGGCTGAAAACATGTGAAACCTCTTGTCAAACAAGCAGCCATACTGATCTGTCAAGCAAGGCTGCAGACTACACAGTGAGATCCAGCAGATGTTAGTTTACTGGGCACTGGCTTGCTTTGCAGTTGTATGTTGTATGTGGAGGTAGCGGATACAAGACCTGGATCAACAGCGTTACGTTGTATGGCTGGCAGCCCGAGCGAAGAGCTGACTCAGAAGTGCTGAGTTGGCCTTCTGACTCATTTCTGCAGTTTTTAGTCTTTTCACTGAGAAGAAGGTGGAAGTGAGATCTGTGTGGCATGTGGCAGGGTCAGTATTCTGTCCGTTCCTATGGTAGTGTACTGTGACAGTCACTATTTTTTATTTTTTTTTAAAGTGCGTTGGCTAAAAGCCTTTCCATTATTCCTAAGTGACCAGTGTCCCTCTCTGGTAAGCAAGCAGTTAAAAGTTACTGAAAGCAGCTAAAAAGGAGCTGAGATGTTTGTTTGTAGACAACAGAAAAGAAATAAATGCTGGCACAGGGCATAGCTGAGGTCGGTTGTTATGGCTTGTGCTGTTCAAAATAGTGGCCTGTAGTAGCAGCTGCGAGGGGATGTGTTGCAGAACCTCCCTACTGTAGGATCAGGTCCTTGTGGGCTCTGCATATTAGTAATGAGGGCTGGGTCCGAGTGATTTTACACCGTGCAGGCAGGGATGGATTCAGGGAAGTGCACCCCTGTACACGCAGGCAGCTTTAGTAGGGGGAGACACCTGGGTGAATCTTGAATGAAAAAGAGACCTGGACTTTTTGCTTTTCTCTTTAAGCCTCATGTCTTTGTTTTCTGTTATCATAGGACATGTCAAGGAATTACTTAAAAGCAATTTTAAAAGCTATCTTCTCCATTATTGCCTGTGCACACTTTTAACCTCAATACCAAGGCCCTGCATGTGAATTTTCTTTAATGTTAGAATAGAGTTAATTGTCATCTGGCACTATCAGAAGCTCTGAGGTTTTGATAAAGCATCCTTGCTGCAAAGCTTGTAGTAGTATTTGGGCTGATACCTGACCGCTACAGAATTTTAAATTGTGTTCATGTGACACTGAGACCTTGTTTTAGATTGTCTTTACTCCCTAGTCTATCACGCAACAGATCTGTGGTTGTTAATCTTACTTTTGTTTTCAACATTAAAAGGGCAGTAAAACATTACTCAGGCTGTAAGGGAGCACCCAGGATTTTTCTTGCCTGGAGGCTGATGCATGTAGATACTCTTGTGTAATCACATAGGTGAGGTGGTGCTGCTTCCACAACCCCAACAAACTCCTAGGATCCAGGAAGACGCATGACTTCATTAGAAAGATCTACAGCTTACACAGATGGGACTTGGTTGTAGTCCCTTTGTTGTGGGTCATCCTTTGGTATTTGGCAGGAAATGTTGCAGCAGAGACTTTGATGGTATTTTGGTCGGTAATACACAACAAATCCAGCTTGAGTTAACCATGTGTATTGCTGTGAGCCGTGCTCGGAGGGACCTCCAAGAGTTGACTTCTGTATAATTTAAACAGAAGAGTCATAAGCCTTTTAGTCTGGCATGAATTACTGTTATTCTACTGTGCTGTAAGAGTACATGTTACTGTACTAAGGGCAAATTACTGCAGATTTCTGCTTGAGCACCAGCATTGTGCTCCAGCTTTACAAGAGACAGACGTGGAGCAACTTCTGCCATGAAGAGCCCAGACACAGAAATAACAAGATCCTTCCCTCAAACAGCTTGGAAACTGGTGGCAATGCATTTATACATGATTCCCTCCCTGTCAGTGGGAACAAAATGCAGCCTGGTGCCCTGTAAGCAGCTGGTATTTAACTGCAGGAACCACGCTGAGGGCAGTCTGGGCTTAGCCAGCGGATAATGCGAGCTCTTTGAAAAACAGCTCTCCTCCCAGAGGTGACAGCAAAGACTGGCTTGTTTGACCTTGACTTCTCCAGTGAGTTGACGTGCAGTATAGCAGGAGAATTTCTATTATTTTGGCTCTTGCCCATGCACACGAATCTGTTGCTCTTGTGCAGAGCCAGTTGTAACACAGCCTGCTGACGCAGTGCCAGGAATCAGGCTGGACCTTCCGACCTCCACGTTGGATACTACTATGCCTTACCTGTACTGCAGGTGTGCCTTATTGCTGATCATCTAGCGATTCCTTGCAGATTACAATAACCACTGCTCCGAGGGTGTTTTCCTGACAAGAGGTCGCTTGCTGCTCTCTCCTCTCCTGCAGCTGAGTGCTGTTTCCCAGGAGCGGTGGCTGCAGTGCCAGCTGCAGGGTGAGCTGGCTCCAGTGCTGCTGGTGTGCTCTGAGCGGTACCTGTGACTTCTCCCATGTGGGCAGACCTGAGTGTGTGCTAGAAATCCCTGAGCAGCTTTAGCTCCTTCAGAAATGACAGGCAAGGCGCTGCAAGCAGATTGCTGGGAAGGTGTTCCTAGCCTCGGTCTGAGATTTTATGGGGGTTTTTATTTCAAATATTTTCTGTCTGGGTTCAGAACTGACATAAGCTGGGCATGTGGTGGGAAAGGTTTCTCTCTCACACCTCTCTTCTCTCCCGGGGTGCTGCCTTGAGACTGTGACACTCCACCCCGGCTGCTCACCGTGGAGGTTGCAGCCTCATCCCTCCCTCTGCACAGAGTCGCTGCAGGGCGTGCAGCCTGATCTGAGCTGGTGATGTAATTTCCCATCTGCTTTTTTAAATTTCTGCCTTGTTAAAAACCATGGCAGGGAGGGGAGGGGCTGGAGGGAGAGCAAGGAGAGAAGACCCTTTGCAAACAGCAGTCTCGGGAGTGATCCTGCTCCCTTACTCTCCTGTGTAAGACTGGCAGCATTTTAATGATGCTTATTTTAATTTGCACTCTGCAGTCTCTACTCCTGAGCCAGGTTTGTATTTCACCATCCCAACTGTTTTTCACTTCACGTAAAAACAGAGAAGACAAAATAGAAGCAGAGGCATGCTCACCTGCCCTGGACTAGTTGTAACAAGCAAGGCAGGGGAGCTGCCATGACGATGGGATGCATTAGCCTCATAAAGAACCGAGATAAAAGAGCTCTTCATTATTCCCTTGCAGATTGAGTTAAGGCTCTCAACAGCATTCAGGCTTACTACCTTGAGTTACTGTAATTTAATTTTACACAAGTGCCTAATGTGATACCCTTTTCACCAACACTTCCCCCAGTCATAGTGTCATACAGATGTCTGAACCCAGGAACCACAGCTACTGATCCTGAATGTTTTCTTCAGATCTGGATGTGAAGTGAAGCACTGTTTTTCTAAGTAACTCCACGTAAAGGGTTGGTCTGAATTTAGCAATGTCTGCTGCTTTATACCAGGACTGCCAAGCCTGGCGTCCTGGCTTCTGTCCTACTCAGTTGATGAGCTCTCAAAATACGGTCTTTTCCCTCAAGCTTTTGTCCTCTACACTTCTTCAAGGAGTCTTGATCCTTAGTTCACTTTTGCTGCTAGAGAAAGAAATATCTTTCATAAGCCTTCTTTAGATCTTATCCTCTAAAGCTGTTGTATGATACCAAGGCATTTTCCAGGGCACAGGGAGTACCTCAGTCAACTGAATCGCTGGTATTTGAAAACAGTATTTTAGCAATTCTGTATTTTCTACACCAAGACTCCTTCACCATGGTGTCAAATAAGAGAATATTGCAAGAACGTGCTTCTTTTCATTATCAAGACTTAGGCTGAAATTCACATGCATGAGCAAATTTGATCTTGGCTTTAATGTGAGTGCTGACACCAGCGGATGAGCGAGCATAAACACACACCAACACATGTGTGCATGCAGCTTGAAACCTCTGTCACACTCCCTTCAAGAAGGAGAGCTCTGAACCAGCAAGGGTGGTGACTTCCATCTGTGAAGTGGTGCTGGGAAGGCAGGAGGGCGGTTGGGGGAGCAAGAGGAGCAAGGCTCAGGTAGCAGGAGGTGTTAGAGGTCAGAATTTCAGCAGCCTTGGCAGCGCTGTGCAGTAGCTGGCAGTACTGGGGGACATGAACAGGTTGTCCACTGGCAGGACTGTGTGGGGTCACAGGATGGGGACAGCAGGTGTTACCGGTCAGGATTAAAATCCATCAGCTGAGGTTTCCTGCACTCCAATTGCCTCACCTTTTTTTTTTTTTTTTTTTTCCTCCCTTCTTTATTCTCTTTTTTAGAGGAGGGATATAATTCTGTGGGAAGGGGCAGCTGTGTTAGCTCCATTTCTAAATAGAGTTTAAAATACTAGAGGAAATCTGAAAAAAGGTGCAAAAGACAGGTGCAAAGCAACTCCTTCCTGCCGACACATGTGCACGGCTGCATCCTGTTGGAAATAGGCTGGCCCATGGCACTGAGTTGGCAGGTGAACAGAGGGCTTTGCCTTGCAGCTGGTGTGGGAACCAGCTTCACCACGTGCAAATACTGCACTGGGGTTGCTGTATTTATGGCTTTCACTGAAATCATCCATTCATTTCAGCTGTACAGCTGAAATGCTGGCAGAAGCTGAATAATTGCCACCTAATGACCAGATTTACAAAACTTGACAACTGCTTGTTTATCAGGAGGAAGGGAGGAATGATCACAGAGTATCTTGTGCGTGACAGCATATTTACAAAAAAGCCTTGGTTAGTCCTTTTGATGACACTTAAATAGAAATGCATCTGCTGCTCCTGTTCTCAGGTATATAGAAGAGAGTTCTTTATTTTACGTTTATTGAGTACGCTTCTGATCTTTAATAATTGGGGGGTGGGAGTGTAGTAGTCTTCCTATGGCACTGCGTGTCATTTTCCCCCCTCCAACACTAAAATATTGCAGCAGTAACTAATCCTCTGTCAAAGCTGCATAGGCAGACCCACATGGGATTTTTCGTAGGTTTTGGAAGGATATTGTACAGATGGAAAGGTCCTCTAAATGAGATTTGATCCCATTTAGTATTTCTATTGAACCACATCTCGGAAAAGCTTTTGAATCAGTTAGATTCAAGAACTGGAGATGATAAGATGTTTTAAAAAGAGGTGGGAGCAAAGGCTGTTGGATTTGAGCTAAGGGGGTAGGAAGGCATGGTCAGTGGCACTTTTAGAAGGTAAGTATCTCATACCAGCATTGGTGGTGGTATATAAATAGCTGAGGGAGAGGTACACCCAGTCTTGCAGGTGGGTGTTCTCCGATAACAGTTTTGTCAGCTTGCTAGAATGGGGAAAGGCTGTAAGCCTCCTTGTTCCAGAAATCTTGCTGACTACAGATAGAAGAGTTATTACATAGGCACTAGAGCTATTACGGATTTACTGTCAAGTTTGCATCTCTGTACACAGATGGTTTGTGCCTCTTGGAAAGCAGACTGAAGTTACTCTGTTTCTTTGGTGACTTTGGGCATTAGCTGTTGAGGAATGTTCTCAAAATTGCCATGGGTTACATGGGGAAGGGATTTGGGCTAAGCGTCGGTGAATCAGCCTTCTCAAGTAGCTGTTTGGAGACCTCACTGGTTGCTTAAAGTGTTGTCAGATGTGTTTGTGGCCTGTGATTATGTTTGTTGGGTGCTGGCTTGCAGGATGGGATATTCAGATCCTTTCCCACAAGGCGGCTGGCAACTGACTGTGAGCTACCTGTGACCGCGGCGTGGATGCCCTGCTGCTCCCAGCCTGCAGAGCCCAGCTGACAGTGGCATGGCCTTACTCTTCCTTTATTTTGACAATGAGCATCCTGCCTGCTTGTGGCAGCTGCAGCCTGCGGACCAGCAGCAGTGAATGTCACCTTGCTTTGCATTGCAGTGTTGGCATATATGCAGTTCGTGGAAGACTACTCAGAGCCACAGCCATCCATGTTCTACCAGACCCCTCAGAACGAGCACATCTACCAGCAGAAGAACAAGCACCTCATGGAAGTCTATGGGATCAATGACTCCTTTAGCAGCATGGACCCCTCTCAAGATATGGCACCTCCTCCTGCTCTCCCACCGAAACAGCGGCAGCTGGTGAGTGACATCTGTGGTGCCCCCCCGGCAGGGCACACCAGCCTCCCGGGAACAGCTCTCTTCTTGCTGCTCCTGTTTCTGACAGGCTGTGGTGGTGGGAGGGTGTCTTGCTGGTGTTAGCACATCATGCTCCTTGTCATCTCGTTAACACGGTTTTAGGCATTTTGCATCATCTACTTTGAGCTCCTTTCTAACCCCACATTCAGACTGTTCCCCGCAAGCTCTGAAAGTCCTAAAATTCCCTGAAAATGAAACATTAGTCTTCCACATGGCATGGCTGAGTCTGTGCCAGACGACAGGCTTGTGTAACGACAACCACTTTGAAGATTTTGACACACTGAGCAACACGATTTTCAAGAGATTGCTGCAGTGTTGTTCCCAATGCTGTTCTGAAACTGCTGTCAAGGATGCCACTAATAATAACCATTTAAACATAATAACTCCTTTTACGGCTCGGTCTTTGCCAGAGCCACAGAACTTTGGTATAGCCATTATTTAACCCATGGATGTTCTCCCCCATTAGTCCCACTGTGTGATTCGGGTGGGAATCCAGCACAAAAAGGCCCATCCCCATGGGTACGTGTGTTGAAGGGTGGGTTTAACAGTACAGCCAGTGCCATTCTCCACGTGGAGGATGAAATCCTGGCCTCGGTGATGGCAGCAGCAGTTTTGTTTCCAACGTCAGTGGAGCTGGGATTTTGTCCTGTCTGTTTTTAAGAGTCTTCCTTTTTTTCTCTCTTTTTTTTGAACTCCAGCCTCAGGAGTTTTGTTTATCTGATTTGCTGTATTTGGAAAAAAAAAAGAAAAAGCATCTTTTATGCTGATGAAACTGACTTAAATGGGCCATGGCTTTAACAAAACAGGAGGAAATGTGGGAACAGAGCCATGGTCTTACCAGCATGAGGGCGACTGTTGCAATATTTTTTCATGCTATCTATGCTAAAGTTTGACTGTCCCAGGGTGGTTTTAATCAAATGGGAAAAGCAACTGAGAAATCTCATTTGGGGATTTGCATAACTACATTCTTGTGATGCAGGTAGGAGTCCTAAAAAGATAAAGTAACATTTCCGGCTGCGTTAAACTGAGTATTATGCATTACTGCTTTGTGGGGATGAGACCTTAAATGCCCGTGTCCCATCTGCTTTGCAGGGACACTGGAGAGTCTACAGGACTCCTCTCTGAAGGATCAGGCAGTTCTCCAGAGTCTCTGGTCCCCTTGTCAATGTGATGCTTGCGTTGTCCCCTGTACCTTGTAGTCCCTTGCCCTACCTCCTCCTCCTAGAGGTGGCTACACTCCAGTGATAGTTTCCAGTGGTGACTTGGTCTACATAGTCACAAGAGAGGGTGTGTAAAGCACAGATTTACTGTAGCCATTGTGCAGAAGGGAAATTCTGCTCCTTTTCTGAATTAGTCTGCTGAAGCAAAGCATTTCTTTGCTGCCCTTTAATTATTATCTGGGCAGCCAAGATGTCACTGGTTTGCCTGCTAGGCATTCTTGCAGTTTTGCAAGCTGATACAATCAAGGTGTTGCTTGCAGTTCCCCTGAAGCAAAGGTTTCTTCAAGCGCAGCCTCCCACCCTTACCTTCATTTCTCTGTTGGGAAAATGGTGCAAGCAGATGATGGCTTATTCAGCAGCCACTGTAAAAGCCACCAGGTTCTTGTTCCTCTGCTGCTGTTGCTGTGAGAGTTTCCAAAACAGCAAATCACATAGGCATCAGCTGCTCTGGCAGTAGGCAAGTTTTGCTGGATGGACTCCTTTATAAAATAATAATTAGGAAGTCCTTTCTGGTGAGCTTCACATCTTCTTTATGAAACATTTACATTATATTCTGCAAGTCAGAGCAGAGCAAGCCTAGATATACCTTAGCTTCCCTCAGACTCCTTGCTATAGTAGAATTCAGGAGAAAATCCTGAATAGTATTTGTTACTTACAGTGTAGTATCTCCTTCTTGTGCAAATGATACGTAATTTTTGGATTGGACTGAAAAAATGACAGGACATCACTGTTATCCTGCATCTCAGCAGTACCAGTGAGGGCCCATAGCTCACACTGGAGAGACCCAAGTTCCCAGGATGCAGGTTGCCATAAAAACTGGTAGTCTGCAAGAACTGGCTCCTTAAAAGCAAGAGCCAGTTCCTCCTTTGAGCATCTGCCCCCCATGCCGTGGGGGAAAAAAGGGCAGTGAGGAACAGCTTGCCTCTCCCCGCAGCAGCTGGCCAGGGGTGAACTAGAAGGGGGAGGCGGGAGTTTATTTTTAAAGGATTTGTGAAACAAAGAAGATTTGAACTGTGATTTTTGTCCTGCCTCTTGAGCTCAAGAAAGGCATATTGGTGTGTCTGGCTCTGATGAGCTGTATGAATAGCTGTTTGTTTAGCAAGCCATTATATGCATTGTTTTACAGTTAGCATTTCTTATCCTTTATCCATAGCCTTTTCTGAGCTCTCTTTCTTTGTGTCTTCTGTCTCTTGCTTTCTCCTTCCTCTTCAGCAGGCCTCCTATGCTGCCTCTTCTTTCCCTTCTGTCTCCTACTGTGTCCAGCAAACTAAAGTGCCCTTCACCCCCGAGGACACCGGTGCCACTCAGGGCCTCACTATGTCAGTCTCTAACTCCTTTCTCAACCGGCACAGCTCCTTTCCTGTGCATTCGGTGAGTTGCTCTCCTCACTTTAACACGTGTGCGTATTTGTGTCGGTAAAACGCTTGTGTGCAAATGCCGTGCTTACGCTCTCAGTTGCAGGTAAAGGTGAAGGTTCTTTTGCGGGCTTTTGAAGTGATGTAGTAATCAGCCAGATAAGACAAACCGTGTGTAAATCTTACCAAATGAAGCACAGGGGAGGTGTGGCTTTCCTTACTTTATATACACGGCGGGATCGACATCTGCGGCGATGGACTGACGAAGGAGAGCTGGCCTCTGTGCCCAGACACACTCCTTTGACCTACATGTTCCCCAGGCTGCATGTTGGGAAAGCCTGCAAAGCCTTTTTGTTCAGCTGCTTAATGTCAGCGATGTGGATGAGTCGATTAAAGGCTGCAGTGTGACCCTGGCCTTTGGAGAAATAACAAGGTGCCGTCCCTGAAATACAGGGATTTAGTCAAACATACGGAGCAGTGGCTGCAGCTCCTTAATGGTTTTTTTTCTAGAAAATGGCCTCTACCAGATCTTCCATCTCGTATTTGCTTGTCTGCTTCTCTTCACGTCCCGAACAAGCTCAGTAAGCTTGTATGCTATGCTGATGAACGAGCAGGGTTTTCTCTCCTACAGCACTCGTGAGCAGTCTGAAGAGAGAACGGCGGGAGGAGCTGAGAATGATTTAGATCAAAATAAGAATAATGTTAGATCACTGCTTAAATCTGTGATCAGCTGGTTAAATTAAATGGTAGTAATAACAAAGTCTTAATATAATGAAATTAAATCTAACCATGGGATTCCGCCAGCTCATCAGTATGGGGCTCGTTTGCATGTAAAACTATGTGGTTATGCTCTGATTGCCATGTGATGACAACTGAGAATAGACTTTTTTTAAGTGACCTGGATGTTTAGTAAATTAGACTTCTCCTGGAGAAGAAATTATCAGAAAAGACTTGAGAAAATTCAGAAGTGTTCAATTAGTAAATTTAATATTAAATGTTATTATATATGAATATATATATAATTTCATTTTATATATATTATATATAAAAATGAAAATATTAAATGTTTGAAAACGGTATCCCCTCACTGTGCCACTGCTGTCTTCCCATTTCAGCACTTAGTCATTCTCTAAAAATTAGCAGTAATTGTTGGTCCAAAGAAGCAGGTGTTCAAGTACTTTACAAGTAGTGCTACTGTGCCAGCAGTGAATAAAAGCTTTTGGCTTCCACTTGTGTGAGAGCGAGCATTGTTGTAGTTTTGCTGCACAGATGAAAAGGCTGAGGTGCGGAAAGGTTAGTGCTTGCATAAACTTGTGATAAATCATTTTAAAATTTGAAGTAATGCAAAAGCTCTCTTGTTTGACAGTGATCCCTACAAGCAGAGCACAGAACTGTAAGACTAAGTAAAAGCACTTGACTATTCTTGTTTTAATTGAGAGGCTATAAATATGATACTGTAAAGGTCTAAAAATATGTGGGCATTTCCATTTAAAAAAGCGCCTGGGTTGGATTAAATGGTTGCTACCTACTTAATTGTTCTGATCTGTTCTCATCTTGCTTTAGACCTCATTATTGTGGATATATCATTTTATGAAATGTTAAAACTTTATTAAAAAATCCTTACTCATTTTTGCAAGGATTTGGTGAGTGGAAAATAAATGGCTGGAGCATGAGGAACAATGAGAACAGTCATAGAGTGCACTGTCAAATGCACAAAGGAAATAAGCTGAATTAAAAATGGTGATTTTTCCATTAATGCCTTTAAATTATGGTAATCTTATAGTTGCTCATGACTCTAGCTGGTCTATTTTTTCACCAGCAAAAATGAGATTTTCACTATGACAGTGTCCCTTTGTCTCCGAGCTGCAAAATACCAATGTCCTTACATGCATCACAGCTGACCCATGTAATACCATAACCATGGTTTATCCCATTTTCCCTATCCCTAATAAGACAGAGATGTGAAACAGCTGTCAAGGTTTGGATCATTCCCAGGGTGACACCCTGCATGTCAGCACTAAGAAGGACTAGAGCCCCTCTTGTAATCTGCTCCCAAGTGTCGACTGGAGAGACGGTGCAGTTTCACATGAGGAATGCCACGAGCTGCACCGGTAACGCTTGAAGCACATTGCTCTGCTCCTCTTATTCTCATGTCTTCATTTTTCCTCTCCCACCAGAAAAAGGCTACTCAAGTGAGCTCTGTGGTGAACAATAAACCTGTTGGGGGGGCGGGGAAACCAAACATTAGCTGTCCACCATCGCCCCAGCAAGGGAGTTAATGCTGGGGAGAGCACACCTTTTATGTGCCAGCCAGCTGAGCAGTTGGCTTCTTGTGTGCCCAAATATCAGTGGTGATTATCAAATCTCTTAAAATTATCCGTCTCCTACATAAATAGTTATCCATTCTCTGCAGGAAGCAAAAACCTCCTTAGATCAATACCAGGAAGTCAGAGCTGATAAACGAAATGGCTGTCCATTGACCCAGTGTGCGCAAGGCACTGCAGGTTTGCCAGGCGTAGCCAGTTTTCAGCAAGTGCCCTGTGCTTTTTTCCTTCCCTGGAGACTGGCCTGGAGCGGTCAGCAGGAGTCAATCCCAGAGGGAAGAGGTGGCCCTGTACCCATCTGTTTGCATGCAGGCAGCAGGAAAGCCAAACCTACACCGTGTTTTGCACGTTAGCCCATTAGCTCTGTGCTCCAGGTGAGGGGCTCGTGCCTTACTACTGATTTACAGGGCTTAAAAACCTGTTTTCAGACAGTGTTTTGAAGCAGAAAAGAGGGGAAGTTGTTCAGAGCATCTTTACTCTTTAATGTATGAATTTCTTTTCTAGAACACTGACTTTTGTTCTTGCCCATCAGCACTGCAGATGCTGCTGCAGTCCAGAAGCCACCGCTGCTCTGTCAACCCACTAATCGCGCCTTTCCCTTCTTTGCAGGAAATTGTGTCAGAGGTAATAGCTTTTACTGGATAGAGGCAGATCTTGAGCAACTGGATCAAACCTCATAGGTCTGGCAAGTCGAGCCTGTTTTTTAACCAAGTCTGAGTCGTGTCTGGCCTCTGTGCCAGCAAGGGTCATGTTTATAGTGTGGGCTGATATTTTAAGGACTGCGGCATTAAATTCCCCATCCCATGTACAAGCTGTTAAATTCCACATTCGGGGGGCAACTGGATTGTACTGTCAAGAATCATTCTAGGGATTCCCATCTCTTTTGAAAACACATTCTGTTGCTAAACAGTGGGAAAGGAGGTATGCAATAAGAAAACATACTCGGTGGTGATTGCTGGCAATAGGTTTTCTCTAGGTGATCACCTCCCTCCCTTCTTCTTGTGAAGACAGAGGTACTGTCCTTCGGTTTGTTAACTCCTCATGCTGTTTGACTGGAAGTGGGTGTGCAGGAATCAGATCTTGAAAACTCATTCCTTCCTGGCAGCTGGGGAACTGCGCAGGGATAGAGGAAATCAGTCCGGTGACAAGCTCGGCTCCTATCCATCCACTTATTTTCCACCAAAAACTGCAGAAGGTCTTGCGTTTGGTTACAGCTAGGAAGCTTTTCCTGGTGGAAACAAACACCGCAGTTGTTTCTCTGAGGCATGAACATGCCATTAGTGGGAATTGGCTGTGGAGAAATAACTTGCCTTTCTCAAAATGCTGGTTTGTCTTATGTTTATTTTTTAATTAAGAAACATTTCCAGTAATTTTCCAGAAACCAAATTGGCTGTCAGATTCCAGCAGAAGGCGCAAGTGATTTCCTTACGAAAGCTCCACTTCAGCGCTTCTGTTCTCACTTGTTCCCACCGTTCTTGAGCAAATTCACAGCAACTGTTTTTCTTTCTTGTGTGTGTGTGTGCTAACGTATGTTCAGGAAAAGGAGGGTCAGATAAGTGTTTGAAGATGTGCAAAATGCAGACATGTGCTTTGCATGTTTTCCCCGCCTTGCCCCTGTTCGTGCCGCTCACTTCCAGCCTGCAGCACATGCCGCAGCTCTGGCCCTCAGCAGGGACTGAGCTGTTTCCATTCATATGGTGGGAGCCTCGATCAAACCAGGGCTGAGAAATTATAGTCTGTTAGTTCATTTCTGTCCTGAGCAGGTTTTGGCTCCTTAATTTGGGACAGAGGGAAGAGGGGGAAAAAGATTTTCATCCATTCAACCGGCTGATGATTTCTAGGTATTGTTTTGCCTTTCCAGTTTAGCGTTCCTTCTGCATTTGTGTTCATTTCCACTGCCTGTGGCAGGGCTGGACGGTGGTGTTAGTGCTGTTGCATGCTGGCATCACTGAGTCCTGCTTCTGGAAACTACTTCCTCCAGTGGCTTATACGTTTTTCTTGCAGTTGTAGCACTGTGGGTCTCTCTCTAGACAGTCCCCTGTTGGATCCATAGGCCACACGCTCCATGTTTTCGGTGTGACTGACTTTTTAGGAGTCTTGTCTTTGCCTCCAAGCTCTGCCTTTTAAAGGTCTGCTTGCTGGATATGGTGGTATTGTCTACAAGCTGCACAAGAGTTGACACTCTAGATGCGATCAGATTGAATTCTCCTGGTGGTTTCAAGAGAGAGATCCATGGTAGCATAGCTAATGAATGTTAGAAATGCTTTCTTCCCCCTCAGCCCCCTTATTTATTTTGTTGCAAAGATATAAAAGAATCCCTCCCACTTAAGAAGTTTGGATTTCGCGGGGGGGGTGGTGGTGGGGTGTGTGTGTGCAGAACTTGGGAGACCCTTTCCCAAGGGAACAGCAATCCCCATCCATCCCTCTGCAATGCTAACCATCACTTAAAAACAGTGAGGTCAGCTGTGCTGCCAGGTCAGAGGCTCTGCTGAGAAACATTTGAGCATGAGGAGTTGCTGCCTTTCCTGTGGCAGCGCTTGAAGCCATTCTGTTGGCAGCTTGTGTTTCCAGCCATTCATTGTAGGAGCATTTCCTTCCTCATTAGCAAAAGTACCTGGAAGCCCAGCATTGTGTCATGAGATAGGAAGTCTTTTCTAGTAATTGTCTATGCAATTATATTCTTGGGGTGTAACGGCTTTGTGTAACACCCAGTTATGTTGTGAACATAGTTCTGTACTGTTGGAATTTGGGCATCCAGTTCTGGCCTGTTGCCCACGTCGTCGCTGTCTTAATAGCATTAGCAGGGGAGATCTAAAAGATTGATCCTTTCCTCTGATAGCTTCATGTTTTGGAAGTCTGATGTTCTACCTGCTCTGGGAGTGTCTGGCAGGATCGCAGATTAATTTGGCAGAAGTCCGCAGGGTGACTGAGAAGGCTGTGCTTAAAAGGTAAAGCTGTGTCTGCTGATGCTGCAGATGCTCCGTCAGCCATATAATTGAATTCAACTTTGAATTTAGGATGGAGACTGCTGTAGCTCACAACCAGCGACTCCCTGCCTATAAACACCCAGTCTCTCTGTTACTTGTGGTCAGCCATGCCTAGAGAATGTAGAGAAGCATCACTCTTGAAATAAGTTTTCTATTAGAGTGCTTATCTCCTGCCATGTAATCCAAATAAATGGCTGTAATGTCGTTGACCTTTGGGATGTCCTGTAACGCTGCTGCTAATGATGGAAAGCTGTTCTGAAATATTGACCGTTGCAAAAAATCAAAGGCCGCAAATTGAAAACATTGAAAGATGCCATCTCTGGAAGACCTCTGTGCGTAATGGTGTGTGCTAAACATTCAAGTCCAGGTGTGTTAGCTTCCTGCTGTTCCCAGGAGACAAGATTGCTCCAAGCTCAAAGCACGCTTTGTGGAAGTACTTCCCAAGTGGCAGATAGTTGTGTTTTTTGGTTTGGTTTTTTTTTTAAATCCACTTTGCTGGTGAGAGGAGGGGTATCTCTCACTTCTCCCAGTGTTGGCCATTTGCCGCAACAGGTCAGGATCACTCGTGCTGGGAGACTGTCTTCTGGTCCTGTGGTGGGAGCCCAGCAGCCTGGCTGGAGTTTGGATAGAGGAAAGACCCTTTCTGGAAGAATGCCGTGCACGCTGCTTTCTAGCTTTCCCAGAGATTATTTTGAAGTACTTAAAGCAAAGCCATGGAGCCAGAGATGGTGTCAGTACAGCCATAACCAAGGCATTGCTGACCCTGCAAGAAACCTCTAAGAGGCAAATTAAAACAAGCACTGATTTTTTTCCGGGATAAACTGTTGCCTGTGATTTCTTGGGGCGAGGACGAGAGGATGACTGGTTTGCTTGTGACAGTTCTGTTGAATGGACTGTCCCCTCCCAAAAGAAGTATGTCTTTTAAAGGATGACAGAGCTTCCAAGCGATGTACAACACCCAGCCCTGTGGAAGCCATCGCCGCAATTCCTGCTGCAGCTGCTGGCTGGGCTGGGTCGGAATGGGTGCCATATGGACATCATTTCCACTGCAGGGTGGTTTTTTCCCCTTTAAAAGTATGCTTCATTCTTGGCTCTTGTCCCAGCACGGCTGCATAGCTGGAATTCCAGAGCTGCCTGCAGGCTCCGGAGGAAGGAGGGGGCTCCCTGGCTCGCTTTCTACAAGATGCAACTTTACAACGAGATTGGAAGTCGAGAGCAGCCTGGCTAATTAATACCAGTGTACCAAAGGGTTCTCAGCGCTGTTCCCTTTGTTAACAGCACGCTGAGAGCATGTCTGCATCGTTAAATGGTTGTTCGCGGATCACATGAAGATGAATGCGTTTTCCTGGGTACCCAGGTCTTAAACCAGCATTTTCAACACATCTCATGCCAAGGAATTGTTTTGAAAGGTGTATTGATGAGGCCGAGGAGAGATGAATGTATAGTGATTGTCCGTAGTAACGTATCTGCATTCAAACTTTTAAATTTTATGCGACGTTATGTTCTGGTTAGGTCTAAATTGCCTTTGAATTGGGATTCGTGTCTCTGAAACTAGGCAGGGCAGAAGCTGTACAGGTTTTCCTGCCCCGGTAGCAATAATTAACCTCCCCGCGCTGGGAGCTCAGCCTGCAGGCAGTGACCAGGCAGCATCCCGGCTGCCGAGCCTCCCAGCCGGCGGTTGGCCTCAACTAACCCTGCCAGCACCATCACGCAGCACGAGAGCTTCGCAGGGTGCTGCCTGGCCCCGAGTGACTTGATTGAGGACAGTTATTTCCTTTCACTCGTGCCCTGCATGAGCTCCACTGCTGCTTTGCAAGAGCCTGACCTTTTCTCCGGGTTCGGCAGGGCAGAGACAAAAACCCGTGGGACTCCTCAGCAGATGATGTCCATCACCTACAAAGTGAAGGACGGCATATGCTGCCGGTCTCACGGGGGTGCAGGAAGCCCAGCTCTAGGGGAGCTGGCACACAGGTTCTGTTTGAGCAAATTGTGTCCTTTACTGGGGCAGAGGATCTCGCTACTGGGACAGCAGTTTGTTGAGCGCCTTCATGAGCCATTGCGGCAGCGGTTGGTGGGAGTACATGTTCTCCATCCACTTTGCGCCAGCTCTTTTTTGGGGGTCTAGCCTGGGACTTGGGGCAATAGTTGGCATAACGCTGGTGAGATCATGGAATACCGGGGAGACAGGGCAGGGATAATGAATCTGCTGAGCCAAGATGATGTCATAAGCCCGGCGTCTTACGAGGGATTTAGTGTTTTGTGCCATGCAAGTGAAAATGAATAAATGTAGAGCATTTATCCAGGCAGAAAGTAAATACAGAGATTAGACTTGTCATTGTTACTGAGGCAGCACCAAAAGCTGACAGTGTCCCTGGAGCCGGGGCTGCTCATCTGGAAAGAAACGGGCAGGAAGAGAGGAGCCTGTCCTAGAGCCAGTCTCCTTTTAGCCACAGGCATGTGGTAGGGATTTGCATTTTAATTATTTTTCACTAGTCTTTTAAGCTCTCTTTCCAAAGCATCTCCCTCTGCTTCTCTGTATTATGGCCCGCAATTTGTTTTGGGCGCCGAGAATACACCCAGAGCACTGCCGGACTCCGTGCACAGCAGAGGGCAACCACTCAAGGATTAAGGTGGTGGAAGGTAAAGTCTAGCCATTGACCTTTACGTTTCCTTTCCTTTGTAGTGGAAAAGCTTCTTTGCCCAGGCTTCTGGCTCGAGGCTGTTATCAATTTAGATTTTCAAGCTCACATCTTTCCTAGGTAGAAATAAAAATACCGCTGCTGAACTGGCTGCTGCTGCTGCGGCTCAGGTGACAGCCTAAGCTTTGCTTTTTATCACCCGCTCAACTCGGAGAAAATGTAGCCTGAATTCTCTGATTCACACCTTTCTTTCCGCTTCTCCTTTTGACATCACAGCCGTGTCACTTTTCATCCTGGTTTGAGCAAGCTGTGTCTGTGCTTCTTGAGAGCTCTGTGATGCACCGTCCTCCTGCAGCAGATAGCTCCAACGAGCAATTGCCACAGCTTCATTGCAGCATGGGTTTTTTTGGATGAAGCCATTCTTCCTTCGGTCCACTTGGCTACGACACAGGTCTCGCTTGTAATTGAGCTCTACAGGTTTTAAAATAAACTCCTCTCCAGCAGGTTTAGCAGCATTGTGTTTTGGTTTGGTTTGGTTTGTTTTTTACGGGTGTCAGCTTTGTTTTTGAGTTACCCCGATGGCAAATCTTACTAGCACCAGATGTTAAAAGACAGAGGGTTGCTTTTGTTTTTCTTGGCACAATATATTCCCACTGCACCCTGTTTAGTATTATCTGAACAGTAATCTGATGATTAGGAGAGATGGTGAAATAAAGCTTTGTGCAGATGATCTCTTTTCATCTCTTCAGCTGACTCTTCAAGGCACTGCATTAAACGATCAGTTTGATAAGAAATTCATCGCTCCTGAGGCAGTTATCATTTTCCCTCCCTGTGTTTTTCAAATGGGAAGGAGTAGCAGCATAATCTGCTTTATCCTTCAGCGCAACTTTGAAGGCAGTATCCAGCCACTCCTCTCTGGGAGCTGGAGCTGTGTGTTCTGGAACAGACTTGACACAGTAGCTGTTAAATTACAGGGCTGGAGCAAACGGCCTCTTAAATTTGGATCCTGTGGAAAATCCCAGAAAAGCAATAAGCACTTGGAGTACTTTTCTCTATCTAGATATTTCCAGCGTGCTCACAGTTGCGGTTTCAGTATGCCTTCGCATCCTCTCATCCACTGCAGTGATTTTCAGGATCACTGTCATTAGACATCCAGGCTTTCCCCATGCCTAGCGAAGGCTGGATACCTGCAGGTAAACACCCTGGTGCCCACTGTCCCTCTGTGAGATGAGCAGCTGCGCTGCTGTTTGTGCAAGAACGTGCCTCTCCGTGAAAAAAACGGCTGGTGTGTCCCAGGTAGCGATTCCTGCTCTAGCGTGTGGATGATAAAACAGTGCTGCCTGTGTTCAGGTTGGCTCTCAGTGGAGAGGTGCCTGGTTTGAAATGCCTTGTGCTGTCAGTGCTGCGCTACTGCCGATCTAATTACTTTTTCTTTTGTCTGTCTCTTTCCTTTCCCCATCTTCCTTGCTTTTGTGTTGTACGTCTCTGCATCCTGTAGTACAAATCCGTGTTTAGGTCCTACTCCCAGGACTTTGTGCCTCATAACCAAGTCTCCATACCTCCTTTCCTGTCTTCTACCTCCTCCTCCTGCTCCACCCCACCTTTTCCACCCGTCCATCCGTCTCAGAGCTCTGACCTAGCGGTGCCCGCCACAGCCAGCCAGTCACCCAGCACTGTGGATGTGCCAAACTCCTCTTCTCAGGAGAGCAGCTTTAACGGGAATGCTCCTGTCTGCCTTCCTTCTGAAACCTCTTTCACTGATTCTCTCCAGACGCCTTCGGTGAGACTATCCAAAGAGATAATGCACCTTAACGCAAGGCTGGGTTTATTTGGTTTTTAAAAGAAAATGTCTCTTGTATTAATACATGCTAAATATGATCTAGCCCGGTTTCCAAATGTGTATGTGAATTGCAGAGAGGTAATTTCATATAAAAATGGTGGCTAGAAAACATTAATAACCTCAGCAGGTTTGAGAAAACATGAGCACATATGTAGGAAGCCAAATGTCAAATGCGGGTGAAGGGGAGAGGAGAAGTTGCTGCAGCTTCCTGCAATTGTCACACCAAGCTGAGGAAGGTGAAGGAGTGTTTTGTGATGTTGCTTATTTCTAAACACAGACTCCTAACAGTGGTTCACATCCTGCAGTTGCTGCCACGGTAGGATGGGTGAGCCCCAGGAGCAATGGGTGCAGGCCAGCTCTGTCTCTCCTGTGCATAAACCTGTTGCTCTCTCCTGGCTCCTGCTCTTCCCAGTTGCCAGCAGCCCTAGCTGTGCAGTGGCACAGAGCATCACCTGGTGACATTAGGCTACTGCTGGTCTCACACTGATACAGCACTACTAGTTTGAGGTCCCACATCAGTTTTGCAGATCACTGAGCAGGATTGGCCATTACAGCTACTTTTTAACCTCATTTTCAAGGCAGTTCCTCTTTTGTTTGCTGCAAAGCCTGGAGTTGATGGGATTAGAGCTGTCAGCATGGTGCATGCTAGTGCTGCCTCTTCACAAAGTTTGGAAGAGAGACACTGATTGCAGAGTAAATGATCAGATGTTCACACCTTGGACGTGACCTTGCCTTTGCATCTTCCTTGCGTTGGGTCCTTGTTACAGCCCAGAAGCCCTCAAGTTTGGTTTAGCTTGGCGTGATGGCTCTAGTCCATGCTTGTAGCATAGTTTGGGAAGTAGGTTTGGTACCCTCTGGGCTGCAGGGCTGATCTGCATTTAGCGGCAGGACTACAGCGCGGCTAGGACAGGCGCTCGGCTGTCAGGCTGCGAATGCTCAGCTTCTGTAACCTTGAGATCCGCACACGCCTATCGCACCTCTGCACTCTCACGTGGAGTCCACGGCAGCTTTTGCAGAGCAGTGCCTGCTGCTGTCCTGCTGCAGCTCAGGGCTTCAGGAACCAGAAAATAATGGCTCTGGGGAAGGTACAGCCTCGGTGGCCAGTGGTGGCCGCTGAGCTGGAGGAAGGGCTCCCAGTTAGGTGACAGCAGCCGCCAAGAGCGCTTCTCCTCCCAGCCCACGGGCACGTTCTCTCACTAACACTGAGTGCTGGCACGGGGGCACCATCACGTATTTCCTTTCGTCCTGTCTCCCTTAGAGTGAAAACGCCAGTGAGGAAGCTGGTGAGGGTGAATACGTCAATCTGTATTCCTCTGGCCAGAGCAACGGGGAACTCCCTCGCTCTGAAGGAGTAAGTAACCTGGAGAAGGGCCGGACACCGGGAAGGGGCTGCCTGGTGCATGCTGAGTTCACACCGGGGCTGACACGCTTGGCACTGGCCTCTTCTGCACACTGTGGAGCTCCTGTGTCCGTCCTGCCGCCCCAGCTCCCGTGCTGGTGTCCCTCCGCTTGCCCGCTGCTGGCTGCTGGGCTTGGGTGGCCTTCTGCTCTGGGTGGAGAGCAGGCGATGCCTTGGGGGTCGCGCTGAGCCCTGGCAGGGTAGGGATGGCTCTTCCTGCCACACTGTTCCGTTTGCGCTTCGCTGCCTGTTTGGAGCTGCTTGCGTGAGGTTCCCTTCCAGAAAGCTGCATCCTGACCAGCACCATCCTGGGCCTTGTCTATTCTTGTAACTGCTTTGGCTTCCCTATTTTAATACAGAAAACCTTGTGCTCCAAATTTATTTATTTTTTCCTTCACCGTTTGGATACAAAGTCAGTGATTGATTTAGCATTGTAATCGCACGCTGCTTCTTCCTTCACTCAAGCCTCATATCTCAGCTATTTCCTAGAGGAGACAGGGCGTTTTCCAGGGCAGGGAGGTACCATCTTCCTGTTGGGTCATAGGAAACAGCGGCAGAGATCTGTGGCGATCCTTTTGGCTGCCCTCATCTTGGAAGGCACATCTCCCACAGGATGTCTCCGAGACCTTTACCCATGCTGGTGTTAAATACGCCAAGAGATAGCGCTCCTGTCACTTCCTCAGGAGACACATCTGGGCAGGCCCATCCTTTGGGGCAGCTGTGAGCTGGTTCTCCACTTTGAAGCAAAGGGCTTTACAGATACAGTCTGGAAAAATTCTGCAGACCTCAAAACGCCTAAGCTCACCAGTGAGTTTGTTTCAGTCCTGTCTGTTCAGTAGGTAGAATTTCCAAGTTTCAGTCTGCATAATGTTAAATAATTCTGAATTCCATCACTGTTAGATTAATATTCCCATTTGCCATTCATGGCTGTTTGTCTCCTTAATAAATGGCTTAACTTAAAATGCCGTATCTTTGCTCTGAGCTCTCTACCTGCTGTTCTATGCCACGGGTTCAGATGGTTCTGCTTTTTTGCATTAGCCTCATTTCCACAGCCGTGAATTATGAAGTGGAAAGGTTGCATCACGGTGTAACCTCTTCTGATGGGGGAGAAGGGAGGTAGGAGTGGCAGTGTGCATCCACCCACTGAGACAGGCTTGGGGGCTGTGACCAGGAGGGCAGCTGAAACCGGAGAGGTTAGAGCTGGCTGTGTCTGTCTCGATTAAAGCAGAAGGCAAGTATATTTCAACAGTAAGGGCTAGGGGGGGAAAAAAGAAAAGAAGTCATGAGAGGGTTAAAATCCAAGACAACAGTTGACTGGTGTCGCAACTTTCAGCATCATTTCACAATGTTAAAAGCAAACAGTACTAATTACACTGGTCTCCAGAGATGGTCCTAAATTTCCTGTCTGATTAACTTCTGTGTTTCCTGGCATTTGGCGTTAACTTGCATCAATCTTTAACCACTCAGTAGGAATTTACAGTAAAGGGCCATTTAGAGGCAGGCAGACTGTAAATGCAAGGCTAGCTGTGGAGTAGGACCCCACGTAATAAGGAAAACCTTCTTTTTCTTTGCAGGAATCTCCCTCTGTCAAAGATGGACACTCCAAAGACTCCACTTTGAACAGCAGTGCCATGGGGAAGGAAGGCAAAGATGGTGCTGAAAGGTGAGCCTGTCTCCCTTGGTATTCCTGCTTCCCAGCCTGGAAGGGTACAGTCTCACTAGCATCCTGTTAGTAAACCATCCTTGGGGCTGCCTGTTCTGCCTTCAGCCTTCTGGATGTTCTCTAATCGTTAAGCCCCACTATTTTTGCACAGCTGGTGCGTGGTGGGATCCTGGATCCCAGCAAGATGTCATGACTTAACTCGGGGAGCCTGCAGGGGTTAATGCAGCCTATATTAGCCATCCTGAGTCCATCTAATTGGCAGTCCTCTCACTGACACGGGCTGCTCCCTCCTGCTTTCAGGGAAACACGCAAAAAAAGTCTGTATCGCTTTTGGGAAATAGTTTTCCAGAGGGGAATTTCCTCCTAACCCTGCTGGTTAGAGGCTGGCTGAGGCCCCGAAGCAGGAGGCTGTATATCCCTTTTAATGCTCTTAGCTATCATTTGTCTATGTAAATGATGAGGTGCAGGCTGTAACAGATGGGCTTCAGGAGGAGTGGAGCGGGTGCTTCCCTGCTGCTTGAGATTGCTCTTCAATTGCATCTCTAAAGGAAAACTAGAGAAGGGCATTGTTTTGTGCGGTGACAGTCAACTTCCCCCCTCCGTTTTCCTGCCGTTGGTTTGAGGGGTTTAATCGCTGCAGCGAAGGAGACAATGCAGGAGTGCTCTGCAAAGCCCAGTCTGCTGAAAGTACTGACTGGGGCAGGGGGGCTTGGCCTGTGCCTGGGGGGAGCTATAAAGGCCATGGGTACTTCTGCCCTGCCCCCCAGGAATACGGGACAGAGGGCATGTGTCCAGGCACAGGAGTACCAGCCTTTGGGGGCAGGAATACTGGCGCTGTGGGTGTGCACCAACAAAGTGTCAGAGCCTTCTGTTCTGTCTTCCTGCAGCAAGAGAGTCCCCTGGAGCAGCACAGAGGGTCACGAGCTGACTAAGCTGTGTGTGTGTGGAGTATGCTCAGTCTCTATACGTCTGAGGAAGGGCTTAGATTTGTGTGCACTAAAAATTTGGTGGATTAAGGAGACATGGGAGCGTGTACTGATGCATAGTAAAATCCTGTCTGCCAGAAATGCAGGCAGACAAGTGTTCAGGTCCTAAAGGTTCATCTTGTCTCTTTTCAAGAGATGCACAAAGCAACAGAATTAGAGCTAGGCGTTTGGGTTTGTTTGCAAAAGATTTACCTCCGGACTGCCTGTGTACTTACTGTCATTTAATGAAGGTTTGTATGCTGAGAGCTTGGGTAGACCCAGCATCTCTTCCCCTGGATGGGCAATGACACTGATGGATATTTGCCAATTTTTTTTACAGGCAGCAGCAGTCACCAGATGCTTTGGAGTCATCACAGTTGGAGGAAGAGGTAGATGAGCTATCCCTTATCGACCACAGTGAAATTATGGCTAGGTTAACACTGAAGCAAGAGGTAGGTGCATTCAGGGTTTGCTTTCATACTGTTTGGTTTATGCTGTTTTGAAAGCTGATTCTCTGTGTGCACAAGCAAGGCATCAGCTTTAATTTGATAGGAAAAACTAGGTTGCAGCAGAAATGGTATGCAGCTTTATATGTGCAGGCTGTTGTGAAAGTATGAGATGCTGGTGCAGGCAGGGAGCACCAGCAATAAGTGAGGGTTTAACAAAATGTGAGATGCCTCTCTAAAAAACAACACATCTTGTGCCTTTTTCCCAGGCTGCTCCTTCTCACCTCTTCAGCCTGCAACAATCTGAAACGAAGCACCCGAGAGCCTGAGCACAATTAATCCAGGTGCAGCTTTATGGTCTTGGCCTTTCAGTCCGAAGGCATTTGCCGATCAGGGCATTTGTATTACTGATGTGGAAGAGCAGCCAAAGTAACTTTCTGTGTTTGAGAAATGGCTTTCTTTCTAGCCTTGGGTGCACTCCCAGACAGCTTTGCTCACTGTGCTCTTGAACCAAGCCGTCTTTGACATGCAGCTTGAGGGAATATGCAGGCTTTTGAAGCTTTCAGACTGTCAGGGGGCTAGTCTGAAAAACAGAGAGAATGTATCGTTTACTGGCACTTTAGGAGTGTTCTTTGGTCAGCCGAGATGTGCAGGAGAGAGTAAGAAGCTATTATTCATTCTTTAAGTAGTATTTCATGAGTCTTGCCAGAGGGTCACCTGAAAAATTCACATCTTTTAGACATAGCTGCTCCGTAGCTGTAATCCATGTTTTTTTCCAGTGTTTTACATATTGAAATGACAAAGACATTGCTAAGGGAAGCCAGATGTGACTCCAGTCTCCTCTGCAGGCATATTTCCTTTAAAAAACACTTAAAAATTGGTGATTCCTGAACATTTGAGACTAGCAGATCTCTGTCAAGCCTTAACTTCTGGTTTTTTTTTTTTTTTTTCCCTCCTTATGATCTATGTGTTTGAAACATTATAAAACTGCCCCTGCAAGCTGTTTCCTGCAGCCAGGAACCGCTGGCTGAATGATAGATCAGTTTTGCTTATTTTTAGTTGTGAATTGCAGTAGCTAGAAGAAAGATGTTTTTAGAGAGTGGTAAGGCAGGGGTCAAGCAGTTAGCAGGGTTGTTTTCTGCTCCCCGTTATTGGATCATTTCAGGTGACCTCCAGCCAAATAGTTCCAGATTCAGGAATTAACTTGCCAGGTTTTGATGTTCCAGGAAAGTGTAAGTTGAATGCATGACCTCTCACCCCACAGCCAGTGTGGTACGTGATCCCGCACTTTGAGACAGTTCACACAGGGTTACTCTCAGTTAATGGTCTTCTGGGAGCGTTTGGGATTCTGGGTCGTTTCTGTTCATTCTCCTGTGGACAGAAGGTTCAGCTTTCACTGACATTCACAGCTTGGCCTTAAGGAGTCAGAGAGCTCAAGTAAGGGTCAACCCAGATCCTCATCTGGGACACCAAATGCTTTATCCAAATTCCAGGATTAGCCCAGCGCTGAGGTCCACGTCCCAGCTTGCGCTGTGAGCAGCGCCAGGAACATCGCGTACTCTGCCCGGTTGTTGCTGAGCTTGAACCCAGAGGTGGTAAACCAGGCCAGAGGGAGCTTGGGCCGTGCCGAGCGTGTTTCTTTCTCATTGCAGGGAGATGATGGGCCAGATGTTCGTGGTGGATCCGGAGACATTTTGTTAGTGCATGCGACAGAGACCGACAGGAAAGGTACGGTGGGTGCACCAAAAGAGAGCTGGGGAGCACAGCCTGGCGTGGCCTTTTGCTGCTTGTCTTCTGTGTCCCTGCCGTGTGCGCAGTCGCCATGCGTGGGCCGGGGTGGAGAGGACCACGTTGATGTTGATGATCCTTCGGCTCGAAGGGGTGGGGGGAATTGTGCTTATCTTTGGTGAAATGGAGGTAAGCTGGATAAGCGCCTGTGTGTTCCATTTAGCAGCAGGGATGGTATTAACTCCTCATAGCCCTTGCCCAGATCTGGGAGGCGAGGCACACCAGTGGAGTCGGCGACGGTGCTGTGTTGGTGGCTCTGTACCTGCCGAGGTAGGACACTGCCTTCTGCGAGTGCAGGAGTGACCAGCCTGTTGTGGCATGGATCCTCTTTCAGAGGTGCTCCTCGCCCTTTGAACTGAAGGGCAGTGGTGATGTAGGAGTTGCTGAAGTCACTGATGCATCGAAGTAGAAGAGGAGGGACATTGGTTTGGGTCTAATGCTGTGCCTATGGGCGTCGGGCAGGCTGTTCAGGTGCTAGTCTGCTGACACCCCTTATTTTCAACTTAACTGTGTCACTTGCTAGCCCCACTCTGTACCACTTGCAAGCTGGTAGCCACCCAGACCAGTTCAGAGAGGGAATCCACAGTAAACGAGAGGAGATGTGGGGGAGGAAGAGGGAGGTTAGCAACCCTTAGCTTTAGATTTATTAAAACCCCGCTTTATCTCCAAACCCAGTCACCACCCACATGGAGCAGCTGCTTTCCAAGACCTGTGGCAAAGACAGGCTTTGTAATGTTTCCAGAGAGTGATTTTGAACCTGCCAAACACATTTGTGCTGATGGCCTTAACCAGAATTGATCTCCTTATCTCCTGGGATGCAAGGCAAAATTCGCTCACCCGCTGAACCACTCGGCGCTCCTATTTTAGAGTTTTGATAGTCAAAGGGGAAATATCTTTCATGTGCATTTTTAAATGGCAGGGGTTTTACTGTAGCAGAAGGTGTTTGCAGTTACTTACCAGCACCATTCAGCTAGCAAGAAAATCCTTCCCCTGACAGCTATGTTTCCCTGTTTACACTGGGCATCGAATCCAGGCAGAAAGGGCCAAGGTTAGGAACACACTGGAGAGGAGGAGGCAATCGATTGCACCACAGCTGGATACGCTTATTATAAAAAAAAAAAACAACAAAACACAAAAAAAAAAACCAAACCAAAAAAAAACCCTTACAAAAATGCTGCAACTGGAGTTAGAGAAGCTCTGCTTTACTTCTGCTGTTCTCTGGAACAATTGGAAGACCTTCCCTGCTGTTCCTTTTGACAGCTACCTGGTAAAGGGATGTGTGCTAGACCTCCAGTGCATGCACAGGGAGCTGTGAGGGTGCTGCAGGCAGTGGGGTGAAAGCCATGGAGGAGCTCTGGAGTCTAGGGAAAGCTAGAGCAGGATTTTAAATGTACAACAGTGCAGATGGGGAGAGCGGCTGGGTGGAGGGAGCTCTGCGCAGCACGTTTCTCAGAATAGTCACAGAGCTTAGCCTCATGGGCTCTGCCAAGCTGCTGAGCTGAATGGAGCACGCAGGAATTTGTGCTATGCTAACCCAGTGTTTGGGTGACTGAGAGGGTTAATGAATTAAGCTTACAATGAGAAGAATTCAGGGATTGTAAATCAATCAGCCAAACGGCATGGAGGGGTATAGTTAAGAGGCTTTCCTTTAAAGATGAATTTCTTGGCAGCTTCAAGTGCCAGAGCAGACCAGCTGTATTACCTCACGTTGCCTTTTGGGCAGATGGGAACCCAAAATAAATGTAACTCCACGCCCTGTTGCATGATGCTTCTTGCTCATTTGAGTTTGCTAAAAAGAGCTAAATGGAATAAGGGATAAAGAGAGACTTGTGGTCTTTAGGAATAAAATCCGTGGTCAGCTAAGTGCTCCCAGCCACGTGCACTTGCTGGGAGTGCAGGATTACAGCTGGAGGAGGCCCGGGGCTCCCCCCTGGCGTGACCACCCAGCCTTTGGCTTATGTCTGATTGTCTTTAACCAAAAGGCAGCAGCGCTGTCTGAAAGAAGAGCAGGAGGAAGCAGCATCTCCATCAGGCTGCGGCCAAGCAAACCAGGGCAGGTAGAGAGGCACAGCCATCACACCGTGCCCTGCTCCTTCCCACCCTCCCCACGCAACCGATGGGTGTTGCAAGCCCGTGGTGTGGGGTGCTCCCTGACCTGGCTGAAACAAGATGTACAGGTACAGCCGAGCCTGGGCAGGCACAGCGGAAGCTTTTTTCTCCCTCCGCCAGCAGTTGCAGTGCACCAGGCAGGGGCAGCGTGCCATCCCACTGCACACGCTGCCTGGTTTTATGCTGGGGCTAATAAGTTTCCATTTTGACCACCGCTGTCCGCCTTGCCTGGGACTGCAAATGTACTACAGTCTTGACCTAAAATCTTCTTTCCCATTTGCAGTTTCCGCTTTTTTAAATTCTCTCCTTTGTGCCCGTGACGATGGCCAGAGCCTTTGCGATTCTGGGGGCTGTAGCACCCACCCCTGCACAGTAATAACCAGAAGATGACTACGTGCACCGTGTCAGTGTCTGTTATGGCACGGTCACGGTCATGGTAGTGTCAGTTTTTGCAGCGTAATTTACTCTTCTCGTTGGCTGAAAATAATCTTACATTTACACTGTAAGATTTCCTGGAACATAGCAGGGCTGGAGGGTCTGCGGATCCATATCGTCATGTCAAAACATGCATTCCTGATCAGGAAGGAAGAGTGACCATGTCCTTCTGCAGGGCTCTGCGCTGCCTAGGCAGTAAAGACAGAGAACAGGCACCCAGCTCTCAGATCTTCTCTTTAAAGTATCCTCAAGGTCTAAACCACGTTTTTCCTTGACTGCTCATTGAAGGTTCCTGTCCCACAAAGGTGTTTTTCACTGACTGCTTTGGTGGTCGCATGAGCAAAGCAGCCAGCCTGAGTGCTGCAAGCGGGAGCAGGCGGTGGGGACAGGGCAGTTTCAGTCGTGCTCTTGTGCCGTAGGGTCCATCTGGTAAGAAGCAACAGCACAGCATTTCCGTAAGGTCCCTTCGTGTCAGAATGCAACCATGTCCTCTAAGATTGGATTCAGCCTTGCAAGCACCTTCCTTTTTCTGAAAGCAGGGTTGACTGAGCCTTTCTTGTTTTCCTCTGTAGATCTGGTGCTGTACTGCGAAGCCTTTCTGACTACGTACAGGACATTCATTACCCCTGAAGAGCTCATCAAGAAGCTGCAGTACAGATATCCTTTTGCACGAGTGGCACTGTCACCCCCACCAGGGATCCCAGCCCAGCAGTGGCCATGGAGGGAGCTGGCTGCAAGTTGTCTGGCCAAAGCCTGCTGCCAGCGTGGTCAGTAAGGTGCTTGCCCTGGAGGCACCCAAGCAGCCTGCCTTCATCCCTGTACGCTGCAGATGGGAGATGCTACCGGGCACGTGCAGGCGGGGCGTGCTGGACCCGAGAGTGGTCTTCTGAGGGCCCTGGCAGGGGAGGAGAGCAGTCCGGTTTCTCTGTACATTGCTGGGGAGCTGGTCTTTTATTCGGGATGTCTCCTTTGCAGAAAGGGGATCGTGCCACCTTCTGCCTCGCGGAGGGGCTGTGGGGTCTGCCTGCTTGGGCCAGCGCAGTTTAATAGTAGATGTGACAAAACCATCCAAACCTGTTCTCTCTCTCGTTACAACAAGTGCAGCACAGGAGATAATGTCCTCTCAGCCTTGTAGTTCTGAACTGAGCTTGTAACTGCCAACGAGGCGAGGGCCCCTGCGTGGCAGGGTGAACGTTAGCATTTCTGGCAGGGCACGGAGAAGGCGTCTTGCTGAGGACCCTGCCTGCAGTTCCTCCCCCCTTGGCTCGGTTCTGGGGCTCCCTTCGCCGTCAGCTGAGCGGGTCAGGGTCTGGGTTCAGGCGGTGCAAAGGCCCTGTGGGCTCTGGTCCTGTGCTCCCACGTCAAAGGCAGCCTGACGTCACCCTGTCCTGTGTCGCAGCTCATCACTGCCATCTGCAGCAGAGCTCCCCTGCCTCCCTCCTGCGGGATCAGCGCGGCCAAGGACGCGGCAGATCTCACTGCAGAGCATTTGTCAGTGAAAATGCTGGCTGGGGCGTTCCTGCGGGCCCTTGTCAATCCTTGCCTTACTGACAACCTTTTTCTCTTTCCCTTTGTTCACCCGACAGAAGCTTTTTCAACCTGTGCTGCCTCCCCTGCCACCATTCTCCTTGCAGCCAAATTGGGCAGTGCGGAAGGGAGAGGTGACACCTGAGATCTGTTGAGACCAGATGTCCCGGACCAGTGGGGGAGATCACAGCAGAGGGAGGAGTGCTGCTCATTAAATGTCACCTTAGAGAGAACAGTTTCAGGGTACGCCTGCTCTTCTAGCGTCAGTTCTGTGAGGTGTAAGGATGGCTCTAATTAAGATGGTATTAAGCCACCACCAGCTGCAGGTAGCTTAATACCATCTTAATTAGAGCTATATCGGTGTCCCTTATCTCCTGGAAATTGAACACCAGTTTCAGTTAAGACAGAATAATACATTACTCTGACGTTCCTCGAGGCAGCTGTTCACAGCACTGACGCTGGACTGACCACACTTAAGTTGATTCTTTAATTTGCAACCAACATATGAGAAGTTTTGCCACTTCCCAGACACGTTTAAGAAGCGGGTCAGTAAGAACACCTTCTTCGTGCTGGTGAGAGTGGTGGATGAGCTGTGGTGAGTTGCCTTCTTGGTTTTGGTATGGGACATGTGGGGTCGGTGACAGTGGCAGTTATGAAGAAGTGGTTTTGAAGCCCCATCTGTGCTGACAGCTGACATCCCCTATAGCGAGACACCTATAGTGCTGAACCCTCCTGTTGGGAGAGGAGGTTCGTGGTGTGTCCTAACTGGGTCAGCGATTTTAAAATAACCAGTAAAAGGGGAATCTCTGGGAAGGGAAGACCTGGGAAGAGGAGGTATTTCAGTCACTGGGTTGTACCTGTAGGGAAGAGTGACAAGACTCGGTACGGATACAAACCGTAGCTCGGTCAGTGTTGTAGCTGTGATGCCTTCCCTGAATTTTCCATCTTCCTCTCAGCTTAGTGGAGCTGACGGAGGAAATTCTCAAACTGCTGATGGACCTGGTCTTCCGGCTGGTCTGCAATGGGGAGCTGAGCCTCGCCAGAGTGTTACGCAAGAATATCCTTGATAAAGTGGAACAGAAGAAAATGCTGAGCTATGCCAATTCCATCAAACCTCTTGCAGCCCGTGGGGTGGCAGCCAGGTGAGGAAAGATGCACGTAACCATATCTTGGTCCTCTGAGAGACAGGGCATCCCTTTCTTGTGGACACAAAGAGTTTTCTCAGTCCAAACTACAAGAAAAAGAAAACGGGTCATGTTTTCTGAGCCTTTGCACTTCATCCTTGTTTCCTGCAGGCCAGGGACCCTGCATGATTTCCACAGTCATGAAATAGCCGAGCAGCTGACCCTGCTAGATGCTGAACTCTTCTATAAAATTGAGGTACAGAGATGAGGGTGGTGGGAGGGGTTCAGACGTGTACCCTCTGCCACCTCTGGCATTCCCTGCCAGCCCTCCCAGGACACTGGTGGGCTGTAGGAGACAGCTGAACTTGTGTCCGCAAGTGGCTCTCAGCACAGACTGTGACAAAATCCCATTTTAACCTGTGGTATTTTCCCACCATCTCCTCTTTTTCCTTGGCAGATCCCGGAAGTTTTGCTTTGGGCAAAGGAGCAAAATGAAGAGAAGAGCCCCAACCTGACACAGTTCACAGAGCACTTTAATAACATGTCCTACTGGTAAGGAGCTCGGAGTGACTGGCACTGAACTGTGCTTAACCTCCAGTGCCCTACAGATATTCAAAATATTCCTTGCAGAGCTGGGTTCCCTTGTTATAAGCAGGACAACATATATTTTTGGCCAGCAAGTAGATGCAGGGCACTCATCAGAGACCCCAGAGCACACAAGAGAGGTCAGGAGGGTTGCGGAGGGCACTGTAACCTGGAGGAATTGTTATCAGTACCATTGAGCCCTTCAAACAAACGTTCCCCTTGCAAATAAATGCACTCTGTGAAGGGTTATTGTAGTCATCCTTGAAATTAGTCTTTGTTGTGAATTAGAGTGCTCCCTTTAAGCTGGAGGTATCGTGAGCTCTTTAGTATTGTTGGCCCATCCTTATCAGTTACCAGTTTTTTAAATGGAAACGAGGAAAGCTGAGATCTTCTTAAGGGGATTTATCTTTTTTTTTCCTGTCTGTTCTTCCAGGGTCCGTTCAATAATTATGCTACAAGAGAAGGCCCAAGACCGAGAGAGGCTGCTTCTTAAATTTATAAAGATTATGAAGGTATCAGCTTGGTTCTTGCTGTGAATCACACACGCTACTCCTTATAGGAGGCAGGGGATTGGGACCTGCTGGTTGGTAGAGCTGTTGGATGCTAGAAGGCTTTCAGATCTGTCGAGTAACTGGAATATTCTCCCTCTTCACAGCACTTACGAAAGCTGAATAATTTTAATTCCTATCTGGCCATTCTTTCTGCACTGGATTCTGCACCCATTCGAAGGCTGGAGTGGCAGAAACAAACCTCAGAGGTGAGGAGCGGTGAGGGCCGTCATCTTCAGGGGGAAGAAAGATAACTGTGGTTGTGGCATGAAGCAGCTGGGTGGTTTTACCAGCTCGGCCATGTCCCAGGGTGGAGGGAGGGGGGTAACTGCTCCCCAGTGGGTGTAACGCCACGGTGCTGGAAGCCTGCAGCGCGGCTGGGCATTCCGACAGCTGCAGGAGGGCCAGAGCAGGCACGGGTGAGAACAGCCTCCTCCTCCTCCTCCTCCTCCCTGCAAACTGCAGGCTGGGTGAGGCTGAAGGCAGCGAGGCTCTGCGATACTGGGCGTCAGGCTGAGTAAATCAGTTGGAAGCGTTTACAGGATGGCATTAACTCCCCGCCTGCCTGGCTGTCTGGGGAGAGGTTACAAAGAACATGGGTTTGCAGCAGTGGTGTCACCGTGGGCTTTGTGTCCTGCCAGGGCCTGGCTGAGTACTGCACGCTGATCGACAGCTCCTCATCCTTCCGCGCATACCGAGCCGCGCTGGCTGATGTGGAGCCTCCCTGCATACCTTACCTGTGAGTTGGTAGTTTCTTTCCTCTGCCGTTACTTCTGCACGTTAGAATGGTTCCTTCAAGGATTTCTCAGCAGCTTCTGCTCAGCTCAGCGCTTGCCTTTTGCCCTACATCTCGAATGAGACAGCAGTGCGCCACACCAGCCCACATGCCCTCTCTGGAGCAGTTTGTCCCGTAGCATAGGGCAGCAGGGTGACAGCTGTCTCTTGTAAAGGCGGCTGTTGTGTATTGACTGTGGCGAAGGAAAGATCAAGTGCCTGGATCTTTAGTTGATGCTTTTTAACTATATTTTCTTTGGGACTGTGGGCAGAAAGACAGATTTACCCATGAGGTGCGATGGATCCCACAGCTTCAAGCTGCTGCATGCTCCTCTGTGACAGCTCTGGTTCTGCTGACTGCAAGAGCTGGTAAATGAGGAGCCTGCCTTGTCAAACGTGCTGCGTCATCCTCTTTCTAGATGAAAGGTTGAAGCTATTGCCCTGCTCTTGGAAGAGCCTTCTGATCTAGATACCAGATTTGCTCTGGGTTTACACTGGTAAAACTTCTAGTCTTACTTTCTTCTATGGAAAGAGCTCTGTCGGAAGAGGTTGTGTAGGTACACAGCATCTCATCTGGCAGGGGACCACAGCAGGACTGTGCGGAGATACGGCTGAGTAGGGGGGAAGGGAGCATGGACCCCCTTGCTGGGGAAGCCCTTTTGTATAAAACTGGAAGGAAGGTTTAACTCCTGGCGGGCACTTCCCATCACAGCTTTCTTCCAGCCTGGTCCTCCTTTCCGTGGAGGGTGAAAGTGCAACCTCAGTGCCCATAGTGTGACCATGAGTACCTCTCAGAGATCCCTCGGCTGCGCATGGTGGGTGCCTTGCACCTGGACACCTTTGCATCTGCTGCTGGGGGAGCATTTCTGCATCTGCTGCTAGGGGAGCATTTCTCTCTAGTTTAAAGTTACCATGCCGGTGGTGGCAGCCGCAGGAGGCTGCTAGGTTGCATCTGGCTGCTTTTTGGCTGGTCATCCTGCCCCTGTGTAGCTGACCTCTGTACCTGTTTGTCTTCTCCCTGGCCTGCTGCCCCTGTCTCTCAGAGGCCTGATTCTGCAGGACCTGACCTTTGTTCATCTGGGGAACCCTGACTACATTGACAGCAAAGTGAACTTCTCCAAGCGCTGGCAGCAGTTTAACATCCTGGACAGCATGAGGTGCTTCCAACAAGTGTAAGTGCAGCAAGAGCAGGGTCAGGGCTGGCGTTGAGACACCACGGCGGGGACTAGGGGGGGCGTGGGGTGTTGTGGCTGGGGCAGGGGAGCCCCTGTGCGAGGGGAAGGGAGTCTAAGGCAAAGCGTCGTGATGGAGGTGTAAGGATACCTGGGAACGACAGGGCCCCGGTCACAGTCTCCTTCCCTGTCTAGATTAGATACGACTAAAAGTTGTAAAGACGTTTTTCCTATGTTAATTTTGAGATCCAGCGCAGTAAAAATTTCCCACTGCTCCCTTCCAGATAACAGGTTTTCCTCCAGGTTTTGCTGTTGCTGGTTCCTACATTCTCTAGGTCGTGGAGGCTTTTCTTCAATGCTGTCTTGCAGCAGAGGCAGCAGATCTAACTGCTGATTTAAGTGTGATAGTGTCTGTTTTTTTTCTTTCTCCCTCCAATTCAGCGAAGGGCGTGATGGTTTTTTCCCTTTTTCGGTGTCACACCTCTGCCAGGAGTATTGGGCGCAGGCCACAGTGCTGGATGTCCTTAGAGCAGGGTGGGGGTGGCTCAAAGTTGGGAGAGGTCCTCAGGTAGCCCCTTGTTTAACTGCAGCCCTCCTCTGGTTTTCCAGACATTACGACATCAAAAGAAATGACGACATAGTGACATTCTTCAACGATTTCAGCGACCACCTGGCTGAGGAGGCCTTGTGGGAACTGTCCCTCAAAATCAAACCTCGGAACATTACGAGGCGGAAAACAGACCGAGAAGAGAAAACCTAGGAGGAGGGGTTGTGCGAGCGAGGAGAATTGCTCCGCAGACGCACCGAGGGCAGCTATGAGACTGGAGTTCAATGTTTGTACCTGTTACTGGATGACGCACCCTCCCTCCCAGCGGGCAGCGATCCCTGGGGGTGTGAGCGTCGGGCTCTCGCAGCAGCCAAGCCGTGACCGTGCGCGTCAGCCGCCAAGGGCAGAGATCAGCCGCCGCTCGCTGTGCTCGCCCACCTTCTCCTCCCGTCCTTCTGTGCCATGAATCAGCTTTAAACCCGGGGAGAGAGCTTGTGGAAGGAGGGTCCCATGCACGCGTGTTACTGGTTTGCTGGCTGATTGCATCCGGGAATACCTGGGCTTTTCCTTCCATCCACAAAGGAGGGTCAGCAAGGGCTCAGCACCCCCAGACTTGTCTCCAGAGTGGCGTTCAGCAGGCAGCAGCCACGGAAGCCCAGGGTTTGAGCCAGCCCTGCAATGCCACCTTAAAACGTGTTCATCGTAGGAGATAAGGATGGAAGAGCCTCCCGCTGCCTGCCGGAGGAGCTCTGCCTTCAGAGAGCTGCTTGTGTTTACAGGGGTCTTCGGTTTACCCCAGATCTCTGGCACCTTCTTCATGGGAGGAAGGTACCAGTCGTAGATACGGAAGAGGCACTGAAAATGTGGGCAGGGACCCGCCATCTGCAGTCATCGTATCCCCCTCCTCCTCTCAGATCTCATTATTTAAGCAACAGTAATCCCTCCAAACCCTGGAAACGTGGACTACCCGAGGTACTGCAGTTCACTTGTCTGTGAACCCGTATCTTTTAGTGATGGTACTAGCTTTTGCACAGTAAATGCTGTAGTATACAAGACTGTAAATATTAGTATTTAGAATCCATTGGGGATTTTTTTGATGCATGTCTCAATACCAATGGGTTTATAGGAAAAAAAAGTGCAAAACAGTATGTACAAAATTCACAACCAGTGACAATGTTGTTCCAAGTGCTGGAAGAAGGGAGGCTCGGGGCGGCCGCACGGGTGCTGGCTGTGGAGCAGGCGCAGGAACCAGGCAAAGGAGCCAGCGGGGCCATTTCTGGAGTTGGAGATGGGAACCAGGAAGGAGCCCTGTGCCCAGCCGAGCCGCCCCGAGCCCTCCGCCCCGCTCCTCTCTCCTCTCACTGTTGCCAAATGGTTTTTCCCAGGGGTGTCTGGCTGACCCTTGGTGCTGTGCTTTGTGATCCGCGCTTTGGCAGGAGCCCCAGCAGGTCCCCAGCCCCAGCCCCGCCGTGCCGGAGCCAGCAGGGCAGGGGCAGCCCGGCAGGGAAGAGCGAGCGGGGATCTCATTTCCCACACACGCAGCGTTAATCCCAATCTGTTTGGTGTGCCTTATTCAGTCCCTCTGTCCCCTCTGTGTCCCACCCAGGGTGTCCTCCCCAGCGCAGCCCCAGCTGGGCCACCTCGCATCCCTCCTCTGTCCTTACCCGATGGTTTACGGTGTGGATCGTGGGCTTGAGTGTACGCTGTAGATTTTAGCAGCCTCATGAGGCCTTTCTCAGCACCATGTCACGTGGTCACAGGTTTTTACACAGTTCAGTCTAACAAAATCCTGCAGTTTTCGGGCAGCAGCTCGCAAGGAATACAGGCAGGGTGTTTCACAGAGCATCCTTAACTTATTTCTCAATAGCAGCTCCGTGTTTGCTAAAGCCTCTGTTTATTCTGGGTGAATCAGAGTTGCAAGTACTTCCTTCTACAAACAGATTGCAAAGTCTTAGCCAGCTCCCTGCAAGACAGCAGCTCTGCCTGGTGGGCGGCAGCAGGGTCTGTAGATTGTACCCAGCTCGATTATTTTCCAGAGGTCAGATGCTGAAGCACAGAAATACCCTCCTGCCTGCAAGGCCACCTTCTGGGGGAGGAGAGCGTGGGGTGCAACACCAGTTCGTGCCGTGCAACCCCGGAGCAGGAGGAGCGGGGATCTTCCTGTGCTGAAATGTGGAGTCCGAGCCAAAACTCTTCAAAACCAGTTTATTTTTACGGCACTAATGGCACTGGGGCCATGTGTCGTGTCCGGCCGAGGCTTTGCAATCCCCAAAGGCTTCCCAGCCTTCCACGCAGGAAGGAATGCTTGTGGTGTTCTCCTTTGTAAATAAGATTTTTTTAAAAAAAACCCTGACATGGTGAGACTGTGAAAAGGCAGATACACCCCGTCCCTGGAGCAGGCTCCCTGCAGCCGGCGCTGAGCACCTCCCTGGGTCGGTGTGCGGTGGCACAGGAGTGGGGGGTGCGGCGGTAGCACCAACACCGCAGCCCATCGCTCCGCTTTCCACGGGCGGGGGCGGGGGGGCACCGTGTTCATGGCCAGGGCTCGGTGCCGTGGGGGAACAGGAGGGTGCACCTTGTCTTCAGCCCTGCCGGGTCACTCCCCTCCTCTCTTGCTGGCCAGCGGGAGCTGTTTGCAGGTTCTGCCCTGCGCTCGAGACCACGGAACCCTCTTAGCAGCAGAGGGGTCTCACTCCCCGCCCTGCGCCAGCCCCCCCAAAGCCAGAGGCTGAGCCCACGATGTGGGGACGGAAGGTCTGCGTGGCCGCAGCACCTCGTCCAGCACAGTGGGGCTGAGCCCCCGGCTTTCCTCCCCTCCCTCTCCCCTTTGCTCTGCTGTCATCCCCAGCCCAGCCGGGTGTCCCGACCTCGGGCTGGGCTCGCAGGGCTGGGGGGGCCCTAAAGAAGGGTCTCCTTGCCCAGAGCAGCTTCAGGTTTGCTGACTGCAGAGACCCCACCCCCCGCCCCCCTCGGGAGCAGGACCCCTGGGGAGCAGATGCCCAGAACGACAGCGCTTTGCAAGACTGGCCATGAGCGTGTTCACGTGTCTTGCAGGCAGTGTCCTTGAGGCCGTCACCTCTCATTTTTGGGAGATGGAGGGGTCTCAATCCCCTCTCCGCGCAGGGCAGGGAGCAGGAAGAAGCAATGCCCCCGGTCACCAGCCCCCTGCCCTGCTCCCAGGCCTCTCCCCCACCCCCAGCTGTTCAGTTGTATTATATATTTACCACTAACCCCGTCCTGATGGTGGCATCTTCCTGCGAACATTTCAGACCTGTAACTTTTATATTAAAGACAAATAAACACCAATAACAAACCTGCCTGACGATCCTGTTTACAGTGCATGCAGCAGTCTGTGGATTAAAGTGACAATCGAATCCACTTCTGGCACTGGTGTGGCCTCGTATTTTCTCATGTGCCCTAAGGGTTTCCCGCTGCCCTTGCCCCTCTTCCCTTTTATTTTTCCTCTATAAATTTCTTCCTTGCCTCCGTCGAGGTGGTCTTGCCCCAGTACAAGCCCTACGCTCGGGCGGGAGTATCTGCTCCTGTCACCTTCCTGCGGGCACCCATGTCCCCTGTGCTGGGGGCTTCCTGCTCCCCAAAACATGTTGGCAGACGCGTGCCCGGTGCAGCCTGGCCGGTGCAGCAGCCACGTGCCAGGGGCTATAAATAACCCCTGTGGCGACCGAGCACGCTCCTGCGCTATTCCAGTCCTGGATGGGGTTCAAAATTCCTCTGGGAGTCTTTGTCATCGGCCGGCTCGGGAGGAGGATGGCCAGACTGACCGAGCACATACCCCTGGCTCACTCGCTGGGGCTGCCCCGCGGTGCTGCATCCACCGGCCTGGCAAAGCGCGAGGGGGCTGCAGGCTCGGCCGCAGTGCCCAGGGGGGCAGACGCGAGGGCGGCGGTGACCGACATCCCTGCTTGGCTCATGAGAGCCATGGGGAGACCCAGCGGCTTGTCCTCCCCGCCCCCACAGCAGCTCAGCCAGTGGCACCCCCAGACCCAGGGCCGCTGCGTCCCCAGCACAGCCCGTGTGGGCTCCCCTTGCCTGGGGTCCCGCTAGGGCTGGAGCCCCCCCACCTGCCTGTGGAGGAAACCCTCATGTGACCAGTGATGGGAGAAATTGACCCTAACTTTTGTGGTGCACAGAGAAAATGGCAGCTTTGGCTACACCTGTATTTTATTTCAATCTGGAAGCAAGAAGCAGGCGGCAGCGTGGACAAAGTTACCGTAGAAGCTAAATTTGTGGCTTTGTACCTTCTCATGTTAATTACCGGTGAGGGCTTCTGGCATGCCCAGGCAGCGGCTGCACGCTGTGGCCTCTCCATCATGCCTTGGCCCATTGCTCCATCTCCAGCCCCAATTCTCCAGGACGCTCCTGCCGTGCTGTGTGGCACCTCCAAGGGACATTCCGTGGTCACGGGATTCAGCATCCTGCAGCAGCGCTCGACCCCGGACACGGCGCCAGCACGGCTTCGGCCTGGGCTCCTCCTGCCTGCGCCACGGCCCACGGGGCTGGGAGCGGGCATGGAGGCACATGCGGCTCCAGAGCGGCTCCTCGCCCTGCCAGGATGTAAGGGCGCTGCCCCCCGGCCCTGCGGTTGCTTCATGGCCGCCCCTTCCCCACGGCAGCCCCAGCAATGCCACGCGGGGGCTGCGGCCACTCCACCTGGCCGTCCCCCCTGGGGCCGCGGTGAGGAGCCCTGCCCTGTCCCTGGGGCTCGGGGTCCCTGTCACAGGTACAGGGCCACCAGGACGTAGATGACCCAGCTGATGGAGGCAAACAAGCCGAAGAGGAGGCTGAAGAGGACCAGCGTCTGGGCCTTTCTGGATGCCACGTTTGCCCAGGCCACGTCTCCACGGCTGAGTGCGGCCCGGGTCTGGCCCGGGGGGAGGAAGGGGAGCGGTGAGAGGGGACCCGCAGCACAGGGTGGGGGATCGGGGGTGCCAGGCGGGGCTGGGGTAAATCAGGACCGCGCTGTCCTTACCTCATGGGAGTAGAGGAGGGCGATGAGGCCAGTCAGTGGGCAGCAGAAGACGGTCACCAGCACCGACTCCACCATGTAGTCCCTGGGCAGGTGCTGCGATGGCCCCGTGCCCGCCTGCCCCTCGTACTGCGACGGGGGAGGGGGGCGGTGAATGCCGCACAACACCCCTGGGCGAGGGTCCCCCCCCCAGGTTGTGCTGCTCAAGCATCGTTTGGGGCACCGCGTGGGACCCCACAAACCCGGGAGGGGAGATGAGGGGGAACCGGGGGGCGTGGGGGATACGTACGGTGGGGCAGGGCAGGGGGGCAGGGGGGGGGCCCTGGGCCGGGGGCGGCCCCGGCTGGTACAGGGCAGGTGCCGGCTGGGAGAAGCCACCCGGGAGCGGCGGGTAGAGGAGGTGAACGCTCTTGGGGTCCGGGGGCGAGTAGGGCGGCGGGTCCCCCTCGAAGGCTGCGTTGGTCACCGCGGCCACCACGGCGGCGGGGTGGGCCCAGCGGGGGCCGGAGCCGTGCACCCCCCCGGCCGGCGCGCTGCCCCCCCCCCGCTCCGCTCCCCCCGCCGCGGGGCCGCCGGGCGCCTCCATCCCACCGCGACACCTACGGGGACAGGGAGGCCGTGGGCTGCCCGGGGGTCCCCCGATCGTGGGGGGGTGCCCGTGTCCCGGTAACGAGGGGCCGGGCCGGGCCGGGTCGCCCGCAGCAGCGCGGAGCGACCGCCGGAGCCCCGGCTCCACTCGCGTCCGCGCCCGCGGGGTCCCCACCTGCCGGGGCCTGGCCCCCTACGGCCCCCGCGTGGCCCCGGGGCTCGGCCGGGCCGCGCCGGTTAATCATTGACCGGCTGTTTGCGTGGCGCCGCGGGCGGGGCGGGGGGGCGGGGGGGTGCGCTCAGCCGAGCCCCAGCGCAGCTTTTCGGGTGCACGCGTGGGGCCGGGCTTTCCACGGAACACCGCGCTGCTGCCGCGGGGGGGGCGCTGCCCGCCCCGGCCTCGTCTATTTACATGCCAACGTGTATAATTACAGCTGTTAACGGTGAACTGGTGCGCACAGGCCCGTCCCCCGGCATGCACACACCTGCATGAGGCACAGCCATCACTCTACGCTGAGGCGCGGCCGTCTATAACGAAGTACGGCCACCACCTACGGCGAGGCCCCGCCGCCTGTAGCGGGGCACGGCCGCCCACCGGAGCGTGCGCGGCGCCCCGGCCCCGCGGGGCTGCACCGCCCACCCGCGCTCAGCGCACGTGGCCCCGCCCCCGGGCCCGCCCATCCGCGCCCCGCCCCGGACTACAGCTCCCGGCAGCCCCCGCGGCAGCGCCCCGCGCCCCGCCATGGCCTCCGCCGGCGGCCCCGAGCCCGAGCGGCCGCACCCCAAACCCTTCCTCATCGGCGTCAGCGGCGGCACCGCCAGCGGCAAGGTGAGCCCGGGGGGGCGGCCGGGGCCGGCGGGCCCCCGGGGAGAGGCCGGGCCCGGGACCCCCGCGCCCTCGGTCCCCCCCGTGCCTTCAGCTGTCCCCCGGTGCCCTCGGGTCCCCCACCGCCCCCCCGGTGCCCTCGCCCCGCGCCCCGTACCGTCTGTCCCCCCTCTCCGCTGCCCTTATCGCTCTCCCCCAGTGTCCTCCCGCCCACCCCCCGCCCGGTGCCCTCATCGCCCTCCCCCCCGCCCCTCCCGGTGCCCTCATCACTCCCCCCGCGGTGCCCTCGCCACCGTCCCCCCCCCCCCGCCCTCGTCGTCGTGTCCCCCCGCCCGGCGCCCTTGCCCCCTCCCCCCCGGTGCCCTCACTGCCCCCCCCTCATCCCCCCAGTCCACCGTCTGCGAGAAGATCATGGAGCTGCTGGGGCAGAACGAGGTGGAGCAGCGGCAGCGGCAGGTGCTGATCCTCAGCCAGGACCGATTCTACAAGGTGCTGACGCCCGAGCAGAAGGCCAAGGCGCTGAAGGGCCAGTACAACTTCGACCACCCGGGTGAGCCCCGCTGCCCCCTGCCGTAACGGGGCCCGGCCGGCAGCCGGGGTCACCCGAGGGGCCTGGAGAAAAGCAGAAGTGTTGGACAACACGAACGCTCCTTTGCCCGCCGCCGTCCTGGGGCGCCTGGGCAGGGGGATGCTGCAGAGCTGGGGAGCATCCCAGCTGGCACGGCACCAGTGCCGGGAGGCTCCGTAATAAAGCGCAGCGCTCCCCAAACCCCCCGGCACCCCGGGCTCGGGGCGCTGCTGCGGGTGCGGACGGGACAACGATCCACCCTTGGCTAAGGGCCGGTGCCTGCTGTAGGCTGTCGGGGTGGGTGATGACAAGGATTAAGGTTGCCTGAGGTTTTCTAAATTACTCTTACCTAACAGACTAGAAGAGTTGCCCAAAATTATACAATTACCAAGTGGTTTGGAAAAATTATACAATTACGGGGTTCACATTTGGGTGCTTAATTTGTAAGTGGCAAATTCTGCCTTCCGTCTCTCTGGAACCAAGCACAGCGATTATCCCTTGGGTGGGGAGCGCTGGATCACTGCTGCTAGGGAAGGACAAGGCACGAGTCCTTTTTTTCCTGGTGTAACACCGGACAGGGAGTTTTTCCTTCAGGTCTAGAAAATTCGAGCAGCACATTTGATATATAGCAGTATCTGAAACTCTTCCTCTTGCAGATGCTTTTGATAACGATTTGATGCACACAACCCTGAAAAATATTGTTGAGGGCAAAACGGTTGAGGTGCCCACGTACGACTTCGTCACGCATTCTAGGTAGGTTTCAGGTTTGTGCGGTCTTGTCGCGCATGTGGCCATCCCTGCTGTGGTGCGAGACCCATTTCAATGTCCTCTGGGTGTTGTTTCCTGGCAGGCTGGCAGAGACGACGGTGGTCTATCCTGCCGATGTTGTCCTCTTTGAGGGGATCCTGGTTTTCTACAACCAAGACATTCGGGACATGTTCCATCTGCGGCTCTTTGTTGATACAGATTCCGACGTCCGGCTGTCGCGCAGAGGTAGTGCTCAGCCGTCACGGCAGCGTCAGCCTGCTCCTGCTCCTGCTCCTTATCCATCCTCGGCCATGTGGTAAGACTCACGGGTTTTATCTTCCCATTCCAGTGCTGCGAGATATGAAACGCGGGCGGGACCTTGAGCAGATCCTCACCCAGTACACCATGTTTGTCAAGCCTGCCTTTGAGGAGTTCTGCTTACCGGTACTGAACGTTTCACTGATATGATCTGTGTTTTTTTGGGGGGAGAGAAGGAGTAGGGTCGCCTGGGGATTAGCCAAACAGTAGCTGCAGCAGTGGTGGCTTTGATTTTGCCATTACAAGCTGTTTAAGGAACTGGAAGGGTTGGTCCCTTCTGCTTGCAAAACGCCGTGGAAGTCCCTAGAGGCGGCGCACGGTTTTCTCCCTGCTGGCTGCCGTGGCTGTTTTAGCTCGGGCCCCTTTGACTGAAACACTCCCACTCTGCGTTTATTCTGAAGTCCTGCAGGCAGAAAGAAGGGTTTGGTTTCCAACAGGCAGTCCCTCAACAGGGAACGCAGGCAAAAACCTGCAGCAGACCGTTACAGCATCTGCTTGCTACATCATACAACGCAGGGTCAATTTAGGTGCTCATGTAGTCAAATCAAGTTGTAAAAAAGCCCTTTGAGAACAAAATCCTGTACGTGGGTTAAATAAGATGGAAAAGGCTGGTTCAGGCGCCTCTTGCTCTAGATCAAAGCAATTCTGGGATTGTAAAAGTACTCATTAGAAATGCCAGATTTGCCAGCCTCTTTGTAAGCGTGTGTGTGAAGGGGTGAAGCAGGGGCTCTGTGGTGGTAGAGATCAATAAAATGTCATCACAGGCAGGAAGAAGGAATTTCACATGCACACTGGGAACCTTGGCTTTGGGCAGAGATTTAGCAACGGCTTGTGAAATGCTGACTAGAACCAGCTCTTAGCAAATAGACCTCAGCCTTGAAGCAGGCGACCCGTTTGAAGGCAGCAGACTCCTCAGAAGTGTGAAAGCGAGTACTCCACACTTGACCTGCTGCTTCTGCCTGGTGATTCACTGCACAGGGACAGTAAGAACAACCCCTGACCTTAAATCCAGTGCACGTCAGCCTGTGTGACTTCTCAATTCATTTAGGTGTTACCGTGACTGAGAGCTTTAACTTGCAGCCCCGGAGCACAGAACCCCTCTGTCTGCCCCAGCTGTCTGGTGTTTGGGAGCTTCTTCCTAGGGTAAAGCTGACCTTCCCGTTAACAGCCTTCCTGCCGTTTCTGTTTTGCAGACAAAGAAGTACGCAGATGTGATCATCCCCCGAGGCGTTGACAACATGGGTAAAAGGGAGTTTGGTTCTCGGTCCCGTTCCTCTGGGGAGACCACCCTTGGGGCGGGGCAGGGGGCCGCTGCCCGTGTTTGCCGGCTCCTAAGGGAAGGGGTTTTGCTGGAGGGCAGGGAGCTGCTCAGAGCCTGGCCAAGATGCCGGGCTGGAAAGCGGACGTGGGACTGCAGTGCAGAGCAGGACGCCGCTGTTAAAGCTGGTGTTGCCGTCGCTGGTTTCTGTGAGGTCTGACCTCACTGCGGAGGGTGGGCATTGTTTCATTTAAGGGCTCGTTGTTAAAACCCGAGTTGAACAGGGCTGGACGCTCCGCATCTTGTAGATAGCTCAGCCAAGAATTTCTTCATGTCCTGTTATTTCCCGTTCCTCTCCACAGTTGCTATAAACCTTATAGTGCAGCACATTCAAGACATCCTAAACGGAGATATCTGCAAGTGGCAGCGAGGGGCGGTGAACGGACACGGTCGGACCTACAAGCGCCCATTCCCTGAGCAAACGGAGAGCAGCAGCGTGCTAGCGGCCAGCAAACGCTCCCACCTGGAGTCCAGCAGCCGGCCGCACTAACCTGCCAGCATCTCGGGGAGTGGCCTCTGGGCCAGACCACCGCTGAGGACAACTTTGGGGAAGGACTTCAACAGAACGGTTGGTGAAGTGCCCTTTGAGTCATACTAGCAGCGGAGGGGATGCTGGTGTGAAACTTCTCACAGAGGGGAGGGGAAGGAGTTGGCCTGCTGCCCTCTCCCCTCCAAACCCCCTCCCTGCTCTCCCTGCCATGTCTGGAGTTATTACATCACTTGATGAAGTGGTTAAGGCAGTGCTACTTGCCTTTTTTTCATTTTCAAAATGGGATCTAATGCCGAAGTCTCCCCTGAAAATTAAACGCCACCAGGTGATTAGCAGGATACACCCCCTTTCCCCAGTGATGATTTTCCTTTGCAGGAAAATTACCTGTGAAAAAACCTGGAAAATGTCCAAAAGGAGAACCAGTCTCTCTGTCCAAGACTAGCTCGCACCCTGTTAATTTTAACAAGCAGGTGCAGTCCTTACTTTTCTCCACCTTGTTGGCACCTCGAGTGCTGGCAGTGCTCTCCTGCTGGCCATCCTTTCTAGCCTGTAGCAGCGCGTGGGGGCAGGAATCTCTCCCGAGACAGAGAGGAGACAGGGATGTCTGTGACAAATGGGAACTTGCAGTTCATCAGGGAACAGGCTCAGGAAGTTGTGTGATTTGGGCTCCTAACTTGTTCCTTTCCAAGCTCTCGAACCTTGCTACGCTGTATGATTATTTTTTTGTACCCAAATAAGTCTCCTTTACCACAGTGACTGAATGTGTGAGCTCCAGCTGGATTGAGTTGCTCATGGAAAGAGAAACCTGACCTTGTCAGTATTAGTGGCTTTTAGGGCATTTCTGTCCTGCTGGTTGCAGATTCTGCTGGGCGGGATCTGTCCGCTTCCAGAGCTGGGTGGTAAGACCAGCAAGGGGGAAAGCTGTGAATCGGGAGACCCTCCTGATGGCACAAACGGCTGTCTGGGTGTGCTTCTACCCTCAGACAGGGTCACAGCGTTCCCCTTGCACTTGGGCAGTTTAAACTCAAGAATGTCTGGCTTTCTAAAAAGAGCAGATCAGAGGCTGGAAGTATAAACAGTGACATCCCAGTTTCCGCAGTTTACTCCAGATAAGTGATACTGCAGCAACATGAAGCTTCTAGAAAAAAAATTCTGAAATGAAGTGCCAGTTGGGTCTTTGAGAATGTCCTTGTGATAACCTTCTTGAGTCTGGACTCTACGGTCTGTTTTAAGAATGAGGGTGGGTGGGGAAATACTATTAAGAGGAACTTTTTCATATTTGCCAGTTTTCTCAAACCAGGGTCGGGCTGTGATGGTTGTGGGTATGTTACTTCGGCTAATAAACTAATGAACAAACAGTGATCAGAAATGCCCATTTTATATAAAGGCTATTCGTTATTTGCACTACACCAGCACAGAGGTACAGGAAGGAACGCTTCTGGAGTTCTTTCTCCCCTTAACACAGAATTGATAGCTTCAGCTCTGTAACAGCTGAAGCTTTAGAGAAAAACTTTAATAATGCAGTCTGCACTTTCATTCCTATCGTCTTTTCAACACTGGAAATGGGTAAAGGTTTGTATTCTGTTAGCAGTCACCACGGTTCAGTGGCACACTTCTGTAATGCCAAGGAGAAACCAGTTCATTTCCTAACTGCTGCTGAGTGCTGTTTAGCTCAGGGGACAGACTTAGAGTATGAGCTACTGCACCGAAGCATTAGCTATCGGGCTGGATTCAAGTAGGAGCAAAATAGTCACTAAAACCTACTTTGAATGGCTGTGGTGGTTGATCATACCTTCCTCTGGGGGTGGGGGGAGCGCAAAGCAGCCTTGAATAGCATTTGTTACAGCAGTAAGGAACACTGCAGTACAAAGCACCCTTGTCTGTCTGTGACTGCTGTTCTGGGTCAGCTTGAGCTGCACTGCAAGGTTCTGCTGCTGTAGCCATGTGGGGAAAAATCATCAAATGTGGCATAGGTACTACAACCTTTGTTGAGTATCTGTACAGAGCTATAAGAAAGTCTCCGCTGAGCAATCCCCGTCCTTCACTTGCACCTTCTCCTGCTCTCCGACTTCCTCTGCTGGTGCAGGCCAGGCCATGGGCTGAGTTACGATGGGTTTTTACCCTGAACCCATGAGTACCAGTTAGAGCAGGTTTCCTTGTCAGCGGGAGCAGTTCTGCCTTGCTCAGAACTGCTCTTCTATGGGATCTGAGGTGCAACTCCTGCCGCCCAGTACGTACCATACTGCCATTGCTCCTAACAGGCCACGGGCTTCCTGGGAATGCTGCAAGGCCAAAGGATTCTTCTGGCTTTGGCTGACTTCTTGGCCTGCCTGGAGCTTTGTTTTAAGTTGTTCAGCTGTAACAGCAGTTTTTTAATGTCTATATGTTTCACTTCTGCTTAGCTTCATAAAAATTACACTTACGCCAAATGATTATACATAGATAATCGTAACAAGTCATTTATTCTATGTGGAATGAACTATTTATAAACTTAGCTTAATGCTGTAATGAAACAGAGATGATAGCAGAGCATTGGCAGTGGCGAGATACAGCCATGGGATGATGCCGAAGACTACAGAGCCAGTTACTGTTAGTTAAAAGATCTGTAAGCTTTGTAGCCAGCTGGGAAAGCCCAGTTTTTAGGAGTAACAAAGAAGTATCTGATATGTTGGAGAGTTTCCATTTATAGTAACTTGTTAATGCTGAACTGCAAACCAAGGTGCTAGAAAACATATAAACCAGCCCTAAGTGCAATGTGGTGCAAGAAGGAAGAAACCATCAAGATTGTACCCCCAGGAAAGAGGAAGAAGGAACCCTTGCCACGTGCTCTTCCCAGCAAAGGACCTGGGATGCTGGTGGCTGAAGTCAGCAACCATCGGACCCCAAGGGGCAGTGGAAGGGCGAATGTAGGAGGGGTAGAAACTGGGAATTGTGTTCCAAACAGCTATATTACTGTTGAGAGCTTTTATGTAACAGTATTTGTTTATTTTCTTTTCCTGTAATAATTAGATCCGGCCTGCTATCAATTATTTGATCAGATTGTTAGGATTTCACTTATACTAACAATAAATTCTTGGCTTTGCATAAAAGGCGTTTCCTTTTGCCTGTAAGAAGACGGTAATTGTTAGTGTTTTCGGATAAGGATGTTCCAGCTGTCCTTCCAGCGCAAGTCCTTGAGTTCAGTAACGGACAGCGAGGGCTCCCCGTAGGTCACAGGGCTGAACGTGCAATAGACAAAATAAACCGAAGAGAACCAGGCTACGATCGATGCACTGAACATGCTCTTGAGAAGCAAAGATCTGGATGAGAGAGGAAAAGAGCAGTAAAGTTACATCAAGGCTGGCCAAACACTTCATCCAAAAGGAAGGCTTACATATGCCTGTCGTCTTTGAAGGCAAAGGACAAAGTGTGGCTGCTGCTGGGAAAAAATCACTGCTTTCCCTGCAGCGGCTTGCCAAGGTGACAACCCTGGGGGAAAGAACAGTGTCACTTTCCTTGTCTATCTATCTCTTAAAACCAGATACCTGCAGAGATGATCGCCAAGGTGCTGTAATACGATGGGAATCAGGAGAATCTGGAATGTGAGGGCAGGCAGGTAGTGGTACAGGAAAAGTGTTTTCTCCATCAGGAAGAAGGGCAGGTAATTCACAGCCCAGCCTCCAACACAGATCCCCCCGGCGGACACCCAGAGCTGCCACGCACCTGCAGGGGACAGGCTAGATCTCAAAAGCACAGTCCCTGGTAACTGAAAGTCTCTAAGAGGTTGCATACTGTCATGGTTTGGGGTTCCCCCCGGCCCCTCTCCACAGTTTCTGCTAATACAACCTTTAACTTAACCACATTCAGCTGAGGGAAATGGTGACATTTTGTCAGCTTTTATGAAGTGCCCACCAAGCTTCACAGCATGACAAGAAAATGTGCTCCCAGAAAGGTCAGCGTAAAACTGCCCGGCCACACAGAGGAGCTGGTACCTCAGTTGGAACAAACACATCAAAAATAAACCCCTCCCCACACAGCCAGCATCCACCTCTTTTAAATCATCACAAAAGGGCTCAGCAGAATCCACATCTGAGGCCTGGATATTTCTTACATCCAGGGAATGACTCAAATATTATGCTGGTTACTATATTGGCTCATGAGGTGATGGTCATACTGCGATAACCATCATCAGTCTCTTCATGGGTTACTCTAGATGTTTGTGTGTCCTCAATAAAAATGACAGGGTTGGGGGCAGGAAAAAGTGCTAGCATCGCCAAGCACATAGTGCAGAAGTGGGGTTTGGGGCCATTAAGGTGTACCAGAACAAGCAACCAAACCCCCACCTCAACACATACATAGACACACAATGAAATCAGACCTTCGGGAATGTCGTAAACCTTTCTCCTTCGTCGTATCAAGTACCACAGGGACAGGCACATGTAGACCACAGCAGCAATGTTGGCTGAAGCCCAGGTGACAACATTCCCAAGGAGGTGGATCTGGGCCTGAAGGAGAGTAGAGGGTCTAAGCCAGAAGCAGGAACACGCTGTCGTTCTTTTAGGTAAATTTAAGTATTACCTACACGTACTTGCTAAATGAAATGTCAGAATGCGCCTGGCTAGTAACCTGAACAAAGCTAGCTGATAAACTTTGCTGCTTTAAAGCCCTTTTGTAATGTAAGTCATTTAAAAGATGCTATTGGAGATGAACTCATCTTCTAAACAGAATCGATAATGGAAACTATTAAAATGCAATTTCCCTTTACAAAAAAAAGTACAAGACGACATGATTTAATTAAACTGTCAAAGCTGTATCTCATGCCAAAAAAATGCCTCAACCCTCAGGGAAAATACATTTTTAATACAGGAAAAGTCCACCCTGGAGCAGCTCCTTAGCTGGAACTGCAGCCCTGCTCTCACTCACACTCACGGAGCTCACATCTGAAGGCTGCTTTCTTCAGCAGGTTCACGTTTACTTCTACTTCTTGTACTTACACCAGAGGTCGGGTGGAGCCAGTAGGCAATATTCGTGTCCATTGTGATCCAGTCGAGAGCAGAGGAGCTGTACTTATGTTCTGTGTCTTCATTTTTTAACGTGAGTATTTTCCACTGGAAAAAGGGTAAACAGAAGGCTTTCAGAATTGGAACCGTGAGAGAGGCATGGGTGGCCAGCTGCCGATGTAAGATGTTAAGTTTCTAACCTGGGAGTGGAGATTTTGCACATCTCATACTGGATACCGATCGATACAGTTGTTTTATTTTGTTCTTATATAATGCACTTGGTGAATTTCTACAGTGTTTGTAAAGGGCATCAACACTACGACTGCACAAACACCACATTACAGTTCAGTTTCAGATGGCTTCTGGGAGCCCAACTGACCTTCCCCCCGCCCCCCCTCTGTTTTTACACAATCACTTGGGTATTGGTTACTGAGTAGCACAGGTCTCTAAGTGAATCATTCAGAAATACTTCTTTTCACTGAGGAAATCAAACTACTCCATCAGTAAGGAATAAACAATGAATCCTCAGGCTCAGGGTCTGCAGAAATGCTCAAGTTCCTGCTCTGTAGCAGAAGGAAAGATGAAGGGAATAACAAGTCACTCACCTGCAGTTCCGTGAACTTTGCCATGAAGCTTAGGTTTTTACTTATGTCCATCTGCGTGGGAGAGTGGAGTTCCACTTCCCTCTCTTTTTGCTCTTGGCCTGGAAGAAGACAGCACAGCTCAGAAATAACGACCTAAGAGGCAGAAAAGCTAGAAAAGGGGAGAGCACATATAATATACCCCTGGCTCCTCACACTTTCGGGAGCCCTTCTCCAATACACAGTCCAACTGCAAGAGCGCTCTAAGGGGATTTGTAAGGATTGTGTCATCACGACTGAGCCAAACCCTGCTGAACACACATACACACGATACCACCTTCCCATCAACATGAAGCGTCCCCCAGTCACAGAAATGTGCTTTGAGAACACGGCTGAGACATACTTTTCCCATATCTGTGCTCCTCCACGTTCCACACCATGCTCTGGTGGTAGCCTTTGGACAGCTTCTCTCCAACCACCTCCAGCTGCCGGTATCCCCACTCAGGTAAAGATGCTCCACTGAGCTGAAAGTCAAAGACGACTGTAAACTTACAGTCCTGCCCATTGCAGCTTCAGGACAGAAGTTCCCGGGGCCTGCCTGAGCGGTGGATGACAGCAAGGGACAGCTAGAAAGCATGTGAAGAGTCACCACACAGTACTGGCTCAACAAATGCTACAGCCAGAAAGTCAGTGATTCTGGCTAACTCTGTGAAGAGGTCCTTAACTATTCCAGCTGCTGTCACATACTACGCACAGACTCAGCATCGATTTCGGAGGCAGTATTTAAGCCCCAGTTATGTACAGTGGTCACAGCCGCCTGAGAAGCAGGACAGCTCTGCATGCTGAAAAGGAATGCAGTATGAGTATGGCTACCCGAAACACATGCTGCTCTTTCGTCACGTTAAACAAGTTTATTGTTTCCCTTTGTTTACTTACTTGGTTATTTGTTTTAGCACTTTAGGTATTTGGGAGCAGAGAGATCTGAAGTTTATGAGATTACGAGAACGGCATGGAGCAAAAGCTACAGGCAAATAAACACAAATCCACTTGCCTTTAGTACTGCAGAGGTATTCACGTGAACAAACCTCACTTCGGACAGAATTGTCTTCCACACGTCTGTGTCAGACTCTCGATTTACAATTTCCTACAACAGAAAGATGTCTTTTAGTTCTCATGTTGTCTCAGCTGTTTTTGCTGGAACATGAGGAGCTCCTCCCTTCCCTTTGACCACTCACCACTCTCCAGAGGTTTTGGGCTGGCATGGAGATGTTATAATCAATATAGCAGGAAACTTCTTGGGAGTGGGGGCTAAGAGGGGCAGCAACATCATGCCTAGAAGACAAGTAAAGTAAGATCCTCCAACACCACTGCCCAAATTCATATAAAAAGCGAACCCATAAAGGTATTGAACTGGCTTAGACCAGATTCAGTAATAAAGCAAAAAGTAATTCATTTATACAGATTACACTGTTTACTCTGAAAGAGAACACGGCCCACTACCAAGAGCTGCCAGGAACAGGCTCAGAGGAAGCCAACACAGATGCCTGCTACGCCAGGCTGAGGAACAAGCACCGATTGTGACAAACAGAGCCGCTGTTCATTGGGGTTTCCAATAATGAACAAATTAAGTTTGGAAGGGGCATAGCAAAAACCCAAGCTCAGAACAACCCTCTTCCTAATCTGAGTGATATTCAAGTACACGCAGACTCGCGTTGGGAAGCAGTCTTTGCAAAACGGGCAAGAATCCGTGGCCGTCAGCCACAGCACACAGGATTCTCCAACACATCTTCCTAACTTCCAGAGCACATCCTTCATGCAGGAGTAAGCCATCAACAGTTGAGTTGACTTTGGGTTAACAGTCACACAGAATACTAAAGACCGGCACCTGCCTGGAACGGAGGCAGTGAAGGGGCAAGGATGAAGGGGACTACTTATTTAGGAATCTGTAGAATGAAATAATGAGTTGTGAATGTGGGTGAAACCACCACTAGCCCCTCTAAAGGGACTAGTAGAGAAGACCAGAAACAGCTAGCAGCCACTGAACAGTTTGTGATTGGTATCAAATCCCACTGCCAGGTCAACTGCAAAAAATAAATAAGCATACAGCATCCTTTCTCTGGGCCACAGGGATGGCTTACAGAATGAACCACAGGAGGTCCCTGCTAGCTCTACCATTTTAAGAATCCATGAATAACAGGCAGGTTATAGTATATCTAAATTGCAAGGGTCACTGTGCTTCAACCCCTGAATAGTTATTCTGAGAGACAGCGACTCAGAATGAGCAGAGCACAAGGAAAGGACTTACGTGTTGAGGTACCGAGTTGTAATGCCATGGACCAGCTGCACGATGTCTCCGTGCCTGACGGGACGGGGTGGGTTACTCACCACCAGCTGCTGCCTGGTGGAGCGATACCCAAGAGGAAGTGGTTACATTCTTCTTTATATATAATGCAACCTTGTCATGACCAAACTGTTAGGTCAAGAATCTGCAGGCAGGGACAGACATTTAGGCAGTAAGATGAGAAATTAAAGCAATCTATAGACTGTACCAGAATGGAAACAAAGCTCATCAAGGCAAAGGTGAGTTAAGGGCAGAATGACTTAGAAGTAATGGGATACTGACGCCCCAGCCATTAGGTCACTGGTCTGAATCCAGGTCAGTCAGGAGCAAGTTCAGGTTAGTCCCACCACACAGCTGTTTGGTGGCTTCTGTGAAATGAGTAAGTGCTTCAGCAGGCTCTGGCAGACATTTGTACTGCGACCGATGTCACTTTTGGCAGAATTATAAGAGAGATCAATCAATGGCTACCTCCACCATGAAGAACAAACTCTGATCTTGCTTCTGGACAGGGCTAACACATGCTTTGGCAAGGGGGAATGCTGCGGTTCACCTAACTGCTGCCTGCATTTTGCTGTTCTATAGAAGGACGTAAAAGCCAGGAGTCTTCGGTTTGAAGAATTTTAAGAAGATACTGGGTTTCTGTAGAGTCCCTGCCTGAAAAGCTTGCACTAGGTACAAACCTTCCCAGTGCAGGTATGATTTATAATGGCACACAGACCTTCTGGCAGGACTTTATGCAGTTCCCAAAGCAACGTAAGAAACCTACAAAAGCAACTTTTTGATGCATATGAAACGGTATTACACAAGGGCTTTTACTGGCAAAACTACACGAACAAAGAGTCCTGCTCTCCACTAACAGTTACAATGGCAAAACACTTGAGCACAAACCAGGCCTCCCAGGCACAGGCACCCATTTGGAATCCCTCCCGATGAGGCAGGTTCTAAAGCTCATCCCACACTTTAAATACAAAGAAATACCCCTTCTGCAAAAGTGATTTCTATTCTCTTCTGAGCCTCATTCAAGTTTGATAAAACTCATCAAGGTGCTCTAATGCCAAGGCTCACACGTTTCAAAAAGCAGAAGTTCCCTTGCATGCAAAGCACCTGAAGAATTCCCACCGGCCTCGTGAGTCTTTAAATTTCCCCTTGTGGCCAGCCCAACCCCCATTCCAGCAGGAGCAGTTCAGACAGAATTTTTGAGCACTCAGTAATGCTTTTACCATATTGAGGAGGACTGTGCAAAGAGCTGCCCTTACTGACCCTGCAGCTGAAGTTAGTTGCTCAGGATCACACACAGCCCCTATGCCCATTAGCAGAGAATAGTCGTCGAATCCAAACTATGCCCTGCTTATGTTTTGGAAGCATAGAAACTATGCTTACAGCAACTCGGCATTTAAATCTCTTGCATACTCACATTCCAGGATCTTTGACAATCCACCAGTTGTTCACATCCTTGAAGGGGTAGCAGGTCACCTGCTGTTGATGGGAACTACCTCGGCCATTCTCGTACCTATACAGAAGGTTGAAAAAATGCCACGGATGTACAACAACACATTTCTGTGCTCAACAGTCACAGCAATACAAACCAGCACCAGATCACCGGCTCCGTTCCTGCAGAGCACAGAGAATCTGTGCGTCTGCAGTGTGCTAAGAACATTTAATGAAGAGATTGCCAGCAACCAAACCAAGACACCTGGACTGGCAGGTGAAGAACCAGAGCATACTTTTACCCTAACAATACAGAGCCAACCCAATTCCTCACCTGATGGGGTAAGTATTCGTGTGAGAATGGAGCCAACACTGCATGGGCTTGCCCAACACGTTCCGCAGAGTAATCTGAGAGCCGTAGGCCACCTCTAAGGGCTGACCCTGAGTGATTCGAGCCAGCCCACCCTGAGAAATGTAACGATAGGTTAAGTGGAAAGAAGAAGAAACAACCCAGAGGCTATCTAAATTCTATTAAGAGTCACCTGTCACTACCATAGCAGTATCTCAGCACAATGGCTTCTCGATTGGTTGTATCTACAAAAATCAAGTCTTGCAGCACCACGCCCATGAGACAGTAAATACAACAATGCCTGAAAGACTACAGGGACTTAGGCAATATCCTTACAGCCATGCTGTTCTAGAAGACAGGCTAAGCACTCTTCTACAGATAATCATACTATCGTCCTGTAGTATACGACAGAATCGCTTGGGAGTTTAGTCCTGTATGTACTTCTTTAAGTTTCCTGTATGAAGGGACAAATCTTCAGCAGAAGAGTGAATATATTGCTCTTGGCTCACTAGGAAAAGCTTTTCCTGTGTTATTAGGATTTCAGTCATTATTATTTCATTTTAAAGCAGTACTACAGCAGTAGTTAAATGTCATAAAAGGAACGAATATGCAGAATCAAAGGAACAAGCTGGCACACCTTTCTTCTAATAGTGAACACAAGACAGATCTCACCCTCTTCTCCCCTAACGGATTAGTTTCATGACCACACTTCCTTTACCTCTAAGCTGGCTTGGAAAGCACTTGTCATAATCTGGTCATGAGGCCCAGAGCGATACAGCAAAGTCAAGTGAACATAGAAGAAGGACAGGTACATTGACACTGGGATGATGATGAGGGCCAGTCCCCTAGCTAGAAAATGCCACATCAAGGAAACCTAGAAAAACAGAGAACTCACTGGTTTCATGCTCCAGCTATTAAAAATACCAGTGCACTTGGCTTGTTTTGTTTGTCTTTTTTAAGTTTCCCCAACCACCCTCATTCAGTTATGACTTCGTGGACAGCTGGATAACTTCCATGGAAGATTTGAACTGGAGTTAGCCGGAGGTATGTGAAACAGCATACACTTTGAGCCACAAATCACCAAGACATGGATAGGAACAGAAAAGCCAGTCACATACATACGTTTTTCTTAAACTTAACTCCATTTTCCCCAGCAGCTGAGCTGGGAAACTGTTCTATGACAGGACGGTTTGCAGGCTATAGTGAGGAATTTCAGTACAAAAACTAGCTACTGTCAGCATTGTTATCTGTGGGCTTGCAAGGGTCCTGGCTGGCTCCTGTCCTGGAAATTTACACATGATGTATTTTGCATGTTACACTACCTACATTTGACAAGTTCTGGTCTCCTATCATGTGCCAGAAGTGGAGTCCTGCAATGGCCAAGAGCAGTATATAGGTAAACAGCCCCATATATTTCACTCTGAGAAGAAAGTGCATAAAAAATAAACGTGGTTAAAAACTGCACAATTACCTGATACAAGAAAAAACATTTGAACTTTCTCTTGAATGGATGCATTACAGTTCAAGGACTTAGATCCATGACTGGTTTGGTACAACATAATTAAGCCTCAAGGCTTTGACACCAGAAGGTATCACTTGTTTGGCAATTACATTAAATAACTGCAGTGACAAAGAATCTTCTCGATAACAAAGTGGCAGGTGACAAAGCACTGAGTCCCTAAATTCAGACTTACTGAAGCTTGAGGTAACTAGGAGGGAGGGATGAAATGCAGATGCAAATCTGTAACATAAAGCCATCTCTGAGAAACGCTTTTTCTTCTTCCCAGGACAGTACCCTCTAATGCCTGGTATTGTCCACTGTGAATTTACATCCCCTCTACAGAAACAAATCAATTCATTAAAAAGTCTGCTCAGAATAGCACCAAGAATCAGTCTTCAAAATCCAAAGCCCCACTGACACCTCAGATGGCAGGCAGGAAAGTCAGCTTTCTAAACCAAAGTAAGACATCATCACTTACCCAACTGCACAAGAACAAGCTACTCCAGTCAACAGAAGCCAAAACCACCAGCTTCCAGAGAAGAAACTTAAAAAGGACAAAGGAAAAGATCTTATGGTGAGATCTGAGCGCCTTCTTAGGGTCCTGAATTCAGGTAATTTAACTTGCAAAAATCTTGCAGGATTCCGCTACTCCTTATTTTACTCAGAGTATCAGAGTACCTCATTCCAAACCTACCATGCCACCAGCTCTCAGCCCCGACCTACAGGGTGCTGCTAAATGTATTTCTCTGTATCCTGAAAAGCAAACCTGGACACTACCTGCCTTCTGATACCACAGATAAAAGAAATGTATTAAATCACTTGCTGGGCTCAGTTTAAAGATCATTTTACTTTACAAAGATTACTTTGATCCTCTGCAAGGATCAGAGAGCATGTGAAGTCACAAGAAAAGTGACAGAGATCTCTAAATTCAGTGCCTGTAAACAGTAACAAAGGAGCATTAAGTGACCAGTTATCATCACTGTTTCTGTGCACAGAAGGAAACCTTTCAATAAAAAGATCTGGGTGGGCAAAGGAGTGCTCCCACAGGATTTTATTTTTATTGTAAAATAAGAAAAGACAACCTTGCTGCCAGTTAAAACAGCCTTTAACACTGCTAAGAAAAGAAAACTTCTGGTGTAGCCATATGAGAGGTCAAAGCATCACATTTTACAGACAGATGAAGTAAGCTGCAGAATGGTGAAGTGACTTACAAAAAAACCCAACAGAGTATGTGACAAAATAAAAGTCACCACAATAATATCCAAAAGACTGGGAGACAATCCAGTTTTACCTGTGCCTTTGCAAATTGTAGAACTTCAGGTAGGACAAAACTGCCAGTAGGATAAAAAAAATCAATATTGATTCCAGCAGCATGAACCTTGACTGAGTGATCAAAGAGTTCTCTGTTGGAAAAAGAGAGACAGACATAAAATTAGAGAAACTTATGTATAGGCAAGTGCTACCTCAGATAACTGCGTTATTATCCAACAGAAGGACCTGCCCCTTTAAGGACAGCCAATTCATTTGCAAACTTACTGCCTGTAATAGGGAGGTGTTGGGTTTAAAGGGACAAAAATCTTCCGTCAGGAGCAAAGTACATGGCCATAACTGTCTCCAATGACAAAGAGGTGGGAAAGCAGTAAAATCTGTCAGGAGGCAGATAAAGGTGCTGTGCTTGCCTACAAAGGCAAAGAAAATCAATGCTGGGAAACCCAGAGAGGTGCTTCTCAAGGTAAAGAGAGCCAAGGCAGTGACCTCAGCAGGCAATGAGCATGATGACAAATCTTGAAGAAAGGGAGCTGCAATGAGCTGCTTTGTGCAGGATTCCCTGAGCCAGAATCAGAGCAGCTGGTAGCTAGGAGAGCTTTCTCTTACCAGGCTGCTAAAGGGCTGTTTGAGAGGTTCTTTCCCTTTCAGGCAGCTGCCAGCAGAACCTCAGAGAAAACAGGCTGAGTTATACACACCAGAACAGTGTCAAATCATGGTGCTAAGGACACAGACTGGTTTGCTGCAGTTTGGAGATGAAGAAATTTGATGAGCTCTGACTGTAAGTAGGGTCATCCTTGCTGTTAAAACCAGTATGTTGTAACTCATCCTGTAAAGCTCTGAGGAAGAGAGTACGTGTCTCCTTCGATGCAAGAAAAGTGGTTTTCTACATCCCCTGTATGAAGAATGAGGCCCAGGAGAATAATCTTACCCAAGAGAATCAGAAGAGCAGCTCCAAGTGCAGCACAGTGGGAGAACTGCAGTTCTACCAAAATCTGGTATGCTAAAGGCACACAGAGAGCACCAGCCAGTGCTGGCAGGAGTCGCAAGGACCAAACAGGAACGTTCATGCTGTATTCTGAAATAGGAGACAACAGTGATGCACAAATTTGGAAACTATTAATTGCAGAGAAGACGGATCAATACAGAACTCCTTACAACTACAACAAGTTACTGAATCTAACTCCTGCTCTTCCTAATTTATTGTCCATCTTGTACTGCTTAAACTGTTTTAACTGATTTAAAAAATCTGTGCTACAGAATCATACTGCCTTAAACTTCTGTTAGAGACCTGCACAGGAATTTAAGAGGAGAAGTGAAAGTGTCAGATAAAGTGTTATTTCCACTAGTCAAGCAAAAAGAATCCGTCAGCCGCTGAAATACTGCTTATTTTCTGAAAGCAACGAGAAAGTCAAAATCAGCTCTTACCAGCTCCAATCCTGTTCCATAAAAAATTTCCATCAAATCCTCCTAAGTAACCTACAACATAAACAACAATTCAGAATTTCCAGTCTCAAAACAAGTATAAAAACTGGTGCTAAATTGGTCCCAGAACCATTTCCCAAACACACAGCTTTCCCATGCATGAAAGCCCACTTTCCCAAAAGGGTCTCCTTCATACTGTTTTGCCCACAGCAGAGCTTAACAATGTGCAGAGGCACGAAGAATATAAATTGGGAAAAACAGATTCTCAGTGACAAAATTACACATATATTTAATCTTTCCTTCCCGTACAGACACTTCTATGTTGGGTATATCTCAGCTACAGAAAGGAACTCAGGCCTGAAAGTCTGCTTGTTGCCTACTATTTCTAGTCACTGGCAGTTCTCACCTTACATTTCTCTTTATCCAAAGGACTGGCTAACAGTGAGGTAATGGATACGTGGCTTCATCACTTTCCCAGTACTCATGCAATAGACCCCTAACAGTACTAAGTAAGAGAAATCCTAATTCTCGCCACATCAGAGTCTCTCATCTGTCCCGTGCTTTTCCCCAGTAACAGGATCTGAAAACTCGTTTCTAATCAGCACTCCTCTCTTCCACAGGAACAGGCAACAGACACTTCTCAATTTCAGGAGCTGCCCTACCTCCCAAAGCTAGCAGCATATGGCCAAAAGGCGGGCCGCTGTCATCCACAAAGAAGATCCTCTTCATGTAGAGTGAAACGAACTGGCCATAATAAACTTCATCAAAACTGAAACACAAGAGGCAGTAATATATCAAATCTAATGGGAAATATCCTGCAGGCTACAGGGATACTAAGAAAGAAAACACTGTTTTGTTGGCAGAAAGCAAAGGATACAGTGCAGCATGGTGGCCTTGCCCCTTTGCCTTCCCTCAGGAGTATCTATTAGGGAAACACTATCACTGTATTTACAAAGGCTGACATCAGGCAAGCTCTACACTCCCACTCCTGCATTCCTGCCCACAAATGTTTAAAAAACAAAAGTCTGTGTCATTCAAGTAGAAAATAAACTATTCTACTCACACTACAGCCCTTGGATAGGAAAGCCCCCAAAGACGGCTTAGTAATCCCATCACAGTCAATGCTATGAGGTTCATATTTATCTCTGCAGTAACCACAATCGGCTTCTTGAGAAATCCCAACATCCTGTCAAAAGGTCTGTCCAAACCTTCAAGAGCAAACAGAGAACAGCAACAGTCACCCTTCCACTCAAAGCTAGCTGAAGATCATTTGACAAAAAGCAAGCACCACTTACTAGCAGCTCACAGTAACTGATCTTCCAAAGTTCTCTTGCTTTCCACATTTATGTGTTTTCTGCTGTACCTACAGGAATAACTATAAAAATGAAGTTATTAAATAACACACATAACTTTTCATCTGCCCTGCTTCTACATGCGTATGGTTCTCTGCCATCAATAGTAAGTTAGAAACTCTGCTTATTCTTACACTGGTTCTGCAGAAACACAATAGCTTCATTCAAGCCTATATTCTGCTTTGCACAAAGCAAACCTCCCAGCCCAAATTGTGATGTTAGTGATAGGCAAACCACATGCTCAGGCACCAGGCTGCTCAGGTAGCTTAAAAAAACCAAAAAACAGAAGAAGTGTTACTTCCTGGCAAAATGAACATATTTCTTGGGGGGGGGGGGGGGGGGGGGGGGCAGGGGTGTGTCAGAACTTGCAAACATCCTGTCTTAAAAAGCTGGCTATTGGAGCATGGATGCAGGTGCTGTAGGGCTCTAGCACAGCCTAGGGGGAGCAGCGCTGTACATTCTCACCTCAATACAACTGAAAATTACTAGAATAAATCCATCTGCTTAGCTTTGATCACGGCAGAACAAAGCAAGAAGCGAGCACATCGCCACCATCAAGCACGGTGCCACCGTCCTTGTTTCTCACTACCTACAAAACAAGAGCGCTGGGTGGAAGACCTTTTAAGAAACCCCTTGCAAAGCTGTGCTCTCCACCAGCACTGAGGATGCCACACCACTGCCCCAGGTGCAGGACCCAGGAGCCAGGCCATCACCTCGCAAGCCCTGGGACCCCAAAGAGCACCCTTGATGGGTGCCATGGGACCCCTTACCCTGATGGAAAGGACCTTGCTTCTCCCTGCAGCACAGGCAGCTCCTGAACCCTGGGGCAGGAGTGCTGCAGCACCCCCCACCAGATTGCATACACCTCCTCAACAAACCATTAAGCCCTCTACCACGCTCTGCATCTCGTTCTGTGAGCCTTATGAGGGGGGTGTAGGACCACTAACCCCACCCCCAGCCTTGTTCCCCCTTTTGAGCTCCGGGGGGGTGGGCAGCAGGACCACTGACGCCACGCCCAGGCCTCACCCTTGACACTTGCAGGGTCAGCAGGACCCACCAGCCACCCTGTACCCAGCCCTGTGCCCCCCCCCCCCCCCGAGCGATTTTTGGGGCGGCACCGCACCACTAACCCGCCCCCAGGACCCCACCTCCCCGAGGTTTATGGGGGCAGTGGGGCCACCAGCCACCCCCCACCAGGCCGCGTACCCCGGCCCTGAGCCTCGCGGGGGGGGTGGGGGTGGGAGGCAGTTAGTGGGTTAGCCCCCACTAACCCTGCCCCCAGGCCTCGCCCCAACCCTTTGGAGCCTTACGGAGGTGAGGGGGGCGCGGGACCCCCGGCCCCACCGTGCCCCGTGGGAGGCCGCGGGATCCTCGGGCCCTGAGGAGATGGAACCCCCCCTGCTCACCGGGGGTGGGCGGGACCATCCGCGCGCCGCGCCGCGCCGCCGGATGTGGCGTCAGCTGCACGCAGCGCCGCGGGGGCGGGGAAAGGGAAGAGCCCCGCTGCGTTACCACGGCAACGGGCGCCATGGCGGCCCCCGCAGCCCCGGTGCCAGCCGCCGCGTCCCCGTCATGGCCGCGCACCGGCCCACCCCCATCCCTGACAACCCACCCCACCCCCCAACAAACCCCGTAAGTCTTCGACCAAAAGAAGCAGGCCAGGGCCACGCAAATTTGAGAAAAGCATAACCTGCTTTATTTTTTTTATTTTTTTTTTTATTTAAATAAGGAGAATTCTTTCATATGGAAAGAGCTAATACAATCACATATTTGAAAGGAGAAACAATAGGTACTGAAACGAGGAAAAAGGGCAATAAGAGTGTGCCGCAACTGGCCTGGTGATTCCGTAATTCGAGTTCCGGTCCAAGTAAAAGTTTCCAAAAAATATAAACAGGTTGCACGTTACACAATTATCCATCGTCTGCCCTTTCAAATATCTGGTCTACATGAAAAGACAAAGAGAGGAAAGGCCAAAAAAAATTTTACTATACAGGTCATGAGGTTAAAAGCTTTAAGGAGCACAATATCCCCTTGAGAAACAACAAATGCAATTCATACAGAACCAGAGGAAGGATTCCAGCGAAGGACAACGCCTTGAGACATGCTAAAGGGTGAGCTGAGCGCCTCACTGCTGCTGCTGTGATTCCCAGGGGAACGGGCAGGGCCCGCTTGAGGAGCCAGGACAAGCCATTCAACCCCAGGGGGTGTCTGTGGCCACTAGGAAAATCTGGTGGTCTTTGGATTAAAATAAACAACAACAAAATAGTAGTTGGACGGCTGCAGTCTGTTCAGACAGCAGTTCCGCTGCTTCGGCAAAATGCACCTTTTTCTGTCGATGGGCCACAACTAAGTACCCTGATGCCTCTTGTAAAGTGATTTGTATTCACGAATGCAGCTTTCTCACAAGGAAACTGGGCTGCTGTACTTGGAAAATAACCCACGCTACAAGGAATTAACCTGTGCTTAACCAGCCACAAGCAAAACAGAAGGTTAACAAAATGCAACAGAACAAGATCTTGGCATGCAGTGATGCTTGCTTGAAAGTGAATATAGTAGCCTGCCAAAAGGTGAGACATAGCAAAAATGCTAGGCTCGTTTTTTAATATATATCTATAAATACACAGGAACCACAGGGCAGCTTGTAGCTTTGCAGCATTCTTGCAAGGAAACTGTTAAATGGAGTGCCTCTGCATGAACACAAACACGTATGGGAGTTCAATGGGCTGCAAACACATTCAGAGTTACCGACGACTGTACAGCTGTCACGTGGCAGAGCCAGGAGCGAATTATGGAAGATCAACAATAATACCTGTTGCACTGGTGACTGTGCTGCTTTCGCTCGTCATTTAAAAATATACTGGAGCACTTTTTTTTTTTTTCTTCTTCTTTTTCCTTCCCTGATTTTCTTTTTGCTAATTTTCATTTTTTTTTTAATCAAGAGCTAAAAGTAGGCTGAACCAGAGAGGAAAGCAGCACTGAATGCAGCTGCTAGGCCGTGAATCACTGCGTACAAGAGAACCGATTACGCATGTGCTTCAGACCTTCAGCTGAACAAAAAGCAGTGAAGTCAGCCTCTGAATATTTCTGCTTCACCCATTGTTGCTGAAAATATGGATTCCACCTCTCCCTCCCACTGCACACTGCACCTTTCCTAGCAGAAGGAGCCTGCAATTTGGTAGCTGATTTCCAGTCAAAGCAAAAGCAACCTGCAAAGGACTAAATCATCAGGGCCTGGCCCTTCAGCAGTGGAGACAGCAAGCAGAAGTATCCCCCTATAAACCATACCCACATTCTATATGTCTCCGTTCTCCTCTTCCCCAAGCTGACTTTTTGTATCAGCGTACCAGCACCCCTGGCGTTTCTGCACCTTGAGGATCAGAGGCTTTCCTTTTGACTCAAGAGCACCACAGACTGCACTAACCTTGTACTAGCTTTAAACAAACAAACAAAAACATATGCCAGAGAAGAAGGATATTGCACCATAGAAATCTGGGCTCTGAAACTGCTTTCCATCACACAAAACTCTGTTAAGTGAAAGAGAGTCTTGCCAACTGCAGCTGACAGTCACGCAAAGGTGAGGAATGGAATGAAGCTCACATGCATTTCTTGGCCTTTCCTGCACAGAATAATTCAGACATAATATATAAATAGAGCCGTGAAACAATTACTTTTTCACCTAGACCTACAACATCAAATACGTATAAATAAATTCTAGTGTTTTATTCTGTTGGGGGAAGGAATGGAAGGGTTAAAAGAGAAAGAAGGGTGACCTTTTTCAACAGGAAGTGTTGTACTTCTGATGGCATTTACACCAGAGGGACTGCAATAACTTGTATCTAGCAATAACCCAGTTTCTCCAACAATTTGACCATTTTAAAGTCATATAGGTGGGAGGAAAGAGGTTAGTGTCTTTGTAAAGCTTAAGTAGTGTGTCTAGGGTAGGAAAGAGATGAGAAGAGGGGGCTCGGATAAGTCTCTTTAGCCATTAAAGATTCTGGGCTGCTATTAGCTAGGGCCAGCTGGGCAGAAGGATAATTAAAAAAAAAACAAACAAAAAAAACAGACAATTCTGTTGTTCATGGTATTCCAAGGAAGAAAATAGAAAGGGGGGTGAGGTGACTTACTGGTGGAGCAATCTTTGGAAAATGTTGGGAGCAGGACTAGCAGATGAGGATGCAGGTCTGGGAGATGTCTGAAGGCTGGGGAAATATTTGTCACTAAATCTCAAACCCTGTACTTTAAGGAGGACACTAGAGAGATGCTGGCACACTCTGCTCTGAAGTTATAATCCATAAAACATGAGGAAAGAAAGAGCTTTTATTTTTCTTAAAGTACCATCCTATCCCTTTCCCTTTGGGTTCTCTGCCATTGTCAATGGGGACACCTGTGGAGAGGGGACATCACTATGTCTAAGTTAGTTTAGGTTTCTAAGCTCTTTAAAGCTACTGTATAAAATTCTTATTTATACCTAGCTTAAAACTTAAAACGCGTCCCTAGAAAGTTATGAGGGATCTTTCCCAGAAATGGGGGGGGGGCGGGGCGGGGCAGGAAGCAAACGAAGAAACAAGAGCACCTTTCAGATTCCCTTCCCAAATACATTCTTTGTTCAAAGTATCATCTTTGGAACCATCACCAAACTACTTGCTGCCACCTAGCAGAGGCAGACGGCACGGCCAGTTAGCAAGCTAGCATCTCCTACAAAAAGGTTTTCTTTCCTTCACTTCAAAGTGACCAGCCTACTTTACATTTTGAAAGAGCTAAACAACACAAACCAAGTTAGCTGAAAGTAGTTTACTTCAGACTATCGCCAGCTGAAGGACTCCAAGCACTTTCACAAACTTGTAAGTCCATCCTAAAAATCTACATACACGCGCACGCACGCACACACACACACACACCCAAAACCAAACAGCCGAAGAAATAAAACTCAACCCTCTCCCACTAGGACCTTCCTTTAGAGATCAAGTACTGGGGAGGAAGAGTGAGGTGACGATACTGCATACACGCTATGCGCAACTGCATCGAAAGTAAAGAACCCTTTGCTGTTCATCTGGGGAAGGAGAGCAAAAGGATGATTCCAAACTGCCTCTATAACCATGCGCTTCCAACACAAAACGGGAGGTTCCAAGTGTGCTAAAATGGCTGCTTTGCAGGGGGGCTCCCTTAGCAATGCATTTCTACGCAAATTTTACAAAAGGCCATGAGCTAGAGGAACGGAAAGCAAGACTCAGGGGAAAAGGGAGAAGAGCAAAGCTTGGGAGAGCAGCTCCAAGTGATGAACACAATATAGAACAAGTCTCAGGAGACATGAAGAACTGGAGTAGCCAAGGTAGGGAGCATAAGAGAGCATCACAACTACAAAATGTAGTCCATACAGACCCGTTGGCTCTAACCAACTCTTCTGACCCATGTGCGGTGAGATTTTTTTTCCAACAGATTTTTACATTTTGTAAATCTATGATTTACATTTTGTTGTGTGTTTGGCAGTCACCGAAAAATCCCAAACTCACAAAAAAACCCCAAACTAGATTCAGATGAGCTTGCAACAAAATTTGGTGGGCTTTTTTTTTTTTTCCTTAAAACGAAAATGTCGTATTTTGTTGTGCACAAGGCACCCCAAAGCTACAATTAAAGTGGTGCAAGTTTCAAGATTAATGCACTGATCTACTATATTTAGTACACATTTACTTCTAACGCAAGCACTGCTTCTAGCTTAAAACAAAAATACTGAAAATTAATGAATGCTGTAACTGTCCTGTTATTTTTTTTAATCACATAATCTGAAAGGCTGAATCATCTGGGGAATATATACCCAAACAAACTCAATTTAGAAGAGTCATATAACTCTCAACGTAGCACAGAACTGTATATAAAACTAAGCAGAGATTTGTCAGAATATAATTTTAGCTGAAGGGAATTCTCTTCTGGAAGGAATGAGGAAAGCAGAAAGAAGGGGGGAAGAAAATGAGAGAACATAGAAAAGTTCTACTATAAACAAAGATATAGCTTTTTTGTAAAAACCTCAGCTGCCTTTAAAATGAAAAACCTCAAACTAACCCCTCTCCCCCAGTTGCCACTCTGCTGAGACAGAAGTAGGGAAGGAGAAGGATGGGCTTTGCCAAGTGAGCAATCACAGCTACCTGTGGATGGGGCATGGGGGGAAAAAAAAAATGGCTCAAGCCACTTAGAAGTCACATGGTTGGTTTGTTTTAAAGCAAGCAGGTCAATGTCATATCCACTGTTTCAAACTGCTTTGTTGGGAGAGGGGCTTGGATGATTTTGCTGTAGTCAGTCAACGTGGGGTGGGGAGTAGATCTGGTGAGATTTTCAGGAGATCCAGTGGGGTCCAGTCTAAGCTGCAGGGTCTCTCAGGCAGCAGGACCAGCTGGGCATCAGAGGTGCTCCTAGGCCTTGCTTTCCTCCACTTTGACTGCCTGAGGTTTGATCGCTCCCGTGCGCACTGGCTTCATCTGGTTTGCGGAGGCTGTTTCTTGCAGCTTTACTGCTCCCAGATTGGCTTTATTTTCATCCACCCGCTGCTTTGCCTGCTGACATACAAAACCAAAGCATTAGCTAGCACAGAGACCTCTAGGCGAGCATCATTCATGCCAGGCATCAGATTTGCTACAACATTCATGTATTTTGTATATTGTGTCACCCTTTGCTGTCCTGAAACACCTCACATGTAAGGACCTCAAAGTGTCTCACTTGTCTGGCAATGCAAATAACCCATAAAAACTCAACAACAAACATGGGCACTGTAAAACAGGTAATCCTCTAATCTTTCCTGACTTGCAAATCACACAGCATTACTCTTGGACTCAGTACACACCCACCTACCCACTCTCCCTTGCAGGGAAAACAGCTCCCACGTATAGTTTCAGCACACAGGCCTTTCTGCCACTCCTCTTACGTTCAAAGCACAAGCATGACAGTGTAGAAGAGCAGATACTGCTGGGTCAAACAAAGTACTGATGTACACTACCTGTTGTACATAGTGTCCTTGCACAGAGCCCATACTAACTGCTGGTCCAGATGGCTTCCCGCTTGGGCTGGCAGAGCTAGGCCTGGAAATCGAAGAGTCGACAATATTCATGGAGTAAATTCTACAATGGAATGAGAATCTTATTCATGTGTGAAAGAAAAAAAGCAGCAGAAAGCAGCAGTAGACAGGGCACAAGTCTGTGCTGTGCGGATCAGTGAGCTCCCCAGCCCAAAAGACAACACACGAATTGGTTAGGAGAAAAAAAAAATAATAAAAGTAACTGCATGTCCCAAAAGGTTCCATGACCTGAAAGTTTGGTGTGTCTAGACATGAGCACCTCTCACTTTGAGGTAACTACGCTGGAGCTGAAAAAACATTTATTCAACGGTCCTCAGATTTTCCACCTTACGAAGAACGCACAAAAGCACACACCAATTCCAGTTTAAGACTCAGTAAACAAGTAACTTTATGCACTTCCCCCAGGCACAAAGGGCCAAGCCAGATGCTCACTGGCCCACACCCAGAAATGAAAGCCACAATCATGCATTTTGATGCAAGTATTTGGATTACATTTAGGCACATTCTGCACATGAGAACTCCAGTGAATCTCATACAGGAATGATGCATGCACCATGTCACTGCAAATGGGGAACGCTACTTCCTCCCCATTCTGACTACAGAGGTTAAGTTTTGTAAATGTTTTACCTGTACGCATGTGGGGATGGTACAGACCCTCCAGAGGACATACTCTGTTTACCATCAGAGAAATGAAATCCTTTCATTTCCATTTGGGAGGACTATAGAAGAAAACGAGTGAGAGAATATCATCTTTACAGTCACAAATCACTCATTACTTCATATAAACACTTAAGCCAAATCTTTGCCCTTCTACCCATCCTGCCCATTAAAAGAATAAACATTTTTCAGGTGAAGAAAGTGAGGCTTGTAAGTGAAATAATCTGCTTGTATTAAACCAACAAGCCAGCAGCACAAGCAAATACAGAACCTGGAAGTTAACTGCTGTGCTCTCTCCCCTATAATAGACAAACTTTACGAATCCATCAAACCAGACATGACATTAATATACCTACTCAAATGGACAAGCTTCACAACAGTGTGAAATATCTGGGCAGTATTCCAACTGTGTCTGGAGTTCACCACCCCTCAAGCACTCTGGGGAAACCTGTGTAAACATGTAATAAAACTGGAGACTCCAAACTGGATCAAGGCAGGATGCGGCTCCCTGGAAACAGAATGATGACCAACCAGCAGCAAAACCTGAAAAACTGCTGGCCTGTGCGTTGGAGATGAGGGGAAAAGGGCTCCTTCATTTTAACACCAATCCTTGGCTTTGATATTCAAGGATCCCAAACAAGCCAGTCTCCCCTTTAACGAGCAAGATTAATTTGCAAAACTTCAGTGCAGGAGGGGTTAATGAATTGCAAGATGAGCACGGAGGAGTTAATCCTTACCTCCCTGCTGGTAGCAAGGACAGAAGGCTGGGATCCAGGAGGGAGGATTCTTCGGGGTGCTCCTACAGGCAAGTTCTGCCCTTGAGGAAGCTGGATGGACTGTGGCAGAATCAGGGGCTGCTGGCCAGAGCCATAGCGGGGCAGAGGAAGCTGGGAGCCAGGCACAGGCATTGTTAGCTGTGTGATAAGGACATTTAATTAACTTAATGGCAGTAACAGCCTTTGATACACTGTCTCCTAATACCCTGAAAGCACAGCACTGCTGAAAGGAAGCTCACACTGCAGTCTGGCACAGAATAAATGCAAATCAACGTTAGCAGAGGGACATTCACACTGAAATGCACGTTCTGGTAGTGCTGCCAACACCCTATCAGCTGGGCTTTTAACACTGCATCGATTCAACATAACTGCACTCAGACACAGGGCTTTCCTCCTTGCCTAGAACCTTCACCCAGTTTTTTAGTCTTCCTCCTGGTCACTGCATGGGTGTGTTTTCTCGATATGATGGCAGCATCAGACAGCTCAGTGTGAGGCATTTTGTTTGCAGCTTTGATGCCCAAACCAGAAAGTCTGCTACACTTTCATGCCAAAGCATTTTGAGGACTGGATCTCTAAAGAAAGTGATGGTGACCTCAGCTCTATGTTCTGCAGTGAGCTTCAAACTGATGATGGTAGTAATTAAGAGTAATTTAAAAAAAAAAAAAAAAAAAAAGCAGCAGCTCGGGAATTAAGAGCCTCCTGTTCCCTCTTGATTCATCTTGCAGTTCTCACAACTGCTGAAGTTGGGAGGTTCTATGACAATACTTTGTAATATATAAATAAATAAATCTAAGGCTGGCAAAAGAGACCAAGTTACTAGCTTATGATGGATAAAGCATTTCTTCAAATATTTAGTTTGCCAGCATTCTCCATATCTTCCTCTCTTCCTCAGCTAAGTTACTTTCAGGATTAACTCTGTGTCAATCACAACATACAACCCCCTCTCTATACAAAAAATAAACCTTAACGTGTTGCACAAAATAAATGTAAGATGAGTTTAATGAAAGTATCAAGCTTGTCCAGAGAATCAGAACACAAATCCACAAATAAGGCTATGTGCACAGTAGGATTCAAACTCTTTATCTGAACCATGCTTTACAAAAACTTTTTCACACAATGAAATTTTTGTTAAGATGTTGCCAAATACATCAGCAGAAGTTGTAAATAAGACCTGGGTAACAAATGAATTAAGAAGATAGATGAGCTTTTAACAGAAGGTGCTAGTTACCCTGGAAGCAGAGTTACATCTGGAAATGACTGGGATTTGGCTCTCAGAAGAGGCACTTTTAGGAGAACTACTGGATCATGGCCTCCTATGCATGAAGTACTGCAAGGTCTGACCTACAGCAAACGTCTAGATTGAGGGCAACGACTTCCAAGTTACAAAACAACATCTCCGCAGGGACAGACAAGTAATTACCAAGAATCTCATTAAATAAGGTGCTGCGTGTTTGAAACAACAGTTCACAGAACAGAGTCTCTTGGGGAAATCTTCTGCCTCTTTACAAGAAGCTCAGTTCACACAAACACATGACTCAGCACAAACACTAGTTTCTGAGACTGGATTGAAACAAGCGGCATCTGAAAAAGCCTGTACAAGGGAGTGGCTTGCAAGCCCTGCTCCTAACCTGCGTAAGCTGAGAGTCCATCATCTGGGAGGCTCCCATACCAGCCGCCTGGTTTATCTGGCCTTCATAAACCAGTGTCTGGCTTCCGTTCATGGGCTGATAGGGTGACCCAGACTGGGTTTTCACCACCTCCAAGGGCTGCATGCCTGGGAAGGCGGAATACGGAGGCTTCAGAGCAGTGCCTCCTGTCAGGACCATGGTGCTGGGTTGAGACAGACTGGGGTGCATATACACCTGAGACCTGGAGAAGAAAAACATGCTCAAGTCATTACACACAAAACCTTTGGAGGCTATACACAAGTACCCGCTGGCAAACCATATCTGGACTGCAATCAGCAAGCAGTTCTCAGACACAACTAAACTGACAGCTTAGAAATAAGCTGTGATGCCACTTTTCATTTTAGTTACACTGTTTTTTACTTCCACTTCTAAGCCCTTGCAACCATGCCCTTTGTTGCAGGCATATTCAACAGAATGACACTGTCTCCTATCCAAAGTTTATGTTTCAGTATCCTGCACAACAAGCTCTGGTTTGGTAGTTAAGGGAAGTCTGCAGCAGTTTTGCAAAGCAGAAAAGAATCAGAAATTAAAGATTCAAATGGCTGTAACAAAAAGTGTTTTTTTAAACCTCAGTGTCTATGGTTTTGAGGCCTTGGAGGATGACTTCTGGTCATTCACTCTCATCTCATGCAGGAAAGGGGGTACAGAGTATGATTCCCACAGCCAGCCTAACTCTGAAGTGGATTGTCTCAATCCTTCAGTTCTAGCGAGCAGTTCCTGTAGCCAAGCACTGCTGCTGTTACACTTGTGTTTGATTTTCTAATTTCAATTTTACAATTTTTTTCTCTAAAGTGCAGGCATTTATTTTGTTCTTATCAGTTTGTACCTAATAAAAAGAGGTATTTCATTTCTCTATCCAGGTACTTGGCTCTGATCAAACTGTCTCTTTATCTTCTCTCCAGTAGTAAACCAAGTGAGCTGTAAGCTCTGGATTTCTTACTAAGTTGGCTTGCCAGCCCACAAACCTCCTCCTTCTGCATCTTTCCCAAGATTTGCCTCCCTCTTTGACAGGGTAGGCAGTACAACTGAGAAACTTTGCAAGGGTGGTCTCTGCCATTGTCCTACAAAGAAACATGCTACAGAGAGCCTCATGTGCCCCGATTTCCTTGCTCTCCACCCCAACAGTGTTACTAGGGGAAGAGAAGACGAATGTGGAGTATCTGATCAATGTGCATCAGGAACGTAAGAGATCAGGCCACAAGGAAATGAGAAACTGGAAGCAGTTACCTGAAGGGCTGTATGGAGCTGTACATCTCCTGGGACTGGGAAACTGGCAGACCACCCCTCAGCCCAAGCTGAGCTTGGGCCTGTAATGATGTGTGGAGGGAAATGGGAATCTGTTGAGCAGCAGCAGCCTGCAGAAGAAATTAAGATGACTAAGAGTTACAAGAGGAGCCAGAATCTCTCCCAGGCTGTCAAAAATCCATGAGTCAATCTGCCATGACAATTACCTACACTGCACCTTTACCCAGCCCCTGCATCATTCCACTGAACAGCAGCACACTGGCAGGCACTGCATAGGCACCCAAGAGGGAAGACTGGATGGACATGAGAGGACCAACGTGCTCCACACACAGAACAGGCACTGACAATACCAGCTCTCATTTGCCTGCACTCTTACCTTCAAGAGGCTCTCCCCAATGCTATCAACATCCTATTTACTAAGGCTAGTGAAACTGCTCAGTATTGACTGGCTGCGGAATTTACTGGAAGTCAATTCACCTCACACCTACATCTCAGCATCTGTTTAACCCAAAGGCACTGATACAAAAGGGGGGAAAAAACTCTCTCAGTTCCCTCCCCTCAATTTCACTGCCTGTGACACCCACTGTGAAGCAGCATTCAAGGAACCTAAAGGGAGCCACATCCAAGCTCCTCTGGGCTATCAGAGAGATAAGTGACTCCTCATTTCTTAAATGCCACCCTGAAAACTCCTTGAGAAACCACTAGCTAGCTGTATTTCTCCCTTACCTGCTGGTAGCTTTGCTGCTGAGGTATCGTCTGAGGGACCAGGCGGGGCTGACTTGCAAACACATGGCCATCCAGATACAAGGGTGGAATATGGTTACCTAAATACCAGAAAAGGCAGGCTGTAAATGCAAAGAACAGGGGAGATACAGACACAGTACGCTGCAGAGACCTGCAAGTCAAGAGTCTTTCCTACCTCTCAGCAACCAGCTCAGCAAGTCAACAAAAACATAGTACCTGTTCAGAAGAGCCCGTAAAGATCCTAAGTCCACACACCAAAGCCAGCAGCCCACTTACAGTAGCTGGCTTGCTGAGAATGAATCATACCCTTCTGTAAAAGGCTAAATGTAAACCCACGTTTCCCACCTCCACAAAAAGAGTCAGAGACACTAACAGGTCAGGAATTGGTAAACCGGACTCCAAACTGTTCCTAAATGCCAGAAACCTGCTCTGCAGCCATCTCATCTTTGCAGCTAGGAGGGACAGAAAGAGCAAATATGGTGTTTGAGACCTTCACATAAGAGATCTGAAAGCCATATTCACCCCAAGGGTGGCACCAATTACAAAGTGCTGTGCCTCTCTTGTGGTTCTCTGCAGATCTGAACCACAGGATCTACAAGGAAACTTAGGGTGGGTGGGGAACAAAATCACCTGACTTGGAACAATCTGTTTTCCAAATAGAAACTAGTAACAGAATCACTGCAGTGCTCCACTCACTACCACTTCTGCCCAGCATATTCCACTCCATTCTTGAAACGAGGAATAAGAGGTGTAATGCATGCATGAGAGGTTCTTTGGGACCCAGGATCAGAGTATCCACATACATTTCCTCTTTCCAGATGCTCTCCCTAATTATACATACTACCTACCATGACTCTGCTTAAGCTTTTCCCCTAACTCAGGGACAGCAACACCTTCCCACCTCCCGGAGTTCTGCAAACTATAATAAGCAAGTTGTTATTACATACAAAGAGCAGAAGGTGCTCAAAACCTGTGACTTAAATAGAAAAACGAGCAGAGCAATGGTTGACACTGGACTCCTGAAGTCTCTCAGCCACAGGTTTCTTCACTTCCCTTCTGTTCTACTGAGCACACAGCGAAGGGTAAGCAGGATCTATTGAGACATCACAGAGACTTGTCGCTACAAAGGGAAAGTCAGCCCTGTGCTAAGCTTATACCAGTCACACTCATGTAATATTCTTCAAAGTAGGGAAAGGGTCCCTGTGTCTTCACTGAATTGTTGTTAGCACTCCATTAAATACCAGCCAGGGAGTTACTTCACAGGGAAGCTCTTCTCACCACTCTTAACTAGTAGAATCAGAGGATGACTCCTAGATACCAACCAGACAATACAAATACTGTTGCCATGGTTTGCAGGTACCTGGAATAGATGCAGAAGGTGCTACAGATGCCACAGGCATAGGAGGCATTGAAACTCCACCAAAAGAGCTGTAGCTGACACCGTTGGAAGCTCCAACACTGGAAGGAGGCTGGATGCCTGAGCCTGCACCTCCTGGCGAGTTCTGTTCTGGCAAACTAGGAGAGTTTTCCCAAGCTTTACGAGCAGACTCCATCTATGGAAATTAAGGACAATAACTACAGACAGTTCAAATGGGGAGGACAACAATGAAGCCTAGCATTGCTCACCTATGACATATTAGTTCAAATTCAAGGTAGTCTAGCCACAGTGCAAAGCTGGCAGGTTTCTGGTCAAGCGGTTTCACGCCAATTTCCAATGGGCAAGCACCCTTCACAAAGAGTCAACCTCCCTTGGAATGTGCTGAGCTTTTCGGCTTTGGGCTGCCGGTGTTTTCTGTTTTGGTTTATTCTGGCTTGCTTTTTTGTTGTTGATGTTTGCATGTTTCATTCTTAGTTTTAGTTTGGGTTTTTCTTCCTTCTTTTTTAAACTACCAGGCACCTAGGATCCCCAGCCATCCTACCCAGCTACTGAAATAATAGGAAAAGCTCTCATGCACTTGTTCTACAATTGGCAAAGAATTCAGCATCCAGGACTGTTGAAACACGTGCCCTTCCACCCACGCTGAACAGCATATATGCACAACTTTTACAGAAGCTAATTAAAGATTTAACAGTACCTAACAAAATGCTCTAGGAAAGCTCTCTCCACCCTCACTAAACTCTGGCCATGGAGACATGGGATCCACACCAGGACACATGCCAGCTTGCTTACCTTAAGAGTAAGGTCTGCAGTGGGGAAGGACATTGGGTTCAGGCCAATGCACCGCTGGAGGTGGTGGTCTCTTCGCAGAATGGGAATGGACTGTGTTAACCCTGCCTGAGGGGAGATTTGTAAATGGTCAATACTTTATAAACTCTTACAGGAATATCATGAGCTACCAAGGCTGACAGAGCCTCAGCTGGCAGCTCTAGTAAGTACACTTCAAAGGATTCAATCCCCAGTGGCAGTGCATGAGTTAAGCACCATATTAAACTGTGATCCATTCCACTGTTGGAACAAACGAAGCTTTGGTTATGTGCAATGACACCCTCTTATGTCAAGTTGCACCAGCTTCCAGTTAAAACATTGATATGATCCAGTAACTTCAATTTGCAGAAGAGTTCCTCCTCCTGTCCCATGTTTGGAATCTACCTAAATTTCAGACACAACCTGTTTCTGAAAGAGCACTTCTGATAAGAAACACCCTTTAAGATAAACCTCGAAAATCAAACAGCCTACAAAGCTGAAGACATTTCAAAAGAAGCTTTACAAGTTTCTTACATTGCTGTCCACAGCTGAGCTACCAGCTGGGTTTCAGTGTGCTCGCTCTTTCTACGTATGATAATGAAATACCCAGATGGCTGGAATAAGCTGGGAAACCTCCAGAAGGGCCTGACTAACAAGTTACAGTTCTCTGTCTTGCTGTGCCAGATGAGACCTCCCGAGGAAGCTGGCAACCCAGGCCTGAAAACACCACTATCTGCATCACGTCCATTACCAGCACTCTCTTGTGTCTCAGGGGAGGAGACTGGTGATCTCAGAGACCTGCACTACCTCTTGCTTTACACAGGTCACAACAATAATGGAGTTGCTCTCTATATCACTTCTGAGCCAGTGATGCTCATTTTATGAAGGTACCTTGAGGGCACAGTTTTCCATTACGGATTTTAGTCATGTGTGCTGCCTAAGCATTAAGTGTGAACTCAACTGCAAAGAAATATGCTTGGTCTCTTTGGAAGCACCTGAGGTTTAACTAAGGAGTATCTCCAGTGAATCAATGCAGAGGAAAACAAGAAATACTTACATTACTGGCCAAGGCATCCTGCAATTTGGTGACAGGGTTAGCTGCAGTACCAGAAGCAGAACCAGGTGGCAAGCTGAAGTCAGAGTCCTGAAAAAGCAAAACACACAAAATTCAAATCCAGGGCCAAGGGCCACCCATCTGCTTCTCATGGTTAATGACTCTAGCCTCAATCATGACACTAGAAACTAAAGATTGTCCTCCAGTAAGCCTTGCTAGAAGAGAACAAAAAAAGACACTTCTCAGCACTCAGCAGCAGGCAACCCCCAGAGGCACACAAAGGCTTAGATGGCCATAGTTTTGTCCCTCACCTCTGTTACCACCCCAGCTGGTCCTTGGGACAGTATTTCCAGGAGGGTATTACGTGTTTGCCAAGACATCTTGAGTACCTGGTTTGCGTCAGTAATGAAATCTCAGGCAAATCTACAGCTGGAAGCTTCCTCTAAATAATACTTCTGCCTCAAACCACCTTTCATATCTCAACAAGCTCAAATCACCAAGAAGATAAAATTAAATTCAATCCTCACTTTAGGATTTACTCCAAATTCAATGGGTGGCACAGGAAGTACAGAATCCACGTGAATTTCCACCCCGTTAACAGGGGGAATATTCCCTTCCAGCCGTTCCGTTCCCTCCGAACCCTTTCTGTTTTTCAGGGAGCGTTCGTTGCCGATTGGTCCAGGCTTGTGTTCCTTGTTCTGTCCTGAGCCTTGATCTGAATCCTTAACAGGAAAGCAGAGAGGCTGAGACACAAAGACTGAATAACCCAATCTCAAGCCTTAAAAATGCTATCAAGAACAACACAACCACTTCACAAGGTCTCTCACTATGTGCTCTGGCTTGGCTGCAAATCCAGATTACCTTTTTATCAGATTGCTTCTGCACTTGCTCCTTCTGGCAGTCAGGCTTTGGGTCCACCAGGCCAGCCCCATTCATCTCCTCTGGTTTGAGGGTGCCATATGGAGAACTGCGCTGAGAGGAGGTAGCGGAGGATTCCCGAGACTCCGCGCTCAAGTCAATGCCACTATCCCCCTGGCTGCCTTTAAAACCCTGCTATGCAAAGCACGAAATGTGTTAAAGCCCCGGACTTCGACCCAGCTCCACAGAGGAGGAAAAAAAATCCCAGAAAACAGCAAGACTATGTCCCCTTTTCAAATCACATTCTTGGTTAAGTGCAAAGGAGTTGGGCCTGACCTGCAGCATTCCTTGACTGCTGCTTCAGCTCTACGCAACCCTGAGACAGGTTAACCAATGCACCAACCGGACCATGGCTTTAGAATAAGGAAAAAGTGTCCCACATGGCAACTAGGCTGAGATCGCCAAACTCATTTCACTTGTGACCCAAACCAGATTTGAACTCTGGTCTCCAAAGGTGAAGCGTTCAGGAACCTCCTCTGCCCTCCCTGCATTAAGCATACAGCTACACACTGCTCACAGGCACGAGGTACACAAACATGACCTACAGGATCTCACCGACCTCGACCTAAGTGCTGCATCCACTTAGGAGCATAACCCTGGAATAGCTCTAACAAACAGTTACTCCAGATTTATACCCACGTGTAACACCAAGCAGCGCTTGGCCCTCTAAGTCAAGATTTAAGCAGCATCAAGCTCAAATTAGAACCGCAAAGTTTAAAATTGCACAAGCAGAGCTGAGTGTCGCTAAGCACAGATGGAGCAATGAGAAGCATAAGCCACCTACGTTAATATTTTATACACACTATACCTGAATGGCACATTAGGTGCCACTTACCTCAGTGGTGCTAGATTCAGTACCATTAAAGGTATTTACAGGCTTGCTCCAGGAATCACTGCCAGGAGACTGAACGGAAAGAGCTGGAAGAGAGGGCAGGGTTCAGCTGCTTGAAACACAGCTGTGAGCACACCTTGTACACCGTGCATGTTACATTATTACCTTTCCATTTCTAGAGATGACATAGGATATTTTCACCACCTCAGAAAGCTAGTGTTGCCCAGTCAGCTGAGACATGATGTAGCACAGAGAATACAGGGTATGGAGAGCAAGGGTAGAGAACAGGGAAGACATTTCTTAGGGAACATGACAACAACAGGAGGAAGAAAGGACAGAGACACAAGGGAGGCACTAGCTATTCAGTGCTAGAGGAAGAGAAAACAGAGGAAGGCAAGACATGACAATGGCTGAAGTAGACCCAGCCCAGCAGGCTAGAAAATGCTATGTGGTGGGATCTTGATGTCACACAAAGACTCAAGAATACATCAGGAGACTGGCATGGTCAACAACAGGAGGGATAGCTGAACAGTACAGCTTTGAACAGATGCTACCCCAGATGTCAGCTAGCACTCCTCCCACTTCCAGCATCAGACAAGAGAAGGTCATCTCCCCTTGAGCATAGACACCCCAACCTTCCTACACACACCAGAGGATTCCCCAGCTCTGTGAAAACGCTTCGGAACAAAGAGGCCCAAACTTACCAGGGCTGTTGCTCTCCCAGATCTCTGTGCCCAGGCTGTTTCCAGACACTGTTACATCACTTTGCTCCAAGCACAAGCTGTTCTGCTTCTTAGCAAATCGAGGAGGAATGCGAGACTGAAGGACACGGGCCTTAGCTGGTGCCTGAGAAAGAAAAGGCTCAGGCTGTAAGACCTGTCAGTGCACTCAGCTAGCACAGCCTGCTCCTAGCAAGTTCAAATTCTGGATTTCTAAATGCTGCAATGTGGAGAGCCCCCAACTCATGTAACAGAACCATACAAAGTAATTCTGACTCTTCCCCCGATCCTCCCCATCTTTTTTTCAATTAATGGACTCTGTGGCTACTGGGAGGTTCTCCCACTCTTAACAAGGCAATGAAAAAAGCTGCCTTTATATGTATTTTTTTCTTTGGGGGAGGTGAGGGAATAGGATACAAAGCAAAGCAAAATTAACACTACAACAGGCTTGCTCTGCACAATTCCTCTCCTTTACTCCAGCAGGATCAATTAATAATTTCACAATGCAGACATGGCTCTTCGGCAGAGCCAAGATCTAAATAGAAAGAGAAGCTTATCTCAAACTGCAAGACCTTTCCCACTGCATGTTCACACATTGTCTTCAACCTGATTTTAAAGATGCCAAGCAATCAGGCTTTTATAACTTTGCTTGCAAGACTCTCTGAACCTACCGCAAGCCCTCCCTGTCAGAAAGCAACGATGCTTTTCATTTGCATTTAGTCCTCCAGATTTCACTAAGTCTCCTCACATGTCAAAACATTCTCTTATCCCCCTAGAATTTGTAGTCTTCCAGCACACACAGACAAATGTCTCCTTCCTAAACGTTACTTAAATAAACTATCCATATTGCAGGCTTAAATCTTTTCTCGTAAACCAACTCCTTCATCCTATTACGAACACAAAATTGTCAGAGCTTCTTCAAGTGTGTTCATTTCTTTCTGGTCAGGTGGCCCAGACACAAACAGGACACCTCCAGCAGGGAAGCTACCACATCCTGTTCCAGCAATAACACACGGCTGACCCAGAGTGCAGAGGTCCTCCACTCACTGCTGCCCAACATCCCACCAACTACAGCCAGCAACCGGCTTAGTGAACCAAGTTGCCTTGGATGAGGATTCACTTTAGGAAACCTTCCTTAACTCACAATTAACAATTCTGCTAGAAAACAAGAGTCAGAAATCTAACAATCTTCTTCAAACCAATGGTCCCTGCCAATCAGAGCCACATTATGCTTCCAGGCCTAATACCGGATCTGTACTACTTCAGCCAACTGCATGTTTTTCTGCTCATTCTGAACATTTTTTGGGGGCTTGTGTGTCTGACTGCAGCCCAAACAATGTATCAAGTTAAGCTTTTTTTACCTCCCATTCCTCACCTGAGCAGCCTGCTCCTTCTTCCTTCGCTCCTCTTCCAGCAAACGACGCTGCTTTTTAGTTAGAACCTCAATAAAGCCTTCACCTGCCACAGAACCTACTTCGTTCTCTTCTGCTGTGTTCGACACTCTATTATCGATGATGGTACCTGAACAAAACATGTATGGGGAAAAACACAATGCATATATGTACATACATAAAGCTTTATAACTGCAAGGGTACAGTCCAAATAGGGTCCATGCTACAGGCAAACAAGCTCAGCCAGCAGCAGCACAGCTAAGCTTTGAAAGCTAAGCCATAGTAGTCTGCTGGCATCTATCAGTCACTTTACGCTGCAGGGCTCTGCTTTCCTCTGCCTCAAGATGAGCACACTCCAGCTGGGGAAGCTTGGGAACGTGAACCATGTGGTAACTCAGGTAACGTTAGGTGTAGTACCAATTGAAACAAACCTCACACCTTTCCAAATATTAGCAAGGACAAAGCAGGCACAGGTACTTTTGAAAACACACCCATAAGCTCTGGATGTAAAACCTCAGTTTTACAAATGGCAAAAAGCTGAGTCACAGCCTAATGCCAGTGGTTTCAGACATACTAATTCCTTGCCTCCCTGCCATGAGCTCAGACTCAATATTCCCCACTCCAGATGCTCTTTCAACCTCCTTCACACTACATAAGGTATTTTCGCCTTGAATTTTAACATTGTAGATAGAAATATGGAAATCTTCACCCTAAAAACCAGACTTTCTATAGAAGAAATATTAGAGACTGTCAGATCTGACTGAAAAAATGGGTTTAAAATTTAAGACCATCTTTGTCTTCCATGTTTTCCCTGTTTAGATACACTAGAATCTTCTTGTTTGTGTAAATAAATGGAAAAAAACTAACCTGGTATTTAAATTAACACTGGATTGAATCAATCTGGCTCAACATCAGCCACAACGTGTTACCCCTTTAAAGAAACAAACGAATGAAGAGACTCACTTCCATAACTCAGTTCAAACTGTGACAAGGCCTCTCCCTTCTCACTTGCTCTTTGGGAGGTGGATTTGGGCTCCTTCTCTGGCTTTTTACCCGGCCCCTCAGCACTCTCTGAGTTAGCATGGGAGGCCCTATCCAAGCTGTAAATGGAGTGGCTGCTCCCACCACTGGTGTTGCCAAGGCCCCCTCCTTCTTCTGGAGACCTAAAAGGAAGGAAGGGAAAGGAATTAGGTTTGTCACTAGAAGACGAGTAAAAGTAGCAAGAAGAAAACATATAGGCTCTATTTTCTTTACCAGTTTTCTAACTGCACCTCATCCTTTCCCAGCCTTTGCTCAACTGAAGTAGAGGTTAAATTCTAAGCACACAGCCCACTAAAAGGATGTTACTGGGGAAGTATGATGGAAACAGAACAGCACCTGTGTACTCATGAGTCAACCAACATACTGTCCCCACAAGAAAGCTAATACCCTGGCTTGCCCCTGCGAGGAGGGCTCTGTGCTTCTGTAGTGTTTTCTACCCTCCTCTGACACCACTCCAGTAACCTCCCTGCTCCTCTTCCAATTAACACACATTCCTTGACAAGCATCAGGTGAGGGGAAAGGAGATCGAGAGAGGCTGGTGACACTGAGGGGAAAAAAATAAAAATTCCCATTTTGTTTCTCCCAAAATTTTTTTGCCCATTTGACCACCACCCACACATCATTCCCAAGCGTTCAACTTACAAAAAAGGCTTGGTTGAAGGAGAGGCAGGGACAGAAGCTTCCTCCTTCCCTTACTTTCCCTTTCTACCTCCATGCATCTTTCCAGACATCAGCTCTCCTCTCCCTTATTCCTATATAAGCTACTATTAGGTACTATATCCAGGAGTTGGAGCAGATGGGTCACAAGAGGACAGAAAACAAAGAACAAGTTGCCTATTTATCGGTGCTTAAACCCAATACAGTGCAGCTGCACAAGACTTTTATCCTGTCCCTGTTAAAGGGTAACATGGGAGCTGTCAAGCTGCCCCAGGACCAATGCCCACCTAACCCAGTGTCCTGCTGAACATCAAATTTTTCACAAGACACTCGCAAAAGAATACTTAGTCCCTAGCGTCACGTTTGTCTAAAAATACTCCGAGGAAGAATTCCTCCCACCAGGCTAGGAACACATAGCACTGCTTGCCATTCATCAGCAGCCTCCGCTAAGGTCTAAGAAAATATGTGCTCAGGCAAAGCTAGGTCTGGCAATGTCACGCATCACTCACACCACAACCACCCTAGGGAGAATCCAGCTGCTCAACCTGCACAGCTCACAGGAACTTCTCCCAGGAAAACCCAACCCTCACTTCTGTGCTCGACTACATCCCACTGGGGACCCAAGACAGGAGAAGGACAATAGGTTTGGAGTTAAGGACCAGGATTCCCTCCACTATCTTTCACACCTCTAGTGAGAGGCAGTCCAGAGTGGAGCGCTGTCTCAGCCCAAAACTAAGGTAAAGAGCAGTGGCATGTGTCATGCCCACAGTGTCTCAGCAACCTCCACAAAGCTGGATTCCCAGCACAGGAGCAAAAGCATCAGTTGTAAAACAGACAATGATGAAACTCTTGGATGTCCTCAGGCTGGATAAACAGTACTGGAAGTAACCTGCACTAGATGAAAAGAAACACAGCCAACAGCTCTTCACCCACAGCCCAGCCCTTCACTCTTCTCCAATTATCTGCCTAGCAGATGACAGGCTGGTACATCAGAATGCAACTTTACCTTTTGCTTTTTATCAGTGTCCCGTTCTGCTGGCTCTCGTATCTGGAAGCTGCTCCTACACCAGTCCTGACAGACTGCTCTGCAAACCCTGCTGGCTCGGCCTTGCGGTTCTGCCGGTCGACAAGCGGCCTTTGGCTTGAGAAGCTCCTCTTCGCTAGCTCCCTCTTCTCTCCCAAGCTCGCACTCCCAAGGCCACCCTCCAGCTGGCCTTCACTCTCTGAAACGCCATCTCGCCTCTCCCGCCGCTCGCTGAAGTCACTGCTTTCAGATGCTGTCTCCCACTCTTCGTTGGCATGGTCTGATGAGTTCTGGTAGGACAGCTCAGGAGACCGTCTGCCCGAGATGCTGCTCTTCTCTGTGGCGCTCAGCTTGGGTCTCCCAGGCCACTGGCTGGGCAGCAGGTTGGGGCCTCCCTCCTCGGGGTTCCACTGGCCAACCGATTCCCTCTCTTGCCTGAGGCGCCTGAATCTTGGGGGCTTGTCTTGGCGGGGGGGACGCCGTCTCCTGAATGGTCTATTCTCTATGTTCTCCTGATCTGCTGAGTAATCCTCCTGGAAAAAGTGCCTTTTGTCATCCAGATGACTCTCATCAAAAACCCGGCTGGAGAAGGAATCCACGTGTTTATAAGAATCCTGAATGTAGTCCCTATCAGCCTGCTGCCTGCTCCCAAAAGTGTCCGACTGAGAGGTGTGGCTGTACTCCTGCCACCCTGCTCCCCCGCTCCTGCCTTGCCACTGGGTGGGCTCCTTACCCATGAAACCCCTTCGCCCATAGCCAGAGTTGCTCAGCCTTGGCGGCAGTGATCTCCCAAAAGCTCTCGGAGCCCTCATCTTCGGATCCAGACTACTGTGATCATCTGAATATATTTTGTTGGACCTCCAAGACTCTTTGAAGTCTCCCTTTTTCAAATCACTGTCGTCCCTGTCCAGCACAGAGCCTTCGTTGCTGTTTTCTGAGCCCCTCTGCCGGCGACGCTTGGGGAGCTCTTCGTATTCTGACCCTTCACTGTGCGTCTCGCTCGCAATCCGGCGCCTTGGCTTGCCTCTGGGGAAGTCCTCTGGCTGGTTGAACTCCCGAAGCCCTCGCCCTCGGCTGCTCCGCTGGTTGTTATAGACTCCCCGGCTGCCCACAACAGTACCTCGGCCTCTGAAAGTGAACTCTCTGAAGCCTCTCCCTCGCCCACGCCCTTGACCTCTCCCGCCAAAGGCTTGTTCCTCATCAATGAAGATCCAGTTGTTTCTTTTTGTGGGAGGGAGATCACCAGACTCTCTGGATAATTTGTTCTCCCAAGTTCTTTCTGCCTTCTCTTCCTCTTCCTCCTCCTCTTCTTCCTCCTGGGATTTCTCAGCCTCTCGGGCAAGGCTGGCTTGGGAAGAACCTTTGTCATCCAGCAGGTAACGTGTGGAGTTCAGTAAGGCTGCAGAATCATCTGACTCACTTTCTACTTTCTGAACAGCCGCCTTCTCCTTCAGCGGGCGCGAGGTGTCCTCTCCCTCTAGTTTAACCTTCTCCATCTCTTTCTCCTTCTCTTCTACCTTGAGGGCTTTCAGGACTGGTTTTTTAATCGGGCCTGATCGCCGTGTCCTCCCCATTTGCTCCTGGTGCTGACCACTGGTGTTCCGGTTCTCAGGAGCCCACTCTGTTGTTTCTTCAGTGGGCTGTTTGGTATTAGCTCCTTCTTTCTTCCATGGGTCAGCACTGAACGACTGCTCCTCCCTGGACACTTCTTCAGCAACTTCCGCTGCAGTCTCTGCAGGTTTCTGATGGTGGCTGATATCCCAGCCATTATATTCGGGCTTCTTCTCTGCTTGGATAAAATCAGGCTCTAGGGGTGAACACCTCAAGTTTGCATGGCGGTTGCCAGCAGGACACGTCTCCTGCACGGTCTCCTGATGATGAAACAAGAGATCTTGGCCTATCCTCTGAGAAGACAGGCAGCTGTCAAAGTCTGCTTGGGCCTTCTTGTCAAAAGCATTCAAGTATTCCTCCCCTCTGTCCTCAAAGAGATCTCGCTGGGTGCTCAGAGTCTCTGGCCTTCCAGGAGAAGCTGAGTAACTGTCATTCCTGAGAAGGAAACAAACAAGAAAGTCACCTAATGCAAAGCACAGCATGTCTCGAAGGGCCCAGGCTGGGCACAAGAGGTGGAAACAAATAAATAAATTGGGGTTTGTTCTAAATCATGAGGCAATGGGCCTATAATTACCTGAATGATGGGCAGATATGCTGTGGCCCCAGGCTGTACTGCCTGGTTTGTCAAATCAATGGATGACAAAGAAAGCAGTTCCTATGACGGGCAGCAAACTTAAGAAATAAAGGCAGATTCAGCCTCCAACATATGTGGAGATCTGAAAACAACGAATTGGTTTCAGGTAGTCCCAAAGAATTAGGAGACAAACTAGAATGTATCAGGATTTTTGACTCACTGTCTTCTGTACCTACCCACGTAGGTGACAAGTGCCTCTCTCCTACCAAACAGTCTCCAAGCTGGTCAGCCTCGACTGGCATCAGTCGATACAAAAACTCTGACTAGCTCAGTCTGTAAGCACCTCCACAACATAAACGCTCAACAGCATAAGGATGCTACCAGATCAGTACCTTGGCCTGTTCAGAGATATCTTTAGGGTCAACTCTACACCTGCTTTTCAGGAGGAGGTGACTTATGGTAGCACCTCCCATCACAGCACGCATGACAGGGGAGTTCTGCACTCACCTGGCATGCAGCCCCTCCATGGTCATGTTATCAGCCTGTTTTTGATGTGACAGGGAGTACCCTTTGCTCTGCAGAGATGCGTAGCTCTCCTGGCCCCACACTGGCACAGGGTCCAAAGGAACAGTTTTCCTTTCTGCCTGACAATTCTGATCTTCAGACCGACAGCTGCTCCCACCGATGGAATCCTGCTGAATCATGGGCTTCATAATTCCTGGTCACGACAAGAGTTCATACCATTAAACGCTAGGATCTCATAGCCAAGAAGAATTAACAACCCACAGCTAGCTTGACTCTCCTTCCTTCCAGGGCAGCAGGTGACTGCAGCCATGGAAACCTTTCTGGTAGCAGGAAGCCTGTGCTTGGGAGAAACACCAGGAGTGATACAGAGGTGATGCAGCTTTCGGAGCCCAGCCTGCACAGAACACTCACACCATCGCTAGCTTGGAAGCAAGCAGGTGTTTGAAAACAATCTCCTACAAACTCAAGGGAATTATTTATACACCCTGATGTTCATATTCATACCTCTGAAAATCAGTAACAAGGTAGAAAGGTGCTAGGAGCACACAGCTCAGGAACTACAGGATTTCTCCATCACATTTCTTGAAGGGAGTCTATTAAAGTTTCCCATGATTACAGTAACTCTCAAAGTGATCCTTCTCCTCCAAGGGACAAGATCTGCTTTTACATTCACTAAGGCTCCCAGGCTGTTAGGGGAGATCTCCCCTTGCAGTGCAGGGGATGGACAGGCAGGTGACCTCCCTCCCAACCTCCTCTGTTCCCTCACCAGTTCTCACTGCAACCAACTGTCATCCCTAGAGAAGGCCAATCACAGCCAGCAAACCCTGGACAGAGGTTAAGATGGGTGAAGCACAGCAGCTTTCCAGATATGGGCTAAATCAACAGCCACGATAAAGGGAAACACTGAAAACACCTTACCTGAAGGGTGAAGAGCTGAAGGGTAGAAATCCACAGGGGTGCGACTCTGGGCCATGCGAGGGTCCATGTAAGAGGGCATCATCATCCAGCGAGGATCAAAGCCAAGCATCTGGGGGTGCGGTGGGTAGAATGTCCGTTGGGGATGGGAATGGGATGGGGGAGGATAGACTTGCTGCTGCTGCCAGTGCTGCATCTTGTAGAGCTGCTCCTGCAGGGAAGAGGATGGGCTGTTTGACATGAACGGTCATGGTGCCAGGAATCACGCTCACAAACTGACCAGCCAAAGGAAACCATATTCCATGTATTAAAGGCTAAGAACAGATCAGATGGGAGGGCAGAGCAGATAAGGAGATAAGCAGATAATTCACTACCAACTGGGAACGTGGTAGTTGTCATTACTCTCTAAATACCCAGAACAGCAAGAATATGTTGCAGTCCGAATATCACACCACTATGGGCCAGACTAGGCAGTGAAATGCAAGGGCATCAGCTTCAAGACTGGAGTTTGCATTTACTGATGCTTCCATGGGACACAGGACAGCTTCCTGTCAAACACAATTTCCTAACTGGAACCAAATACTTCAGAAGATGTTGCTCCTTGGAGGAAATGCAATTATAAGTTGTTTAGTGTGCATATGCATTAGTTCTATTCACGTTAGCTGAGCAGATTAGATAAGAACAACCTAAACTCAATTAAGAAAGCTATTAATGTCTTACAGTATTTCCTGTGCAGGCTCCAGAGATGGGTGGACCCTTTAGGGCTGTTTCCCACCTCCAACGTGGCCAGTCCACCTTTGTTTAGCTGAGGACTGTCATGACGTTAATTTGATTTGACATTTAACTTTTGCTAAAGGTCCAAGGACCACCTGTATTTGAAGGAGGTTTTGTGTACCAAAAAAAGCTTTCAAAAGGTAAACAGCTTCAATTAATATAGAATACATCTATTTACCTGTCAATCTTTCCACCACCTTTTACTAAGCTTACAACAGTGTCAGATACTGTAACTGTTTATAAAAAAGCCAATCCCCTACTGCAGAGCAAGAGAGATACCCTTAAATCTGAACCTGACATATCATTGCAGCAAGAGAGAAACTCCGATAAATGCAAAGATCATATCTGAATTATCTAGTGCTCCAAATGATACAAAGACTATTTTTTATTCTGTTCTTTTCATGGAACCGTTGCTACCAAAGCAGCAACACAAGCCAGTCAAAATACACACTGCCTCATACATACTAACGACAGAGAGGGTCAGAGGAAATAAAATTAAAATTTCATGTTGTTCCAGTAGCAATGATCTGTGGTATTATTAGCATGGCAGCAAAGACGTCCAATTCTTTTTAGTTTAAGAGCATCTCTTTTGAAGAGTAACATTAGCAGCGCTTGCTGCTGTATGTTTGAATCATGAAAATGTCAACTGCCCAGCAACAAGCACAGGGGAACATCCATAAAGGAGCAATTACTGAGCTTCCAAGCAAAAGCCAAACATGAGCTCTTCACTAAGGTTTGCAGCAGCATTGATTATACCTCATTTCAAGTAGTTATTCTATGAAGAATGGCAATTAACTTTGCATTATCTCAAGCCTAAATATTCTGTCCCTTGGTTTGACTCGGCTGCCCTAAGGAGGCTCACTGCATCTCAAAGATGAGCTGAACAACATGCACGGCGCATACAGCACTGTAAGGCTGGGCAAAATGCAAGACATACAAAGCAGTGCAGGCTGTCTCAGAACTCCAAAGGTTTTCCTTTCCCTTGGCCTGTATATTCAAATCCCCATCACTGCAGCAGTGTTGAAGAACAGCAGCTCTCCTCTTGTACCAGGGAATAAGAACCAATGTCCACCAAGTTCACTGCCAGCCAAAGGCATGAGAGACTTCACTGGAGCAGGCCTACAGCAAGCACCAAGCTAGCCACTGCTACTCTCCTGACTCTGGATGTGGGAAGGGGAACACCCCCAGCTTCCCCTGCAGACACATTTGCAAACCAGGGCTCTGCTACAAACCACAGTCCTAGGATTTCACATTGCCAGGAGACACCCAGACAACTGGGCAAGACAAGTCAACGTTTCTGACGGCAGCGTCTAGTTTCTTCCCAGGCAAGTGACAAACCTGGCTTGCCCACACCTCGCCCCAGACACAGAAAGCCCCAACCGCAATAGCTGCTGCACCACAGGGTGTGCATAAAATTCACATAATCTCACAAAAGCCCTTTCACCCCTGTCAGACAGGATGCACCTGCAATCAAAAGTACTGAAAAAGGCCAGGGTAAAACCCCCATGCATCAACTCCCAGCCTAAAGACAGTTGGTTAGTTAGTGCTGATGGTGGTGAGAATAAAGCAAACAACGGTTTGGGGAGGGTCCAAAGGAAGAGAGGTGGGAGCGTCACACCTATTACCTGCTGCTGTTGCTGCTGCTGCCTCTGGAACCGTGGGGGAAGAGACTTCTGGTATTTGTTGAATTCTTGTGCTGGGGAGGGAGCTTCTCTGAGCTCCTCCTCACTGTTGCTTTGGGCTGCTGCTGCTGCTGGGGCAGGAGTCTCCTCTTCCAGATAGCCCACAGAGACATCCTGTGTGTGAAACTCAGCAGTTGCTGCAGAGAAGAAAACAAGCTTTGAAGAGCTGTGCTTGCACAGGGCTTGTGAGTGCACCACCACACCACAACACACACGGGTGTGGGCATGCCCTGACTGCATTACATGGTTGAACTCAATTACAATCATATACAGTGCATCACACCCAATCTCCCTGATTTGCCTTGACAGCTCTAGAGGGCTAAAATACCTTATTTTAGTGATAAATTCCAAGACCCTCCTCTGCCATCAGCCTTCTGCTTAAGCACTGGGGGGAATAAAGTCCATTTCTCCTGTTACTCCTTAAACCTTAAGCACTTACTGATAACCCATTTTCTGATCTGTGGCCCATAAGTACTTTCTTAGTATCATCATCCAATCATAAGGAGATCAAGAGGCCTGTTCCAACAAGCTCTCTGCCAACACAGATGACTGAGCACGGATAAAGGCAACCAAAGAAGTCTACAGTTACTTTAATAGGATTTTTTTTTAAATGAACCTTCATCACCAATCCAAAATACTCTGCAGATTACATGCAGCTGCTCTCTCAAGTGCAGCTGAAGTACCCTCTCAACACTCCCTCCCAGGAACTCTCCCACACTTCAGGTAAGAGATCAGCACAAGAGCAAAAAAGCAGTGTTTATAAGGCGAGGCAAGCGATGTTTCTGTACCTCTACGGAAAGCGTGGCCATTCTCTTGCACAGCATTTTTCTCTGTGCTTGGGGGTCGCAGGTCTTCATTCTCTGTGTGTTTCTGTGTCTCCCCACTCTTCTGAGCCAGTTTGCATTTCTGATCAAGTTGCTTCAACTTTGCAGCACAGGCTGCCAGCCGCTCCTCCCTGGCTCGCCGCTCCTCCTCCTCCCGCCGCCTCCTGGCTCTCTCGACAGCCTCAGAGATCTCGGAGTGCACAAACTTCTGTCTCAGTGGCACCTTTTCTTCTTTATCCTCGAGGGACTGCTGTCTGAGAATACTTCCCAGTGGGGGCTTCTGCCAAAGGAAAAACATTCCTCAATAAGCATGACCCACACATCTGTATCTTCAGCTTTGCAACCCAGGCCCAGAAAGTCCCCTCCCCTCTGCCCTCATGCACACAAATCCCCCTTTTGGTGGGGGGAGTTACTGCTATCTGGTTCAATAGCTCCATCTTCTCACTGTCTGACAACCCCACTGCTCTGGACTGGATTAAATTTCTTTTCTCTAGTGTGAGTGCTATGCAGATGTGTAGTAGGTTTGCATGGCAAGGGTTTGGTAGCAGGGAGGCTACAGGGGTGGCTTCTGTGAGAAGATGTCAGATGCTTCCCTCATGTCCAATGGAGCCAATGCCAGCCAGCTCCAAGACAGAAACACCGCTGGCCAAGGGCAAGCTAATCAGCAACAGTGGTAGCGCCTCTGTGATAGTATATTAAGAAGGCAAAAAAAACCATCTGCGCCAGCAGGAGAGAAGAATGAGACTATGCAAGAACAACTCTGCAGACACCCAGGTCAGTGCAGGAGGCAGGAGATGCTCCAGGTGCTGGAGCAGAGATTCCCCTGCAGCTTGTGGTAAAGACCCTGGTGAGGCAGGCTGGCCCCTGCAGCCCCTGGAGGTTAACGGTGGAGGAGATATCCACCTGCAGCCCATGGAGGACTCCACAACGGAGCAGGTGGATGCCCGAAGGTGGCTGTGACCCATGGGAAGCCCGTGCTGAAGCATGTTTGCTGGCAGGACTTGTGGACCCATGGAGAGAGGAGCACAGACTGGACCTGGTTTGCTGGTAGGACTTGTGACTCCGCAGGGAAGCCACGCTGGAGCAGCCTGTTCCTGAAGGACTGCACCCCGTGGAAGGGACCCACGCTGGAGCAGTGTGTGAAGAACTGCAGCCTGTGGGAAGGACTCATGTTGGAGGAGTTCATGGAAAACTGTCTCGCATGGGATGGGCCCCATGCTGGAGCAGCAGAAGAGGATGAGGAAGGAGTGGCAGAAACAATGTGTGATGAACTGACTATAACCCCTGTTCCGCTGCACCACTTGGGAGGAGGAGGAGGTAGAGAATTAAATTAAGCCCAAGAAGAAGGGAGGGGTAGGGGGAAGTTGGTTTTCTAATTTGAATGGTAACAAATTAAACAGATTTTCCCCAAATCGAGTCTGTTTTGCCCATGACTGCAATTGCTGAGTGATCTCCCTGTCCTTATCTTAACACACAAGCCTTTTATTGTATTTCCTCTCCCCTGTCTGGTTGAGGAGGGGAGTGATGGAGCAGTTTTGGTGGGCACCTGGCATTCAGCCAGAGTCAAACCACAAGATTAATTCCTCTCCAGCTGGATACAAACTAAGAATTGAGGAATTCATCAGCATCCCGCTTTCAGTAAAACATCAAACTGGCCTTGAGGACAGTGATGCATCACACCCAGCCGCACAAGCCCACTTACGTGAGTTCAACCTACCTGGTATTCAGAAGCAGAGCTCCAGCCATTCACCTTCCTGGGAGGCTGCTGTGAATCCTGCACTTTCCGGACTGAGCGGGACAAACCGACTGAATCACCCCAATTCTTTCCTTCCTCCAAGGTGTGTTTGACATCTGCACTGTCTGCAGAGCTCAGGGACAACTGTCTTTGCCTTCTGGGATCCCAGTTGTTCCTGTCATAGAAACAGCTTTGCTATTACATTTGCTACTTCCCTCAAAAAGCACTTGCAGTCTTATCGAGTGACAAAAGGCAACTAACTGTAACAGAAAAGAAAGACCAAAAAACCAAAAAAAACCAGAACAACCAATGTACAGTCCCTCTTAAGGTACATAAGAGTTACCACCACTATTGTGCAGCAGGATAAAGGTGAGACACAGAAAGGGGAGGAAGAAAAAAGCCTGACATCCAGGCACTCAGCCTCAAGGCTTACGCACATCCTTGAAGCCCACTCAAACAATGACCAGTGGAATCAACAAAGTCACAGTATGAATCAGGGGGATCAAGCCTCAACATTTAGAACAAGTTTTAGAAAGATCCTGGTATTGTTTACTTTTACTGGAACAAATGTAGGTACAAATACAGCCCTTCTTACCACTTCTGTCGTCCATCTTTAAGAGTTTCTTCCTCTTCCTCATCTTCACTGAATTTCAGTTTCTCAGAGTAATCCACTTCATCATGAATGCCTACAAAGGCAGGATTGGAGAAGGGATATAAGACAAGAAAGAAACAGGTCCCTTGTCCTGATAAAGCTTACGCCCACTCTGGCACTAAATCAGAGAGTGCACAGGCTTGGCATAAACTACTTGGAAAACCCAACATCCACTACAGGTACTGGAAACTATGTGAGTAGTATGGACCCACAATGCTGAACAGTTAGGCTGGTCCCAGAAGAGGAGCCACAAGCAGTCTGGGAATGGGGGCTACAAATGAGGAGACAGCCATCAAGCTAGACCGTGTGTAACTGGATACTAAAGGCCATGCCTGAAAAGGTAGGACTAACCCTTCTTCCCAGCAGCCACAGTGCTATCCCCCTGCTGTTTGGTGTTTTCAGCTTTTAGGAGTCTTCAGATCCAGTTCCTTGAGTACAGTGGATTGGAAAGATCAGAAGGATCCATTGTGTCATCATTTACACCAGCAGCAATTTCACAACTACACAGACCACTCTGCTTACCCTCCTTTCTGGGGGAGTGAAACAGAGCCACCAGAATATTCTGGCTATTTCATGCTTCAGGGAGGAGTAACTCCTTTGCTTCACCTCCTAAGTTGTTGCTTGAAGCTACAGAATAGAAGCACTTTACCTGCCCATCCATCATCCGCATCAGTGTCTAGTTCATCTAGCCCCTTTAGGTTCTCCGCATTGATAATGGTGGGCCGGGGCGCTCTCTCTACTTGCTGCCGAACTGGACGTGTTAGGCGAGACAGGTTGAGCCTGTTCTCTTTTCTACAGGGAAATGCAAAGAAATGGTTAGAAATGGCAAACAGTAAAGATAAGAATGTAGAGCTACGTTTGTAACAGTGAATCAGTCCTTTTCTACAACGCACTCATATAAAATGGCTCCAAGTTTCTCATCCTGCCCAGCAAAGCTTCTTTCCCTTGTCTACCTAGTACCCACTTCCCAGGGCCTACAGATCAGAGCTGCAGCTCTTCCAGCCCGGGATCACACACAACTACTTCTCATGTCCACCTACTCTTCAGACACACAGTGCTTATAGTCCTGCAATCTTTCAAATGCTGCTGTAGCTGGAGCAAAGCACTGCTCCTTTGGGTAAAGCTCAGGTTTCCTCTGTGGCTGCCTGCAGCTTCACCCACACAACTGGATCCTTGGCCCAAATTCTTCTACAGTTTAAGGTCCATGTCACACCCTGAACCTGCCTCTCAATGGGACAGTCATGGCAGCCTTACCCATCCTGGTCATTCATCTGGTATTGTCTGAAAGGTACCCGGGGCTCAAGCCGAAGCTGAGGAAGGGGGAAAGACCCTCGGTCCAGCGATGCAGGGGTCTCAGATGGCTGTTGTGGACACATCTGGAACAAGGCAAAGCAGAATAGTCTGCTTTTTCTCCTTGCCACAGGAATGCTTACCCAGATTAGGTTACAACATGAGCATAGTAGCTACATCTGCACAAAGGGGAAACAAACATTTCACATCTGGCTGCCTAACAGGCCACGTGCTAATGGTTACCCTCTCCAGCTCTAGAGGGAAAGCAGCGACTTTTCCTTGGGCTGAGCAAGGCTGCGCTACACTAGTCTAGCATGGAAGAGTAAATGCACAACAGACTAAACCAAAAATAGCAAGAGAAGGATCCTTGAGCAAGCCCTGGGAACCAACTGAGAGTCCAGAAAACAAGTATCTCAGCTGACTTCTTGAACCCACACACACTTTATAACAAGCAAGGACATTACACAGCTACAGGGAAAGAGCAACTTACAAAAGCAGGTAGCATGTCATGGTATGTAGGTGGTTGGTAGACATTTCCCATGAACTGCGAAGCCCCTTTGCGGACAGGCTGAGCTGGGCGGAGAGACGGCTCCTTCGGATCGCTGGCACTCACTGAGGAGGGGGCTCCGTCTCCGGTGCTAGACGTCTTGCTGCCCAGCTCAGCAGGGGAGGCGGTCAGAGATGTGGCAGAGGTTATGTTCCTCCCACCGCCCTCCCTCCAACTGGTGACATCTGGAAAGGAGGTAGTAATTATGTTAATATTTGTGAATGCAAACAGTCACTCTGCCAGAAAGTCTTGAAACCTCAAATACTCTTGTCAAGCCCTAACTACAACAATCATGTGGAAAATCAGGGATGAAGGAAAATTTCCAAAGTGTTTGTTTTTCCAAGAGACTAGCAGCACCAGCCATCACTAAGTAATTGCTGCACCAGTGGTTATTTGACAATAACCCTAAATTCCAACCATCTCTGCTCGCCATTGCCACAGTCCGTAGTACCCTGCAGAATTAAGGGCAGTTAGATCACGTACAAAGAGAAGCCACGTTACACCACCTGCTCATTTCACTTATGACTGCCCTAGCCCAGCAGGAGGGGGCCTGCTTTGCAACATCACAGAGCAATTTTTATTAAACAATGTAGATGGCAGTCCATACTTGGCTCTCTGGACCACAGAACTCAGCCAGTGAACATCAGCACTACATGCAAATCTGTGGTTATTTGCTAAGTAGCTTGACACGTGAGCTCATAAGAAGATAAAAGGAAACGTAAGGATGGAATATCTGAAACTCCTGTGAACCGGCATCCCCCTGACCAAAACACTGTCTATGGGATTATGAACTGGGGTAAGGCAGAAAGACACAATCATTCCCTTACTCTGGGGGCGGAGGCTTGGTCCTGGCCCATACGACGGATCTAAGGCGCCCTTTTCTTTGCCAACCTTGTCTTGCTCGCCAGCTGCTTTCAGCGTTGGAAATTCCTCGGGAGAGAAGGATAACAGTCGGCTTGAGGCCCTTGAACCTGTCAGACAAGTAAGTGTGGGAGTCAGAGATCTTTCTACTCTTTCAATTCCTTTATAAGATGAGCCTGGAAATGCGATTCCTGAGAATCTGGGCCTCCAGCATATTTAAACCCAAATTACTATCATACCAGCACCTCAGCTCACATCCAAAACACTCTTAGACGCTGTCACCAACACAACACCACATGTCCTAACCCAGTACTCCCACACTCTTTAACTTGGGATCTTCATTTAAATTCTCACGTTCAACAAAGTCAGACTGAACTTTCTCAGTCTACAATTATTTTTGTAAAGTGCAAAATTCAGACTGAGGCAGAGATATACATTCTGCAAGATTGCTTATAGATGATACCCTGTTATCAAGTATTTGACATTTCTATTCAGATTCTTCCTGCTCAGATCTCACTCTACCAGGGAAGTCTATTATTAAGATTTCTGGCAATATCCTCAGTGAAAGACCACAGATAAAGACCAACTGCTTTATGCTATATCCCACACTCCACCCTGCTGCAGCATTTTTAAGATGCAGATCACTGGCCAGATCAGGCCAGATTCATTTCCAGTCATCGGCAAATTGTTTTGCCGAGTCATCGGCCACCCTAGAATGACAGCTTTCTGTCCGTTTTAAAGATCTGTCAGTGACTGCAAAACAAAACACAGCAATTCTAAATCTGTTGGCAAGATAACACTGAATCAAAGGAAATTGCCAGCATCACTGCACTACTAAACATTAAAAAAATCACTTTTTTGAGAACTGTTTCTTGCTGTTACTTGGCTAATGATCTTTTTAAAAAGGCATTTCAGAATTACCGTGTTAGAAGTATCAGCAATGAGTACTGAAGACCTGACAGGAGATTCACATCTATCTTTACCCTTCCTTGCCCTAAGGAGTCAAGAAGGATTGCCATAAGTCGTTTTCACTTTCTAGAACTTGCATACTGCACAAGACCTCCCACCTGAAGATTTCCAGGGAAGGCACTGCAAATATTACACATAACATCTTCAAATACTTTGGTCAGATTAGACATTTCTCAAATACTCGACAAAATACACAAGATGTGCCAAGAGTTCTGATTTCTACTGCATTATTCTACTGAACCAGAATGGCAATAAGAGTATTAACAACATGTAAATGTCCTCCAGGGGAGACTTCCACCCTCCAGGAAAGGCTGCACAATGCAGTGACTGTTAACGTGCAGGCATCAACAATTTGCACTCTAACACTAGATAGCATATCACACCGATAAAAGTTCAGTTCATCTTTTTTTTCCCTCCAAATGCTCCTTAATACAGAACACACAGTCATGGAGCAGTTCATGATTAATTTACCAGATGGCATTTCTTCAGGATACGCCCTCCAACAAAGATTTTACAGCAGCAATACCTAAACGACAGCAAAGAACGAAAGACTTTCTTCTTTGTCAATAAATTAGAAACTGCTGTATTAGCTTAGAAGGAAAACCAATTGTTCAATGCCACTGGAGAAGAGGTGCAAGAATGGGATGGCCTAAGAAGTCCTTTCTGCCAGATTTTTGATGCTTCTGTGATTCAATTACCTTCTAATTAAGCTGCTTTTAGCCACATATGCAACTCTCTTCTTGGGTTGAGAACTCTACATTGTGTGACCTAGAATGAGTTTTCAGAGTCTTTTAAGAACACTGTTAGACAATCAGCTTTCAAAACGACTGTACAGGAGGTCCACACAGCAACAGTCTCAAGAAAGTACCAAATAAGACACAGTCTTTGCACTGGCCACCAACCTCAGGCAAGCACAAGTCTCTGCTTTTAGCCTTTGAGAAATGCTCTCTCATTAAGGGACTCATTTACTTTAGGATGAACTTGTCCCCTCCATCTCTGCAATCTGCAGCTGTCTCGATTCTTTCAAATCTCTGCAATTTCATTCAACAATGGAATGGTTCCAGGTCTGTTCACATTGAAACAGTGGAACGGAGCTATTACTCTCACTACAGTTTTAATGATAGTACCCAGGGCAGCTGGAAACCACCTCCTGTGTGGAAATGGATGCATCTGAAGACAACTAAACTCCCCATTTATGTTAACACTGCTTCAAGATCCTCGGTCAGAGAGAAGCCACTAGCAGCACAGTTACTCAGGGAGACCTAATAGAAAGGCTTCAGCCAAGGTGTAAGCAAGTGCATGCTGCAACAGCTTCAACGCCACTTCCACCCCTGACATTGCAACACCCTTGGACCAAGGATGCTGCATACAGCCTTCTCGAGTATTATTACAACCTCACTTTTGACCACCTAATTAGGTGAAGCTCTCCATGCGGCTAGCCATGGAGATCTCTACATTTCTAGTCTCCAGTGTACTCTTCTCCTTTCTTCTTTTGGTCTACACCAATCTCTCCCCCCTCCTACTCCGTTTTCTGCACCTTCACTACATATTGCTCTGGGCTGACAGAAGATGCTTATGAGGAGGCAAATGTTTCCCTTCTTCAAAACCTTCACCTCCCAGAACTCCCTACTGCTTCCCAAGTGCATGAATCATCCTGGTTCAAGGTGGCAATGAGACACATTCTGTTCAAGCTATGTCTTGCACTGGCAGACCTGAACAGATGCAGTTGCATCATTCAAGCCAACACAATACACAGATTGAAATCAAGACTCGTAAAACCTCACTGCACTGTAAGCAAGACAGCTGTGTCCCATTCCACACCAGCCTAGACAGGGAGGGCAGGAAGAAATGGAGTCCATCCCATATCATGCCTGTCTGGGAGAAGCAGGCACATACCCAGCTCCACTTCTGTTTATCATACTCACCACCTTCTTGTCCTGCTGGCTTTCCATTCAGCTGTGCCCATGACTTTGGTCCACCTGGCACTGAATTTGTACTCTGAGAACAAAACAAAACACAAAAAAGCCCTGATGCCCACAGATCAGTGAAGTCTCGTAACTGTTTCTCATTTCCTGGCTGGCACCTGCTACAATTCAGACCTCTAGGTCACCCCAGATGTCACTAGATACCACAGGTCTCCCCATCTTCTTGTTGGGGCTAAAGTTAGCTGCTCCCAACTATGGTGTACTATGATGCTATAGCAAAAAAGTCCTCTCCTCTGTCCTGCCTCTGATCTCTCCTCTGCTCACCTTCACCAACTATTTTCTCAAACTATTCCTTGTGACTTCCTCCCTCTAATCAAGCTTTCCCTTTGTTCTGTTGCATTTTCCCAAATGGTCCCTCTTAATCTTCCAGATTTGTTCCATGCTACACCTCAGCTTGAAGGCTACCCTACTTTCTCATGCATTAACCACTCTTCTCTTCAAAACAGAACTCCTGTCCTGATTTCCCTGAACCTCAAGGGCTGGGAAATTTTTTTTAAAGTAAAAGTGTGAATTCTGCAGCACAGAGGGGCCAGGTCCCTGCACTCTCTGTGGAAGCTTTCTTACTTGCCAGTAGCTTTCTCAGGTCCTGACACTGGCTACTTCTCCCACATGGTCAGATCTCTTATCAAGTCTCATCAGGCTGGAAGCAAGAGCTGGATCTGTTGTCACCAAGCTTGAATCAGACACTTGAATTAGACCCAAAGTAAAATAGTTTAGAAGCGCTAACCAACCATCCCACATTCCAGCCATTCTTTCTAGACTGAAGGTAGACTTTCTGCACATACTTGAAAGGTACAGAGGTAACATGCACAGAATTATACTCTAACTGCAGCACAGTCCTCCTGGGACACAGTAACTTTGAGTCAAGACAGCCAATTCTACAAGAATTGATTATACAGGAGCTGTTCTGTAAATTACAGTCTGCTGAGTCTTGTGCAAGGCAACACGGATAATTAAAGAAAACCCTCAAACTGTCTGGGGACAGGGAAAGCAGGGTGACAGTCACAGAAACCGCTTGCACCTACCTCCTGACTGATTGACTGTGTCGGCTTCTGTAAATTGGAGACAGATTTCTGCAAACCCTGCTGCGGCAGCGACTCCTGCAGCTGTGCAGCCGTCACACTGGAACTGAAAAGAGACAGCAGAGGTGAGATCAAAGGGGACGGCAGGCAAGATGACAGACAACAACTGGCAATATAGCAACTGCTAAAAGATCAAGCAAAGACTGGCTGTACACTGGCATGGACAACAGAAAACTGATCACTGTGATGTCCAACCCACAGCACAGCAATGCACAAACTGCTGCTGCTTGCCTGACAAAACTTAGCAAAGAGTAGTTCTACCTACCTCTTTTGGTCTGGCTGATCCTGCTTGTTTGCCCATCCTGTACCGTCCTTGGGTACTATAATGATGTTGGGGTCGTTTCCTTTGTTCTCAGACTTCAAGCTAGGCAAGTTTGCAGGAGGTGGCATGCGCCGGGCAGCAGCAACTTTCCCAAGACTCTGTAAGCCATGTCTAGGAATAACTAGTGAGAAAGGAACAACAGCAGGTCACAAAGGGCTATACCCAGCTAGATAAGTAACCTTAATTAGCATACTGTGGCTGGGTGCAGTTCCAACAGAACTGCATGACAAGCAGCACCACTGCTGCCATGTCTATGGGTCATCTCCCACAGGACCACAGCAAGGCAGTCGTCTGTTGTAGCAGCTGGCTAACAGGCAGCCTCTTACAACACTTGCAAGGGAGAGAAATAACTCTCCCTAACAGAAAATGTGCACAGTCTTGTAGCTACTTGTGCAGATACTTCTCTTTCACTTCACCAAAGAGAAGCAGCATCACCCTTTTGCAGCCTGGCGAAGCAGCCACCCAAGTCCCTCTCTTAGCAGACAGAATGGTAATCTAACCCAGGAGTCCCAAGGTCTAGATTTTCCAGCTCTGCCCACTAGATTATATTTATTGAGATGGTATTTTATCTTCTTTGGTTTTCTACCTGCCCACCAAATCAAGAGCCAGTCCAGGCAACATTTCCATTTTTCTGACCCCAACATCTACTTTTGGTTGTATCTCTGCTGCAAAACAAATACAGGTTCTTTCCCAGAGGCCTTCAGTCCTTGCCTCTCACCTCACACAAGGTCTGACCAACTTAAGACACTTCAGTCAGCTTAGCTGCCCCGTCTTAGCATAGCCTAAGGCCCTGTCTGGAAGGCTTTCACTTAAGTTTACACCCTGGCCACTTTGCAGCAAGGGCACAGGCTAAAGGAAAGAGCCAACAATCCCCCATCTGTGTTACTGTAATTCCTCCATGTCCCTACGATAACAGCAGCACAAAGAATCACAGACATTCTCCCTGAAGTCCAAGTGACACACAAGCTTAGACACCAGCACAAACAACTCTGCAACCCAGCTGCTTCCACTGGACATCCTGCCCACAGGGCCAACAACCTGAATTAGCTCTGCAACAACACCACTCCTGAAGACACCAAAAGAAGTTCTCTGAAGGCATTTCTTACCTGTAGTTCTGATAGCTTCTATTGACTTTCCTTTATACTTATCAAACAGGCTGAGAGTCGAGTACTTGCTTTTCCCATCCTTTCCCTTGGTTATTTGCCCCAAACGATCGGACATTGCGATGAAATGTCATCTAGTAAGGAAATTTCTCTGCGCCGCTCCCGATCTGCCTTTTAACGAAAGAGAATCAGGGAAATACTGTTAAACGGATTATTTAGCCACAGACAAGTTAAAAGTAAAACACGCACAACTGCTAGAACTGCAGATATTGAGTGAGCTGACACACTAAGTTACAAGGTTTTAACTCCCTCCTCTTTAGTCACAAGAAGCTTGTGGGATTTAAGACTCAAACTGAAAAGAACTGCAGGAACACACTTTCCACAGCACCATTTTTTTTTTTTCTGCCACTCCAGTGCTGAAAAAGGTGAGCTTCTTGAAGTTTGAGAATACGAGAGGGTGGTCAACATAGTCCTTGCTTTAAAAGAGTAAGTCTAACAATAAGCAGCCATACACAAGGATTCCTAAACATAAATGACAGAAAAGCACTGTATCTTATACCATGCACTGGAATTTATCATTGGGTTTCCCACTGAAGCACTAGTAGCTGGGTTTATAATGTTTAGGATTATGGTTCCACACTAGCCACAGTTAACAACTTGTACCAGCAATTAATGCTTTGAAAGTATCACTTGAAGGCAACAGAATTACTTCTCCAAATTCCCTTTTCCCATTTGGTGCCCGTAACAGAGTTAAGGAGTCCAAAAAACCTGCCCACATGAAACCAGTTCAGACTCTTAAACCTATGGGTTCAGCAGTTCTACTACGAATCCTGAAAACATGTTATAAAAAAAAGATTATGATTCTCTGTTGCTGGCACCATTTTTAGCTATAAATATACTTTTCACAACGGATGTGGTTGGTTAATTTTTCCCTCTGATCTTTGCTGGCACAATTTGCTGTGATTAACACCCTTCACGAAGGCAGTCCCTTTGCTTTCACTTGTTGGCTCTTGGGGCCTAGGACGAAGCTGAAACATGAGGAACACACACACTGTAGGTCAACTTTTATGTCAGAAAAGAAACTTCGCTTACTTTCCATGGAACTTTCATTTTCTCAAGCATAATTCTGTTCCAAATTTTCTCAAATCTAGAAGCTTAATCTAACCTTTTTACATGCACTTTAGATTTCCAGTTTTCTTGTTGTGAAGCCTCCCAACCCTAAAACTGCTAGGTCCTACCTTAGGGTTGCAACTATCTGTTGGAGTAACAAAATACTATGTGTCTTGGACCTCCCACCCTTCACCCTTTCTGAAACTCATCCAGCTGAGAGCATTTCAAACACAGTCAGAAATTACTTTTCTGAAAGAAACTGTATCTGACCAGAGGCTACAACCTCCACCTGCAAGGTCTTATCAAACATCATTTGCAGATAAGAGGATTAGTCCATCATGCATTATGTACAAAATAAAAAGCACACACCACAAACATGCTGGATACAGCCAGCTTGAGAATGTACAGTGATCTGCAACTAGCCAAGTAAAGCCCATCTAAATGCTGCTGCCAGGGGCAAGTTTCTGACCGACAAACCCCATACCACGCAGCGTTTGCTCTTGCATCGCAGGATTTAAATGAGGCCTGGCAGGAGCAAGAAGCTGCAGACGCCATGCTGGGCAGCAAGCAGCGTGGTCAGGGATAGAGGAAGAAAAGCATTTTCGGTCTCTCAGTAACAGCATCCACAGGATGCTCAGGACAAACGCCAGGCTCCACAAGAAGCCCCTCACAGCCACCTTTGCTGGACCACTGCACAGGGCTGCAGGCACAAGGCTTGTGGAGGCAACAGGCCTGGCCAGCATTCTGGAGGGACCTCTTCCTGCGGAGCAGCAAACAGATCTTTCGCTCGTCTGGTTCAATCTTTGCTCAGATGTCACCCTGTGCCAAAGAAAACAATAGCTCCACCCTCACTTGCCCATTTCCACTGTATTTTATTAGTAGGACAGACATAAAAGAGAAAGGGAGAAAAAAACCACTGATTAGCGCAGACTTGGCAGGAAAGCAGAAGCTGGACTGAGAACAACGACCTGTTTGAACTGGCACAGTTGTGGGGAGCCCCAGGGACAAGAGTGAATAACGGGTGCTGCATGCCAGCCCTCAGCTGTGTGGGCAGGAGCACAGCCACCTGCTTTTACAGGTACACCAAGCCTTGCAGTGGGAGTCTGGCTCAGGGTTTATCCAGACCACATCACCTCTGTACAGTTAGTACACGCACAATCCCAAGCAGTAAAATCCACTCTGAGATTTTTGAAAACCGAAACCAGAAAAAATCAGTGGGCACTGGAGGGGAAAAAAAACCCCAAACCTACCACATCAGGTTCAGGAGTTAGCTGGTTAAAAGAAAATCCCCGAGTTCCTGAAAGTCAGCATGCAAACAGCATACAGGGTAACTGTGCCAAAGAGAAACCCTGACAACAGTTATGTAACTGGGTCTCAGCTGCCTCTTGATTACATCTTCTATCATTAAAAGGATGAGCGAGGAATAAACAACCACTTCAGAGCAAAGGAGCTTGTGGCCAGCAGGTCAAGGGAGGTTATCCTCCTGCTCTACTCAGCCCTGGTGAGGTCACATCTGGAGTACTGCGTCCAGTTCCAGGCTCCCCAGTTCAAGAGAGACAGGGAACTACTGGAGAAGGTCCAGCAGAAGCTATGAGGATGATGAGGGGACTGGAGCGTCTCCCTTGCGACAAAAGGCTGAGATAGTTGGGCCTGTTCAGCCTGGAGAAGAGTAGTCTGAGAAGGGAACTTATCAATGTCTACAGATATCTTAAGGTTGAGTGTCAAGAGGATGGAGCCAGGTTCTTTTCAGTAGCGCCAAGCAACAGGACAAGGGGCAACGGGCACCAGCAGCAACACAGAAAGCTCCATCTGAATATGAGGAAAAAGTTTATTTTGAGGGCAACAGAGCACTAGAACAGGCTGCTCAGAGAGGTTGTGGAGTCTCCTTCTCCAGAGACGTTCAAAACCCATGTGGACATGATTCTGTGCAACCTGCTCTAGGTGACCCTGCTTTAGCAGAGGGTTGTACTAGATGATCTCCAGGTCCCTTCCAACCCTAACCAATCTGTGATTCTGTGACACATCGGGATAAAGCCCCTTGGCAAACTTTCTGGGACAGCCACAACTGCTGTCACAGTAAGTGAAATGTATTTCAAACTCCTTCAACACTTTGAAGCTGAAAACAAGAAACAGAGCTTTGTTTCTGTGTTATGTGTGCATTCCAAAGGGGAAAACAAGTCCATGGAGAGATCCAGCAATTTCCATACGGTCACTGTGCAGAGCCTGCAGCAGCACTGAGCCCAGCTGGAGCCATCCTGCAGGCAGAACCTTGCTGCTCATCCCTCCTGGCGGCAGCCAACTGCAGATCTGAAATAGTCCAGGGGTGTTACTGGCCAGGGGGATCACTCAGCACCCAGGTCCCCTATAGCACTTCAGAGACGCCACAGAGCCCCCCAGAGCTGTCATGACACTGGACTATCCTCCCATCACACAGTCAAGCAGAGAATCCAGGCAAGAAACATCAAGGCCTTCCAGTCTTGCATAGCGCAAAGCCTTTTATGATAAAATAAAGTTCATTAAGAATTGAACTGCCAGCCTGCACACTTCTTATTAGGAGAACTAGAAAGAAGGTGCATGCCAATGCTGACAACTGAAAACTGACAGCCTCGGCAGAGCCTCTGACCTGTGCTCAGGGTTACCATGTCCCATATCTGACCCTGAAGGAAGCATTATCCCATTACAGAAGGGGAGGGAAAAAAAAAAAAAAAAAAAAAAAAAAATCAATTGCCAGCATTTCCACAAGGTTTCTCTCTGGGTTTGTAGAGGTCTTTGGGGGAACATTCACTATCAGTTTTAGCATGGAGCTATACTCTTCCTGTTCTCAAGACTAGCAATGTCTCCTGTAATACCCAGGAACAGCACTGAAGTGCAAAACACTGAGTGTCTGAGAGGAATTAGCAAATACTGCAGTATGACCAGTTATATTAGAGACCCCAGAGTACAAATAACTGCACCAGAATCGCTTCCTGGGCAGAGAGCTCCGCTACCCTGGGGGTCTTCATGTCCACATCATGTTGCCCTGGATTTTATGTTTGGGTATTGACCCTGTCTACTGCATTTTAAAGGGATACGTTCTAATCCATAGTGTAACAATGACATTTTAAGTGCCAGAGCATGCAACTCCCAAAGCTACAGCTGGGACCTACAGACCACAAGGAGCCCGTCTTGCAAAAAGAGCCATGTGAAAACCTTGAGTTACTGGCACTGGTAACAACTAGAAACCCCTGAGCTGAAAACACAGCCAAACGGAGAGACTCCTGACGAACGCAATTGCCTGCAAAGCTCTTTGTCAGTCTATTTATGAAGGAGGCTGGGCTGCTGGTATTTTATTCACAAGCCTTCAATGGATCTTGAATACCTGGAAGTTAGCCAGCCTTAATTGAGCAGGGCAAAACAGATTTATGAAAGGTAACACACACACTAGGAGGAGTCACTTCAGCTACTCGCACACCACGGAGCTCTACACTGAGCACAATCACTCAAGGAAAGGACTCAAGACCACTGCAGACCTTCAACTCCTTGCTCACTTCACAGCAGCAGTCACAAACACAAAACAAAGCAACCAGATGGAGATTAACGTGAAAAGACTTTTCTCCAGAAGCAGGAAGATTTTTGACATGAAATTTTATACAAATCGTTGAGAAATTCACAGGCTGCAGAAGCTGAACTGTGCTTTCAGAAAAAGAGAAGTGTTTGGAGTTGCTGTTAAGCTGAAATCTACTGTGCTTTCTAATGTTACAAGTAATGTGAAACCTTTTTAAAAACAATAGTATAGTTTTACAGAAGATTAGTGATGCTCACTCTTCTTTAAATACATACAGTAAATTTTGCTGGTACTTCTCATAGCTGTCAACAGGGAGATATCACTACTTCTCATGGAACACATCCCACCAAGAATCACCTATCTGTGAAACAGCCACCATCTGCCTCAGCAATGAAAGACACCACTGGCTGCCCTCGGAAGAGCTCTGGTGAAATTGTGACCAGCTGCAATAGGAGCTTGGTGCCAAGTGCACTTATATCTCATAGAGGCCCTGTTTGAAGAATCCTGCAGAAGCCCAGGGGTCATCAGATTAGTGGAGAAGGGACCAGATGAGAATTCAGTTCCTAGAAGAAACTCCTTAGTAAAGAGGAACAACAGGAGAATATCAGCATTCAAGTATAAAGTCAACAGGATCAGTGCAGAAGAGCTGTGCTGCAGGCAGAGGCTGTAGCAAGAGTCTAGGCCACAAGAAACTGTTTGCTGTCATTCTACTGCATTGTTTCCAGAAAGAGCTGCCAAGGTTTGTTAGTACACCTGAAAAGGGGCCTACCGAGATCCTGAACGTGGCACCAAATCCTGTCAGACAGGGAGAAGCAAGTCAGCAGTCTGCAGTGCAGAGAAAAGATAGATACCCCACAGCCAATATCCTGATTCACAAGGGGGGACCCTCCTTGCCTAGCTGAATAGGTATATTTGCCCGTAACACGTTTTTTTTTTTTAATTCTGCACAATTCCAGCTTCTCTCTGCATCTCCCATGAACCTTGTCTCCTTGTAAAACCAGGGAATGGGAGTCCAGGATCACATCTCCCATGACTTATTACAAAGGTATGCTGTTAGCCAAGTAATACTGTTGGAGGCTGTCTGCCAGAAGACTTGCCCACTGGCCAGCCCCATCATCAGGCCTCCCTCAGCCAAGCCACCCTGGATTTGAGACACGCAGCAGGACCATGAAGAGGAGAGGCAGTCTTCTGAACAGTGTACCTATCATAAACTCTGTGGCATGGAGCTCTACAAGCAGAGATAAAACATGACAACAGGGGGGCAGAAAGGGCATGTCCTGCCAGATGACCTCACCTCCTTTTCTCAGCTCTGTCTTCATCAAGCTCACTTGTTGCCCCCTCTTATCCATGTACCAAAAGACTGGGAACACAACTACCGTTACTGAAACGCTGCACTTTTCTAGAGGAAACAAGTATTTATAACCTCAAGTTTGGCCTGTAAATATAAAAGTCTCACCTCTCTGCTAAACAGCTTTCCCAGTGCTGGGAAGGCAGGCAGGAGCAGCCAGAAAGGGTGGATTTTAACTTGCTGTGAAACAGATAAAGCAGACTGGAGTCTGGAGAAGAGCTCAATTTTATTCATACAAAAACATGACCGAGTTCTGTGGTCCTTTCTGTAAGGGCTGGACAGACAATGCCACACCATGGAAAGGAGCCCTGACCTCCAGTAATTGAGGATGCAGACAAAGAAATACTTCATCCTGAGGATGCAAGACTATGGTACAGAGCAAAAAAAATCCAGTCAGAAAGCTGGTCCGCAGCCCACAGAAAGTACTCGCAAGATCCTGTGCTCATGAAACTCCCTCTCCTTTTCAAGCAGCAAAAACCCCAAGATGTGCAATTAATTCTGTCCTTGAAAGGAGGGTCCATCTTCAACAGCCCTCTGAAGAATTAAAGACAGTTTTCTGCCCATCTGCCCCATCATGCTGTAGAGAAGGAACTGATCTGCTGGTGCCAGCTTGTCAGGAAGGAATAACTGTATCCAGCCCAAGAGGAAGCGCTACAGGTCATTCATAACCCTCCAGAATCAATGACCAATTACTGCAGAGAGGCACCAAGGTATCCCACATGGAGCAACTTGGTAGCTCCAGCTACCAACAAGGCACTTGTTACCCTCTCATCCAGGCCATAGAGGTTTTAAACGAGACGAGACCCAGCACAAATTGACTCTGATGCACCTATACATAAACCTTGCCAGGCTCAGCAGCTGTGGCCTCCTGTAGACACTTCTGTGGCAAGACACAATAGAAATAAAGAAGCCTATTACTTGCTTTTTCACATTTTGGAGACAAAACTCACAGAGGATAGTGCAGCTCAGTTTAGCAAGAACCACCTGTGGTCTCAACAAATCCAGGCCCCAATTCTCTAGTGTAAGAGGAAAAGGAAGTGACCTAGTGATCTTCACAAGCTGCCTGCGTAATTTAAATGCAAATCTTTACCCTTAGAGTTGTACTTACGCTCTGGCTCCTTCACAACCAAGTCCCAGACTTGAAGCACACTACCTACAGCCTCCAAGTTATTCTGCCTTCCACTCGGCCCTGTTTGGGTTCCTCCTGCCTTCCCCTCTGCCCCACTCGGGTTCCTCTGAGATCTGAATGTCCATGGAGAATATGCAGATACACCTTGTTCCCTCAATGCCAAAGCAAGAGGCTGATCATGAGCAAGCAGTTTAAATCCAAATACAAAAGAAATCACTGGTATAATGCTCTGTTGGCAAAATCTGTTCAAAAAGCTCCTGGCAACGTTCAACTAACTTAAGGTAAACTGGGCATTTGGGTATCTAAGCAACAGTAACAGACCACACATAGCTCATCGGGATCTCCTGATGGGTAACAGGGCCAGTACTATCAGTCCTACTTTACAGGCTGGATAAGGTAGAGGAACAGTTTGCTCAGCTAACACCACAGACAGCATTAGAAGTCCCAGAGCTCAGGTTTCTCCCCCAGCCACCTAAACTTGCCCTACCAAGACCCTCAAAGAAAATGTAGCTCTTGATCACAAAGCAGCAAGTTGTAAAGAGTCATCAAATGAGGAGGGAATGCATTACAGCAGCACCCACCATGTCTAGAACAACCTCTTCCAGTGGAAGAGATTGTCCACTGGCACAGAAAGCGGACCTAACCCTGTCACTGCTCCAGAGGGGCTCAAGAGGGCAGGAGGCACCCACACAAGCGCAAACTGTTGTCAGGCCAGTGCACCAGGCCTCAGGACAGTGCAAGGTAAAGATTCCTCCATCACTGACAACTAAAAGGACCACCACTGTGTTTTACGGTTGTGAAATTCCCTTAGTCCTACACTTCTGCCACACAGACTTTTGAAAATCATCACAGTGATGATACCCACGTAACCCAGGTGAGATACAGCAAGAGTTGCATAGCGGAAACACCTGTGCTGCCAGATCCAGAACCCAAACCTAAGTCTCCAAATTGTTAGACACAGCTCACCTTGGAGAGCCCTACACAGCCAGGGAAGAAGAAGCGGAAGGACCATGACTGACTGCTGCCAGAGAACAGATGGATTCTGAGGACTGCCCAGAGAAATTCTTCCAGTGAAGTCACTAAAACTTCACAAATCCTTCACCTGGTCCCAAGCTCAGCAACTTACTCCATCTCTTGGCAATAAACGTAGTTTTTGGAGCAAACAAGTCCAGAGGACATCAGAGATGTCACAGCTCCAAAAAATGAAATCAGAGCAAAGCTTGCAGTCTTTCGGGTTAACAGTTCTTTTTTCAGGAATAGATACGATTCTTTCCACACAAACGCCATCAGCTGTTGAGTAAGCAGCTCTGTTTTCTCTGCAGTCTCAGGAAGGATCACACTGCAATCGGGAGGTGGGCGTTTACCTTGTGCAAATGAACCTCACTACCAGATTGGGGCTTTGGTAACACTGCTCCACATTCTCCGGCTGTCTGCTGACTGACTTCAGAGCCTCAGCCCCTACTCAGGTTATTGCCCTGATTTTGGCTGGGATAGAGTTAAATTTCTTCTTAGTAGCTGTTGCAGTATTGCGTTTTGGATTTGGTGTGAGAACAATGTCAATGACACACTGATGTTTTCAGTTGCTGCTAGGTAATGTCAGGGACTTTTTGGTTTCTCAAGCCTTGCTAGCCAGAAGGCTGGAGGGACACAAGAAATGGGGAGGGGATACAGCCAGGAGAGCTGACCTGAACTAGCCAAAGAGGTATTCCATACCATGGGACATCACAGAATACAAACAGGGGCCTGCTGATCGTTGCTCAGGGACTGGCTGGGGAGCAATTATATTGTGCACCACTTGTTTTCTCCCTTCCCTTTAGATTTTGTTCTTCTCCCTTTCTCCTTCCTTTTCATTATAACTGTTAAAATTTTTATTATTATTGAGTTTTTTATTTCAACTATTAAATCGTTCTTATCTCAGCCCCTGAGTTTTACATTCCTTTCCAGTTCTCCTCCCCAACCCTCTGGGTGAGGGGGGGAGCGAGCAAGCAGCATGGCACTTAGTTACCAGCTGGTGTTAAACCACGACAGTTACGCACAGAAGGTTACCTTTATGAAGAAAAAGACTAGAGACAAAACCCAATGATACTAATCAGCAAATGCCAATCCCTCACTGCACACAGAAGGGAGAGGTTCCTGTACACCCCTGCAGAGCAGAACCCTCACGTCCTGTTCCTCCCCAAGGCGCTGATGGGAGCTCCTCCAGCAGGCACCTTTACAGCCAGACAGGCCAGCACCAGCACACACACTGCAGGGTACAAAGCTGCCCTGGCAAGAGCTGAATACATCATTCTCTACCAGATTTCTCCGATTTCCCACAGCCACCAAGACCGACACAGCCGGTTCAAACCATTAGGAAGATTACAAGCACTTCAGACAAGCCTGCAGTTCATAAACACTGCAGATGCTGAAGCTTCCAAGGAAGTATTCCTCTAGGTTCCTCAATTTCAACAACACTAGGGCAATGCAGCATTGCACAGCAATTCTTCTTACAGGAAGCCTATTCATAGCAGCCATTTGTGCTACACATGAATGCCAAGGATGCTAACAGGAATCTGATGGGAAAAAGACACAGGCACAAGGGTGGCAAGAAACCATGTTACATGTGGTGTGATTCAGTATTCTGAAGAAAGGAGCTTTAGAGAGCTTTAGGTAGCTTTAGCTTTTCTGGAGAGCTAAAAAACTCAGACTATGCACAGGGCATCTGGACTAGACAGGAAGTGAAAACATTTCACAGATGCTTTAATTTACATAGATATTTACAGTGGGTAACTGACAAGGTGTGTAAGCATCATCACTTCTATTTTGCAAATAGGAAAATGATACCACAGGACTCTGCAGCCATGCTGAGTGGCAGAGCAAGAAACAGACCCTTCATCTCCCGCTTGCTGGAGCTGGAAACCACCCTCTGAATCACACCACCCTCCTAACGCTGTGGGGCCAGCAGCAGCATGAAGAAGCCCTGCTTCAGAGGCGTTCTGGAGGAACAGGTCTGCATGCTGGGACGGGGAATGCCACGATCACCTCCTAAATGAACCATCCCATACACCGTTTTCACTGCAACAGGATCACAGGCACCACTAAAGCCAACATTTTGCTCAGATGCAGAAGACAAACAACATAACATTCAGATCTCATGAATTTGCTAAGTGACGGTCTGCGAAGTTTCAACTGCTAGGTGGGAGCTTGATTTTTTGGTTATTTCAGTAAAAGATAAAACCATACTTCATACTATTCCAGCCACGAAGAAGCTGGAGAGGTTTCTTGAGCACCTCCCTACTCCCCTGCCTGCTTCACAGCCCACTCCAAACTCTGAACAAGAGCACTCAAGGCTTTTGTACGGGCTCCCAGCCCACATACAGGTAGGAACAGTTGAAGAACCTACCCCACAGCAGAACTCTTCCAAAAAAATCACCATATTCCCACACAAGAAGTGCCTGGGGGAGGCAAAGTCCCCATGCATAGTCTTCAAACCTGTCTCTATTCACTCCCTGCAGCACCATCACTACAATTCCTGTCTAAAATGTCTCAACAGCTACCCAAGGAGGATTCCTCCACCAAATCTCTTCCATCAGGGTGCTAACTCTGCAAATAGTACACAGTTTACCCCTCTTAAGTGCTACTCACGTGAAATACAAAGGCTACCGAGGATGTTCCCAACAGCTAACTGAAGCCCTGTGGACATCTGAAGTACTACAGTCCAACACAGTGGTCCTCTTGGCCGGATCCCAGGGTGCTGTTAGCAAGTCCTCGCTTTCTGCCTGGTATTTTCCTGTATTTCTCTGCACTTCAGACTGGCTCACCTTCAGCTCCTCTTTCACTTTTGCTTGTTTACTACCCTCTTCCCTTTCACTCAAGGTATGATAGGTTTCACCAGTTCTCCACAAATTAATACCCATAGTCTCTTAAAGATGTAACTTTGAACTCTCTCGCCCCTTCCGGTTTACCAGTACTTCCCTGGAAACTGAGGTGTTCAGAACCAAAATACAGACACTGCGTTTTGGCTGTAAGTACAAAGACCTCCTGCAGAACGGCACATATGCCTTTTAACACCTCAAAACCACCTTCTGTCCTCACAGATCCCACTGCACTGCAAGTCAAGCAGCTTCACAACCAATCAATGCCAGAGGTAAATAGAGACCAACCTCCAGTTCACTTCAATTATGGTTCCAATCCTCCCAGACCGAAAAATAATAATAAAAAAACTGTATCAGGATTTTCAGCTATACACATCCAAACAGCTCTGCTCCAAAATAAATGGCTCAACCTCAAGTTTCTTAGTTAGTTCTGCACAGGACACACATGTGCACACAGAGAACTTCCTGAGTACTAGTAGTACAAGTTACAAACTAAAAATCAGTCCAAGCTACATTTCAGTGAGGCTTAACATTGTAATACCATCTGCTTTAGCCCCATTTTTTCTTCCTGTGAACAACCCTTCAACCAAACTAGATGGGTTTTGCATGTGTGTGCAAAACCCCCTTCAGAGAATGCTTTTCAGGAGCACATTGTCATGAAAGTCACTTAATGTCAGCAGTTAGAAAAAGATGTTCTGCAAAGTAGCAAGCTGCACCTCCTCAGCCTTTACCTGTTCACTGTGCTTTCACCTCATTGTCTGATACCTGACAGTATTTCTTCTGTTCCAAATGACAAACTAGTGATAAAGAGCTATGAAATTATCGACCTATTAGGAGAATGAGTCAGTGCCAACTGAAAAACAAAACCCACTTACAAGGCACAATTAGCTGAAGAGCAAGGCCCACTGAGACAACAGCCCCACTGCCAACCTGCAGAATAAATAAGGAATCTAGTAAAGGAGCTGGGGTGAGAGGTCCAGACCTCTCCCTCCCTCCCCTAAAGTTACCATCCTTCATTCAGTAAGTTTCTCGTGTTCATATTGCTTCTATTCCTACAACAATAAAACACACAACTACAACTGAAAATGCCACTATAGAAAAAATCTCTTTGTACATCCTATCATTCTACAAGAAAATAAAGAAATGGCTTACTATTCTTTTCAATGCAGGAACACTTAAAAGTTAGCCTGGCTCGCCCTTATAAATACTTTCAAATAGTTAAGTACAATGAAGGCCTTGAGCAGCCAACACTTTTGAATCTTGAACAGTCAGGTAATTCTGTAATGGGTGCTCTAACAGGCTCTGTACTGTACAGCTCAGGCAAACTGGAGGCACTACCAGACATGCCAAAACCATGGTTCTCATATTCCCCCGTTACACCTCAGATGCAATACCCTGCAGGATGAGGAGGATACGGTATGGGTATCAGGTGCTATGCAACAGCATCAGTGCCACACACAGGAGGACTAAGGATTGTTTGTCTTTATAGCATCACTCAGATGCGTAAGACAAATATGGACTCTAATGCCACCCCTACTTTTAGAAAGGGTTTGTTCAAGTAAATTAGCCTTTGAAGTTACCTTTTACAAAGAGCGTTAATAAAAGGCTTTATTAAAACGTCACTGCAAAGTTAAATCATTTCTATAAAAATTATTTAGGAACATTACTCACATTTAGTCAAATTAAAATACTTTTAAACCCTGCATCTCCTTTCCAGCATTTGTATGGACTATTTACTTACTTTTGCAGCTTCAGCCAGTTGGCAAAATTTCACTTTTACGCTCTCATGCACACACAGGAAAAAAAGCCCACAGTTCATAAAAAAATGCACTGTAAAACCAAATAAAAATTTTTCTCTGAATTTAGAAAAAACAAGGCACCAAGGCACTACAGAACGACAACTTTGGAAACCTACATAAAACTCGTAGTTTACTTTTTTTTTTAAAAAAAGAAAGGTATCCGCTCAAGTCATGTAGAAATATCTTTTATCAGTGAAGACTGCTGAAAGAGTTCTAAAATCCAGTCTACTCAAGCCACACAAAAAAGCAGACCAGCCCAACAAAAAAAAAAAAAAAAAAAAGAAACCAACTTCTATTCAAAATACATATCAAATTAAGCACAAACCCAAAACACTGCTAACAGCAGATGTACTCATACTGGCTTAGAGAAACACGTGTTCAACAAAACTACACACAAACAAAGCAGCAATCTCAAACAGCATTTGCTATTTGTCTTGATTTTTTAATCTGAACTTTTTACCTGTGAGAAAAATAGTAGAACACTTCAATGAGGTCATATGGGTGAGGTCTTGTTTATCATACCGCAAAACCAGACTCTGCTAACTGGGAAAAACCTTAGGCCACAGTCCTGAAAGAAGTAGCATCACCCATGATGAACCTACGAAGATATCAGGGACCCCAGATGTGCTCCTGATAAAACCCAGGCCCACTTACAATATGTCGTTCGGAGTGAAAAATGCAGGTAGCCATTCCAACTCTACAGAGAGAAGTCAGCCCAAAACCTCCACTTTCTACCCCCTCTTTGAATTCCACTTCCAGAATCTGGTTATCAGCCTCCTCAGCTCTTCCAGGTGACTTTACTCTCCAGCCCACGACCAACAGCAGTAGATTTTAGGGCTCTTGGGTTTAACTAACCCCAGTGCCAAGTGAACGTGGAAAAGGCAGGTCCAAAAGTAACATCCTCGCCAGTTTACATCAGAGAAATCTACTCACGAGGAGTCGATTCTCCAAACTTGGGCTCCCTAAGACAGGGACCAGCTATTTCTGAAAGGGCCCGTTCCAGTGGGGGCCCCAGGTACATCTGTAAGACAAGGCTTAACACAAACAGAAGTTCCACTACAAACCAGTCCTGGTTCAGCCCTGGAAGGGGCAGGATGCCACCCCCTCCTCAGCAGACTACAGCAGATGATGCAGACACTGCAATATGCTTATACTTGATACCTGTGCTTAGAAAGATACAAAATTACTAAAGTCCTAAACGTTTATCATATGTTACCACCCCAAACGCCAATAACATCAATATATACATATTTGATGAGTTGATACTCAAAACCATCTCTCACTCTCTGCAAGTTCAGGAGACGGAACCAAACCAAACCAAGTTTCCTAACAAGCCCCACGACTCCTAGCTCATTCAAACCCCTTTTGCCAGCTCTGACCGGGGGAGGGGGGGGACGAGTGGCTTTTTGTCACCACCTTAACGAAAACCCCCTCCTAGTTCACCCCCAACACCCCCACACCACCCACCCCCCCGGCGAAACTGCCCAGCACTGTGTCCCAGGACCCGCATTAGCCCTTCCCCAGCCTGCCAGCGCAGCTGCTCCCACAGAGATGAAAAACTCCTTCCTCACCAAAACACACAAACAAAACACAACCAGCTTTTCCAACCTACCTAACAAGCCGGCCCAGCACCGAAGCACACCAACTCCATCCCGCCCCCCCGCCCCCGCAGCCGCCCCCCGCCCCAAGCCCCAAGCCGCAGTTCAGCCCCAGCAGCCCCTTTGTAGGCTCCCGCACAATAACAAACCGGCCGAGCCTTCTGGATGCCCCCCCCCCTTGTTTTCCTCAGCCACACACACACGGCGCGACAAAAATATCTTTGTGTCACACTCCAGACGCTGAAGAAAAACAACCTGCCTTTGCGGCGGGGAGCTCCCCCCTGCGCCCCCCGGCCCGGGCTGCGCCCCGCCAGGGAGCGGGAGCGGCTCCAGCCCCGCCGCACACGGGGGCACCCACCCGCCGCCCCCCCCGGGCATGAGGCCGGACAACGGGCCCGGGCGGCCCCCGCCAGCCCCCCGCGGGCCTTGGCGCGGCCCTCACCGGGGACGGGCCCCGCCAGGCCCCCCGCGCCTCCATCCCCGCGGCGGGCGGGGGGCGCACAATAAACACAGGCGGCTACGGCAGCCAGGGAGGGGGGGCCCGCCCCCACAGGCCCCTCCGGCCCCCCACCGCCAGGCCCCCGGCCCGGGGGACCCGCCTGGGCCGCGCCGCCGCCTCCTCCCCCCGCGCTGGGCCGAGCCGGGAGGCCGAGGGGTGCTGCAGCCGCAGGCAGCCGCTGGCTCCGGCTCCATTTTAGGGCTGCCTCGTCCCACCTTCCCTCTCCCTCCCCTTCCTCCTCCTCCCCCCCGGCCCCACTCACCGCCCCAAATATCCGCGGCCGCCGCCGCCGCCGGCCCCCGATACCCACCTGTGGTGGTGGCGGGGAGCCGGGAGTGCCTGGGGAGCCGGGTGCGGAGGGGCGATGGGCGCGGGGCGCGGCGGATGGCGGCGGATTGCGCGGCGGCGGCGGCGGGCTGCGGGGCGATACGGGTTCTCGCTGCCGCTCCCTCCTCCTCCTCCTCCTCCCCCTCCTCCCCCGGCCCGGCCTGTCAATCCCGCGCGGGAGGGCGCCGCGCCGCCGCCCTCCGCACAGCGCCGCCTGCAGGGCCCCGCCGGCGCCGCAGGGCCGGCCTAAGATGGAGCGGGGAGGAGGGGGATGCCGAGCCAAGAGGCAGAGCCGCGGCCATGGCGGCTGCCTCCAGCCCCAGCCCCTCTCTCCCCGCACCCCACGGGCCGCAGCAGGCGCCCGGCCAGCCCCGGGGGAGGATGTTCCCCGAGAGCGCCGAGGCGGGGTGGCCGGCCCCTCACGCAGGCGTCGGGGCTGGGCGGGCAGCGCAGCCCGGCTCCCGCCAGCCCAGAGGCGCCGCGCTCGGCGCTGAGGGAGACGCCGAGCTCACGGCTGCGGGGTTCATCCTCCTGCAGCCTCCCCAGCTCCTGCCACCGCGCAGGGGGGGCTCCTCCCAGGGGCTTTTCCCTCAGGATTTTGCCCCCCTGTGGTGTGGTGGGCCCGTGGGGTGACCAGCGGGACCAGGAGGTACCAGTGAAGGCTCCCTGCGCCCCTCCATGGGCTCGGGCAGCGGGTCCAAAGGCAGCCCGGAGGAGCTGCCCCTTGGAAGGACTTCAGTCCAGAAATACCCTTTAATTTGTTCTCTCGTTAACGATTATGGAAGTGAATGCAGTAGAGCAAGGCAGTCGCTCCTGTCCCAAAAAACTCTACCAAGCCATAAAACGCAAGTAACCTCGCCGGGCAAAACGGGCCCAAAAAGAGCTTCAGGGAAAATGAGAGCCACATTCCCAGCAAGAAATTGGCACCACAGGTGGTGGTGTAGAAGTTGCTGTGAAGTGCAGTTCCTCTGCCCAGAGGATCTCTGCTAGCTTGGGAGATGTGGTCTCCTTACACTGGAGGCCAGGCCAGTCTCCCTCTAATTCTCCTTCCCTGTCCCCTTGCAGACTCACACCAGTGTCTGTCAGCGTGACATTTTGCATTTTGTGATGAAAGGCCAGACTGCAGCTATGCATGCATTTATCTCGTAGGGACTGTGCAGCAGTTTGCAAAAATGGCGTGCACACATACACATAATATATACGTGTGTATGTGTATAATATATGTGTGGGACAAGCACCTGGGCAATAGCTGGCTTCCTGCAAATGCACTCTTCAGCTTGCTCATGGGTCACCAGCCATGTGCGGTCACCCTGCGTGCCCTTGCCCTGAAGGGAAGGTGGCTTTACAGGGATTTTGCAGCACATTTCCCTGGTGCCTCAGGAGGAACAGCCCCCACCTCTCCCCAGGTTACAAGAACAGCATAAGGCCCAGCACCTGGATCGAGGCTCATGAGGGATGTGTCTGATCTCAAGCAGTCATCAAGAGTAATGCAGAGGGAGGAAATGCACGAACAGCTTTCTGGACCATATGGGATGTTCCTACAGTTGATCTGTGCTGCTATCGAAGTTGCCAGGCACTGAGCTACCAAGAGACACACCAGCACTGCTGAAAACCATCATCTGGTTGTCAGATCCCCTCCTTTTCTGGATATCAAAGTATTACACTCTACTCCTGCCCCTTTGGTGTCTCATCTCAACTTTCCTGCATGTTTTTTCTGTCTAAGAGCCAGCACGCCCGTGCCCTCCATGTCCCTCCTTATAGCCTCTCGCATGGAGGAGCCCCCCCTCGTTCCTGACATTAGCAAACTCCTACTTACACCGACTCACTGGGCAGCTGGGGCATTAATCTGGCATATTTAGTTTTTCTTTTCTCATCGGTCAAGTACACACATGCACACACACACAAATAGCTCTTCTAATTTGCTTCCTGCCCGTACAAACCTCGCTGTACTCCATGAGAGAAACTACGGGTCAGTCAGATTTCCAAAGAGTGCCTCTGATTCGGGCTGCTGCTTTTCACATTCAGCCACCCTACTCCGCAGCACCGTGCCATCTCACGTCAGCTGAGCAGGAAGGCGAGAGTGAACCATCTTGTCCCACACGCTGTTGATGCACAGTAACAAGCACCCGAAGGCATTAAAGCTGCCCTTTGGCAGCTTTGATCAGGCAGTGTGGGATCCCCTCAATTTCAGTGACTCATGCAGCCACCTACAACCCACACCATCAGCAGGTGACTCACACAGGCTTGTCCAGGTCAGCGTTATGCACACCTGCTGCTGTAATAAGCAGTTCTTCCAAGGTCTCTTGTGCATCTCCAAGGCAACAACCCAAGGCCAAGGGAATACACATGTGCCAATTAAAGACAAAACTAATGCAACCTGTCGTGGAGATCAAAAGGCCAAAGTAAACAAATGAAGGCCAAGCCTACATGCATTACCAGGTGTGTACACTGCAGTCCCCACAAACTCATGGCTTTTCCACCTGCTCCCAGCAGTGTGCCAAGGCCAAGTTTATGGAGCTTTGCAAGTGTTATGGCTCAGGGCTGTGGTGGGGCTGGGCTTCTCTTCATCTCACTGTTCAAAACTGGGCATGATCTCAACAGTGAAAGGACACAGTCTGTCCCCACCACCAAAGGGAAGAGCATGGCTCCACTGCAGCCTGGTACATGGGGACACCACCAGACCTTGGCAAAAGGTGATCAGTTCCTGTGCTGCTCTTCAAATGACCTGCACCATCTTTTGCCTGCCTGTGTATAAACCAAAACAACTGGTGTAAGATGAGAGACGGTGGGATTAGACCCACAACACTGTGAGGGAGGAGCGTTGACAGCGAGAAGAGATTTGGGCAGAGACTGATGAACAGTCTTCACCTGGATGAAGTTCAATGCACAACTCTGTGCAGGATCCATTCTGAAAGGACTGCTCACCCACTCTGATTTTTGATCTGTTTCAGAGAGCAAATTATCCTATGGACAAGAGAGTCAAACTCACTTGGAGCAGGAAGAGTCCTGTTTCCTCTTCCCAGGATTAATTACAAGTGAGAGGAGAACCCTGCTATGTGCTTCATCCTTCCACTAATGACGAATCCTGTCAAACAGAAAGTAACCATCGCAGAGGGCTTACAGCTCTAGTATAGAATTAGCATTTACAGAAATATCTTGTGGTCTAAGGCTTGCTAGAAATAATAGAATTACTATTATATTCTACAGCTTCTACAAAAATTTGCTCTGAATCTATAAATCCCTGACCTTGCATCATGCAAGGTGATTTACAGTAGAGCCAACTGAAGGCTAAATGCTCCTGTGCCATTTTGGTAGCACTTCGCTCAGCTGTAAACAGCAGCCTGTAGCATGAGACAGGGCCTTACTGCCCTCACAGCCGTTCACAAAACTCCACAATCCCTTTGGAAAAAACAAAGTGATCCTACTCAGTTCCCCATCCAGAAGCCATTCAGCCCACACAAAGTACACATTTACCTTGCTGGGTCAGGCCACAGTCCTAGTTTTCCATCTATCTCAGCCAGCATCAGCTGCTGCAGAAGAAACATGAGGTGGTCATGGAGTAACCTGTCCATGAGAGAATATGCTTTCTAATCCCATGAGGTAGGAGCTGATTTGTGCCCTGAAACATGAAAATCAGTTTCAGATTCAGTTGTGTCTAAATCAAGAATGCCTCGTGCCTGCACTGACTTCATTAGCTCATCTGAGACAGCTACAGAGAAATTCAAGCCTGCAACTAAGTGAACAGGGCCTTCGAACTCAAAACCCAGTCAGTAAGAGCATCAGTAGAGTTGAGCTGTCACATATGAGGTGGGAGAGAAGACATGAGTAGCCCTGGCAGTTCTCTGTAATCCCATGTATGATGTTGTGTTATCCAAATATAAAGAAATTCTTTGAAAGCTAGACTTCTAATAGAACAGAGGGACATTGGGTCTCAAATATAAAAGGTTTATTTCACTCCCACCCCCCTTATTTTATTTTAGTTTATAATATTTATATATATTATATATTTTATCTATATTGATATCTAATATCAATAGAGATGTTTTCATAAACTTGTTTTTGAGAAAAATAAAGAGGTGGTTATGATGAGGGAAGCTGAAGCCTCTGACCTTTCTAAGCTGAAACGGAGTATGAAATACTAAGAATGGGAAAAGATGAAAACCCGGGAGTCTTGGCTTTTACTCCAGACTGGGTTAAATGTGATCTGGGAAAGCAAAGACTGCAATACTACACTCACTCTCACAAACTCATGGCATGATCCCCTTTGTGCATCTGCTTTAAGTATCTGGTGTCTTGCAATGCAATTGTGATAGCTCTGCTCTCAGAGACAGTTTGTAGAGTCTCTTAGTTTTTTTCCCCCAGCATTTGTTGAATAGCTGACCAGTTCACAGGGTATTGAATCCATCTCTGGCCTTGAGATTGCTGAATCATTATATATATACAAAGATTTACTTTACAAGCAGGTGTAAGAAAAAAGGGCTTTAGTTAAGATGGTCCCATTCTCACTGTCCACCAAGTTTCACCATCGAGGCAGGACAAAGCCACCAGTTCCTTCGTACAGCAGAGGAGACTGGGTGCCCGCAGCTGCGGGCTTGTTTGCTATTTTTTCCCCTGCCCCCCAATTTCCCAAATGAGAGCAGATTCAAGTAGTTAGTTATTGCTCCTTGTAGCTGCTGGGTCAGATAGCAGCCATTTCTTTTCTTTATTCCTTTGCAGCCCATGGGAGTTGCAGGCTCTGTATAAAAACGAGATGCCATTGAAGTATTTCTGTTTGCCAGATTATTGTTTGTCCTTTTAAAGTCTGCAGACCCACACCATTCTTCGTGAGCGAATGCTGGCTGCCTGAAGGACAAACCAAAATGACTATTTAAGGCACTAGAAAAGGAAATAATTTAAACCAGAGCTGATTAAAAGGAAGAAACTATTCTTCCAATAAGAAGCGAATTGCTTTCAGCTGGCTTTAGCGCTCAGCTTTGTTTGCAATGAGAACCAAGTACCAGTTGTCTGATACTGCAAGTATTTTGGAGACACTTCATCAGCCATGACTTTAGTTTTTCCTTGTGTTTTAACTGCAAAAAACCCCTGTGTTTTAACTTTTTTTAACTGCAAAACAAGACCACTGCTTCTGCTCATCCTGCCTTGGTGATTTTTCCATTGGCTGTGCTGTTCAGAAGCTAATAAGTGCAGCTTTTAAAGCCCAAGCTCTTTCTTACTACATCCACTTGGAAGCCTTTATACAGCCTTGGATGCCTAAATAGCAAGGGGTTCAAGAAAAATTCAAGCAGCACTTTGCATCTTTCTCATAACGTGACAGTTTGTGTTCTTCAAAAGACTCCAGAGGTTGTTGGTGACATGCTGAGTTTTCAGCACACTCAGAAAAGAGGAGAAAACAGGGAGGCAGAGGGGCAAGTACTAAAGTTTTTCCAGGTGAAGAGCTATTTTTTCAATGCAATACTGCCTCCCAGAACACACGAAAAAACACCGTTAGGAGCATCTGCTTTTGTAGCTAGCACCTTTGTTTGCTCTGTCAAAGCCCCCTTTTTCAAAGGCCTAAGAAAAAAAAAAATCAAGACAAATAAGGGAACCCAGTTATATGACATAGGGTCCTAGAAGCTGTATCTCAAACCACATGGAATATTTCTGAGAAAGGCAGCCCATGCCTATGTTAGATCAGCCTGTCTGACTTCATAGCAATTCATAGGCAGACCGCTGGAGTAGGCAAATCATAGGTAGGTACATCATAGTAAGTACATAGTAAATCATAGTAGGTCCACAGTAAATCATAGTAGGTACAACAGCCTTATTTCACTCTAAATCTGAAGATCAGCAATTATCCCAAACAACACTAGAGACAAACCCATGCAAAGCTGATCCGGATATTTTAGCAACAAACCCCACTCTCCTTTGAAAACACCATTTCATTCACTCTAGTACATCCCATCGTGAAAACAGCAGCCTACTTTGGGGACAAACTCAGCCAAATATTTGAGGCTGGAGTTAGTCACAAGACCTGCATTGACAAAGATGGGGGGAACCTCCCCAAAATGGAAAAGAGGATAGGCAAATCCATACTTTCCCCAAATTTATTGAAAGGGTTTTAAGGTACTTAAAAGTAATTGATTTTGCAATGCCGCATATACAGTCCAGGTTTAAACTAACATATAAATATTTTTTTTGCTACCTTGAAACCCTTGTAATGACCACAGATGTGGCAGGAATGTGAACTCACAGACGTGTTTGGGTTCAGGGTTCCAGCCTCCAATCACACCCATTCGATCCCTCCACTCCATGTGTTGCGAGACAGCTGTTGTTTCACAGTTCAAAAGTATCTTGCTTCACCCTGCCAAAGGGAACGATGAAGCTGATGAGAAGTAGTGATTTTGGGAGAGCAAGCAAGCAGACTCTCGCTGTCCCTGACAAGCTTGACTTTGATCTGCGACAGGATGATCACAGCCCAGCCAGCCTGTGAATCCTGCTCATGTGCAGAGACAGAAATGTAACTTGCAATTAACAGGGGCTGCAGGATTCACTTCCAGAGCCCTCAAGCAAAGGCTGTGGTTTGGAACATCTCCAGAGCTGCAGCATTCCCTTTTTCTTGGAGAATTTATAAAATAATGCTATGCTTGAGGGAGCATTTTTTTCTCACGACTGGATTTATCCCTTCTGTCTCATGAGATCACACCAAGTCCCTTTGGAGTTCAGTCTCTTCTTTAATTATTAACACAATTCCTCAATATTTCAGTGGGCGCTCACTACCGCAGCCTCAGCCCCCGGGGGTCCAGGCACCGCAGACCCTTGGCTGCCCGCGCCGCGTCCCTCGGGGCAGCCACCGGGCGCGGGGTGCAGCTTCAGGGGGGGCTCCCCTGGCGTGCGGGGCGAGGGGCCCCGCTCCCCAGGGCTGTAACACGGGCATGGGGTGCACCGCGGCCCGGGGCGCCGCTGTCCGAGGGGCTGGGGCTCCGGGCCGCCCTCCCGGGGCCGGGATCCCGGGCGGAGGCGACATCTTCCCGCGTCCCCACTAGAGGGAGCGACAAATCCAGGCTGGGAGGCGGCAGCGGGCGGGCTGCGGCCCCAGCCCCGGGGCTGCCAGGCACCGTGCGGCCCCGGGGGGCTGCACCCCGCCGGCAGGGGTCGGGCAGCAGCCAGCCCCGTCCCCTGCATCTCTCCCCCGGGGGCAAAGAGCCTGCTCGGCTTATCTGCGGTTGCGGTGGTCCTGCACCCGCTGCTGGTGCTGAGAGGCCGCGGCGTCGAGTGGGTGCTCGTGCTGTGGGCTGAAGCCCTTCACCCGCTGCAGGGCCGAGATGGGGGAGGACAGGGGTGTAGAGGAGGCGATGGGAAATGGGGGTGAGAAAGCCGGAGAGGAAGGGAAAACAGGAGGAGAGCTCTGGGAGGGAAATGAGGAAGGACAAGGAGGTGAAAGAGCAATAGGGAGAGATGAAATGAATCCACGCTGCAGCGAAGTTCCCTTTTCCATCCACATGGCCTCATGATGGGGCACAGCAGGAGGGAAACAGCCACATCAATGGCAGGGAGGCCAGGTGCCCTGTCTCGGGACACCAAGCGGAGCCAAGGTGCTGGGGCAGCCCAGAGTACAGGTGCAGAGGTTAGTGCTGTCCCCTTCCCTGGCTCCAGTCCCCTTCCCAAACTCTGGTCCCCATCAAGAGCAGGGACAAGTCTGCATGCTGACCTCGGCGGGAGAGCAAGAGAGGAGGAAGACTGGGAAGGTAACAAACCATGGATGGAGCTGTCAAGGCTCTGGGAGCTTCCCCAGGGCTCAGCAAAGAGCTCCAGCTCTGCCCATGGGCTGCAGAAGACACAGCCTTCTTGGGGGTGATCAGAGGAGCTTGGGTCACTACTTCTAATGCCAGGGGATTTATGATAGCGGGAGCAAAGCCTCCACCTCTAAACGTTGCAGCCTGCAGAAGACACAGCCTTCTTGGGGGTGATCAGAGGAGCTTGGGTCACTACTTCTAATGCCAGGGGATTTATGATAGCGGGAGCAAAGCCTCCACCTCTACACGTTGCAGCCTGCAGAAGTCGGTGAGGAGAGAAGGAAGAACTAAAGCAGGAGGGAAGGAAAAGGAAAAGTGCTCCAGCTGCAGCTAGGGCTGCCCCAGACCTGGAGGGCAGCTCCCGCTTTGCTATTTAAAACCTACCCAGGGAGTGCTAATGAACCTGGCTAATGAGCACCAGCCCTAGTAAACACAGCCTGGCTCATGCTCATGCCGAATCACCTAGCAGCTTCACTGAGCCCTCTGGGGCCAGTGTTGGTTTTTTAATAACATGTCAGAGATGTGGGTGTGTTGCAGCCCACCTCAGGCAAGAGGAGACCTGAGCAGCTCTGGTTTGTGTGCCCCAGGGCTCGCAGTGACCCCCAGTGCTCAGGGATCCCCAGAAGGCTGCTTGCAGCCTCTGCACTCCCCCTGGAATAGCCCAAACCCAGATGGTATTGTCACCACAGTTTTGCTGAATGTGCTCTTCTTTACTGCCCCGGTCCCAAGCATAGCAGCGGGGTCTCCAGGGGACCTGTGGCTCCTCTGTTGTGCCCTTGCAAACCTGTGAAGAGGAGTGCAGGCAAAGGCTGTGACCAGAGGTTCAGCAGAGACAGAAGGAAACCTGGTGGCTGGCAGACCCCACCCTGTCCAAATGGACGCGGGAGCCAGGTGTCACTGCGGTCTGCGGCAACCTGGGGACACCCAGCATGTCCCATCCCAGGGAAGGGGCAGGCGGCGGTACTGATGTTACAGTCCATGAAGCCCAACTCCCTTGCCCTTCAGCCTGGCCCAGGGCTGATTTTAGGTGCAAGAAAACAAAGGACCTGGGACGAGGGTGCAATGAGGCTAATTTTAGCAGCACCAGGAGCATCTCCTGTGCTGGCAGGAGGTGTAGGGGCCTCAGGGTCTCTCCAGAGCTCTCCACAAGCCTCACACCACCTCTGTCCAGCCCTGTGGCTGGGGATGGGGTGTGGGGGGCAGCGGGAAGGAGCCCGTGTCCTTGCCCAGGGTGTGTGTCTCATCTCGCCTTGCCGTGGAGGAGAGACAGGCAATGCCAGGGCTGGCAGGCGCTGCCAGGGGGTTATTAATAACCTGCTGAGTCAGGGGGGGCTCTTGGGTTTCAGGATCACAAGACACAGACGCCGAGAGGCTCAGATGGATCCCCCCCGTTCCTACTTTTTACAGACAGGGACAACTGCTAAGCTGGGTGGGGGCTGCAGCCAGAGCTCGGCACCTTCGGGCCTCGCTCTCTCTGCAGGGCACCCCAGCCCCATGCTGACGGTCACTGCACCCAGCAGGGATGCAGGGCAAGGACTGGAGCTGCAACATCCCCAAAACACGAGACCTGCCCTAAAGGAAGTAAGCAAGGAGGGCTGGGGCAGAGACACACAGCACTGAACAGCTGTGTCAGGGCATAGTGGCTATACCAGCCCCATTCCCCATCAGCATAATCAAATCACATCGCCAAGGTCCTTGTAAGATGCAAAGAGACTTGGAAGGATCCTGCAGACACGCACATCGCAATGTCTAATTTCAAGAGTTTTACAGGGGATGATAGGCCTCAGGGGATGGGTCAGCTCCTAGCTAGCACAGGACTGGAGCAGACCTCCCAGAAAGCACATTGTCCCATTCTGGCTGCCGCAGGGTCACCTGTGTTTCCATTGAAGCACTGGGCATCGTCACACAGACATGCTGAGGTCTGCTCTGGGATGGCAATTCCTTATGCATCGCTATGGAAAAGTAGTCGGTGATGTGGAACAGATTAACTTTCAGATGCAGCAGCCCGTGGTAGCAGCATGCATTGCCAACACGCAGTTTCTCTAGCAACTACTGTGCAAGAGCAGCTGGAGCAGCAAGAGCCATCCCCAAGACTGAGCCAGGCCCTTGGCAGTGCTGGCAGGGCAGGGGAGGTGCAGGGACCTCACATGCAATGTGAGCTCCCATTGCTCACTGGTCTGTGCACTGGGATCCAGACACACCCACTGGCATGGGGTTGCTTCTCTGTGGTTTTGCTTGGCCCCGCTCCCCTGTGCCCTGGGTGCACTGAGACAGTTGCCGATCGGGAGGGAGAGCACCCCTGCTTTTGCTGGCAGCATGCTCCAGGCTGGCACCCAGCACCGCCATCTATTTTTCCACCCAGGACAGAACCAAAATAAGCCTGTCTTGCCCCTCCTCAGCAGCTGTTATGGACATCACCCCAGCCACGGTGGTTTCCCCTGGCCCCTCTGTCATGACAGCTTTCAAACCCCGGCATTTGCAATTGCTGTTGCTGTAGCTGCCACTTGCAGTGGCTGAAATAAGTGCAGTGCTGAAGCTCTCTGCTCGACTTCTGCGTCCCCAGAGAGGTCTCGCTTCGTTGTGTAAGGCTGCCTGAGCAGCCGAGCCCCATTCATTTCAATTAGCCCGATAGCTCTCAAATCCTATTTACCTTTATGGATGTGTTAGCATCTTACTGCTTCCCACACCAGTACAGATTAAAGGGTGAGCAAGGAATATGTGCGATGCGATATCACATGCTGACTGTTAACCCTCGCTGCACCCCTTGCAAGACTGACCCACAGAAGTATAGTCCCTCCAATGTGTAAACTGAGACGCAGATAAAGCCATATCGAAGGGACACAGTGAACCTCGCAGAGCTGCGAGCAGCCTGCAGCATTAACCTACAGATTAGCCAGAAACCCAGTCTATACTTTTTCATTTTAAACAAATACTTTATGTTTTAAGCGATGCATCTTTTGGCAGATAAAAACCGGGAGACCCCGGAAAGGCTGTAGTCCCACAAGTCTCTCTTTTGACTAGATGCTGCCTCCCAGCAGGACCTGTCCTTAGGTCCATGTATCTTACTTGGATTTTAACAATCATTTACCATCGCAACACATTCCAGCACTTAAATGAGCTCCTTGAGAGGGAGAGATAAGGTATCAGCTTTCCGGTTCATCCTGCCAGTCTGTCTGCAACAGATAAGCATGTTGGGCAGCAGGAAAAAGGTTATCTGGAAAGGAAGCTGAGCAACGGTTGCTGTTATTGCAGGAGGCTTTGAAAAAAAGCAACCCCACCAGGAATCCCACAACCCATACAAGCCCTTCCCGGCGGGACATGATTGATGGTTGGAGTCCAGCTGTGCCTTCCTCCCAGGGTGGGAGGCATCTTCCCGTAAGGTGGAGGGGAGAGCTGTCGAGGCAGTCGTGCTCTCCCAGGGAAGGTCACAAGCAGAGGCAGGTGCTCAGAAACCTGTTGCTTTCCCTCTCTTGCTCGTCTTTTCTGCTCTGCCCTGAGGAGCTGCAAAGGAGGGGTTTGGTTTAGTGTCCCTGCTGCCCCTTCAGCACATTTTGAATGTTTCTGGGCTGAGGAGTCTGCAAGAGGGAACTTATCTACCTAGAACTAGGGCACTGCTGCTCTGGGTTTGACATGGGGTCCCTGAAAACAAGCACTGATCTCCCACCTATCACTGAGGAACAAAAGTGGGAAGGGGTTTCTGACAATCCCCAGCCTTTCATAACCCAAGTATCACCTTGCTTTTTGGGATGGGAGAGGAGAAACAAGCCACATAGGGGCCAGGGGATGTTCATTTACAACCTGGTGAAAGCATGCCTTTCCTTTGGATGACTGCTTGTTACTTTATCTTCCGGCCTGTGGTTTGTTTCCTTGTTTGCAGGTGCAGAGATGATGTATGTAATCTAAAAACAAACAAACAAGCAAAAAAACAAAACCCCCAGCCATTTCCAGTCAAATTTGCAGATCCCCCTTCTGACTTCTTGTGATCACCCAGGAACAAAAGACCACAGATCACAGCAACACTGGCTCAGGAAATGTCCTGAATCGGGACTGCGGAACAATAACTGGAGCAAATCCTGCCAGGAAGCACTCTGAATCCGCTCAGCCGCCCTCTGGACCTGCCAGCTCCCTCCTGTCTCCCCCTCCCCAAGACATCATCGCTGCAGCCCTCCATGTGCTCCTCTGTTTTGCTGATTCTCATTAATCTGTGTTTTATGTAACCCCTGGCTTGCACTGGACACAAAAGCTATGCATTACCATGCTGTTAATACACTACTTTAGGTTTAGGATTTAAAGCAAATAAACCCCCTTTGCTGTCAGTGGAAGCAAACCTTGACAGACCGGCACTGGCAGCTCCAAGATGCAAATCCCAATGGGCAGAGGGTACCAGCACTGGGTGCATCACAGCTCCTGGCAGTGGACTTGCACCCAGATGTCAGAAGCAGATTCCTTAATCACCAGAGCATCAAGTGTGTTTAACTATTGCACAGGTCCTTGGCTGGAAACAAACATCACTGAACGCTCAAAGCACTTTGGTCTCTGGGCAAGTGTTCCACAAACATCCATCACTGTAGCTCTCAGCTTCTCTTCCCATTGCTATTATTTTAATTAATCTCTGCAGGTCTGACTTTCCAGCACTGATGGTCTTGCACAAGGTTGCTGGTCCTGGGAGAAGTGAGAAAGTCAGAGAGGGTCCCATGGGCAAGGGTGTATTGGAAGGATGCCAGCTCGACCAGTTTGAAATTTGTCAGAAAAACTGGGAGGGATCCCTGTGCAATGCCCAGGTACCCATCCCCATCCTCCAGAGATGCTCAGAGGAACCACACTATAAAGGCAAGAGCATTGGCATTTCCAATGGCCCGGAGCCTGTAATACCTTGGCCAGCAACATTTGCCGCAGGGCTTCCCAGTTGCCGAGACCTGACCTACTCGCCGAGCGCTGTGGCCTCGCCTGGGCATTTGAGCCAATTTGTTCCAACACCACAATTAGCAGTTCATCATGGCCAAGCTGTGAACAAAGCGGCTGTAATACCGCCCAGCTGGAGAGGCCTTTCCTGCTAAGAACCAGGGATTTTCTGAGGGAAACCCTGCTTTGGGGGGGCTGGGGAAACCACTGGCCCCCCAGGCCATCCAGCATCTCCCCACTGCAGTGGGGCTCAGGCACTGCTCGGCCTCGCTCAGGCTGTGAGAGGTTAATGGTTTTCAAGTGACTGCTGAGATTAACTTTTCCTAAATCTCCAATTCTTCCTTGCCTACTATTTTTATAAAAAGAAAAGGGGGGAGAAGGCGGTATTTACAAGGGATTTTACTCAAATAATGAAATAAATGTGATCAGCCAAGGGACCTTTAATCCGCTTCGACTCTTGTGTCCTGGGGAACGAACACAGAGATCTTTGCTGCCTCTGAGTCCCAGCAAGGCAGGGAACGAATCAACAACCCCATCCCTGCCTGCCTGGGGCACAGAGCCCACAGCACCACCCTAAATCCAGTGGTGTACTCACACATGGGCACATCAGCCAGGAGCTTTGGGGTCAGTATGGGAGAACACATCTTCCCTGCTCCCACCCTGCAGCCACCTTGTCCATGCCTCTGGCTGCAGCCCACCATACCAAGGCAGGAATCAGCCACATCTTTATTTCAGATGACCAAACACACGTAAAAGGCATCAGCTGTGTTCACACATCTTGCACCTGCAGCATCCCCCGCTCCAACAGCACCCTCCCCGGTGCAAGCACATGAAAGGGAGGAACCATCCCATTTCTTTAGGCTTTGCCCAATATATTAAACTTTTAGCCTGGAAATGACATGGTTAGTTATCACTTTCATACAAAAACTTAACTGAAAATCACACAGATGATTCTCCCTAACTGGGGAGAAACCTTCAAACCCCAGAAGGGAGTTTGTGGCTGCCAGGGCCGTCCTGCATGGCTTGGTGCTGCAGGGAGCGGTGTCGGGGCTGTGCTGGGAGCTGGTTAAGACCATGGGTCCCTTCACTCACCTCAGAAACACTCCCAGGGAATAAAAGGAGTGTGTTTGGTCAAGAAAACCCAGCACGGGGTGAACCAGAGCCACACCTGTGCTACGGCAGGGAGACCTGTTACACAACAGCCTTCCTAATTCCTGCCGAGCCCTCAAATCCGCCATCCTACTCGCTGGGTGCCAGCCAGCACCCACGCTGCCCTCCCCGCTGGCTGCTGCATCCTGGGGGACACACACGGACCGAGCCACCCCTTCCTGGGGGGTAGCAGAGAGGAGCCCCTCAGCAGCCCCATGGCAGGGAGGGCAGCACAGCCCTGGTGTGGGAAGGTCCCATCTCCATTTCAGCACAGCCCCAACCACAAATGTACAAACCAGCTTGTTGGAGTAAAACACCAGCTTAGGTTGGGGAGGGGGGAACTAAACACCCCAGACGTGACTCTCCCATATGCTCAAAGATATAATCCAGATTTGCTACTTGCCCTGGCACCCCTTTTGGTTTTTTTTTAATAAATTAAAATCTCTTTTTGCTGCTGAGCATAATCGGCATTAGGGCAAGGGGAGGGGGAATCTTTCACTGTATGCAGCAGAGTCACAAATGAAATCACCGCCACTGTAGCCTGGGACTCTCCTGGCTGCATGGACCCATGCGGTGCTGATGGCAGAGCCCTGAACCCATGTGCTGCCCTTGCTTCCTCTGGGGCATTTTCTTAATTAATCTCTTAGATAAACTGAAAGGCAGAAGATGCCATGGTCAGGGCTTGTTCATTTCTTCTGGGACGGAGAGGTCCTGGCTTGGGAAAGACCACTCCTCCCCAAGCCTCACACTGAGCCCTGCATGGCTGAACCTGGGGATCTGAAGGTTTAGGGAAGATACTCACATTCCTGGGAAATCCTGAAGGAGCTGAAACCATTTGTCCTTTTGCCGCCCCACAGCCACATCATGGCCGTGGCGAGCATCCACACAGAGCAGCCCTGGTGTCCTGCTCAAGCTCACCCAGGACAGCCGGGGCCAAACTTCTGTGTGAGCATCAGCTTGAGCACCAGAAGAGTGGAGAATGAGGCACAAAAATTATTGGCCTCAGCCACTGGTTTATGAGTAACACACACATGCAAGGCCCACTGACGTTTCTTACAGCCACTGCTAAATCAGGCTAGTGGAGAACACAGCTGGGCAATGCCTCCAGCACATTCCAGGAGAGCCCATGGTCCGGCAGTGCTGCCGGCACTGAGCCCCAGTCCCAGCCCTCCAGCACCCTCTGAGCAAGGAGAACACCCTCCTCAGGCTGCAGGGCTTTTGGCAGAGGCGTGCTGCATCCACGCTCCTCCTCGCCAGCAGCAACTGAGGGCCGGAAGGCAGATGGCACCCGCACAGGTCGAAAGCCCAAAGCCCAGGGAGACTGTCCTGCCCTTCGTGTTGCTGTGCCCTCCTCGCCTCTGAGCAAAACCACTCAGGATCTGGCCCTGGGTGCCTGTGAGTGCAGCACAGTGTGCTGAATCCCGCACCATGCTGCCTCCCGGCTCCCTGGCACAGCCCAGGGTAGTGTTGCTTGGACCGAAAGCTGAGGACCATCCTCGCAGATTGTCCCTTCTCAGTGGAAAAGCCTGGTTTTACTGTCACTGCTCCCCATGTGCCGCTGCCCATGTGGCTGTGTCCCCAGGGGGGCTGAGCTGGGGGTCTCCTGCCTTCCCCAGGAGGTAATAGGTAACCCAGCCACAGCCTGTCCTGTTTGTTGGGTGACAGGGATGGGTGGGGACATGGGACACAGGCCAGGCAGCCCCACGGTACTGTCATCCCTCGCTGTTGCTATAGAGACAGAAGCTGGTTTTCACCGCAGTGATGCTGGTTGTTTCTGAGCGGTACCCTCGGCATGGCAGGCAGCCGAGAGAGGGACAAGGATCGCCTTGCCGTGAGGGCTGGGCATGGCCGAGGCAAGGCCCTGTCGGGTCTTTCCTGGTGCCTCTGTGCCCAGATCTGCACTCACCTTTTGGGGGCTCCCCCAAAACCTTCCCTGCAGCAAGCACGTGAGCGCCAGGGCTCCCCCACTCTGGGCACTGAAGTCCTGGGGAGCGAAGGGGGCAGGCTGCGTGGGTGCCAAGGAGAAAGGCTCCCCAGAGAAACTCTGTGTGGGAGCAAGCCCTGTCCTGCGAACCGCAAATTACCCTGGGGAGTCACCCCAACTCACCTCCCCCTGCTCTCCTGCCTTGCTTTGCAACTATGTGCGGGGATGAGATGGGCTCAGCTGATGTTGCGCACCAGAGCAGCTTCTCCAGGCCACACTCTCCTGACTGCACCAGCAAGGACCAGGAGTAACTCCTCCAAAGCCATCCTGGATGTACCAGGAGAAGACAACACAAGTGCAAGGAAACCTGGACCCAGTGACGTGGCTGTAGGTGCATCCAGCCTCTTTGCAAAGGTTCAGTGAAACCCAGAGTTACAAAGCGAGAGCTTCCCACAAAGCAGTCAGGGAAATCTTCCCCTGCTCCCTGCCTCTTCAGGTACCCACCACCTCCAGCCACGCAGAGGGGCGTACACACGCCATCAGAGCTGCTGGAACAGGCCTCCATCCTTCCTAGGGGTGAGGATCAACTCTGCCAAGTGTAATAATGCCTGGAAGAAAGAAAAAGCACCGTAGCTCGCTTCTTCACATACGTCTTTGCAGGAGGAGGAGGCTGGCAAAGAAAAGCCTTGATGCGCGGTAGCACATCTCTGCTCCCACCCGCAGCAGCGCTCCCGTTGAAACAAGCAGCAGCAGGGGAGCGGGGCAGCACCAACCACCCCCTGCCGCTCTGCCTGCTACTGCACCAACCTGCCGCCCTCCGGGGATAGCCAGCAAGACCCAGAGCTCTGCCCTTTCCTGAACACACTCCGTGACAGCCCTTCCCGAGGGACCCTGGCACAGCTCACCCCTGGGGAGCTCCATGGGAGGCTCGTCTTTAAAAGGACACGGTAGCCCTCCTTACCGTGCTTCTGCTCCAGCCTCGGAGCCGGCAGTGGCTCCCAAGGCTCTGCGCTGACATCCCAGCTGGAGATGCATGCCAGGGATAGATTTTCTGTTTAGCTTCTTTTCATATTAAGTTATCAAAGAACAACAAATGTTAGCAGGTTGCAACAGTCATTACCTGCATGTTTTCTCCTCACCAGCAGCCCCTGTAGGAAGAGGCTCCCCAACACGCAGCGATAGATGAGAGGACAAGACCCAGCTGCTCCCTGGCCTTGCACACCAGGTGCATTTTGCTCACTTGGGACAGACAGGAGGAGAAGGATGTCAGGATCCCTTCATTCTGCAGGACACATCCAGCCAGGGAAGGTGCAGGTAGTGTCCATCACCTGCCAAACATCAACCTCTCTTCTAAAGACAGAGAAACCACAGGGGACTGGAAAGTCCTGTGCAAAACACGGGATTTTCTTAGTTGTGAGGGGTGATCTGTCTCAGAGACACCACGCTGAGCATGGCCATCACCTGAGTAAAGATCAGCCAGGTCTCAAGATGGCTCCTTGTCAATAATGGGAAGCAACAGCACCATGTCTGGGCATCAAAATATATTCAGTAATCTCAGACCGGTTCACGGGCATCAGTTACCTCAGCCTTACAATCAAGGAAGGTCAGGAGTGCTCTCCTCGTTTCATATGGGCTAAGACATAGAAATGTTCAGAGTTTACCTCTGTAACGAGGTTACAGCTAAGCAAGCAGAGGCAGGGGTACTGGCAGTGCTGCCTCCCTGCCCTCTAGCTCACTGGCACAGCTGCGTGTACCAGAAAACAGTCAATGCTGTACAAGACTTACCTTGGAAATTCCCATCCACAGCATCGTTTGGCATAATTATAAAATCATGGCCATGAAGAGAAAAAAAGACTCTTTGCTGTGTATCTAGACCTGCTTTGCAATATCACCATGATCCAGCACAATGCCTGTTCAATTACTCCCTACTGGGATGAAAATGGGCAACTTGTATTTGTCCTTTACCAGCCCAGAACATCCCCCACACCCTCACAGAGCAGGTGTTTGAGCAGCAGATGAAAGGCTGGCCTCAGCGTGCCACCTTCAACATCCTGAGCACCCATCTAGGTCCACCCCATCCAAAGCAAACCATTTAAGTGATCTTTTGCTTCTCCTTGGTCAGCAAGGCTGCAGGACCTGCTCCAAGTTGAACACATATCTCAAAGCTACACTGAACGGGTTTTTGTTCCTCCCCTCATGATAAGAACCAAACAGGGCAGGATTTTTACGATTATTTATTATCTGTGAAGTGCCGGCAGTGTCCTGACTCTGTACAAGACACAACTGCTGGGCTTACAAAAAGAAAAAGCACTGTGGCCAAAATCATTTAGCCTCAAAAAAGTTAATGAAGATGTTCTCAGGAAGCTTTCAGGCGCTGCCCATCCTGAAGACATCTCAAGGTGCCAATGTGAACCCCCTAAACTAGGCAGACATGTAGCTCATTTCTCTGACCCGTAAAGCTTAATTAAGTTGCTGTCCAAACATAGCTTGAGAATAGGGCCAAAACACAGGTACGGCCCTTGACTGCTAAAACCCAATCCATTGTAATAAACATATATTTTTTTTCCCCCAGGTGGGGAAGCAACATTAAAAAACGCCACTACTCGTGGAAGTTACAACTGCTTCCAACAGACAACATGTAGAAAATACTGGGAGGGAGACTCTTAAAGTATCCGCTAGTTTCCAGTGGAAAGGTGTCAAGTCCCCCATGTTCACCAGATGGATATCAACATCTGACACGTGTTGGAAGACATCCATATCAACTCCACCAGCCTGAACTGTAAGTAGCCAAAAACAAAGCCAGAGAGGACATCTGTGATGTGGTGCCGGCCGATCATGACTCGGGAGAAGCCCACGCAGAGGGCCCAGAGGACCAGCAGAATCCGGAGAGGAATGGCCAAGACCAGGTGGTTGAGGAAGAACTTGGAGAGCATGGCTGCTCGGCTGGCGTGCCCAGCTGGAAAGGCGTAAGTGTCCATGGTCAGGTAGTCCAACAAGCCAGGGTTGACATCATACGGGCCCTTCCGCTTGGCCAGCTTCTGCAAACCAGCCACAATCATGATGTCCAGGAGCAGGGCTACAAAACAAGAGATGAGGAGGAAAAGGTCAGAGACCAAAGCAGAGTCAAAGGCAGCTTTCAGGGCAGAACATTCAAGGATTGTCACTGTCTTTACATAAAGGTTTGGGTTCAGTTCCAGCCAGGTGTCCATGGTTCAGCTGTGCACAGCTCCTCCCCACCCTCAGGTCACCACCCAAATGTTAATTAACCCTCCCAGTTCACCCACGGAGAAGGCAAGTGCCATTACCACCATCCCACAGAGGAGAAACCCAAACCGCAGAGGCAAGCAATCTGCCTGGGGAGTTAGATAGGAACTGGTAAAGCTAAAATTAAAACTCTTCTGGCCCTCAAACCACCGGACCTGGGTGTCTCTGTTTCTGTCTCTACCCCCATGCTTTAGGAACCCTGTGCAGAAAGGACATATCCCTGCTCGGGGCAGCTCTGTGCTGGGGTGCCCAGGCTGCAGTGAGCAGTCAGTGGGAGGAAAGGTGCCCCACAGCACTTGCTGGTGTCATCCCTTGTCCTCCCCCAAGCCCACCACCTCCCTCCTGCCCAGAGCCAGCCCGGGGGGTTGCGCTGCACCAGCAGATTTCACTAAGGGAAGAGCACTAAGAGGCAGCGAGCCGAGGGGAAAGCCGTGCAAGAAAAAGGGCTTCTGCATTAGAAACAGCTCCTTGGTGCGTTGAAGCGGAGGGTGGGTGACATTCTTCTAAATGCCCCCCACCTGTCCCTCTTTGTCGAGGTGCTGAACACCTGCAGGCCGTTTCTTGTTTCTACTGGCCTCTTGCTCCCTGTGGCTTTCTCCCTGCGAGTCACCCCATGCACCCCCTTCCCTGCACAAACGTGACTGGGGGGTAACACGCCCCCCAGCCCCCGCAAGCTCAGGCTTGTGGCAGCAGAGGGATCATCACTGCAGCTGTAGGTCTCAATTTGGGAGTGAAACCCAGCAGCACTCATCTCCATCCTCCTCCTCTTCATCCCACCCCCCTTTGCCCTAGCCGACAGGTACTGTCATTTAGATTTCCTAGCATTGATTTTGTTTTTCTTTAATCCCTCCATTTGCTTTTCCCCAGTCCTCCAAATTAGAGTGCCGATTTCAGCTCCTCGCAGCAATGACAAGGAAATATATACCATCAGGAGCACAGCCTGCTCCCTCAGCAGGAACGCGAGGGGCCAGTTGCCTGGTTCCCAGGCCCTGATGAAGACCATTCCTTGATAGCTGACAAGGTTTCAGGAGGATGGATGGAGTGCGGCAGCGGCAGGGATGGGAAATGAGATGGCACATCCAAGGCAGGCAACTCCTCCTGCCTGCTCGGCACCTGGCAGGAGCTGGGAAACACGAGCTGTCACTGTCACGGCGGCTCTGCTCGCCCTCCCACAGTGTGCCACCCCTGCGCAGCCAGCCCCCGGCATCGCTTCGGGAAGGAGCTGGTAGTTATCCTGAACAAACTCTCTCCTTATGGGAGGGCTAGTTTTCTTCCTTGTCTGCAGGACATCTTGCATGGGGAAGAGGGACAGCAGGACCTCCCTGGACCTCCTGCCCACCAGGTCCTGCCCGAGCCACCCCTGGGCTCTCGGAGCTGTGGAGGGGAGATGGAGCAGAGGAAAAGGTCTGGGCACCAGCTCCTCGCTGCTGGGAACGGCGGTGCCGGCAGCAGCGGGATGCCAGGTTAAACACACCAAAAGGCAGGAGGCTGACACGAAGGAAAGGTTCATAGGTGGCATCTGAAATGAGGTGGCGAGGCTGCAGGTGGCAGGGGATGCCAGGAGGCTGGTCACACCACCGGCCCTGGAGCAGTAGCAGTGGGCTCAGGAGGACAAGGACAGCCAGGGACCCTGCACAGAGGCTGCCTGCCGTGACCTGCAGATGGGGGAGGGGGGGCGGGGAGCAGGGGAGGTCTGCAGCCCACGGCGGGGGACCCTAGCACTCAGCACAGCAGTTCTCTGCATTTTGAGATTTGCTGATACCTTTTTTTTTTTTTTTTTAGGGGCTCACTGGCAAGGAGAAAGGGAGAGAGGAATTTCAAACAGGCTGCAGAGCCGTGGAGCAGCCACTCGCTGCGGGTTCCTGTTGAGGCCGAGTGCCGGCAGCTGGGCTTGCAACCACCAAGGGCAACAAAGTGCTGGGGCTGGCTGGCCATTACGGGGCCACCTCGCTGCAGCTGGGTGGCCATATGGCTCTGCTCATGCCAGGCTTCCTAAATCACCCCCAGCTCGGCTCCTCACCCCACCAAGGTGACCCCCCTCCCAGTGCTTCAGGAGCTGATTTTCAGAGCTCATCAGCTGCGTTGCCCACCAGTCCCATCCCACCCTGGACAAGAACCGGGCGAGAGCTGAAGCTCTGGGATGTGATCTTGGGAGCCCAGGCTTGCGCAGTTACGTCAGAGAGACGATGCACCAGTGCTGCCAAGAGAAGACTCTGGCCCAAGCTGCTGCTGCTGACTTCAGCAGCTGATGGCATCGCTGAGGAGCCCAGCCAGGGCTCAGGAACCAGCCTGGGCACCCCAAAGGATCCCCAGTGTCTTCTCCATGGTCTCCAATAAACCCATTACAGACAACTGCCCACCAAATCTGCCCATCGGTCAGTAGCACAAACATCATGTGCTTTAGCGATGCGTGGTATTCATCATCGTCCGTCAGTATTTTGCACTTACAAGATTTTTTTACGGTCAAAGGTGATGTCAGGGCAACTTGAGGGATGCAGGCATGTATGCATGGAGATGTTCAGGGCATGGAGAACAAGCCAAAGAGCTGTTTTAATAATCCTTTCATTCAGAGGATGAATAAAATGGGCCTTCAGTACTGTTAGGTTTGATTTTTGTCAAGTGATGCACAGAAAGCAGAAAGCCTCGTTTGCCTACATTTCAAGATCTGAAGGCATGACAGCATTAAAACTGGGGGTTAATTTGCCGTTAAAAGAAAAAACCAAAGATCCCTCTGTCTGGTGCTTTTTCTGTCACTTCCCCTTGCACTTTCTGTTCCTTCCATGAAGCAACTTATTTATGAAACAGCCCCAGAAGCCTGCCCTGCCCTGGCCCCCAAGGCACAGGGGGGTCCCACCGCCCTCGCCCAGCTCTGGGTCTCAGCAGAGCCCCCACGAAGCCTCGGGGAGCTGCTGCACCCCTGCCTGCTCCTGCTGCTGCTGCTGGCGGCCAGGCGCTGCCAGAGTGAATCAGCACGCAGCACTGCTGCTGACAGCGCTGCCAACGGCCCATCCTTCAGGAACAGAGACAGTGCCGGCACTCAGCACCCCCAGCTCAGGCCCTATTCCCTTGCAACTCCTTGACCTACATAGCCGCTGCGACTTTGGCTCGCTTGCTTTTTCCCCTTAATGCAAACCAAATCCTCCCCCCTCAGGCGGGTACATCCATGCTAGCATCACGCAGCAGCAAAGGGGTTAACTTTCTTATAGGTATCCTTGGTGGGTCCAGCTGCAGGTGGGTGTCTGCACCGGGAAAGGTGCCTGCTGGCTACCAAAGTGGCTGTATCGGTAGCCCCTTAGCCTTGCACTTGCCAGCACAGCCCCAGCCACCTGCAAACTGGTATCGTCACCTTCGGTGTGCCCTTCCCCTGTCCCTAACAGAGACGTGCAAACCCGAAGGCTGGAGGAGATCAGAAGGGAGCCTGCAGCTGATTTACCAGCCTGCACTTACGCAGCGCTGCTCTCTGGAGACAGACAGACAGGGCTGTCATTGGCGTAGCAGAGGTGGCAGAGTGCCACCTGACCGAGGGACGAGATGAGCAAGAAACTTTACTTTTAAGCGTTTTTTCATCATGCCCTTCCCCCAGATCCAGGTAGATTTAAAACAGAGGCAGTGCTGGATGTAAAATCCAGGTAGCATTGGATTCAAAAGAGCAAAGAAAAGATTAGCTCTGGTCCATCGCTCCTTTCACATTTTTCTGAAAAAGATCCAGAAGTTCCCCTTTGACCCGGCGTTAAGGGAAACAATCCTCCAGATTTCCACTGCAAAACCATCCCATCACAAAAAGCTCTATTAACATCTAAATATTCCTTAAAGCACAAAACCAAAGAGCAAGTCTTGTCTGCCTGTGACAATTTTAGCATCAGAGATCACCTTGGTATTGTAAATAGCCAACATCTGGCATCAGACGCACAGTAAATGAGCTGAAAGTGAGCCCCCTGGGCAGACGTTTTATATCTATTAATAAGAAAAGGAAAACAATTACCTGCCTTGCTCCGACCACCAAATGTTAGGAGCCCATTAAAAGCGGAGAGGCGAGTGGAGCGTCGAGCCGAGCGCAGGTAGGGCGCAAGGGGGACAAACCTGCAGCATCATCATGGCAGAACCAAGCCAAACCCCAAAGCCCGTATTTAAGAGAAGTTGAGACACGTAGATGTCCCCTGTCACCGTGAGGTCCTTCCTGCCCCAGCGCGCACGGTGTCATCTCTGTTGCCGTCCCTTATGGAGGGGGATATCGAAGAGGTTGAGGATGGGGTAAAGCAGCATTTGGGGGCATCACCTGCCCCAGTTCAGAGCCAGGCAGCGTCTCCAGGGACGGAGGCAGATTCCAGCTGAGGTGTTCATATAAACATGTTATCAAAACCACAGCTGGAAAACAATCTGGGGGCAGCGCTGAGGAGGAAAAATGGAGAAAGCCAGAAAAGCCCTTGGCCTTGGCTGCTGCTGCAGCAGCGACTCACATGACTTCATGCACATGGGGCTGCTTGGATGAGACAAGGCTGATCTCCAGAGCCCAGCCTGTAAGATCAGAAACAGAAACAGAGCCACAAGCTGGACTCAGCTTCCCAGAACGGTGGTTGAGCAAGCGAGGAGAGGAAAAGAGGGAGGTAAATGCCCAGGAATGAAGAGCAAGCCCATCCCCTGAGCTCAGAGGCACCCAATCGTGGGAGCAGATGTGCATTGGGAAAACCGCTCTGCCCAGCCCCAGCACCATTTTAAAGCAGAGCCAAGCTGGCAATAACGCATTGCCTGGGCTTCAGGGCCTGCAGCCTGCTCGGACCCGCGTCCTGCCACGCTGGACACCACGCCAGCTCCGCTGAGATGGCATGTGCTCCCCATTGCAGCTGCTGGGGCCACAGGTAGGGCCAAGGCTGGCTTTGGAGGTCTTGTATTTCCCAGATTAGCCAAACACACTCAGCAGTGAGCCCTGGACAAGGTTTCCCAGGAAAGTTTCTTCTGCTCCATAATTAGATTTCATAATTTATTCCCATTTTTCTCTTTACTTACATGCCACCCCCTACTGCTTCTGAACTTCCCAAATCTCCCGCAGGCATTAGGCTCCGCGACCTGGAAAATGAGTCGTTTGCAGCATTGACTAGTTGACATTAATGAAAGATGCAGGTTTCAAAAGCTCCTTCACCTTCTCGCTGGTGGAGTTGGTCCACTGGTTGGAGTTGGTTCCACAGCTGGAAGAGGTCCACTCCTCTGGAAATGAACTCCTCTACTCCATTTCCTTCCCCAAATGTGGTACTATTAGGTGTAACAGCTGACAAAAGGCACAGATGGCATGACACATTGAAGAACCAATGAATCAGACACTGTGGTGTTTTGAGGGAAGGTTATTTTTTGGCTGAACAAGCAGCAGCGTGGGGTAAGTGGCCACAGGGAGGTGAAAAAACGGTGGAAAGCAGCATTGTGCAATTAATTAAAAAAAACACAAACCAACAACTAAAAATAGACCCGCTATATCCTAGATGATTAGAAACAGCCCTGAGTTCAAACGCAGGCTGCCTGGAGTTCTCCCCTTGGAAATAAGGTGCCCCGGGAGGTGGGCAATTTGTGTATCAGCATCAGTTACTGCGTGGGGCTGCCTGGCTGGGGCTGCAGGGCTTGGGGATGAGACGTAGGTGAGGGTGAGCACAGAGAAAAGGGCTCGTGCTGGCAGGGAAAATGAGCTGAGCAGCACCCAGGACGGTTCAGCTGCCACTCCCTGAAGGGCTTCGATAGCTCCCAAAGCCCCTGTGCACGATGGCAGCAGCGCAGGTAACATCAGCACGTCCACACTCACAGGCACAGCGGCACCGTGCAGGATGAGCTGGAGGAAGAAAACTGCCCTGGGCTGATGACCAACAGCATTTCCCACCCACAGACGCTGGGCTCCTTGCTCAGGCTCTGTGCTGCTTAGGCCTGTATTTACACCCCGCTGCCTTCAGTAAGGCAAACTGGAAAAAATAAATAATAATTGTGACTGATGCTGTGGTGCTCAGAGAGCCTCCAGCCATCACCCCTCACCGTGCATTAGACCTGGATAAGGTATGCCTGCCAGCATCCCTGTACAGACGGAAACGGAGAGCAAGACCAGAGCTGTGTTCCAGGTGAAAACATGAAGATATCTTCTTCAGGGGAGGAAAAAGAGACGGTTCATCTGATTCCCCTCTCCCAGCCCCATCCTCCACCATGCCTGGCCCAGAGCAGGATACCCAATGGGCTCTCCCTGCCCGCCACTCCTCCCAGTGACTCACTTTGCTGCCCAGAGCTCCTCCACCTTCCCCTTCCCAAGCCCTGCTCCTGCCAAGGCTTGTTAGAAGCAAACACACTCACCCATTGCTTGGCATCTCCCTTTGGGCCAGAGCCTGGCTCAGCTTCTCCAGCTGGGCTGGCTCTGCCTGAGCAAAACAGCTACTGTCCCCTCCGAGCTCCAGGCAGGGGCAATGGGAAGCTGTTCCCAGAGTGACAGACAGCAGGATGACTCATTTCCCATGTTTATTCCCCCTCTTCCCATTCAACAACCCTCACACTTCTTTTCTCTTTCTCTCTGCATTCAGACTCTGGAACATTTTGCCTGCTCGCTCCCTGCGCGAGGGCTGGATTTCAGCTGACTGCAGTTTCCCCAAGGGCTGCACGCTGATGGCTGCAGGGATCACAGCATCCTCAGCACTGAGCAGCCGGCCAGGACCTGGGCTCCTCGATGCTGCCCACTACCAAGAGGCTGATCAGACCACGGCTCTGATAGAGACCCTACACAGGTCCCTGGAAATACCCTCCTGCCTGCGCCAGCCACACTCAGCTGGGTCCCAGCCTGTCACTGACTGTCCTTTATCTGAAGGGACACTGCAGGCTTGCAAGCCTGCCCTGCAGTGAACGGTATGCGTTTGCTACAGAGGAAGCAGGCGAGGAAGGGAAGGGGGGCAGGGAAGCCAGGAGAGCTGGGCATCACTCGCTGTTCAGAGATGCCTGAGCTCATCAGCTGTGAAGGGTTGAAGCGTGAGGATGGCACCCACCAAAGGACCAGGATCTTTAACTACTGTGTCTGGGAAGGACAACCAGAGACAGATTAACAGCCTGATGTGATGAAGAGGGGAATATTTAGTGCTATGCTGGACCTTTGTCTAGGTGCAGGATGCAGGGAGTGGGCATCTGTGTTGTTCCCTCTGCCTGGCACCCACCGTGGGTCAGTCATGCTGGGTTACTTGGCATTTAAACGTTCCCACCTCGCTGGGCAGACATGCTGCAAACTTGCTGAGACCTCAGCGGACACTGGCAGGGCTGGGAGGGGAGCAGGACAGGGGCCGACCCTCCCCCAAGTGCCAGGTTTTACAAGGAGGGGATGGTTCATGCAGGGCGCCAGCTCCCGAACCGCTCTCCCCTACCCTGCCGAAATGTCATCTGCCCTGTCTAGCTCAGAAAATCCTCAGCCTCACAGTGGGAAAATGAAAGGGGAAAAAATAAGACACATCTGGCCCAAAACCATCTCTGGGGCTCTCAGCTTAGCAAGCTCCACTGCATACGGACTGATCCATCTGCCGTGCAACTCCCTGGCCTCTCTGCCGGGTCTGGGCTGCCGAGCCCCGAGGCTTGACAGGATGAGCTTGGCTGTGCTGCCTGGGCATTTAATCTACTCAGTGACCTTTACCAGCAGCGGGCTGTACAATCTGGATTTTCACCACACAGGCTCCAAAGAAAGGCACGACAACACATGAAGCACCTCGGCATTGTTAAGGCAGGGTCAGTGGGGTCTCGAGGGGCCTGGTGAAGGCATTTCTCGCTCCCTTTCCTTCCTAACCCACCACCTCCCTGCCAGTTTGGTCTTGCTTTGGAAGCTGCTGGGGTGGGACTGCAGAGTCCTGGCCATATCTATGTATATATAAATATTCATATGTATTTTTAAATAAATATATGTATGGCTTAGGATAAAGTCACAGGTCTGCAGGGGACTATGCCTCAGAACATCACGGCTTAACTCCCAGCCAGCCTAAAGCCAGGTCAGCGTTCAGGGAGAAGGCTGGAGAGAGCAACAACTGCCTCTTGCTGACCTTCAGGAGCAAAGCGTCCCCGGGTTCCCCTCCTCTCCTCCTGCTGCGGCAAGCCACCCACCCTCAGCCTGCCACGCTGCTCACAACCATACGTCCGCACCCCGCGGCACTGCTTTGCTTGATGGCAATAAATGCTTAGTGACAGCACCAACGAGCCAACCTGCCCCTCAGAAGTAGGATGCAGAGCCAGCCGGGGGACGGCCGGGGACTGGGACTACTGTCACTGAGGCAGCAGCCAGAGACGACCAGGGCTTTCCCTCCTCCTGGGCTGAATACCTACTTCAGAACGCCATGGCCAAAGCAGAGCCTGTTAACGGCTGGTGTTTCAAACCCAGCACAAATACCTATTTTATGTGCAAGGGTTAAGCAAGCAGCTACCTTCTGACAGTGAAGGCGTGCAGCCGGACTGCAGATAACTAAACGAGGTGGCAATTTGGCTCTAAACACAATAGGTGGACTTCACTGGAGCGACCGCTTTGGGTAGCTGACCGTATCCCATTGCCATCAAAAGCTGACCGTATCCCGTCCCCATCAAAAGCTGACCGTATTCCATCCCCATCGCAGTAAGAAAGTGCCTGGACCTGGAAAGACCATCAGTCTAACAAGATCAATCTGATTAGCTTAATAAATAGGAGGTGAAAAATGACTTGAGCACTATCCAAAATATTGAAAGGCAGAAGAGATGTTGGCTAAAAGAGAAATTCAGCTGAAGAGACAAGGGTATGCAGTCGCAATGAAGGGAAGAGTCAAACTAAGAGCAAGGCGCTTGTGAGAATACCTACCACTGCAGTAATACAGAAATGGTTCTGACAAGTTCACCCTCACTTGTAATTGTACATCAGTTTGAGTGTTTGGGTTTTTTCCCTTAACAAATTGAACAGGAATAAATTAAGGGATGTGCTACAGCCTGTATTTTGCCGTGGGTTAGATCAATGATCCAAATGTTCTTTGCTGGCTTTGCAGTCAATGAATCACTAAATTTGGATCCACATCCTCACCAGATGGATCAGAACCAGAAACTGAGGTACTGCTTCCCCCAGGGTTTAATGGAGTTTCTGTCTGGTGCTGAAGCAGATCTGGGAATTTTAGTGGAAGTTTTATATGTTTTCCCCTTGAATGCCCAACTGCCACGTTCAAATGATTTTTGAAGCACCTCAGTTTTCATAAAGTCCTTGTGATTGCAGAGGTAATCTGGAACTGTCCTAAAAGTTCCAGCACTGGCAGACAAATAAAATGAACTCTAAAACCCAGTGGGTTTCCCGAGTTATGATTTTCTCAATTTGGCGGGGGGGGGTGGGGGGGTGGGGGGGTGGGGGCGGGGGGTGCAGACTTTCTTCCTGACTCTTCAACAGCCAGGGCTGGCAATGCTGAGATAGTCTTCCTGAAAACACATTCTGGCAGAGGGCTTTTTACAGTGGGCACAGATAGCTGATTTCTTCCATCTTTTCAGTAACCAGCTGTAAGCGTGCTTCTCTGGCTGTTTGGCATTCGCTGGAAAAGATTACGATGAGACGGAGAATCAATAAATTCCATCACAGATGACAAACATGGAGGGAAAACATTGCTTGGGGTTGCTAATCAACATCTGCAGTTGGGATGGACGGAGCATCCCTGGGTCAGAGCCCCTCACCCAAAATGCTCCCCCATGTGTTGGCAAAGCTCCTGCCAAGAGCTCCTCAGGCGCAAGTGCCCCCCCTCCATCCGCAGTGGTGCTCCTGCCAGGTTCCCGGTCCCATTTCAGCAGTCTCCTGTCTCCTCGCCTTGAAAGCCTGATTGCAAATCCTAAACAAGTGCTCTATGATGGGCTGGCTCCCTGCCCAGAGACTGCATCAGAAATTCTGCTTGATGTATCAAACTCAGCAAGCAGGGGGAAGGGAGGAAAGCCAGGGAGGTGAGGAAGGGGTACCATAGATAACCCCAGCTTCCCTGCTTCCCTCTTCCCAGCAGACCTGGGGAAGCACCAGGAGGTTCCCTTCCCTTTGACATGTCCCTACCCAGGAGGGCTTCACACCACATTCTGATGGATTTGAACCACAGAAAAACAGCAGCAAGAAGGGCCAAGGATGCCGATGCAGCAGTCACGCTGTGCCCTTCCTACCCCCACAGCAGCCCACTTCTCATGGGACCTGTCCAGGTCCACCAGCCCCATGGTCCCCAGCCAGGTTCCTTCCTCTACCAGCAACGCAGGTATCACAGCAGCAGCTACTCGGATATTCAGAGTTTCTGCCTGCAATCTTAAATATCAAACCAAGGCCACATGCACAGCAGAGATCTGCTCTGTGGGGTGACACCAGTCCTGCTGAGGGAGCTCTGACAAGAGTCTCAGGGCACCGTGGCCTGTCCCACCAGTCAGTGCTGGCTCCTCGGAGGGCAAAGCGGAGCTCTTTGGAGGCTGCCAGACCGATGATCTGTCAAGCCAACACTGTCAACTAGTCCTTCAAACAATTTAACTATTTTCTTTCTTGCTGAGCAAAGAAGAGGGATGGCAGTAGTGTATCTAGGCAAGGAAGCCAGACTTCAGAAGGCACCCGAGTTGTCCCCAGGCACCACATTTTTGCTCGGGAGACCTGGAGATGCAGGTAATGGTGCAGGGCTGAGCTCTCCTGGCGACCGCCTGATACTCAAAGTTTTAGCACGACCCAGAGGTGGCTTTATATTTGGCCTCCTCACACGGCAACAGAAGGGCGAAAAAACCTTTCCGGGTTTTAGCCAAAGGTGGCATTAGCTCTGTATAAGGGTCTCAAATATTTTGGAGTCAAAGAGGTCAGTTTTCAGGCTCTAAAACCATCAAAGGCTCTCGGGTCAAGAGACACCTGGAAACTGTGCCGGTTGATGTTAGTCACCCACTATTTCATCCTCGTGCCCTTTTAAGTGGAGCTTCTTTTCTCAGTGAGAAGTTGACCCAGCGCACCGAGGAGCCCCTGGAAGAACTGCTGACGTTGGCAAGCTCTGCATCACGCCGATGCTATTCTGGCTTCTTCCCCGTGATGGCCTCCCTTCATTAGATGTCACAGCACGAGGACAGCCTCTTTCAAAGGCAGAGGGGAGAAAAGACAACCACTGTGCTTGTCAAGCCAGTTCAGCGCAATCTTCACCACCTCTGAAGGATGAACTTGTTAAAAAAACAAACCAGGGCCATGTTGCAGAGCAATATCATGCTGCAGTCGGTCCTTGCGGCCTTTCCTGAGGTGCCTCTGAAATAAAATGTCCCTATGTCCCCCCAAAAGGCTCCCTGAGAAGCAAAGGCCTAAATCCAGTGTTTTGAGTTTCTCTTACCAACCAAAAGCGGGAGCTCTGACGGCTGTGTTTTTGGGGTGGGTGAAACACCAGGGTGGCTCACAGCCAGATGAGACTGTAATTAGTCACAAGGAAAAAATACGATAACTGGGCCCCATGCCAAAGGCAGAAGAGGAGAGCAAGGTCCTCGCGTAGACATGGCCAGGGTGGGTTGAGGTCAGGATCTGAGGCAAGTCATGCCTAGAGCTCAGCCTGGTCGCTGGTGGGACATGGGTCCACACGGGTGGGATGGGCTCTGCTCAACTGGGAAGGCAACTCCTTTGACACATTCCAACCTCCAGAAACAAGGACACTGACCACTGCACGAGAAAGGACTAGCAAGAAAGCCAGAGAGATCCCAGCCCACCTGTGCAGCCTCTGGGTCAAATTAGTACATGGAAATGGGGACAGCAGCAAGAAAGTCCTCAAGGGAAGGAGGATGCGAGATCAAACTGCAGCAGGGAAGGAGACAGGACTCCATCACGCGGTGGCTGAGATGTGGAGCCAGGGGCTGTTCAAGAAGGTGGTGAGGGGATGGAAATCTTTTTTTCCTCAAGGATATCCTCAGGAATTGATCAAGATACCAAAGATTAAAAACTTCATGTTTTCCCCACTTATCAAACCACCAAGGCAGATTAAACAATAGACACCGCTGCTGGTATCCACCTGCACATCACAGACCTTTTCTTGGTTTGACTGGACAACCCTGCCCCATGCAGGACCGGGGACCTGCCCCTACTCCATGGCTGTCACCAGCTACCAGGATTACTCCATCCCTCTCAGGTAACTTTTTGCTGCACCCATCACCCATGGTACCCAGGACTGAGACAGCCAGTAAGTGCAGCATTCACCCAAAGGTCACTCCCCGTTTCCTGACCACATCCGTGGCTGGGAGCAGCCAGAGGAGGAGTCCCAGTGCCGCTGTCCCTTGTGACCAGGGCTGGGCTTTCCCGGTGGGAAGGGAGGTTTGACACTCACCTAGCAGCAGGTTCATGAGGACCTCTTGGCCGGCCAGCGTGCTGCTCTTCACCAGGCAGATGAGCGTACCAGCAATCCAGGGGATGCCGTGCCCCGTTATCCCCAGGAGGTTGATCATGGAGCGGGCACCACCCCAGGAGGAGGCTCTGTTGGCACACACTCCCAGCCTCTTGGACATGCAGATATCGATGGCCAGCAGGGAGTTGAAGGCGATTCCCTTGAAGGAGGGGTTGAGCTGCATGCAGTCCTCTTCGGGCAGCTGCTGCGACTGCCTGCGCTCCTTGGGGTTGCTGTTCTGGGCACCAGCCGCTCCGGCCTGGCCGCTCTGCTTTCTGCCGGAGCTCCTGCTCTCCTGGTTCCCCTTCAAGGGCTGATTTAGGGAGAGGAACTCAGCCCTGTTGAGGACGTTGTTCCTGTCTCTCGCCCTGGACCGCGGCTGGGATGCTGGCATTGCAGTCTCCCTTTAATGCAACCTGCTTTGCAAATACTGGGAAGGAGAGAAATTCCTCTTCTCCCTGCAGAAAGCTTCCCCCACTCCCACCCTCACGAGCTGTGAATTTGGGAAGCTACGAAGGTTCCCCTCTGTTGCAGTTGCCCCCAGCACAGACTGCAGCTGTTAAATATAGAGTAAGGAATGCACATGGCTGTTTACTTCGTGGGCCTAGCAAGCTTGGAAGGAAAATTAATGCCAGGCTTGGCAGCCACTCCAGTGCCAGGGAAAAAGGTTAAACAGCCAATAGATTGGAAGAAGAGGAGGGAAAAGCGTTGTGCCAAAGGTTGGTTGCTTCTGGCCTGGTCTATTTAAATCTTCCAATTGCTTATTCCCCTGGGCTGCAAGGGAAACTGGGAAATGTAGTTTTTTGCCTGGCAAGTCATATTTCAAGAGGACAGAGTCAGAGCTGGAGGAGATCACTGCCCCCCCCCTCCCCCACCCCACCCCCCGGCAGCTGGTGCTGCTCCTAGGTGGGCTGTGCCACCCAGCATTGCAAGCTACATGGCTGGATGTTGCGCGGGGGGTTCCCCCAGTGGGGGTCTCCCAGGGTATCTTCTTGATTTGTCCGTTCTGCACATCCCACCCCTTGCTAGGGCACCCCTAATACCACCTTCCTCTCCCTGGTATGGAAACCTTTCAAACACCACCAGCCCCATCCGCCCTCCCCGCACAGGGTGCATCCCTGTAGCACCTTCCATCACTCACCCTGTTCCAGGACCAAGGAGGAGCATCACCTGCCTCCTGATTAAAAAAGACACGGCGCCACTAATGAATTCCCATCCTCCTGCCCCCGGCGCTGAGCGTGGCCTCAATACCGCACGTTCCTGCCGTGTCATCCAGCAACGTGCATCCCACGCTGAAAGCAGGTGACAGGCGGTGCCTGCGTCCCCGCAGCAGCACAGGTACCAGCGCAGGCATCGCAGGAAGGGGCGGAGGAAGGCTCAGGCCAGGCTCTGGGGAGCCCTCCTGCAGAGGACAGGGAGGACCTGCCATCCCTCCTGCCACAGCACATCGTGCTCCATCACTCTGTCCGTGCACAGCTGCTGTCACTTGCCTCCCCACACCCCACCGCAGCTGGGGCAAACCCCTCCGAGAATCCTCCACTCGCTGCTCACCACCGAGCCCTTCAGAACGTCCCGTCCGTGCTCGCCGCTCCAGTTTACAGACCTGAATGATCTTGCTGCAGTCCCTGAACTTCCATATCCACCTGCGCTGCCATCGCCCCGTTGCCTTCCCTGGGCAATGGGCTGTCGTGGCTCCACACCATCCACACGCTCAAGAAACTGGATTATTCCTATGGAAATAGGCTGGAAACCCTCCATGGGCAGAGAAGTGAAGATGAACATCGCACTGAGGAGCAGAACAGGCACATCTTGTGATGCCACGGACATTTACCTACACAAATGTCCAGTCACAGAGGTCAGTATTCGTACAGGTAACCCTGGGAATCAGGCATCCAGGTATCTTCAAAAGTCTCGTCCAAAATGTACTGGAGAGCTTAAGTGCTAAACATAAGGTGGTTCTTGGCATTCTAAGATAATAAAAAAAAAATTGCACTCTTTGCACTTTTTTTCCACAGTCCTCAAAATCCTCTGGGCGACCCATGCATCCAGCCTGTGCCCAGCTGGCCGACAGGCCGGCCAGAGGCGAGAGCAGTGCTGGGCCAAGCAAGTGCCAGAGGTCTCGGGCAGCCCCTGCTCCTGGGCTATGCTCATATTTCCGTTCCTCAAAGGAAAATAATATACATCAATTTATTTCTGAATCACACCCTCCAGGAACCTACTCTTAGTCTGCGATGATGATCCCAGCTGGAGAAACAGCTCGTTCTCCCGTCAGACCCCCACCCACCCCAAAAAACACAACCCCGTTAAGCTCAGGCACCATTTTGGGCTGCAGCAGCCCAGGAGCACGCACAGATGCTGCCACATCACCGACACCCACCGGCTCCCCTCTGATCCCCCGCTGAGCCACAGCATTCTCACGCTATCGGGGAAGTCAGCACCCTGTCCCTATCTGCCGGACCTCATCCCGCCGCCTGGCTCCCAGGCATGTGGAAAATCTCAGCCTACCTGACACCAGGCGGGGAGATACCCGAGATAACCGTCGTCACCGCTTTCACTTGGCTGTAGCCGTCACCTCCCAGAGGGATGGATGGATGGATGGATGGATGGATGGATGGATGGATGGATGGCCTCCCTCCTGCTCTCACTCCGTGCAGGGCTGCTGCTCTGCGGAGCTCTTTGCAAACAGAGGGTTAAAAGCGCTGGTGGCTGGGAGCCTGCAGGAACAGGGAGACTCATCTCTCCCGCCTGTCCAGCCGCTGTGCCGGGGATGCTGAGCTATTACTGAGCATGTTCCTCAGGAGCTGTCACGGGGAAAAAATACCTTGAAAGCCCTGGGAGTTAATATAATCTGGTGCCTGTCTCTGCTGCTGACACTGACATGAGGGAATTTCTCTGCCTTACACACAGAGCTGCCCCAGTCTCCCTGTGAGAATCCGGCCTCGCACCCCAGCACAAGTCCCCAGCGGGAAGGGGACGGAGCAAGAAGGGCAGCACAGCATGGATGCAGGGCCAGCAAACCCCTCGAAAAAGCGCAGTGGTTAAGGAAAACGATTTGGTCTCTCCTGCAGCCAGACAGGCTGTCACTGCTGGTCCCAGCTGGAGAAACCGAGCCCGGGAGGGAAACATCCCAGCTCCCCACAGTGGGGCCATGGCAGCACCGTCCTGCTGCGCCGCTTGCAGAACAGCCACACAACTGGGGGTTTATAAATATCCCCGCTAAACCTGTAGACAGGCTCCCTGCTCCAGCAGGGCTATTCCAGACCTGACACCTGATCCACAGGGTCATGAAGCACCTGGGAGGATGCCCAGACGGACAAATTTGGACAGACGAATCTGGCATGTTCCACGTGCCCAGTTCGCTCGGCCCTGCCTGTGCTCCCTGCCTGCCTGCCCACCCCTGTCTGCGCATGGGACTTCGGCCCCTGGGGCTGGGGGCTGCCGGCACATTTCCCCATAGACCTGCAGCCACGCACGGCATCAGCAGCCAGCACGGCCACACTGACCACACTGGAGAGGTGGGTGGGACAGGAGGGACAGCAACATCCCATTTCTCTGCAATTCAGTGGCAGCTTTGGTGCACCCTAGCCCCTAGCAGCGGCAGAGCGTCTGTGAGCAAACCTGCAGTCTTCCTGGGTGGGATTCTTCTAAAGGCAAAAAAGACAGCTTGGCCAAAAAAAAAATATATATATATTATTCTGCAGCATTTACAGTGCATGCAGTGGTGCCGGTCAGGCCCATTAGTGCAGCATAGCATAGCCTCTGGTGGGCTGCTTTTATTTGCCACTGCTCAAATGGTGCGAGGAGCAGCCTGCCGCTCAGCAAACCTGGGAAACCTGCTGAAAGGATACAGAGGCACGGTGCAACAGCAGGAATGGAGTACAGCCGTGCTACGGTGAGACATGGACAGGTGCATCAAACAAGCAGCACAAGGAAACGCAACTCGCGGCATCACCAGACACTCCTAATTCTTACTTATCGCAGCTTGGCCTCATGTCTCCAGCAATTCCATCAGCCAGCACCATGCTCCCGGGCACAGGAACCGTTCTGCACAGGGTTTAATGCAGCCACTCCAGGGTGGAGCATGCTAATGCCTTAATCACTCACAGCAGGGCGATGGAGACGGGGATGACCAAAACCCAAATAAAACTCCAGCTGAAGAAAAGAAGCTGATTTAATTAGAATGAGATAATGCAATTTCCTAGTTGACCAGAACACCAGAGGCAGCCAAGCTGAAGCAAGACCTGGCTGAAGCTTCAGTGAAACGAGAGTCGCAGAATGTGCAGTTTCACCAGATTCAAAATGCTCTGAGAAACTGTGACAAGCTTGTTTGAAAAGTGTGAAAGAGTCTTGGAAATGTCAAGGGATTTCAGCACCTTCTGGAGGCTGCTGAAGCAACTGGATATTTCGTTCAGAGATGCTCTTTTCACTTTTTCTTGTACTACATGATAGGAAGTTGTTTGCTTGTAACTTGCGTGTGGGTTTAGTTTTTATATCTGTTGCAGGGCCGGTGACTGTAGTTGTACTCTTCACAGAGATTGGGAAGTTTAAAAGAAATACTTAGACAAGGCTTTGAGAGATGTGCGGGAGAAAAATGTAACGATAGACTGTGCCTTTTCCACCTGCTGTGGGTAGAAAGAGGCAAATCTGCCTCCCCTCGTCCTGTGGCATTCCCTTGTCAGGATCACCCAGTAGCTCCGGTCTCTCCTACGCGCCTAGGGCAGGCAGCAAGCACAGGGTGCTGAAGCACACCAGGCACTGCCCGGAGCTGATTCAGCCCGCTGAGAGCACAGGATGGGAAAGACTGAGACATTTGCTTAGCTCTGCACCGCCATGCCATACCCCGAGTGGCACCGGCAAAACAATTTTTACCTCTTGGCTCCCCAGGTTTCCTATTTAGAGACGAGGGGGAGGACAGGCGCGCTCCCTGTGCAGGTGCACAGCAGCTACCAGCGCGGAGCCGGACACCTGGCCTGGTGCTCAGCTCTGCAAAGCTGGGCTCTGGGCTGGCTGATGGTCAGCAGGACCAGCCAGCAGCGTTACTCCTAAAACTGCCCGTAATAGGAGTTTACAACTTCCCCACAGGCCGCTGCTGCCTCAGAGGCTTCTCATCCCTCTTCCAGCTGCTCCTCAGTCCCTCCGCTGCCACGGAGAGCTGCGCCTTGCTGCTTGCTCGAGTCACAGCCCTGCCAGCCTAGGGCAGGATAAGGGGACCATCCCCTTTCCCAAATCTACTGAGCAAGCTCCAGCTGGGAAACGAACATCTTAATCTGAAAAGCCAAGAGAAAATACACTGCAGTGTATTTAAATATATATATATATTATTTTTTAAAAAGGGGGGGGGGGGGGGGGGGGGGCGTTTACAGCCCTCAAAACTACATTACCCACAATTCGCGGAGCCGTGGGAGGAAATGCTGGTTTTTGCAAAGGAGGTTTAGCTTCGGCAGCTGCAGTTGCACAGCGAAATACAGGGGAGGGCGCGGGGGGGGGCGGGGGGCCGGGGGCGCGGGCCGGGCCGCGGCAGCCGCTGTCGGGCGGCCGAACCCGGCGGACGGCGGGGGCGGGCGGGGGCGCCGCGGGGCCGCGGGGCACTTTCTGCCAAAGTTTGACCCGGTTGCCTTTGCGATGCTGCGGCGGGGAGCGGAGCCGGAGCCCCCCCGCGCCCCCCAGCTCCACCAGCGAGGCTGAGACCCGGCGCCGTCCCCGTATGCATGAATGTATTGCGAGAGAGGAAGCTTGCGGCAGCCAGGAGGCGGAGGCACCGATCCTGCTCCGCTCACCTCCCCGGGCATCTAGCAAAGAGGCGAAGGAAAAAAAAAAAAAAAAAAAGAAGCGAGAGCAGGAGCCTCCCCCCCCCCGCCCCCCCCCCCCCCCCCGCCGCACCTCGCCCCCGCGCAGCGCAGGGACCCGGCGCGGTGCGCGGCGCCGGGGCTCGGCGGCGCGGCCGGTGCTGGGCGCTGCTCCCCGCCGCCGCGGGATGCTGTGACGCCCTGCGGGAGCGCGGGGCCCACGCGTGGGGGGCAGCCCCGCCGGCCGCCCATGAGCCCCGCCGGCTGAGCCGCAGCCGGCCCCGGCAGCGGGAGGAGGACGGTCGGGCACCCTGCGGAGAGCCGCTCGCCGAGGAGGAGGAGGAGAAGGAAGACGGGGAGCCGCGGGGCCGGCGCCCCCCGGGCCGGTGCGTGGCGGCGGGATGTCACGGGCGGCGGTTCCGCGGCGCTGAGCGGGCGCGGAGCGGCGCGGCCCCGGGCGCGGAGCGGGGGAGGCTCCGCCGCCGCCTGCCCCGCTGCGCAGCCCCGCAGCCCGCTGCGACCGGCACCGCGCCGCCGCGCTTCGGGCTATTGCTAAGGAGAAAAAAAAAAAAAAATAATTCCCAAAGCCCTGACAGCGCTGGCGGAGGAGCCTCCAAAATCGGAGATTTGGCTACTTTTGGCATTTTTCACCCCGTCGTTTCTTTCGGTTATTATTGTAATTTTGTGCGAAAGGAAGTTATGAACAACTGCAAGTCAGGAAGTGGAAATCCACACCGGTTGTGACAAGCTGGGGCTAAAAACTATTTCATTATTTATATAGATGTGTCTATCAACATTCTGCTTTTCATCCAAAGAATAAAGGGAAATACCGGCTAGCCCTATGTTGGACGGTGAATGACAGACCGCATCGGAGGAAAGGAAAGACTAAACAGACGGCTAAGAACGCCACCGTTATTTATTGAACTCCAGAGACCTTTTTTTTAACCCAAAGACTGACTGAACCAGAGGTTTAATGGGTCAGTAAAAGGGGGGGGGGGGGAGAATTTTAAAGGCCCTTTTGCTTCTGAAAGTGCAGCTAACCTCAAAAATAGGAGCAGTACTTCTAAGACAGAAACTCAGATTAAGGCTTCACATGATGAATTTTCTATCCTATGGATATCAGTTTTGAGATTACAAACCAAGAAGATCTGTAATTGATCTAGCACCAGATAATTTCAATGCCTAATATTCCCCAGGATTGCTGGAGTACCCTAGGAGCTGCGTCGGACTGTACTCGGGGTATGCCATGGGCTGTATTCAGAGTATTAGCTGCAAATCCAAAGTTTTCCGGGAGAGTATTTCAGTGATTGAAGTCAAAGCCTCCATTGATCCCATTCCCACCAGCATCGACGAGTCCTCCAGCGTGGTCCTGCGCTACCGGACCCCTCACTTCCGAGCCTCTGCACAAGTGTTGGTGCCCCCCATTCCCAAGAAGGAGACCTGGATCGTGGGCTGGATCCAGGCTTGCAGCCACATGGAATTTTACAATCACTATGGGGAACAGGGAATGTAAGTATTTCCAACAGCGCCCACGGGTGCGTTTGCTGGGCGGGAAGGCAGAGCGGGAGGACCATGGCCTGGCTGGGAGATACTGGATTAAGCTAAAAATTATAATCTGGTTGGTTTGACTTTAAAATACAGCTCTTCTGAAACTTGACAGGACTTTATCACATATTTAAAATACAGGAGAGCTTGTCCCTACCATTTTAAAGGGGTGGGTGTTCTGTTCTAACGGGAAGGTGCCCAAGCCCTGCTTAAAACCCACTTGTTTTGGGAGGAACCCCGGCGCAATACCATACATTTCACAACAGCTTTTGAACAGCACCACAGATCCTGAAATCCCTAGGATTTCAGCCCCACCACCGCAGGCACCCCTGTTTCGATAGGTGTTTTACACCAGGGGTTCCCCCTCTCACCAGCCCCTCTCGCCTGCATCCCTCCCCATCCCTTACAGGGTCAAACTGCACGTTGCCAAGCCCCAGGGCAACCCTGGGGCTGACACTTGTGGCATGCTGCCGTCCCCAGCGTGCTGTCCTGCTGCTGCAGTGGGCCGCGGCTGCGAGCTCGGCAGCCCACCAGCTTTGGGAGCACGTTTAACGTCACAGGAGGAATCCTGCTTGCTTTGCCCACGGTAGCAGGCAGCCCACAAGGAAAGCACAAGATGGATTTAACCCACTGATAATTAAACCCTCTGCATCACCTTGGAGCAGGGTGAAAATTTCACATTGCCCCTCCATTCGAGTAATGTAAGAGTGGGAATAGATAGATATATGTGTAGGTAGGGGGAATCTAGGGGCTGCTTGTGCACCAAACCCCCCCCGTGTTACCGGTCAGACAATCATAGTGAGGCAGGAATGAATCAATTAAAATGTCACCCCCCTACCGAGAAAACTCATCTCTCCCCAGTTCCCCACCAGTTTGTTCACCAAACGTTGTTGCAGGCTTTGGCCCGTGGCTCAGTCAGCCCTGGCACCTGATCTCCAGACGCCTGCCCAGAACAGCAATTCTGCAACTCATGGTGCTGGGCAGCACCAGGTGCAGCCTCCCGGTGCAGCAGAAATCTGTCTGTCCTGCCACGGGGACAAAACCTGGCCGCGGAGCGCGGTGCCGGCAGATGGTTTGGTGGCTGGCGGTGCTGCTGCTGCCCAGACTCTGGGGGCAAGGGAGGAAGGACGGCAAGGTCAGGTCTCAGCAACCCTCCCGCCTGCTCATCCAAAGTACCCTGTGTCGGGGGGATGCCAGCTCTGCCCCTCAGGGGTCATTCTAGCGGGGCTTAAAAACCGGTGAATGAGGAGGGCTGGAGAGCTGGAGAAACTGACTCGATGCGACGCCTTCCTGACAGCGCGAACATCTGCCCGTGTACCCTGGCCCTCCTTCCCCCCCTGCTGCCTGTGAGCCCGGATGAGGACACGGCTTCAGCATCTCAGACATACAGCAAATACATGCTGTGAGCTGTGGAGCAGAGGGAAGGGCATGCCGAGGAGCAGCCCTAAGTGAGACCGTCCTCCCCTCCTGTCCCCACGTCCCCTCTCTGCTCAAGCAGAAAATGCCTTGAGAAGCGCGCTGGCACCTGGCAAACACCAGCAGTGAGGCTCAGCGAGGGAGCAGACCAGCTTATCTTGATTTTAAAAGTACTTACAACAGGCCCAAAATCTGTAGGCTTTTTGGCTCCAACACCATCTTTAGCAAGGACAATTTGTTGCTCAGATGTTCCCAATTCCAGGCCTTTGGGATTTGCATGTGTAATTCTCAAGCTCATTTAGAAATCCTCTCTTGAGCGACCAGCTGCAAAGGAAAACAGAAAAGCCCACTGTATATAAATACAGCACACAGCCACCAAAATAGAGGACTGGGCAGAGAGCTGTGCTGCCAGTGCTGCTGTGGGCTGCAAACCTCACCATGTCCGTCCTTTCTCTGCACCTGAGTTTCCTTGTGTTTAAATTGAGCATTTGGTATGGTCTTCCCTCGCCGGAACGCTTTGAGACAAAAAAAAGTTGCATCTACAAGCCAAGTGCCATAAACAGGTAGTCAGAATCAAACAGTGCAGCTCTGTAGGAGGGCTGTTAGCCGGAAAATCATGGGAACAAAGAAATTTCCCCCCAGAAGTTCATTGACATTTAACTGATATTCAGAAAGGAGCTACCCAAACCAAAGCAGGATTTGGTCTGCTCCTCCACTCCCTTTCTATAGACCCGTCACCATCTGAAAGCTATAAATAAAGGTGTTTGGGAGGAAAGGCCTCTTTCCATGCCATTGAAACATGCTCTTGGAAGACCTTTAGAGAGAGAAACAGGACACAAACCTATCCGAAAGGACGGGCCAAGCCTTTAGCTGGTGTAATTCGGCGTAACCCCGCTGACCTCCACAGAGCTGCATTGATTTATGCCAGCAAGAGTATTCGTCCCAACTTTTCGTGATGAAGCGAGACTGCTGCAACATACATATTTTTAATCCCTGTGGTGACAGACAGACAGAAAACTCCAAATAATCAAAAATCAGTTGGTCCACTGGAGCATCAATCCTTACAGCAGGCTTCGGATTAATTTTTCACTTTTATGCTCTGAAGTTGTTAGCTGTGTATAAGCTGGCCATTACGTTGAGGACAGAAACAGCTGAGAAATACTGGAGCAGATGGAGCTGTGCATAATGCTCCTGTAGGGACGTTAGCTACAGAGGGGATAATTTTGACATATGCGTTTAGGGTGGCACTGACAATTTTGGGGGCCAAATGCAATGTTTTTAAAGCTAAAGGAAAATAATTAAAGCTCAGCTAACACGTAAATGCTGGCATTATTTTACATGTTAAGTCGGTAGATGTGCTGGGAACATGAACACCCCCAGGATGAGGATGTGGACGTGCTCCCTGGCTCTGCTCCATGCAGAACTGGGGCAAATCCCTGTTTGGCCCCAGGGTGGTACTGCCCTCCCCCCCAGCAGGGTTTTACCCTGTACCCTTAGGGAAAGATGGGAGGCATCAGGATCAGGCCACAGAGCTCTGACCCCTGCGGGAGCCGTGGGACCAGGTCCCTGCTGGATCTCCTGGGGTGGGTGCTGCTTTCTGCACCCAGTTGTGCAGCACTGGTGGGACCCGTGTCAGCATCTGGGTGATGCCGGAATGGCATTATCCAGCCTTGTTTCTTCATCTCCATGGAGATGTACAAGAAGTGGTGCAGATGGAGATATGCAAAACAGAGATAAATAAATTGAAGTTTGAATATGATTAGCCAAGAATCTGCAGAAGTTTCAGGTAGATATTTCTGCCCTGGAGACACGATGGGGCAGCTTGCAGCATTACATCATCACTCTACCTTACTGGGCATCTCTTTCTTGCGAGATTAAATCTTCTGTGCCCTGCAGCAGAGACACAATGAACTCGAGAAGTCAGCTTGTCAAGAGAATAAACCCCCAGTCCTCGGGGAAGGGGAAAACACAATCAAAACCAGATTCACCAAAGGAGAAAAAAACAGGTTATCCTTTGCATGGGAAGTGAGGGGAGCTCAGTTCACCGCGGGAATTTACCCTTCCAGGGGTTGAGAGGGAAAGGTTTCACTGCCCTGGCACGGCCCCTGTGCTGTGAGCGCGCTCCTTGGCCCATTAACTAGGTTGTCCAGCCTGCCTTGAGCCTGCTCAGCTAAACCAGCGGCAATTCGCCCCTTTTCCTTCATGCCCATCTTCTGCTTTACTCCCTGAACCAGCACGCATCAAACCGCTGCCGGTTCAAGAGACGAGGCAGGAACATGCAGCTGGAGGATGGGGGAAGAGGGACCACTGCAGCATGGCTGTGGCCACCACCGGGGATCAGCATCTGGGATACCCTTCCTGGTCAGCACTGTAACCCCGGCTGGACTTGCTTTGACGTGCCAGAGTTGGTGAGAGAGGCGCTGTAAAAGACAACTGAAAATTAAGCAGGTTTTCTTCAGGTTTTCTTTCTTTCCGCAAGGCCCCAGCACAGGCAGAGCAGCAACGGGAGACAGGTAGGAGCAGGGATGCAAACTAACCGAGATGGCTTTTGCTGCGCCCACACGTGGCACTGGTACCTGCGCCCAGCGCAGTCTGCCTGAGCTGGACGTCTCTTATTTAGGGAGCTGCTGGAGAGGAAGGTGTTGGAAAGCACAAGGTTACACAAGTCCATCTGGCCTGTGACTAATTAGGAGCTGGCTTCAAAGAACTGGGGCCGAGGATGCAATAGTGCCTGATGCCTGTCTGAGGAGGTGGGCTGGTGTCACCGCTGGGTGCACAGGGCTGGGGGCTGCTGTGCTTGGGCTTGCTGTTGCTGCACGGGCCGCTGTGGTGATTGCCTCGGTTGGTGCCGTGGGGCAGCCCCCTGGAGGGCTCGGGATAAGCTGGGGGCTTCGTTTCATGTGACAGGGTAGGAAGGAATATATCTGAGCGAGGACTGGGAGGCTAAAACCTACATAGAGCTGCTTGGCTGTCAGCAGCAGGGCTACAGTTGTGCCACAAGAAATATCTCAAAGTTCCTTCTCCAAGTAGCGAGAAGACATTTGTTAAGAGAGATTTGTTGGCAGCTCCAGTCTGTGGCGGTGCCCATGCTGACTTTGAAGGTTTCAGAAGCAGCAGAAACGAGCTTGTCTGTATTACAAGCCAGAACCTCTTGATTTTGGAGCCGATCTGCTATAGCTAATCCATGAAACCAGATAGGTTGGTTTCTTTTCATGCCTCTTCCCTGCTATTGTCAGCAAAGTGTTTACTGGGCACTTTCTGGTCTTTCCTTGGCTCGACACCACCACAGAAAGATGCTGATGCAGCCAAAGATCATTCCACAGCATTCTTTCCGAAATCATCCAACAGGCCAGTTGTTGGCATATTATTTAACCCGGGCAGACGCTGCAGGCAGAGGCTACCAGCCTGGCTGGCACACAGGCTTTGCCATAGCAGCTGGCGAGGGGCAGCCAGCACCAGCAGCAACCATCGTGCAGCCTCTGCTTTTGCTCCAGTCATGGGACCGTCACAGGGCCTCGTTTTCCTGCTTGTTACTAGGCTGTGCAGATGAAGCGTGACGTTTCTGAAACCTCAGGGTTAACCACACTCACTAGAATTAGGCATAGCGTGCTCCATGAAGACAGACAAGCCAGCTTCTTCTTCCCCCTTCCTGCCCACGCCTTTTCTTAAGCAGGGTGCACTTCTGAGCCGTCCCAAGCACAGCCACGCTGCTCACCAGCCCCCTTGGCTTTGGGGGGGTTCTCAGGCTCTGCAGGCAGCATCCTGCCCTCAGAGACCAGCCCGGGCCCTGACACAGCTCCATCTTTTTGCTCTCGGTTAAACCCTGGGCAAATCTGGAGAAGGTCCTGCAATTCTGTGCTGGTCTGGGGTGAGATACGCCTACTGGGAATGGAGATAGGGACAAGCAGGTCTTAGCTGACCTGCAGTTTCTCGGCATCCTCTGCCTGATTCTCCTGCCATTCACCCATCAGCTGCTGATCCAAGCAGGCGGGAGCAGCTGGGGAGTGTTATCAGCCTCTTGTAGCATCTCAGGTCCCAGTTTGGCACCTCTGTACCTGCAGAGATGTTATGGCTGCACCTTAGCACCATGCCTGTCACAGAGTGAACCTCCAGGAAATTGTCACATCTCATCCCCAGGTGACAGCCAGGCTGAGTACCGGCCACTGTCTCAATGGAAAGTAATCTTAAACCATCTGCTGAAAGGGAGAGAAGAGCCCCCAGATGGTATTTCAGAGCCGGGCTGTGGGGTGGGGAGGAGGTGGGGGGCTGCAGCCGTGACCTCCACTCATCCCCTGCCGAGGGCTGAGTTCATCCAGCATCCCAGAGCCTTTCCCTGCTCAGCTCTCCCTGCACAGCGTGGGGGACAGCGAGCCAGGATGACTCCGGTTTAAGAGAGCAGAGCGTACAAACGCCTCCCCAGTGGATGGGGGTCCTCGCAGCACTGCTCAGGGATCTCCTTTTGGCTGCCTTCGCTACAGATTTTCTTCCAGGCAAAGGACTCCCTCTGCCTGCTGGCTATGAGCTCAGGAGAGGATTGCTGCAGCTGCGGTGCGTAGCGTGCGTAGCTGACAACAGCCCATAAATCTGCACGGGGAGATGTCACGCTGCACGGGGAGATGTCACGCTTGCATAACCCCGGCTGCTGCTAACCCCTGGTCCTGCTGCTCGGAGCATCCCTGCATCCCCCGAGCAGCCCATGCCCTACCTTGCACTTCACCTGCCACGCTCCTGCCAGGCCCCCCGACCCACAAACCCGCCACCTCCCACGCGGTGCAGCCCTGCGCCCGCCGTGGCACAGCGGGGACTTTTGTGCAGACCCCTGCTCGCATGAGTAACGATAAATGAGACCTTGAAAGCCCCCGCGGTATCTTTTCGCTCCAGCCAGACATTTACAGCTAACTGCTGAACGATCCAGTGGTTACCAACATGGAGGCACTTCACGGTCATTAACTAATTAACCATCAGAACAGCCTTATGAGATGGTCACGTTGGTCCCAGACTGTGAGGGGAGCAGCTCGTCCCGAAGCTGTGTCAGAGCCGGCCGGCCGCCGTGTGCCCCCCGCCTGCCCGCAGCCCCTGCTTCAGCCGAGGGGCTATTTTAAGCCACAGCACCGGCCTTAGGAAAGGCTGGGAGAGTTACCAGGGCAGCCTCGGCGTGTCCCTTCTGCCTCCCCTCCCCCCCAAGATACACCGTGTTCCATGTCCCACAGCTCAGCCCACAGCAGGGAGCTGGGGGGGACTGGTGCAGAGCCTAGCATCCCAGCCCCACCGCAGGGTCAAGTGTGAATGTCACCCTGGGAGTGAGCTGCGGCTGCCACTGCCACCATGCAGCCCCTTCTGCCACTTTGATGGCCGGGCCATCGTCCCCGAGTGGCAGCGGGTCTGGGTTGTAAGCAAGGGGGTATGTTAGAGCCACCTGGCACGTGCTGAGCACACAGCCTGCAGTTATGCCATCGCAGTGCCTTTACTCTGCAAACAGCTAACCTTTTTTCTGAGACATTTACAGCACTTTGCTTCTACTGGCAAATCTAATCTTCAAAATTAAATTGGAAGTTAATAGAAAAAAAAAAAAATCCAAGTTGTGCATCAGCATTACATGGTGACGGAAGACCATTTGCACTTACTTTCTTGCTAGAAAGACCGACCTTTCTGCCCGTCTTCTCGCAAGCACAGTACACAGCGCCCAGACGAGCAGCTCAGGCAGTTTTACAAGCTGCCTGACCTCGGTTTCTCTGATTACTGTAACACCATCCCAGTCCGGAGCCTGGCGTGCAGCCTTTGAACTGGGTCCGTCCCACGGCTGCAGCAGGCTGCGTTACACTTCCAGTGCCAGGCAGACAGCGGGGAGGGACAGTGGCTGATCCAGAGGGAAAATGAGTATTTGCAGGTGGGGACTGGAAAGAAAAAGCAGAACAGGGCCATGGGAAGCTTTATGGTGCAGTGAAGTTCTTGATGTTACTTCCCCCCCTTAGGTCTTCTGTCACCTGCCCCCCAGCACCAGCTCTGAGCTTGCCCACTCTGCCTGACACGGGAGATGTTGTACTTTTGAGAGAAAGAAACTCAGCCCCAAGCCCTGTGCTCACCGGCGCAAGCACTGGGGTGCTGAGCCCAGGAGCAGGTCCTGGTGTTCAGCCCCACTCAGGCAGCCAAGCAGCCACACAAAAGTACCTGCAGTGCTGGATTTTCTGCAGGGCTGGAGCTTTCCCAAGCATCCCTTTGCAGCCTTACCTAAACACCAAAGTATTTTGAACCACTCCAGGTAGGCACCGGTCCCCGCAAGGAAAGCCCCGGCCCTACCACGTGGTCGCTCCTCGGTGGTGGTGAACAGCAGGACAGACCTTCAGGATCACTCCTGGAAATTCACAGTTTTAGCGGCAGGGATGAGCTCATTCAGCAAGGTGGCATGAAAGGCACCAATTCCAGTAAAAGCTGAAGGGGGAGTGCATTCACAACTCCTTCCTTTCCTTCCGTGACATCCAGGATGTGCCTAAACAAATTAATTAATTAATGCATTAACCATAATTTGTTGTTGATTACTGCAGGTCAAGTTGGGAGCTTCCAGATCTACTGGATGGTAAAATCCAGGCCATCAGCGACTCCGATGGGGTGAACTATCCCTGGTATGGAAACACGACAGAAACCTGCACCATCGTGGGTCCCACCAAGAAGGAGTCCAAGTTCAACATCAGCATGAACGACAACTTTTACCCGAGTGTGACGTGGGCAGTGCCCGTCAGCGAGAGCAACGTGGCCAAACTCACAAGCATTCACCGGGATCAAAGCTTCACCACCTGGCTGGTTGCAACCAACACGGCTACCAACGAAATGGTGACCTTGCAGACTATCAAATGGCGCATGAGGCTGGGCATCGAGGTAAACCCCAGCAGACCCTTGGGGCAGCGTGCCAAGCTGCAGGAGCCCTCTGCTCAAGAGCAGCCCCAGGTCCTTAGCAAGAATGAGCCAATACCACCCAGTGCCCTTGTCAAACCCAATGCCAATGATGCTCAGGTACTCATGTGGAGGCCAAAGGATGGACCACCACTTGTGGTGATACCTCCAAAACATCGATAATACAAACCTGGCGTCCCGGCACCAAAAGGGAGAGAAAAACAAACAAACAAACAAAAAAACAATCCGAAGCAAAACAATCACTTAGGTATTAGAACACACGCGTATAATCTGAGCAAAATCAAAATGCACTTTTTATTCATTCAACAAATGCAACCATTCTACCTTCTCCCATCGGGACGGATTTCACTGTGCTAAAGCTAAAGAGGAGACCTTTGACTGGGGTCTGTCTCATCACCGGATTCCTAAGGGAAGAAATTAACACTGATGTCTACCCGTAGAGCTTTTTTTTTTTTCTTCCCTACTTTAGTTATTTGAACTTTAGTCTCATTAGCTTGTCCAGACTGCCCAGAACAACACAAACATTTTATTTGGGATTTTAAAAGTTGGGTGGTTTTTTTTCTTTTTGGTTGAGAACAAAACAAGATCCTGGAGCAAAAAGTTGACTATTTAAGATAAGGATATATTTTTTTTGAAGCTGTAAGGTTCTGAGTTGCAAATCCAAGTCATGCGGCCTTATGTAGACTTTGCTTTGCATTGCCAAACTTTTGCCTTAAAGCTATGTTTGAAAAAAAAAAAATATAAAAACCAACAAAACCACCACCAGGCAGAATGTCCTTTCTACAGAATTTTTAGGAGAAAGTTTTGGAACAAGGCATAGATTGTCAGTGTGTCATGGGCTGATGGATGAGAAGGGCACCAAATGGGAAGAAGAAAATCTTCCTGGTTTTAAAACCTGGAACAAGGAAGCGTGGAAACAATCTCAGTTTCAAAGCAATGCAAATAACAACCCTGCTGTAGGATGTCTGGAGCGGGAGCTCCTGGGCCATCTCCCTGCTTTGCAGAAGGGGTAGCGAGCAAGCTTGCGCTGCTTACACTGGGTGATCCCAGCCTCCCGTTAGCACTGTGGGATAGTCTCACAGCTGGAATCGTGGCCCTGGGAGTCAGCATAAACGGAGAGGTGGGGATGGGTTTGTCTTTAGGACAGGCAGGTGTTTGCCCTGCCATCCCCAGCCTCACCTCCTGCTGGCGTCAGAGCCGGCGCCCGCGCCCCGGCTGGCGGGGGAAGCTCTGTTGCCCCGTTTCCCATGAAGTCCAAACGATGGTGCTGTAAGAGCAGCAGAATATAAAAGGGATCCTACTGAAGTCACTGGAGATGCATGGGTGTCAGCGAGGGCAGATCTCACCTACCAAGTCTACCCAGCAATATCCGTAATTCAGGAACAGCCATGTCAGAAAATAACAGGCACCCGTTCCTAGCAAACACTGGAAGCAAAAGCTATGAAAACCTCTTCTTCCCATGAAAAAAAAATCATGTTGGGGTTAGTAGATGATTTTCTTCCAAATGACCTCACGATCTACACGACCGGCAGGACCATGACACCGAGCCTGTCCGGCCATGGCACCAACACCTACGTATCGAGGGGTAACGCGTGAGAAGGTGCAAGGGCAGCCCCCCACCCTTGGGTGTAGGTCCTCCAGGGAGGACAGGGCGCCCGGGGCAGGAGGTGGAACCAGTAGGATTTAACAAGGCCCGGATGGGTTCAGCTACGAGCAGCGGCGGTTCTGCGGGGGGAGGCGGCACGGAGGCGCCGTTTGCGACGAGGGGCAGGTTTGCAGGCAGAGAAGGTTCTGCAGCAGAGGTGGCATCTGGGCTGGCATGCAGTCCGGGGTGGCAGGACTGGGAGCGGAGGATCTGCTTCCTTCCAGCACATGGCCTGGGGCAGATCCCTTCCCCTTCCCCCTGCAGCTCTTTCCCCTAGATAACGTTTCTTCCCCTGGTTAACAGTTTGCCTCAAGAGGTAGGGCTGGGAGAGCTGGGCGTGCCAGGTACAAGCCTGGCCCTGCTGAGCCGGCCCGAGCAGGTCTCACGGCCGCACACCCGAAGCTCACTCTCCCCTCCGAGAGGCACCACCTGGCTGCTGTCGCCAGCTGCACCTTCCACGCAGGACGTTACCGGCAGGAAATCCTCCTTCCCCACTTCTCCAGAGCCACACCATCAACTTCTACAACGGGTTCACCACAACCACCTGGGGCAAGCACGCCCAGAAGATATGCCCCTGCCCCCGTGACAGTCTCAAACCAGCAAACAAGCAGCCTTGGTCCCTGCAACTATAACCCCCTTCCCAGGGGAGACCGCCTGCCTGCACGCACCGGTTTGCAGAGATGCTCGGCCATGGAGCTGCTCTCTTCAACGGGCAGCGAGATCTCGGAGGTGGGAAGCCCAGCATTACCAGCAGCCTGCAAACACACAGACTGGATCAACCCCAAATCCATGAGCCAAAGGTTGCCTGAATCTAGGCTTTGGGACTATAAAGGATGAAGCTAGGGAGACTTTGACTTGCACAGTCACCCTCTGTATTAAAATCCATTTTCTTAGCTGGATTCAGATCCTAACTATAGCTCTACTGGCACAGCCCTTTGGGACTTGTCTGTATTTTCTCCTAGGCAATACATGCAGAAGAGGACAAAATGTGAGCTGCGGGTGAATAGCTGTTAACGCTTGCACGCATCTCGGCTGCCACTTAGATGCTCTTCTGGGCAGCCCCGTGGGCGGGAGCAGCAGGGGTATTTATGTCTGGTATTCACTTTGTCTCCAGGTGCTGAGTACTTACAGTTCTCACTGATGTCAGCATGGGTCAAAAAAATCAGACCCAGTTGTCTTAATTAGCTGCATGAAGGAATTCCAAGGAAAGATTTCTTCTCAGTCACCAAAAACCACATTCAGGGAACACCTACGTCCTTTTCCACTTAGCTTTGTGTTGGACTTAGTCTCCCAGTGCATTAAGTCAATCTGGTTCCTCCTGCTCCCTCTACCTGGTGGACTGGATGCATCCATGCAATTTGATAGTAACCTCCCGGCTAATTCGTCCTGTTGCACTGAACAGACCCAGCTAAGCAGTAAACACAAAATTTAAATTTCACGTTGAGGTCGGCTTTGCATGGACTTCTCCCTTCCCAAAGAATGCCTTTATCCCGTGCCTAGGTTGAAACGTGCCCCTCCACCTCCATTCGCATCACCAGACACAGCAGAGAAAAGTGATGCTGCCTCTTCTGAGATTTCATGCGTTGTAATTAAATGTGATGTTTTTCCAATGCTGCTTCATTACAAAACTGACAGGGACAGATTGAATATAAAAGGACGGGTGGCTGGGAGTAACAGGTGCTATAGACATCACTATCAATACGGCTGGTTAATGGCCAGGTGGTTAGAACGGGGATTGACAGGGTCCCAAGGGGGACTTAAATGTCTGGGGACCTGGGGCATCCTGCACAGAGGAAGGTGGTAAATAAGCAGAGGTAAATAAAGCTCCTTCTTTGGCAGCTTTTTGCAGAACCAGGAGTGCACGAAGGATTTGCTGGGGAGGTGGCGGGGCACCAACGTGGGGTGCTGGTGTACGTGAGCCGTCTCTGCTTCACCTCTCCCATCGGTGATGCTCAGCTCTCTATAGCCCCGAGCCACCACAGGAGCTGAGAGCATAGCCTGACCATCCCTGTCCCAATCCCGTAGTGGTCCAGGGTGGGAAGCAGCAGGGGGAGCCCTGGCCGAGACCCTCACCCGCACCCTCTCCCCTGCAGCCAGCCGTGGGGCCGGGGCTGCCAGCCCCCACGGAGCACAGCCACATGCCGCGTGGCCTCGTGGACCACTTGGTTCTCCTTTCCTACCCTTGGCAGTGAGAAGTGAGATGAGCGTGGCAGGAGAGGGGCAGCCCCTCGGAGGGTCCGTACGATGCTGAGTGGGATTGGGGAGGGGTAGACCCATCGAGTCGGTGTGGCAGGGAGCAAGGCTGGGTCCAGCAGCGGGGTACGGCAAGAGCTGCCCGAGCCTCGGCCCTGCCGTCACCCTGCCCTGGCTCCTGGCGCAGCAATAAGAACCGTCCTTGGTCTTGCAGAGATACTGTGAAAACCAAACCAAGATGTACCGAGTCTGGACACTTATGGAGATGTAACAAACAAAACCCTGCTTTTATAACAGAGAGAAATAAAGTGAAATTTTCAAAAGGGTCTGCCTGGAGTCGTTTGGGCGGTGGCTGTTTTTAAGCGAATGGCTACACCACCCCTCCGCATGCAGTTTCAAGGCCGCGATAAACACCCTGTTTACCATGAGCACCTTTTCTCTCAGTTTCAGCCCTTACGCCGCATCAGATCGAGCACAGAGGTTTCTGGTTAAAAATACCAGCCGACATCCTGCATTTTTCATTACCCGGCTGCTGTGCATCTTGTGATGGCAGGATGGAGCTGAGCAGCAGCTGAACTTCCGCACAGTTCGGTTTCCTGACACTCTTTGCTTATTTAGCAAAACCCTTGTCAGATGTTAGCTGTAAATACCCCATCTGGAGAGGAGCAGCCTCTCAGCCAGGCTCCGGGACCCCAGGCAGCAGAGCACAGCCCTGCCCCTTCAAACCTGGGCAGACAAGGGGTTGAAAAACGCTGGAGTCTACGACTGGTTTTCAAATGCCACGTTGTATCCATTTTGTTACTCATCCCCCCCTGAAAAAAAAATAATTTCATATTTAGGTTTTTGTTGCTTTCCAGTAAATGGCTGAAATTATTTTGGGAGAGCAAGAGGGTGCCTGGCCAAGGGGCCGGCGCAGCTCCTGGGCAAACCCGTTAATCCACGGGGCCCAACCCTGGCACCTTCCAGCCCCACGCTCCACCTGCTCCTGCCATGCCCAATCCCACCACAAGCTCCAAGACTCCCACCAGCCGCGCCCCAAGGAAGACACAGGGGGGTTGGGGTTTTTTTTAGGTTTGGTTTGTTCTTCCAGGAGTTTTGCTGCGCTCTGACCCAGCCTGCAAAGCTGCCTTGAGGCTTCTCCAAAAAGTAGCAGAGGAAAAGCCCTGCTCCGCTGCGAGCCCCTGCGGCTGCTTCAGCTCCTACGCAGCACCCCGGGACCCCCCTGCCCGCTCGTGCTGGAGAAGCCATACCAGGCTCGGCGCTTTCCCAGTGTGTGCCCTGAGCACAGGGGCTGGACCCTTGCCTGTGGGGCACCCCACCGAGACGCACCCCACACCGGTGTCTCCCCTTCGCTGCACCTCCACAGGTCCTGCCTGGAGCGAGCGAGAGCCCGTTACAACCCTGCTCTGCCCCTTTGCAGGTCAAGAGCCTTTTGCAGGTTGCTGCTGGGCAGGGGGGGAAGGTGGTACCGCCACCCACCCCAGCGTGTGCCCACATGGAACACCAACACCCATGGAGGCACTTTGGGATGCTCCACCAGCGCGTAGCAGTGACACGACACAAACCCAAGTGCAGGAGGGGAAGGGGAGCAATGAAACATATGGGAGGTCATGGCTGGAGAGAAGGAATGTGCATGGATGGAGCCCAGGCAGAGGAGAGGACAGGTTCTGAGCAGGATTCCTTTCCACAGTGGAAACTCTCCAGCCTCATCTGTTGATAGCAGGTTAAATTTAGATGTCCTAGATTTGGAGGGAGGGAGGGAGGGGTGGAGAGGGGACACCAGCCAACTCACAGCTGTTTTGGATGACACCTGGAAAAAGCTGAAAGCACCCGGTCGCTTATTGTCTGCAGAGAGACATTGCAAAACCCCCGGCAAGGATCAGGAGGCGGGTGGGAAGGACACGGACTGCGGCGCCCACAGAGCCTGAGCGGTGTCGGATCCCCATTGTGGGGCAGCACCAGCGCCAGCCCTTTGTTGCACTGCATTTGTGAATGCTGAGGCTACAAACCAAACTTTGCCTTTCTAGAGGTTGTATTGCTTGGCTTCATGATTTTCTAACCACGGTTTGAAGCAGACTGAGGCAACAGCTCCTTCATTTGAAGAAATACCCCACGGTCTCTTATCTAAACTTCTTGCAGGGACTTCCCTCTGCTGATGCAAATCAGGTTTTGTTTCCCATTTCTTCTCTCACATCTTGTTAGGCTGCTCACATACAGCAGCTGCAAACACTCATTTTATTCCTTCGTGTTTTCAAGTTTTAAAGCGAAATATTTTTAGCAATGCACTGAAGAGCCTCAAAGCATCTATTAAAAACAGTTTAAAATAATGTGTCCTGTGTTGGATGCATGTAATTATAACAGAGCTCCTCAGACAATCTCCATCAAGCTCTCCAAGGCTGCCTTTAGTAACACTTTTGTAAATTAGTCCCCACAAACCTGTTGGGTACAGAGCGCCGGCAAAAACCCCAGAGGACAGGAGCACTGCAGTCAGCTCCGACCCTGCCACGATTCACAGTTTTGGGACTGTCCCCCATTTCCCCCTCAAAAGAGAATAACAGCTAATCTCACCGCTGACACAGGCTGCCCGGGCACCGTTAAGCGTGGCCCCTGGGAAGCACGGCCGCTCGGGGCCCTTGGAGCAGGACTGCAGGTGTTCTGCGAGGGGCATGGCCCCGGGCGCGCCTGGGCACCCTGCTCCCCGAGGGGGTGCGAGGGGGCGGCCCGTCCGTTCCCACGCTGGAAGGGGATGCTGTGACGGGGCAAGACTGCAGCCTGAGGCCGGAGCATCACCCCAGCTACGTGCTCCCAGGGACGGCACCGCAGCGCGTGACCTCGTGCTCGGGGAAGGGCGTGAGTGCAGAGAGGGGCACCGGCAGCGCAGAGCATGCCCACGTGGGACAAAGGCACGCATGGACCCCGGCTTGGCAGCAGGAGCCAGGGACACGTTGGCAGAGAAGCAGCTTTGTGACCTACTCAAAACTGCAGAAAAGTGAAGCGGGGATGGTGTGAGACAGGGAAGGTGCCAAAGGGAACTGCAGGGCCTGGGGGGGGGCGGGGCAAGAGAAAAGCCCAGGGGCCCGTGTAGGTGTGCAGAAGCGAAAGATGTGCCAACACGCCCAAGCTCATCCCTCAGAGAGGAAGCGTCGGTCTCTTCTCAATATCCACAAGACCCTTGGGCCTCACTGCTGTGAGAAGGAGAAGGGCCAGGGCTGCTCTCGCTGCCCGCCGAGCACGGGCTCAGCCCTGCCGAGCTGCGGCCGCCTCTCCCCAGCCCCTGGGGCTCGGCGTGACATTTATCCAGGAACAAAAACTCCCTCGGCACTACCAGATGCACTCACACCAAAGCCTCATGCAGGATTATTCTTGCTTGTAAGCAATGCGCAAGGGCAGGACACATGAAAACTAAGAAGGAATAAATAAAATGTCACTTCAACCTCGGGGCCTGCAGCAGCAGGGAAACGTACATGGGCTGACGGGGTGGAGGGAGGCGGCTCCGCTGCTGGCGAGGGGCAGAGACCCACTGAGGCTGTGCCCCGGGTCCCTGGGCAAAGGCGGGGGAAGAGAGGCAGTGCCACCACCTGCCCTCCTTTCCACTGCCTCGCTCCCTGCTCCCAGCAGCTGCAGCAAGGGGCTGAAACATTCAGCAGCACTTTTCCAACCTCCGTCATCTCTCACAGGGATCCCGCTCATCCCCAAGACTCACCACCAGCCCGTGAACACACCTCGCTGTTGAGGCCGAAAAGCCCACCTGGAGCAGGACGCTCATGTCAGGAAGGCGCCTTGTTTCTCCCACAAGCATCGCCAGGGTTTTGGTCACAGCACGTCAGCACTGCCGCTGGCACCGCTGGGGCAGGGAGGTGGCTGTAAGGGACAAGGCGAGCCCAGGGATATAACCCGGCAGCACAGGATGAACTTCAGCCCTGCGATCCTCCTCAGTTTGACAGCAGAGGGATGCCACTGGCATTTGTCCTCTGGTTGCCTCTCTGCACCATGGCACTGCGACACGAAGGGCCAAAGAAATGATGTCCTTCCCTCCCAGGAGACAGGTCTGGACAGCAGGGTATGGCCAAGACCACCGGTACTCTGCAAGACACGCATTTTCTGGAATACCAAGTGTTAGACAAGTAAAATCCTTTAAAACTGGAGATTAAATAATTGTTCTTTTTGTGCCTCCTTGTGACGAAGCTACATTTTGCCCCTTTTCCAGAAGGTGGCTCTTTTCTTTGTTGCTCTTTTAGACTTTGAGGAAGCAGAAATCCCTGGTCTGGTCTCTCCATGGGTTTGGGGAGATCCTCGCCACACCTCAGGCTGCCCTCTGCCCACTGAGCCTGTAACACCATCATTGGTGCTCCGCCGTAGCAGAGCATCACCAGCACTTGGCTTTCCGCTGCCTCGAGGCCATGCTGTAGTCTCAGGGTAGTGAAAAAATAAGGGCATTTTTCAATTAGAAATAATGAATAATCTACCTTTGATAAAAGCCTTGGAAGATTTCTTCTCATACTGAAATGGCAGGAGCAAAAAGGCACCACCACATTAGCACAGATAAAATAAGCTCCTTCAGAGCAGTTGCGGAATGGTTGCTATTAGTTATCTGAGGATTAACCAGCATGGACAAGACAACTACTGAAATGAGGGCTCCAAGCCCGGTTAGTCCTTGGCTGCTTTACTGCCGAGACGGGGGCTTTCTGTGTTAGTAGCTTTACTCTTTGGTGGACATCTGTCCACAAAAAACTGGACAGAGGCCATGAGATCACAGGCCACTTAACACAGATGACAGACTGTAACAGCTTCTGGCAACCACCAACCGAGTGCCACACGCACTTGCCAAATCCTTGAGTCATCTAATGAAAATGCAGATTTTTCAAAGTCGACTTTGCTATGTTTTGTGCATATTCCTGTAGGCTTGTGGTCACGATCAGCCTCTCCACACTGCTCAGCTCCTCCAGCAGCTACTATGGAAACCAGGAGCAGCACCCGTTTCTCAAGGGCAGATAGTTCAGGGGGTTGGGTGGTTTCAGCCATGATTTCACACATGAAAATGCGCGTTTGGTCAGGACCTGGAGCAATTCTGATGGCCCTTCACTTGCAGAGCGTAAAGGGAGTTAAACAGGCACCAAGCAGCACAGCAGGGACAACCCCCAACTGCTCCCATCATTCCAAAAAAGAGACTTTAAATGGCTCAGCATGCCAACATCACATTCTTACCAAGCCAATCTTCTCCATAGCAAGAGGTTTATTAGCTATCTGGGGGAGCACAGCTGATACGGCCTTGCTAGGAGGTGTCGCATGCCACAGCAAGGGGAGATTAATGCAAAGAATTTAAGGTCAACAGTTTGGGCCAGTTGCTATTTATAAAGAGGAAGGAAGGCAGCACAGCAGTATCACCTCCAGGCCTTAAGAAATGTTGTATAGTCAAGGAGAACATACTGGGAGGGCACACTTCCACCCACCTTCAGCTTTTTCTTCCAACTCCAAATCAGCAAATTTCAGAAAATGTTCTCCTCTGTTCTACTGCTGTGGTCCCAGATCGCTAGCACTTGCTGTCTTCCATTAGAGGGCAAGAGAGGTTATAAACAACCCCCCGACAACAGTGCCGTCTCTAATAGGAGATGCAGCGTGCCAGGGTTCAGAAATCCAGGGCATATGTAAACGCTTCGGAGCCTACAGCCTTGCAAAGCCTCTCTATAGCTAAAAATAAGCCCAAGCCCTCCTTGTATGCCACACTTCCCATATTTCAGTGGTCTTCCTTTTTTTAAAGGGAACCTACCTAATGTCATTCCCAGGCGCAGAGACAGGAAGGACACTTCCCACAACTAGGACAGGAGTTAGGACGAACACTAACTCTTTAAGTTGACTTGAAAAAAGCAATTTCTTCAGGAACCGTTGAAAGATGTAAGTATTTAGTTTATAAGGCTGGATGTGAAAACAAGCAGTTATCAACTATTTACAATTCCAAAAAGCAACCAGATGCCCACCAAACCAGAAAAACAACACTTGTCATCATAGTGTGGGGTATTAAAAAAAAAAAAAGAAACATTAGAATGTTTCTGCTGAAAACAGAAAAAACAGAAGTACCCCAAAACGTCCTAATAGGACCAACAAGATAAACCAAACCAAACTGCATGTATTCAACCAAGACATACACTGTTATTTCAACTGCATTTTTCACAGAGCAACAAAAACCCATTACATCATTTAGAGGTTTCATGGAGGTCAGATGCATCAGATAGAAAAAGTGTTTGTCCAGAATGCCTTCAGGGCATTCTTTAAAACATTTGCTCAGTATGTTCAAGTATAAACATATGAGAATTTCACAAGCGATATTGACTAAAGCTAAAAGCTACAGGGAAAAAGTACAACCTCGTACATGTTAGAAAAACAAAAACAAAAAGTAGCTGACAGTAGAATCCAACAGCCAAAGCCATAAGCTGCAAAATCACTAATGCCTCTGGATGGAGGTCACACTTCGAATTCGAGGGCCAGAAGTCTTCCCCATAACCTGAGTTCCATTTTCTGAGTTCTATAAAATTTACAGAAAGTTAAAAATAGAAGAGCTTTTACTTCCCACCTCTTTGCTGAATGTTACTGCCATGGGAACGTGTTCTGCATGCTGCCAGTTTCTACTCAGATAATTTCCTATTTCTCCACTAAGCCTCTGGCTCACACATGACTCAGTTTTAGCACTTCAGTGAGATAAGCATGTGCCCCGTCCTATACTTAAAATTAGCAGGGCAAACTTCAGCGCCTTCTTAAGAGCCTAGGATAATCAGTCATTCTCTTCAATGAAAAATGTGCTGGTTTATATCAGGAACCAACCTGAGCTGCTCACTTGTCTAGGCAAGGGATGAATAACAGAAAGCTAGGTCCAGTACAGGGCTGGTAACCACAGTACGCATCTATTTCTTCTAGATTCAGGGAGATAAACCCTTCCAACACAAGTAACAAAGGCAGATAAAATAGTTTAATATAGAACAAGTGTTGCATGAAAATAAGCAAAGTTTTTTCTTAAAAAAAAAAAAGAACTTGTATTTAAAAGAAAAGCTGTTTGGATATTGATCACGTAGGTGACTCATGAATGCAGGAGCTACAACAGCACAGTTCTACAGGAAAGTTCAGGATGCTCCTAGCTTCTCCATCCACTAAATCCAGAGGAAGATCTGTGAAGCAAGAAAAAAATACCAACACAGCAATGAGTGTTAGCATCTCCCTCAGGCAGTATTAATTCAGCAGATCTCTGAAACAAACTTCCAGTCTCCCTAGTATCAGAAGTTTATTATGAGAATGCATATTTCCAGCAGATTTTACCTGAGAGTGCAACAACACATACTAACTAGATATAATTATGCTTATTCTAGAGCCTACCATCTGGTGAGAGACATGCTCTCTCTACTTGACAGGGAAACAAAGTTTAAGAAACTTGCTAAAAGTAATCTAGCGCACCAGTGGCAGAGTGGACAACAGTTAACCTCAGCTCTCAGTCCCATTCTTCAACTGTAAATCGTCTCAATTCAGCCAAAGTACCAGTTTATTACATTCCTTGTTTCAACCTGATAAATGGAACAGATACTAGATTCACACGCACAGCTTGAGCACACACACACATCATGTGCCTGAGAGGTGGAAAAAGAGCACAATTTAACTGAAAATTCTCCCATGTATGAAAGATTAACCTCACTGGCAAGGGTACATTCAGAGCCTGTACTTTGAGCTCTAAGCAGCCACTGAAAAGGAAATCAGAACTAGTATCTCACTACTACTTTCAAAGCTTGCTCTTGTAAACCACTCAACTCTCTATTCTGATTCTATTTGTATTTTTAATTAAGGGTTAGACACAAAATGGTACTTACGTGTTAGATGATCCAAACCCAAACCCTGAAAGAAATGCAAGATGAGAAAAATAATTATTAAAACGTAAATGAATGCATAAGATTTGTACTAAATGTCCCCTTCCACACACAGCTTGAAAAACATTTCTTTCCTGCCTTAGGCCAGGGAAAGAGTGATAGGCAAACAATGAAAGTCAAATCTCCATCTAGAAGAAAAGTGACTTGCCTCGGTTCCTAAGAGGGCTTTGCTTTCACTGCTCATCAGCTAGGTCCATTCATTAGTAGCAACTGCATACAATGTGCCTGGTTTATTCACCTCCATGAAAACAGAGGGCTGCTTTCTGAAGATGGAGTCGTGCTTAACGCAAGCCAATGGTGACAGGCAGACCACTAATGAACGTATCCTCTCTCAAAGGCTCTGTGCTCAGCCCTGTGTAAATCACTGCGGCTTCACTGACTTACATCAGATAAAAGTCTGGCTACTGGTGTTCCAGCTCAATTTTGCACTGCATATTGTTTTGACACCAAGTACTTCGATACAGATACCCATGGATATGGTACTGAAGAGTTATTAATTATTTCTCAGTATTTTCCTTTGAGAAGAAAGAACAACTCCATAAAAAGAGGTGAAAAGCAATGATCTGATGAGGTGTGCAGAAGCAGCGTGATTTATTGATATGTCACACAGCAATCAGTGATGAAATTATGAGCTACAGTCTGAGAAGACACTACACCCCACCCTGCAGCTCAGTTCTCCAGGACACTGTGCCTCCCCTATTGCAGGACCAGCACCAGGCACATTTTTGACAGGGAGCTGAAGAGTCATGCCCAGTTTCCAGGGAAAACTGAAAACATGAGGCCTGTTAGGTTCATTACATTTTAGCTTCTACCTACCTCCTCCACCTGTCCCAAAAGCTGAGAATCCACTGCCTTGTGTGCCGAAACCGGTACCCTGTTGTGACAGCGATCCAAACGTTGGGGTATTTTGATTTGCTAGTGTGCCAAACGATGCCGTATTGTTACTGGTACCACCAAACCTGCAGTTTGAGGGAGAAAATTTAAGAGAAAATTTGTGTTTGCAAGCATCTTCTCACTTACACTAGAATTTTGTTCCCATACCTGCAATGATAACAGTGCACTCAAACACGGTTACATCAAAAGAGTGAGACCACCTGGATATGACTGTAATTGTTCATTCTGGAAACTGTTTTTCTGGTTTGGGAAAGACCACTGTACATCCAAACGTCTGTTCAGCTCCCATTCTTAATGTACACCAGGCAGAAAGGCCAATACTTTCATGATTACACAGGATATGTTTTCAAGTGCTTGGAAACACCAGCTGCAGCCATCAAATGGAATATGTTAATTCACCCCGTGTGTAGTTTTCACCTTTTAGGCTCAAAAGTACTGCACAATTTTGTGTCACAAATGGGGCAGCAAACAGAATCGGTGTGAGCTCCTCATGGCCAGAGCACAAAACAGAGCCCAGACACAGAACCCAGGCTCCCAACTTTCAGGTGGTACCTTGCACATGTAAATCACCCGCAGATTTCTCAGTTCCTTTCTCTCCCCAGCCCATTTTGAACACCACATAGTTCCGGCGCTTTCTTGAAGATCTGCACCTAGCTGGCACTTGTCACTACTACCTTTGGATTACTTCCCTAATTGCTTTTGGGGACTGAAATAAGAAATACTTTAATATATGGAAATTGGTCTCCCTTCTCCACCTACTCAGTCCAACCAGGCATTGTAGAGCAATCAGCATGACACACTAATGAGACCATGATATGCATTATGGTTCCCTGCCCCCCACACTCCCATACACTTCTCCCAATTCTAAATGTAAGAAGTGTACTCAGAAAACAAGCTTCAAGTGTTCCTTTACCTTAAGCTGGGCAAAATGCAGACACAAAATTTTCAAATTACAAGCTCTACTAAAGCAAGTGCACAATGCTACTAGTACTAACCCAGCACCAGCCCTCCTCCGAGTGGTCGGTCAAGTCAAATAGCATGCCAGCTTTACAAGGCTGTGCCTCACACAAGCTTCTGTCATTTCTGACTTAAAATATGAACTGACAGCATGTTAACCAACCTCTCCATTCATCCATATCTAGTAGATTTAAAAAAAGAAAAAAACCCAGAAACACACCAACCAACCAACCCACATCAAAACATATCTCTCCAGATAAAAGACAACCCTTGTAGCAGTGTGACAAGCAATTCACCTGGTAAAAGACATAACCTTTCCTATCCCAGACTCTGTCAACTGCACACACTACCTCCATGTACAGCGTTAGATACAACAGGCAGTTCAGTGACTGTATCTTGAGCCCTGCTAACCATCCCCTGTGCCTCTGGCTTGGCTCTCGACCCACATACCCTGCAGGCACCTTCAGCTCAGGAGCACAAATGTGGTTTTCTCAGGAAGGGCAGAATAGGTTTTGTAGTTCTTTTTAAAAAGAAGGAAGACTGGGTGATGTGTTTTTAGAACAAGAGCTTTTTACAGTGCTCCATCTTCTCAGGACTATGCCACTAAACGCACAAATTATGTGTCTACCCGGTGAAAGGAAGTGGAGGCGGAAGCAGTGACATGGAAACTTGTGGTTCAAACTGCTTCTTTAGGTTGCAACTAGAAGAACATGCCTGTTGAAAAAGGCTAAGCTGAGCACAAGTAAACAGCTCAAGCTATGGACAGTTGTTTTTTTAAAATGTATAAAAGACATGAGATGCAGTCATTGCCTGGTAACCATTTAATCACACCTATCTTGCCCAGATATTCAGGTCCTTTGTAAAGCTCCTATGCAAAACAGAATTGAGAGGCACTTGAGGTTACTTTATGAAAGCAAAACATTATTTGCTCACAGTCGGAACGGCAGATTTTGAAGGAAGTGTAGTGGTTTCTATTTTTGATACCCAAGCCATTTATCAAGTGGTGCAGATTTTTCAGAACTGAAGCAGCAATGGATCACATGTATTTAAGTTAGCAGGGTGTGCTCAGGAACTCTGAGCTAACATCACACAACACACCGGCAGTAACTTCTCTGGATTTGGGTTTTTTAAAAAGTTTTGTTTCAAGAGAAAGGTAGAAAGGAAGTCCTACACAGATGCTACATTATACTGCAAAATTAAACTACTGCTGAAAATTTTGTGGTGAGATTTGGATTTTTGTAAAGCTGCCTGGGAATTTTGTGCACACTTTTAAAGTTTTTAAAATCAAAATCAAATTCCTCAGGCAACTCTCAAAATATCAGACTGAGTCTGCACCTTTCTAATAGAGAAGAAATTCTCAAAACTTCACACAAGTTAAGCCACTGAATTATCTTTCTTGAGCCTGCAGACTGATTATCCAAGAACCGTGTCTGCATCAACCACGCTGCTTGTTCTGAATCCCATTTTATCTTTAAGCTTCCAACATTGTTACTAAGCGCATCCAGTTCCAGTACAAAATCCTGCAGCACAATGGCTGAAAGTTGGAACTGATCAAAATACCAGTTGAGTTGAAGCTAAGTCATCCCTACAAGCGCATCCTTCTTTGCAGGGATTTAATTAAGCTGCCTCTATTTTTACCCCTTCCAAAGGGACTCTCTGATTTGCTGCACCAGAGTTCAGAAGAAAGCAGAACCACCTAACTGAAGCCTCCCACAGCTCAGGGGTGCCCTGGCAGATGGGGATCTGCCTAACCTCAGGGAGAGTCAACCAGTTACACTTCTAGACGTTCTCATGTGCCTTACGTAAGGGCAGTTCCTCCTGAAACTGAAGACAAACACTTGTGAAATATGTAAGCGCTAAGATTGGAAAGACATCCAGTTTCCCCTTTTCACTGCAAGTTTTTCTTTTTTTAACTGGGTCTATTCCGTCTACATATTTGTATATTATACATAATTGTAGGGCGTGAAGGAGAGTTGCTTGCTGGCAGTAAAATGCTGAAGAAGTGCATTTGCTGCCTATTGCAGAAGCTGCTTTGCAAGGTTTGAAATAGTGTATTTGCTGAACAAAACAAGGACTAACGTGCCTGTCTGCTTGGGTGCCAAGCACAGGCTTAAGGAGTAAGGAAACTGATAAAAACCATCAGCGTGGGATAAACACAAGTTGCTCCCAGGAGCACAGGCTGTTACAAGGGTTTCGTCCCACCCTTCAAAGGTGAGAGAACAGACTGAATTCTCATTAGGATCTCTAGCCCAAACCTCACAAATGGATAAGGCAGCTAGACAGAGTCACAGATAATGATATTTATTATTTTCTTTGCTAGGTACAGCTTGTAAGCCTAGATTTCGACTCATTAAGCGTGCACACAGAAGATACTCCTGCATTTCTTTAGACACTTGCAAGATGACTCACATGCTGCTCCCCCCTCCCCCCAACCTCTAAAGCTAAAGATTCAACACAGTAGTTTCAGCATATACATTATTTCCTTTAGGGATGAAGTCTTAGTTTTATGCCTCTTTAAAAAAAAAAATAATTAAAACCCCGACCAAATAAGCCAAGGACACTTAAGAACTTAGCAATCGGCTACAGAATATATTCTTTATGTTAATGCAGAGGTAACCAAGCATAATACTTTTTGTCATGCGAGAACACATTTCCCAAACCCTGAACCCTGGATGGCTTACCCAAATCCTCCAGCGCTGGCTGCTGCTGTACCCTCGCCGAACACTTTGCCTCCCGTTGAGCCCAGAGGGCTTGAAAAGGTTGGGGCTGAACCGAATGCTGGCACCCCTCCGAACCCAGGGGATCCCCCAAAAGTGGGAGGGCTGCCAAACACTGGAGCAGCACCGAAGCCACCTGAGCAAAACAGAGGCAAAAAAGGGACAAGAACATCATGTAAACAATAATGCAGAAAGAAAAAGTGAAAACAAAACCTAGATTTCCAAGCAGACAATCTCCACAATGGGGCTGTTCATCTTGGCATACGGACACAGCATTATTTTCAGAAATAACTGCCACAAAGCTTTCAAACTGTAGGGGATTTTGTTACAAAAGACATGGATAAGTGCCCAAATGCATATAAAAGACTGCAACCAAATTAAGACTGCAACCAAATTAAGATACGACACAGAAGAAAACCATGTTCTGCGTCTCTTGAATGTTTGAGGACAAGATCAACTCAATCCCCAGAGCTGTACAAGAAGCTGGTAATATATTGTACATGCTCGCACACTGTGAAGGAATCTCTACTCGCTTTACATAAAAGAAGATTAGTATCTTAATTGTGAGATAGCAAGCATACACAATAACCAAGTTATAGTAAAAAATACATACAATAGGTGCTAGATTGATGCTTTATTATTATTTTTAAAAAAGATAAATCCATCCGTCTTAAAAGAGCCCTCACCATAAAAAAAGTTTAGTTTATGTAGTCAATTTTAAAGTAAAGCTCTGCTCATCACCTTTTAAACAAGTTACTATCCAAAGGACTGCATACACCGATGCAGAATCTAAAGTTTTCTCTAAAGGTCGGCTTCATGGAAAATTTGTTGCGGTTTGGTTGCAGTTTTACCCTGACTTCTGATCTACAGCTCTGGAAGTACATACAAGCATCCTGCAGACAGAAAGTCATGCATGCAAGTGCTTAAACTGGAAGAGCTCCTCAGTGCAACGGGCAAGTCTCCCCAGTCTCTTAAGATCTGAGAGTAGGTCGCAAGCTTGTTTTTTAGGTGCTCCAGTGAGGCAAAAAGATTCCAGGAGGTAGGGTATTATCTAACCCTGGTTTAAGTGGCGGAAACTGAGAGGCAATGATTGAATGCCAGGTCAGAGGAACTGCACAATTCCTGCAGGGAATCAAGAACTGAACTCTGCTCTTGGTAATTTCTGTTCAGGGTTTAGCTGCCTTCTGCAGCTCTGCATGGACTTCTACCCATATTTTATTCTGCGTTCATCTGCTAGTATTATTGGCCTGTTTTTAATTGACACCGTGGAACGTGAAGGACACCTGCTCTTCTGTTTGACTAGGGATGAGCATGGGATACCACCACACATTTTAATACCCTGGGTGAAATTCCAGTCCACGTCAAAGTAACAGATACTGTTTGGCTGTAAACACAAAAGGTCTGGAAAAAATAAATGCTAGGCCTGAATTATTTAAGCACAGATCAGTTATCTTGTTACCTCTATCTCTAGGAAGTTAAGAGTATTTATCACCAGGGCTGAAGCTTTGCGTGGCATACGCTCGCTTTTGCCAAGCATATTAATGTATTTCACTTTCCTTTCTCCACTATTTGTAAGTAGTGAAACCAGGGACAAAGGGGGATTCAAATCAAGTAAACCCTTCCACTGCAGTTGGGAGAAGACAGCACACCATTCATTTCAATATTTAGCAAATATAACCAGCGGAGGGAAGGATCTGAGGGGCTCTGTGGGAGCAGATGTGCCTTCTGCAGAAACCTCTTGAAACTTCTCTGTCAAGAAGAATTTTGAAAGCAAAATAATCAAAAGCAAGGAAAGTGTCATTGGGGGAATGAAAGAAGAACTTCCTTCAGCCACGTTTTCTCCTCCTTTAGCAAAAATAACAGATGGGAGGTATGTCTGCCCAAGTCATGAAACTCAGTCCACTACCAAGTGGAATGCAATACTGGAAAGACACCTTATAAATGGCTGCTGGATCCGATAGCATCATCATTATGCTCTCAGCAACTTCACTAACACGACAGCACAGCTACTGCCAAAGCAGAGCGCTTCCTCGCAAAGCACTGCTTCTCCAAAGGGAGTCCTTGAGCACTGTCATCTCAAGACAACTTCAGGGATGACTGAGCCTCCCCCTACTTCCCCCAGCGATGAAGCTTCAATAGACACACTTGGAGCAGAACGCCGATCTTCAATGTTCACTGTAAGAACAGTCTAAGGATGGAGGAGAAAAGCTTTGCTCTGCCTGACCTGACCTTTTGAGCCTCCATTTTTGCCTGGTAATTAACAAAATGAACAGTTTGCCATTCAGGTCTAACGAACGTATCAGTCACCACTGCTTCGGTGGCTCTTTCTTTGGGCAGATAACAGTCAAAAGGAAAGAAGTTCTGTGAAATTTCCAATATTTGATTCAATTAACTCAATCAACAGAGAGAACAATAGCTCAACCACAGAAGAAAGTATGATGACAGGTCAGACTAATTGCAAAAGAGGCGGACCTGCAGCATGTCTGACAAATTTTATGAGGAAGCTTTCCCATTGCAGACACCTCTGCGTTCACTCTCATGAAGAAATGGTGAGGAAAAAAAAGTTACGAAACCCAGAGTGAAGCTTGGAAGATAATATACCGAGGAAGTATCTAAAATAGGAAGAATTTATTCAGTTCCATATTCTGTACTCTTCATTGCATGGTACATAAGACCAGCACTAACTCACACACCTCTCTGCTCTTAAACTGCAATGGGAACTTCTGGAATGAATACCTAAAAACACAGTTTACTGGATGCTTTTCTGCACAAGAGATTGTAAATCTCTGCCTTGAATCCACCACCAATTTCCATTCACTAAGCCATTAGTTATTTTTTATTTACTGTTCAGAGACAATTCCTGTACGTGTACTGAGTCCAGGCTGTATCTACATGGTAGACTACTAAATATCTCACAGGTAAGCATGGGTGTTCACATCAGGTGGATTAACAAAAGTACCTGCTTTGTTTGCATTGGAGAACCCAAAGCCTTGAGATGCCACGCTCCCACCACCAGAGCTGAAAGTGCCCGTGGGCTTCTGCTCTCCGAAAGATGAGCTGCCAAATCCAAAAGTCTTTGCTCCACTGTTTCCAAATAAGCTAGAAGAATCTGCGGAGATGAAAAATACTTGTGAAGCTCACAACAGACAATATTCTACATTACACTTCATTGATTGGATCAGGAGAAAGGGAAATGCCTTTTATTTCCAACTCCCAAGCACAAAATGAAAACACTACACTGAAGACAGCACTCTGCAGAGAGACACAGAGTTTTCCCCTGTTCCTTCAGGGCTTTGTAGTCCCACCAAGATCCATTCTGGACCTGACGGACCACTAACAACCCTTTAGTACTGGGATCTAGCAAATCAGTGATGGATGATTTGTTTAGTTGCATCCTGTCCTGCAGTCACTAGAAGACAAGACAACTCCTCAAGTGAGAAATCAGAGCAGGTAGGATCAGTCTCTCTTGACAACAAAAACATCAGTTCACCACAAATTAAAGATTCTTAGCTGTTTTGGCAATTGCCAATATTTCTTAACATGACTATCTGACAGGACCTTAAAGCAGGAGCCAAACTTTTCCAGCCTTACTGAGAAATAGCACAAGTTTTCACCTTTCACAAGGCTACAGAGTTTTAGCATTTAGTGGCAGGACACAGAATAACCAAAGCTTTTCTTTGGTGATCCATCCGTTTTATTTCAACACAAAACCCAGCACAGCAGTAAAGAAGAACTAAATCAGCAAGGTTAGAGAATCGACCTCAACCATTAATCCCAATGGATCATTAAAGATGTAATAAAATAAATGGATTTGTCCTCCCAAGACTTGAAGTGCTCTTCTAGCCACTTGGCAGCTAATTCTACAGCTTTCCTTTGTTCCCCTACTTTTAAGTCTTAGACACTGTTTCCTCTTTTTTGTGCTTTCTACCTGCTGGACTTCATCCGTTCTGCTTTGCCTTTCTGCCAAACCCAAGTCACAAGTGAAGAAATAATGAAGCTGGGCAGTCTCATTAAAAAAAAAGCCACACTTAAGAAATCATTATGAATAGCTTGTGTGACATACAAATGCATGTAACAAGCACAGACCTGCAACAGCTGCATAGGAAAGGCACCAGAGAGCCTGCGAGTATTTCAGGATCATTGCTATAGCAGACAGTGACATGCATGTATCTCAGCTCAAATTTTAGAGTATTACCAAGATGCGTTAACCCAGAAAACTCAAGACTAATTCATTTTTAACTTGACTATGACATTAAAAAAAAAAATAAATTTAGAAAGTCTTTACACTAATAGATAATGATTGATTCTTGCCTTTACAGTTAATCCTTTATAGCATCTATAAAAAAAAATCTCTAATATTCCCTTAGAGTCCCTGGTGCAAAGGCACCTGCAGGTAGCTTTAATGTATTCTTAACCCTGCTTTTCAAGCCTCCTTTTGTTAGGTTGGTTGGCTGGGCAAGAAACATGTGGGAGGGTGGTGTTGCACCTCACGTGCAGATTGATTTAGCCAACACACATGCGGACTGATGCCTTTTAGCTGACAACTGCAGCAAAAGAAAGGACAAGTCTGAGTCCCTCCTCCCAAAGAGGGCTTTACACAATCCCTCTCATCTACCCAGCTTTACAATGCTTGCACGAGTTCAGCTGCAAGAGACACACTCTGTCTATCAAATCTGGATAAAAGCTGATAAAAGGAAAGGCAATTACTCCCTTACCAAACCAGACTACAACCCCAAACCAACCACTGAGCATATTTATTTTTTTTTACTACATCCACTGACTGAAAAAATTCACACCTCCTCCTAGTCACAAATGACTGAGAGCTTATCCATGTATTATACCAAATTTTGATGAAGTATCTTGCATGTGCTGCATAAAGTCAGCCATTTTTAGGACAAAGCTGAGGAAACTGCTATCCATCACATACTTCACTTGGTTACTCTTGAGCACACGATTTTTAATTTTTATAGCGTTAAGGCAGATGAAAAATAATAAAAGCTTTCTAACTAAGTTGGAAGCAAAAATTCAGTAACAAAAGTTTATTTTAAAGAATTTTAAAGAAGCATTTGGCCAAGAATTTCCTGCCGAATATATTCTTCACACTTCTTGCATCTGCTTGCTTGTTTCAATGGCTTCCCTACTTGTTTTCCATACACTTAGAAGAATTTCAGATTACACATCATGTGTACTCTGTCTCTATTACCCTCTAGAAGCCTTTCATGTGAACACAGAATTTACTAACAGCAGAAAAGCAGATGGGATCAAAAAAGCAGATGGAAATCACAGCACATTTTGTATTCTTGTTTTGTTCACTTACTCTGGGAAGCTGCAGATCCAAATCCTCCACTGGAGGAACTGAAGGGGTTCTTATTGGCTGCATCCTGACTTGGCTTTCCTCCCAAACCACTGAAGAAGCCTCCACCTCTCCCACCACTTCCAGTTCCAAACAAGCCTCCACTGGAGGAAGATGGCTGCTAAAACACAAAAAGGACAAAAAAACAGGATTTAAGCAAAGTCAGAGCAGTGCATGCCCCCAAGGCTGATTCTTCTGTCTGGCCTGTTCCTCTGGGTGTATGAAGGGGCTGATGAACTAGCAAGCAATTACCTTCCAATGCAATGAAATCTTATTTAAGTCTAGTTTAAATCTTGTCTGTGGTACAGAATAATGCCTTTGAAGCTTGCCCTGCACTGTCCACTTCCCACTTAGCATGGAATAAAGGCAGGTGCCTTACTGCATCCCTGTCTTGCATGGGATAAAGTATTTGTCTCTCCATACCCTTGTATCTTTTTTTGTTTTGTTTGTTAACGTATCAGAAATAAGTAGGAACCCTGAACAAGTCCACTATACATAACAGTCCCTTGTTTATATGTAAGCAATGAATACTCGCCTGGCCAAAGACAGTGCCTCCAGTATTAGCTGCTTGCCCAAACACAGAACCTGTGTTACTAGAACCAAAACCTGCAAAGAAAAGAAAATAAGTCACTAGAACTATTACTAGGGTATAAGGCAATTCAGGGAGATGACATGAGTCCAGAACAGGGAAAGGACAGGTCTCCCATGTCAAAACACAGGGATACAAGGGATGTTCCCAAATGTATCTGGGTTGGACAAATTTAAAGTACGTGCCAACACTCAAATAATAAATTCCACTGAAAGTTTATCTGAAAGTCAATTCTCCTTTTTCTCTTTGGCCAACTTAAAAGCAAACAGAAAACAAAAGGCCTTTTCACTTTTGGGGTTGTTGCTAACAATATAAGAGAACTGGATTTCTGTTAATATCGCTATAGTAATGATGCAAGTCCTGCACAAGCACTACAGCATTCCCATTGCTCTTATACATGTAAGGAGGATCTGAGCTTTGCTACCTAAACATTCCTCTTATAGATAATGGAATGTTTTGATTTAAAAAAACCCAAAAAACCAAAAAACAACAACTCCCTATTCCATTTCCCAGTTCACTTAAATGTGCATTTTGTAATAAAACTTGCATTTCTGTAATTAGGAACACTTTTGTCAAGCAGAGTTCACTTCCCCCAGTATAACTATTCTCTGTTACTGTAGTTAAAATGAGCAAGCAGTTTGCCTACAGTGCCATCATTTTTAATTAAATGAGCCTAATTAGGTTTTCTTCCTTGGAAATACATGTTCTCTATTATTACTATGTACTTTTCACTTTTCCCTGGGAGCTGCCCGAAGATTGTACAGACAATAAAAAACCCCGACAATATATTGTAGCGAGGTGGAGAACAAAAGGAGACTGACAAAGGAGGTTTGGTCTGTGCAACTACTCAATTGAACTATGTAGCCACATAGCTGATGGCCATGTTACTGCTATATTTAATTTTGAGATGTTTCCAAATGGAAAAGCAGATTTAACGGATTAGTTCCTTGCTCACCCATCACTGAGGCCTTGAATTTCTTTTGCCATCCCAGACCATGATATAGCGCTATACATCCACTGTTGCACGCACAGAATGCAGCCCATTTTCCAGAAGGAAGTGCTGCATCTGTGTTCATTGCCTTGATTACGGTCTGAGAGCTGCCTTGCCACCTCAGTGTAGCAATTTACAACAACAAACTAATTTAAGATCTTTTACACTATGCTGAATCCAAACCACTTATTGTGCAACAGGCAGGACAATATGTAATTCCAAATTAAGTCAAGGTAGACTTAAGTATAAAATGAATACAAGATTGGATTGAGAGCTACACTCGGAGGCTGCTGATGAAGTGAAGCAGAGCAAAAGCTTCTTTTGTCTCCAGCATCAGCCTCCCCCTCACACACACTGCAGCTCCTATTCTTACCAATTGGAAAAAAAAAAGTTTAAACCCCACCAACCCAAATACCATCAAGTGCCATTGGGGGTGGGGGGTATAGACATTAAAAAATAAATTTTTTTTTTTCCCAGTGACATACTGCTCTCTGTACTTCAGCCACGCAACACCACTGGGATATCACAACTCTCTACAGTTTGTTCTTACCTGAAGCTTGGCAGAAGCTGAACCCAGCAGATGATGTTGTAGTGGTAACGGCAGCAGCGCTACCAAAGACGGATCCCCCTTGCCCAAAGCCGGTGTTCTGCCCAAACGCTGGAGGGCTGCTTTGTCCAAACAACCCACCCCCAGTGCTGGCAGATGGCTGTCCAAAGGAAAAGGAGCTGGCACTGTTGGTGCTAGCTGGTGCTCCGAAAACATTGCCACTGCTCGAGGCTGCTGTGGAAGCCGCTGGCTGGCCAAAGGCTGGCATGGTCCCAAACCCAGACTGGCTAAAGGTAAAACCACCTGAAGAACTGCTCGCTGGTTGCCCAAAGGTCGGTGCTTGTCCAAAGGCTGGCTGACCAAAGCCACCAGCAGTGGTGGTACCGAAAGCCGAAGTACCAAAACCTGAGCTGGCAGTCTGTGTTGTAGCAGTGGCAGTGGACAAGGTACTGGTGGCAAGTTGCCCAAATGGAGAGGATGCTGTGGTACCTGCTGGTAGCTGTCCAAAAACAGGTGGTGTGGAAGGAGTGGCAGCTGTATCACCAGCAGGCTGGCTAAATGCCGAGCCAGAAGAGCTGGAACTCGGAGGCTGAGAGAACACAGAGGAGCCTGCAGAAGTGGGGGAAAACACAGAGGCACCAACAGCTGGACTCTGAACACACGTAGCGACATCAGAGGCAGCAGCCAATGCACTTGTGGCTTCTGCAGGAGAGGCAATGTTTGTTGTAGAGGCTGTCACCGAGACATTCTGATCTGGTGGTGCAGATGCAGAGACAGTAGGAGGCACCGGTGCCTTCAAATCACTGGTGGAGGCAGGAGTAGCAACGGCATCAGGGGGAGGTGCTACTGAGGTGGTGCCAGAGCCCATGGAGACTGCATCCCCAGCTGTGGCCTGGGGTAAAGCCACTTCTTTGCTGGATTCTGAAAGCTGTAGCTGTGGCTGTGGCAACTGCATCATTGGAGGTGAAGACCCAGCTGCTACAGCTTCATTTTCAGATGGCTTTTCTGACACAGACGGTAATTTGGCATCCCCTGCACTCTTATTAGAAGTTGCAGAAGGGACAGCAGTTTGCGATGAACTCAAGAAACTTCCAAACGAGAGGGATGTTGAAGCTGAGAGAGTAGAAGGGGTAGAGGTGGATGTGCTCATACTGTTTGCTTGCTGAATACCAAATGAAAAGGTGGGTTTGCTGCCACTAGAGCCTCCAAGATTAAATACCCCAGAAGACCCTGTGTTGGTTATCTGGACATTGCCAAAGAGGCTGCCTGCAGCACTAGTGCTGGTGGACGGGGATGCTGTGCCAGCTGATGTGACTGACATTGAAGCAGCTTCTCCAGCTTTTCCTAATGACAGGGGAGCACCAAAAGTGAATCCAGACTGTATTGTAGATACTTTAGTTGACTGTGGTCCTGCAACACTGGTAGGTGGTGCTTTTGTGGTGGTCTTGGCGTTATCATCTACTTGACCAACCCGTAGTCCTGAGAAGCTCCCAAGAGTTTCCCCAGCTAGATTGCTCTGAAACAAGTGATCTCCTGGTTTAGATGGAGGGATATCCAACTTGCCAGAGGCTGTGGAGGGAGCAGAAGATGTTGTCGCAGCTGGTTTGTTTGACTGTGTGCCATCTGTTGAGGAGCTATTTCCTACTAAGGCTCCTGGAGCACTTGCTGGTTTGATGGACCCAAAAGCAAAGGAGCTCTCAGGGACTACTCCAAATTTGGGACCGCCAGCAAGTGAAAATGAATCAGTCTGGGTGGACTCTTTAGCAGGGGCTGTCAGTGACAGAGACAGAAGTTGCAAATTCAGTTATGGTATGCAAAGCTCATTTATCATTCTTACAGTAATAGCATGCTTTAGTGCTTCAGAGATTGTTAAGACAGTGTTCTTGCCTCAAAACTATAAAGTCTCTGACCATCAGGTAACTGTCACTTCCATGTGCATTCAGAAGACAGTAGAGACATCTTTACAGACAGGGTTGAAGTGACAAAAACTGTTACTTTCGTGTCATAGCATCTACTTAACCATCCTTCTCTGAGTACAGATAATTTCAGCCTTTGGCTCCTATCTCTTCTTCAACAGTTTGATAAAAACATAAAAGACCTGGTTACTAAGACCGTTTGCTGTTAACACCATTTTCACCCCTTCTTACTTGGCTCGGCTAAGCAATTCCTGAAATTCACTACAGAACTCTATTTAAACCAATGTCTCAGAACAGTCTGGGTCATAAAAATACTTTCTGACACATGAAAAGTCTCCTACAGAATAAAATCTTTCTTTACAAATTCAACTATTTATAGACCACCGGCCAGTTTCTATGCAGCCTGTTTTCAGCTTTGAAAGACTACAGAAAAGTTCTCAAATGTAATTGCCAAAGGAGCTACACTTATTTGATATGCTGCTGTCCAACAGTGTGAAACTGTTGAAGCAGTAAGGCAGACTGGACTAGTTTTATTTGATGTATTGTCATTTCATTTTCAAGCACCAAACATGCACAAACTCCGACTTGAAAACATTGCATTGGTGTTTGGACTATGAGTTGATTTGGACAAGGCACGGGAAATCTGCATGGAGATCAAACAACAAAGAGCAAAGGCTTCTTAGCACAGCCAGCATTACCCTTGTGTTTTACCCTATAAATATATTAAGCGTATTTAAATATATTAGTAACTGACACTAAATAATGTAGCATTTGTTTCCTCCTGAGGCACAGAAATTCTTTCTGTTCTTCTTCCATCACCAGCCAGAGGCAAAAGTTCTCCTACTGTTTCATGGAGCAGCGTGAAGTAACTGCCCTCACACAACACTGTGGTTTACAAGTGTCTCCTGCACCTCCCACTCCTCCTTTAATCAGTGTTATTTACCTAAGCTTTTACATTAACTGAATCTTCAAATTTTAAGCCAAGTTAGCTCTCTCTGCTTAATGTCAACAGAGTATTAGTAGCATTGCTGTGGCTGTGATGGTCTAAGGATATAAGCAAGCCAAGATTTGGAAGAAGAGGTGGTATCTTTTATTAGAGCAACCAATAACATTGGAAGTGAGTTTTTGACCATAAAATCTCTTTTGCAAGACTGAAATTAGAGGCGGAAAACTTCAACAACATTATAAAGCAGATGTATTATTCCCCTTTTTCTGGGCCAGGCAAATATGGTCTACCTATGAAATGGAAAGGCAGCCCACATGTCGTCAACTCCATTTTAGAAGCAACACAAAACTATCCCAAGTCTTTTCCTCCCATTACTAAATGCTCATTCCACTTAATGACAGCTTTCTGCACCAGACAACCTTGGCAACTTTAAATCTACAGATTAAAAGACAGCAGAGAAAATGACTACAGATGTTACCCTTTTCATAAACTAGTACCTCCTAGATGTTCCTGGCAGCAAATATTTTGCTTACTCTTAATTGAAAGGCAGGTGGCCTAGATTTCTGTGCATTACAGGGTATAATCCAGCACACGTATGTGATGTTACTGCAGCTACTGCAATTTTAATAATAGAACTGCAATGTAAAACAAGAACCGCAGGAATTAGAAAAAGCAAGCGTTCTTTTAGCAGGGAAGAGCTGCTGTTTGCACACCCTTCCAAACTAACCTTGTGAGGAAGCAAGGCTGGGCAGCGTTGGTGATGAAGCAGCCGACGTGACAACACCAAAAGTAAATCCAGACCTAGGAGGAAAAAGGAGAAAGGGAAAGAATGACACTTAGCTCAAAATGTTACAAATTCCAATCTCGTGATTAACACAACTTTGAGACACACTGCCAGTGCAGACCTGCACAAAGTCAGGCACGCAGGAGAACAGTTTCTCCAACAACTAAACAGGCAGAAAGAAGCATGCACATAGGCTGGCTCCATTTGTTTCCCCTCTGACAAGGTTTCTAGAGGGTTAAAGAGAGTCAGTTTGAAATTCTTTTGACCAACCCTCATTCTCCCATATTCTTTCCTTTCTGCTGTGTATCTCTTCCCCATACAGCTTGGCAGCTAAACACCATGCACCATACCCTGATAGCTTTTGGGAGACTAGCAAGAGCTGAACCCACAATGGCAACAGTGCATGTACAAAAGGGAGTAACTAGGTACTACTGCCTGTCAAGGAGATCACTCATAGCAAGGCAGAAATTAAGTTTCTACGACTATTTCACACAAAAAATGTTCTATCTTGCAAAAATACTGTCATCTTTCATGATTAGCATTGGGGTCTTCCAAAGACCTTCATTCCCTGAGGCTTTTTAAGCTTTCTCTGATTCTCAAAGACCAGCTGCTGATACAGAAGTCAGACTGTGTAACTAAGACATCACTGACAATGGCACTGTATTTAGCATATGGTTTACAGTCTGAGGCACTGCAGCCCAGGACAAAGGCAGGGTTTGTTTGCTTTTTGAATCTGAATTTCCATGTCTCAAAAGAACTATTTTAGCCCTTTGAAGAGCACAGCAAAGCATCTGGGCAACATCCACTAGACAAACTTGAAGAGAAATGGTTAAAACTGAAAGAAACCAGCCTTTGAAAGTATGCGTGTTCTGAAATACTTAATGTTACCCACTTCATAAAGAGAAATTAACTTGAGTATTAGATAGGTAAACATGCAGGATTTCAAATAATCATTTCTAAGGAGTTATCCCTCTCCCCAAACATAAGAGATGATCGACGAAATATCTGTTATCCCTGAAAAAGCACTCCATAAGAGAGTTTTCAGAATAACTGTATGTTCATAATATGCACCTTGCTTTGCATTACCGTTATGTAACAGAAATCACCAGATGGCATGGGGACTCTCTAGTCACCTCCATGAACGGACTACTTTTCAAGCCAAAACATGGGATTTGTTCTGTTTCACTAAAGTAAGTAATTAATTTAGCTAGTTTGACTGTTGATACAAATTTCAAGTCCTAATTGGGAATTCCAGCGCTTCTGTCTCTCAAACCTCTGCAAGCATTTGAAACCTGTATAAGTAGGCTCAAGTTGGAAAACCCAACATCATTCTCTTCAGAGGTGATAAGTGTTAATATGACCAGGTTCAGGTTCCTCCTTCTCCTATCCTGGAAGCATAAGCTCCCACCATTCAACCTCTTCTGCCGCAAAGCCGAAGTTCATTCTCACACGCCTCTGCACAACTTGCTAGGGATAATTTTCCTGCTGCAGCTTTGTTCACTAAGAACAATGTTTAAAGCCAGCTATGATCTGCCTCTTCTTCCTCTTCCTTAACCCCAACATACAAGATACAGCATAAGTGTTCTTCTCTGACTATGAGAAGTGGTGATGTGCAAAGACAGTCAGTGAATCCAGTGCATCAGACCATGACTGGGTGCTTTAACCACAGTCATATTGCTCTAATCTCAAATCATCACCTGACAATGAGAAATACCAGCATACACAGTGTATGATTTGTTAATAGTCCACTATAGATAAACCTGAAAAGAAAGCCAGTCACTATTTACTCTTGGTTAGTTACAGACTTAAAAAAAAAAAAAAATCTCAAAAGCAACATGGTATTGTGTAAAATGCTGGCAGACCTTCAGACCTCACTCAGGTAGGCTTCCACAAACAAGGTGGTCTTCCAAGAACTCTGGTGAAACCCCTGCCCTCCCTACCTAACATTTGCAGGTGCCATTTTTATTTAGCTAAGTATTAACTTAGCTAAACTTAGTAGTAACTTAGGCAATGCTTGCTCTAACAGCTGACACTCATATTTAATGTCAACTACAAGGAAATCTCAATGTTCATACAGACCCCACAGAAGAAAACGAGAACGCTTTGTTAAGCTGTGCAGTCGTTGCTTGTACTGATGTCACTGTAGCAGAAGTCACAGCTGTAACTGTTTTTACTTGCCCTTGTCCTGTAAGTTACAAGAACAAGCATTACAATAAAGAACAAAACACCCTATCATCCAGCCCTCAGAAAAGGAACAGTCTGCACACACAGTCTGCAATTTTATCAATTGGAAACAAAGCTTTTTTGCCACTTATACCAGGTCTGACATTTGTACAGAGAAACATTCTTGCTACATCATCAGAGAACACAAGAATTATTTCAGAGATTTAAGGCAGTAACATATAATAGATCAGAGCAAAGATAGGCGTCATCATCTTGACAATAAAAATTAAGCAATAAAATCCTTGGTAAAATAAATCCTTGGTAAAAATCTCGTCAACGTATCAAAACACATTTCAAATAAAAAGGAAGTGCTATCAAATTCAGGAGCTGACATTTTCAATAAACCAAAATTTAAGAAGCATTTGCCATGTCAAATATGATTCCTAGCTATTTTTACTGCTTCTTACCCCTGGCTAAGAGGAACCTACATCCATGGATTAGAGTCAGAAGACCAACAGAGATGGATTTTAGACATTTATGCAAGAGGCTTATAAAACCGTGTCCAATGCAAGCATTATTATCTAATACACATTAAAAATCAATTCATTCCCTCCCTAAGTGCTTCCTCTTCCTCCATTTGCATGGAACGATGTAAAGTGGGCATTCCTTTCTTTAGAAGTTTCTAAACTGTGTGCGACTGATCACAGTATCTGAACTGGCTTCAAAGTAGGTCACAGAGCTCAATGCTCAACAGACCCAGTACCCGAATTAGTTCATTCCAAGCTAGCTCAGGTACTCCTATGGTCCTGCATATTTAAAAATCAAACTAGCATGTTTAAAATGTTTGGAAACAGCTTGATTTTCACGTTTAAAAACCAAAACAGCAAAGATGGCTGCTTTTGATTTGCTGTCAAACCACTGCAACCTTTGGTAGATGTGCTTTCAACATTTCTTGATACGGTAGGTTACGCATTCCGAGTCCACTCTGAGCAAGGAAGTGTATCGTCGAATTTTAGGTGCAGGAACAGAAAGAAAACAGAGCGATATATAAAACCACTCTCCTGCTCTTCTATATCTTGGTTTTTCAAATTTTCTCCCTCAAGATTGGCACAGCAGCCTCTCAGTGGAGGAAAATCTTTTTTCCTCAGGGTCTTCATTCTCTGGATTGCACACCCTAACAGATGGCAAGACATCCAGACCTTATTTCCATCTCCACTAAAGACCAACTTACCAGAGATTTTGCTGCCAGATGATGCTGGACCAGCTGTAGATGCCATAGGACAGGGTGCAGACACAGAGGAAGGTGGAGTCTGTCCCTTAAGCGAACTTGTTAGAGGTGTCTAAAAACACAATACCACTTCAGGTCAGTGCAGTCTGTCCATTTACAAAGGTCCTTCTGACTTTGGTCTGGTACTGGGAGTCGTGCTGTGACTTAAGAACAAACTAGAGGAAGGTGGTTGAAGCAATTTTAAGTGCCCTTCAATCCTGGGTTCCGTTAGGTCTTGACACTTAAATAGTCAATACTCAACTTTTCCAACAAGTCTCTTGCAGAGGCTAGTAAGCCTCCATGGGCAATAGCTCAATGATTCCAGGGGACAAAGACTTCTGTGTGGTTTTTTGATGTGTCGACATTAAACCTAGCAGCTCGTCAACCAGTAACAAATGTTTTCAGTAGAATAATAGGATAGGGAAACTCTCCCTTGATTGCCTAGTGCTTTTTTTCTGTGTGTGAAATTTTCGTGTAACTACCTAATACAGCTTCTAATCGCCACAGTCTTGCAAGCCTTCAAAACAGAGAGAAGGCAAGACATAACAAAGATACACCTAGCATCACACTGTCGAGGTCACAGATAAATAAATGGCTTGCACAAAGAGATTTTTAGATGACAACTAAACCCTCAAACTGTGCTGAGCATGCCCCAGTACAGTATTCCACAGGGAAAGGGTTCTATATCAAGATACCTGTTTAGCTTGATTTGTAGCAACAGTTGCCAGAACTTGGTGGACTGCCTGGGCTGCAGAGTGAGGTACAGATGACCTTAAAAAGAAAAATTAAAATGTTAAATGAATGGCTAGTCTAAAAGAGGACTTCCTCACCTCTCAAAAACCACAGCTTCCCGAAGTCTTGAACAACTGCCACTTTTAAAGGTTGCATGCACAACTCCAAACGAACAAATCTGATTAGGGAATAAACCTCTTAAATGAATCAGCCACATTTAACAAAGGAAGTCTGCCAATGCGTTTAAAGCTCTAGACTCAAACGATCAAGCCTTCTTCACACACTTTTGTCTCTGAAGAGAGTCAGGCCTTTCTATTTTACAGGGAGTTGATGAAAAATCAGCAGGTAAGGGGATTACAATTTTATGCCTAGTGGATAACAAATTTAAGAAGCTTCCTTTATAGCGTGGAGCCCAGTCAAGTACATGCAACTCTCAGAAATGCTGAGCAAGGAAACAAAGCTGGGGGTGGGAGGGGGGAAGTGCTTCATGTCTTTGCAGCGTGGTATAAGCATTAATGAAGTCATGACAAGAACCATGATAAAGTTAACCATATTCTACATTAAATGTTTGGGAATTTTGACCATGAAAAAAATCGTACATCAGAGCCCACAGACAACTGCTGCAGAACAGCAGCTGCTTTATGTTTGAAGCATCCTACCTACACGCTGTGGGCCACTAAGACACCAAATCACCATAACTTGGGAATGGTCATCCAGTTTTAGCATTTTCTCAAGTCTGTGGCTCACCATATCCAGCAGCTTAAAGAGCCAATACAAAAGTTTTCAGAAGCTTAAATTCAACACTGATTGCATTCTCATGGTGGCAAAGGCCAGCCTTCTCTTACCCTAGCAGGCTCTTTCTATCTTGACTCAGGCCAGGTGTTCCCTAAGGCAATAAGCAAATTCTATACTCTAGAAAGGGCCGAAGCTGCAAATCCCAGACAGTAAATGAATCTGGGCATCAAAAGCTGTGTATTTCCTAAAGCATGAAGACTCCCAAATAGCACAAGTGGTTTGGTCAGCTACAGGCCAACTCACAGAAATTTCCTGCTATATTCCAAAGGGGACACAAGAATGAAACAGTAATTTTGCATAGCCCATTAGTCTTGGATAGGGGTTTGTGCCTTAAACAGCTCTGCATTACCAGCAAGTCCTTCCTTCCAGCAATGAGCACACTCTCCCTTTATGTTGCACAGCCTGGATCTGCCCTCTGCCCAAAGCAAAAGAAAAGCAAACAAAGAAAACTTCAAGATTAGCCCTGGAAAGAGACCATGCAGCTGTCAATTTCAAGTTCATACTAACCCTGAACAAAGCAGAAAACAACAGAAGGTCTGTGAAATTCATGATAGGGTGGGACCTTTTCCCCAGGAAAGTCTTAGGATTACTTGACCCGCAGCATTTCTGGCAAGGCTATGAAAATGCCGGGTTTGACTTCAGTTGCAGCAAGAGGAGGGGTTTGCACTGAAAACTGTAACTGGACTGGGACCACCAACACACCTAGACACAGGCCATTGAACAACTGATAACAACTGAAAAATCATTACTGCTTAACAACCCGAAGAGTGTGCTGTGGCAGCAAAAGACAGCCAGGATATCTGAAGTAGCAAAAACTGATGAATTAACTTTGCTGGGTGAACGCTCTTTGTTTTAATGCTGCATCTGACTGGCGGGCATGGTTCATTTGGGTAGAATTTTTAAGAGTACATTTTTATGAGGTCAGCTATAAAATAAGACTGTAAAAAGCCTTCGAGATATCAAGCTAGTTGGTGCTCTATAAATTAGAGAGATCAATCAATACAGCCAGCCTAAAACTACTCAAAAGTAAGACAGGTCTTTAACTAAAGTTCAAGTGAAAACCAGTCTCAGGTATGTATTGCTTGCTCATGTCCTTGTCTATGTACAGCGAGTACTCTTTACTTTCTTCATCATAGTTTTGATGAAACAAAGGGTAGAGGCTGCTTTTAGTAAAATTTCCCAAGTAAAGCTATTTGCAATTTTACTTTCAAAAGATGGTAGCATTGCTCTACCCCCCCTCAGTTAATCACTTTTAGGAGAAAATAAAAAATACCCTCCCCCCCAAACTGTTTCCCAGTTAAAACGCAGAAGAAACCATGAAGTAAATGTCGATGTTAGCAGCCGAGTACCACCACTGTAAGACTCTCTTCCCTTGTTGAAAAGCTGCATCAATTTAATCTTTTTTTCTTTGACAGTGCCAGAAATAATGCAACAACAGAAGCTGTTCCACTAGCTGTACACAGACCCTACAGTTACATGGATAAAGCATTTGCAACTCCATGTGGACTTACATTGGAGATACGTGGTGAGTTTATCCTACTTTATGCATAAGCCCAACTTTGCTCAGACTTTTCAGTAACACCCTTCCCTGTCCAGCCCAGAAGCAGCCATGCATTATCTTTGTCTTAAGCAACAGAAGGAACTTCAAGCAAAGACAGTTTCAAGGTCGTTACTATGACAGGGAAAAGGACTAGTTCTGTGGCTGGTGACAGAGCCTGGAGATAAGACAGAAATCTCTGGAATGAGCTGAGCTGGGTGTTGTCTGTAGCAGGCAAAGTAGGAAAGCCAAGTGTTACAGCTAACTCACGAGAAATCTTAATAAATTTAAGGTTAAGTACTAGACTACAACATTCATAATTTACTCATAAGGAAGACAGCCTTGAAGCTCTGTATTTTTCCAAAGTGATCGGCCCCTACTGACACCCTGCCCTTTAGTCAAAATTCTGATGTCAACAAACTTGAGACAAGTTTCCAGAAAAGCCAGAGCACAGTTCTCCCCTCCCTCAGGGAGTGAATCTGGGAACAGACAGAAGAGGCATAACTCCAGAGGAGCTTTCCTCTCTAATGGATGACGAAGTAGAAGGAACATCTGGACAGCTTAAGGCCACAGACCACACTCAGTGACAGAAGGGGTGCAGTTCCCTCACAGAAAGAGGCAGAACAGAGGTACGACTGGAGAGATACTAAATCCAAAGCACATATTAGCAGTAAAACCATTGGATCCCAAAAGGAGAGAATGCACTAAAATGCATTTCACAGACTAATGGAGAAGGAGGTTAATACTGGTCTTGTCATTTGTTCAGGGCAAGCCATTAGCAAGTCCTCAAATGACCTAGAAAGAAAATATTTCTTCCTTTCATTCCACAAACCCAATACTCTTGTCTAAATGCATCCAGTTTAGTCACAATATAATAATAATGCATCACATAGTCACAGACTATATAAAATACTACTACTGCCCCCCACCGGCAGATGTAGCCTATTGCAAGTGCTACCGAAGGCTACCAAAAAGAGAAGGGGAGCACCCACTCACCCTATTACTGTGGAGACAGCTGGAGTCAATGCACCAGTCTTGAGTTCTCGCACATTCACCACCTGAGGAACGTTTTTCAGAGTCGATTCGGTCAAGGAGGTGCTTACAGCTTTAAAGAAAAAGAAAGAAAAAAGAGAGATAAAGACCTCTGTATTAAGCATTTCGTTCAATGTGGTGCCTATGAGTAACTCCAGAAGAAATCCATCGAAGTTTCTAAGAAGGTATGTGGTGTATCTGGACCAAAATTGTTTGGCATCTCAGCCTTCAATAAGGACATCAAAGAAGTGGACAGCTTTCTAAATAGTTGGTACATTTTTTGTTGTTAGCTGACCAAATATAATTATTCTTATGATCTTTCCCTTACCTACATTGTAACATCTTATGTTAACAGATGTTACCTGTGTAGTTAACACCCCACCCTCTGCCAGAATTCACGTCACTGGTCCACTTTCTGCACTTATACTCTCCATGGGCAACAAAAAGAAACTAACCCGGTTCCTCTACCAGTAAGTAAATTTGGTTTCTTTTCTGCACTGATGCTGCAGTACTGGGGAAGCACCAAGAAATGTCTAAAACCAAAGAAAAGCTTAAATTGGGGAACCTTTCTCCTGTCAACGCAAAACCTTACAAGCAGATCCAAGGCTTAACTCAACAGCTCACTTTAACTTTTCAACATTAAAATTGCTTTACAATTCAGGTATCTAGTTGCGTAGCTAATAATGAAGTTATTAATACAGGCCAGTGGCATCCTTTCTCTGCTCTCTGACTGTTTCTTGTATACAGATCAACCGCCATGCCAGGATCCCCTAAGAGCCATGGAAATTTCTGCCACTGCACAGATGAGAAGGCATACAAAGAAAACTGAGGTGGGAGCTTCTCAGCATTTTGTACTAGTAGCTTACAAGAAGAAGGAAGACAAAGAAATACTGGGTAGCTCAGAGATGCAACAAATACAGATCTGCATCACATTTTGACTGATGATCTCCTCCTTTGAGAGCACTAAATTCCTGTGAAAGCCACATTCAGCTGCTCAGAGGTCACTTGGGCAATTAGCCATCCTTTTACCTGGGGACTGGTTAGCCATCTGCCTCCGCAGAGCTGCAGCAGCAGCTGCTTGTGGTGCTGGAACAGTGACAGAGGGAGCAGGGGCCCCATGTTTCACAGTCTTTGTTGCAAGCATTGTACTGTCAGCCCCTTGTGGTATGATTCTGTTTGAAGACGTAGGCACTAAAACCAAGAAACGAACAAAAATATTACAGTTCACTCTCTCTACAAATCAGGGAGACTTGAAAGCCTTTGCTGAACTACAGCTTCCTTCTGACAAGACTGATGCACAGGCCTTTTAAACAATAAACACAATCCCTCCCTGGTAGTTTCTGTATGTCCCAATGAATTTAGCACCTAAGTCTCAATAGCTGTCATTTCAATACATCAGATGACTTTCAGTTTTCTGTTAGACGCTTCTGCTGAGACCTTATTTTTCTCTCTGGCTACAGATAAAAAAACCACTTCTCTTGCACAAGGAAAACTGAGTATATGCAAATATAATTCTTACTGTGACTCACTGGGCTCAGAACTCCCAACCTTGGCCACACCAACCACATGCAGTAGTACTTCAGTTTCCTGGTCTTTGGCCATTATTTTAAGAAATAATGGCACACACTTCAGGCAAATTTACTAAAGGATGACAATGCTACCTGTGGGTCAGTACTATCTGAAAGAAACAGGCTATCAGAAAGACACAGTCAGTGAGTCAAGGTATTTTAGCATTTTTAGCTCAGGTTCATAAGGTTACAATGCCACGTTGCTAACTGCTTTTGGAAACTTGGCAGCATAAATCTGCATGCTGCAATCTCATTTCTCCAGGACCTGAAGCACTGGCAATGGATACAGTGGTTAAAGATACTGATGAGAACACATGCAGAATAGAAGAGACACTGCAAGAACAACTCACGCAAAGTACCCAGGGAGAGGTGCTGTTTCCCAAAGGATGGAGACTGAGCCATTAAACCAGGCTGGACAGAGGGAGTACGGACCACAGGAGCATGACGAGGGACTTGGACTGGAGCAGCCTCTTCTTCCTGGTCCACTGCCTGTGAATCATCATTCTCCAGTGATTGGGAAACCGAGGACGTTGAACTGACTTCATCCAAATCTTCATAATATCTTGTGGACAAGAAGGCAGATCGGGACAAACTTGCTGCCATATCAGAAACAAAATCACACATGTGTATTAAGTTGAAGGAAACATCCAGCCTAACAGCCAAGACAAACGCCCTGTTTTAACATGCTCTTCTACTGGCTTATTTTAATCCTACATCAATGGATTTGACTTCTTAATTGCCAGGAAAAGCAGCCTTCAATAAGATAGTAACTGAAGGAAAATCCTACTGAGAGCAGATGGGGGAACAGGAAATGAGAAGTAGGGGTTGAGGAGTGAGAATCCAAAAGCTAACTACAGGACTGATTCCCACAGCAGGTAAGTCACCCTCCTGGAAAGCATTTCAGACTTCAATGGTAACTAAAGTTTTACCTGGAGCTGTAGACCTAATTGGTGGCGTTTTTCTCTTGGCTAGGAAATTCCTCAACTGTGCCTGTTTCACAGGGGATAATTTAGCTGGAAAACCAAAGACAGTTATTAGTCTACAATCAAACAGCAAGTAAAAAAAAAAAAAGTAATTCATATTTATGTTGTGAATACCAGGAAGAAAGAATAAATTACCAGGTACTTTAGGCAGAGGTTTGGCATGTGATTCCAAGGTAGTTTTCATCAAGGCATTGCGCAGGCTTTCAAGGTCACTGTCAAAACTGGGACAAGGCAGAGCAGCAAAAAAACGTATCAGCAGAAAGAAACTAACCAGATCAAGAGGGCCAAAGGAGCCACTAAAACCATTGGCTTATCTGGAAGAACAAGAACAACTTATCTGGCTCCTCTAGATACTGTGCTATTGTATCTTTATTTTGGAAACTACAAGCCATTCACTACTTTCTTGGAATTTGGACAGACAACAAGCAGTACCTTGGCCTAGAGGTACATTATCCTGTTTACTACAAAAAACATAACAATAGGGGAAATTTCTGATAAGCACTGAACAGTGTATCACAGAATATAACCAATAAGCTTCTGTATTACCTGGGCATAGTTTAGTCTCATTTTTAGGGCATCCTGTCCTGCCATACCATATCCACAAAACATCATTCTGTGGAGGATGCACCCTTGCACATTGCTGAGGGCAAGAGGGAAGAAGCATCAATGCTACTCAAACTTGTGTTTCACGTACCTTTGAGTACTGCTAAGAGAAGATGTATCACTGGGAACACTCCACTGAGATGTCTGATTATACAGTCGGAGCTGCTGTAGGCTGTTCACAAGATGATTTAATCTCTTCCTCTGCTGACTGATTATTTCCCGATTATTAGCCAGGGTGTTAAACAACGTCTCTCGTTCAGGAACTATCAGACGCCTTAAGACATAAGATCCAGAGACAGAGAGAGGTAAGGACCTTTCTGTGTATCTAGCCACAAGCAGGCATGCATACGCAAAGTAGTTGAGTGGTTCTAGCTACTTAAACTCCACGAAGTCAAACATGGTTTGCTTTGAACACCAAAGTCGTTCAGTTCCTCACAAATGTGTATTTCTCCTTTGGATATACAGCAAGTTTATTCATTTAGCCCATTTACTTCAAGATGTTTTATTTATTAGAAAGGTTTCGTTAACTATCACCAATGGATGCATTTAGTTTCTTCAAAGCTTATTTTATAGCAGAGGTGTTTTTTTTCTATAACCACTATCTACACTGTACACAGAGATGCAGCAAGCTTGTAACATGTATGGAGACAAACAGTTTGAACCTATAGCTCCCATTACGTGTCTTAATCAAGCTTTATCGCTAGACCCCTCGAAAAAGATCATACTGTTAAACGGAAAAAAGCTTTTGTTTGTTGATTAGAGACTAATGCCCAATTCGTCGACGTGTTCCTTACAGTTGTTCTGTATTTCAATTTCAGTTACTTACTTCTGCTTTCTCTTCTGCTCCAGGTGCCGATCCCACTCCAAATCCAGAACATCATTCACATCCTGAACAGCAAACTTCACATACTGGTGCAAGCGTCGAATTTCCTATCATGCAAGACAAAGACAGCTTTTAAGTCACTTCAGAAATCTCAGCTTCAGTTGAAGCAGCTGAAGACCCTTTGGGCTCATTCAGTCCAAGCCATGCGGCACTTTCCCATATTTCTGCCTGGAAATTTTTATCAGCACAACAGAACCCAACAGAAAATCTACTTATCAGTCAATGCAGTACCCACAGGGCTTGACTAGGACATTTTAACCAACCCATCAACTGAAAATAATACTGCCCATAACATTTGCAAAACAAAGCCAGGTCCTTTCAGACCTTTCAGAAAGGGGTTTACAAACTTCAGTGTAAAAAACAAACCTTATTTCAAATCTAATTTCCAGAACACGACTCATTTGCTCCCACTCTCAATGTTGAAATTTCTAACAATTACGGGTGATCAAAGTTTTGTAGGCTATTCACATGGCTCAGCATTCATAGACTATGATTCATGAAAGCATTCACAAATGCTCACAACTCCTACATTAAGGCAAGGAATTAACTTGATTTTTATAGGTAGGGAAATAAAAAAAAGCACAGAGAGTAAAGTGACTTATCCACAACCACACCATTGCACAACTAAGCCAGAGACCTCTGGCTACAAGCCTTCTCCCTAAACAAAACCAGCGTTCAGTCATTGTTTCATTATTGTCATGCCTCCAGCCTGTTGCAGCGTGAACATGTCTTGTACAAGATCGTAAAATGGAAATGGAAACTGCAGTTGGTTTCAGCTCATCTCAACAGAATGCTGACTTAAATACAAAGATGAAGCAGCCAAGGAACACAGGTTGGGAAAAATTCCACTGCAACTGTTTTCAAGATACAGCATGAAATTCAAATGTGACATACCCAACCTGAAACCAAATCCAGTCCTACTGTGGGCTTAGTGTTACACACTACCAAGCACAGGTTTCCTTTCTCCAGCCACTATGAGCATTATACAGCAGCAGCTCCCTGGATAGCAAATTGATATGGCTGGACATCAGAAAGAGCCACAGGATCTTTAAAACTCCACTGGAAACGAACACATGAAGTTGACTACTTGAGCTTTTCTTACCCAGGAGAATAAGGATGATGTAGACTGAATAAAATTTAAAGTCAGACTAGAGCTGTCTTTCTCATAAGCTTTCAGAAAGTCGACCTGAAAGCTCTCTCCTTACATTCCAACCTCCTTCCATTTCTTTCCCACTCTGTTACTCTTTCCTCATGATCCTCTCTCTAGATCATGCATTTCAAGATTATGTCTCTGAAGTCACAAGCATAAGCTTGAAATGTCATAGAGATATCCTGGACATCAAAGCAGGCATACAATTAAGGCTGTAAATCAGTCTACAGAATCCAGGTGAAGATTAGAGATCAGATCTAAAAGAAATTATTTTACGTCAGCTGATTTCTAGTAACTGTCTGTGTGCACGCTCTTGATACCTACTGTAACAAAGATGACATTCAATTCTGTCTTCAGTCTGCTAGTCAGACTTCTTGAGGGAAACTTATCAGTGTATAAAAGACCAAGTATCATTTGTAGGGCACATTCACTCTATTTTGCTTAGGGTTAAAGAGCCCTCTCATCACCAGAGCTGTAACAAAAAGAGTGCTTCACCCCTAGTTTCTTTCATGTCTCTGAAAGCCTCTTTATGTGCTGCTGGTTATTTTCCTTTGTGCACCAGCTTTTAGAGTGTCATTTAGCTTTATGCTCTGCCATCCATGAAATTAACCACACAGTTCTGTAGGTCATAATAAATCATCAAATTGTTCCATAATGCACTTGCTGAAGATAAAAATAATTCCAAGAACTCTTCTACAAAGTGTTGGAAAAAAAATTGTTTTTTAACTGAACTCCCTGAGCAAACACTACAGGCTGAGAAGGAACAGGATGTAAAGTGTCACATTTTCAGCTCAGAACAGACTTGGATCTCAGTGAACTGTCTCCCTTAAGCAGAAGTTTTGAATCATCAAGGCAAATGGCAACAACAGAGGAGCTTTAGGAGAGGATTTTCAGCATATCTTGCAAACTCATGGAAAACAAAGCTCATCGTACTTTTACTAGACTATGCTGAAGCAGCAAATACCTAGGGCAGAACAAAACTGCTGGGCACTTGCACACGCAAGCTTCAGTTTTATTTTATTTAAAACTCTAGATTAGAAGTTGGCTGACATGCTTCATACCTGAAGTTGTGCTTCACTCTTGGGATCCAAAGGTTTCTTATAGAGCAAATGTAAATACCCCGAGCTATGATTCCGTTCATTCTGTTCTCTAGCCTCTTCTACCCCTGCAAATCCCTCCAGCAAGGTTGTCTTCAGAATACTAATATCTCCATGAAGTGACTGCAAATAGAACAGATGGGACAAGGTTCAAAGTAACATTTTTTTCATTGTCATCTCTAGTACAGGGGCTTCTGCAAGTGCCTGCCTGAAAGCACAAATGCAAATGTCACCCGCACACTAACGCAGCATAGTCAGATGCTCCATCTGTATCAGTTCAGCTTTAGCAGGTTAAGCAGGAACACCAGGTGAGGAACAGTCATTGCTGAGAGCTAAACAGCTTGAAGATGCTCTACTCACCTCTGTTGTCTCTTTAATTTCCAAGAGGAAGGTGTGAAGATCATCTGACTCAGTTCGCAACATCTTCATTTCCTCTTGAGTACCAACTTGGAAACAGGCTTTGGAAGTCCGAGCCTTCAGTTCCTCCATTTCCTTTTGAAAATGTGCAATCTACAAAGTCAAGCAGAAGAAAGTGCTGTCACTGAAACATAGCAGGGTGTGGAACAAACATCACAGGTCCTGAATAATGTTTCTACTACACCATAAACACCTGTCACTTTGCAGTCACAGCAGGAAACTCTCCTTGAATATTAACAGGAAAGACTACACAATTTTTCCAGCACAGAGACTGAAATTAAAGATGACTGAAGAGGACACACAAACAGCAATTACAAACCAGGCTGATTATCTTAGGAAAAATTTCCATTCTGATTCCTAAGCTGACAGACACCATCAGAACATAGGTGAACTGAAAATAAAGTGTCTGTGTGCAGTGGTCTTACAGCTTCTAAAATGAAGAAAACTGCTTGGAAAAAAAAAAATCTCACCTCCTCTCTGATTCCTGCTATGACAGGGTCTGAATCCTTCCACTGGTGGGCCTGTTTCTCTAAAGCTGTGCTGGGGAGTCCTGATTTACCCTGGGGAAAAAAAACAAACCAAACAAAACCAAAACCAGTATTAGTGATATATCCGTTGCGAGGCCTGCTGTCAGAAACTCTATTCAGACACCAGTGACCAGGGAGACAACTGTCATAAACTTAAATACTAGTTCCACAGTAAACTAAGACCGGTATGTGCATGTTTGAATTAGGACTGTGGACCACCTAGAGATGTGTAGCTAAAGCTGTAGGAAAGCAAAGAAAATCTGTCTGTGCTGCTCTGAATTATTCATTTTAATATCCAATAAATTTGGTATCTCTCAATACACAGTCAAGCCATCTCTTGACTGCTTATTAGTTAGGAAAGCTGTGAAAACTTATTTCTATAACAGGAAGAATTAGTTTCTACAACTCTGATTATGACAACATATATCAAAACACAACTCTCTAAAGATGTGGATAGAACAGTTTTAGTCCCACAGATTTGATACTATTTTAGTGTCAAAAGCTAGCTAATACTTTTACCTAAGAACAGTTACTCAGTCCAATGAATTCTAAGCAATTCATAGCCCATGTAAAACATTTCATCCTCTAAAAGAATCCACTCAAGTTCCCATTACCTGAGTAGAGCTTGACTTTGCTGCAGATTGCGTGATTTTGCCTGTGTTCTGTAGTAAAGAAGCTGAAGGCGTATTTTGAGCAGGACGTGCCACTGGAATTAAAAAGAGGAACAGTAATTTATGAACTTATACAAAACTTGAGGAAACAGGCTGTGACCAGACACAACCATAATCACTGCTGTCAAATCCAAAAGGAATAGTGGTATGGGCCCCAGTGCAGGAACACGTTCCTTAGGTGGTGTTTTACTCCCATGCAGCTTCTCTGCTAACAGTAACAAATGTCACTCTCCAGTATCTGGCTGTACCACTCCTGAAGGACCTCAAAACCCCCAGTCAACGTGATCATTTCAGAGATGGAACATTATCGTGCTAACAAATGAGTTCTATCTAATTTAAATTTCTTTGTGAGCACAACCCCAGTCACTCCAGATGCAAGACAAGGCACTGATGTGCATGACTGCTGAGAAACATTCATAATCAGAGATGTATTACAGAGCACTGAAAGTGCCAGAACTTCTGAAGGAACTTAAGAAGCTGAATATATTTGTCTCACATATGGCTCTCTGGGGAACAAAGTGCACAAATGGAAAAACTTCTCAGTTTCAGTACTAAGTCCATCACATCATTATGGCGTGCAAATCAGGAGGTCTGTATCAGTAAAAGCAGCAGGAAAAACAAGAAAGAAAGAAGCCAAATTAAGCTCATGTACTAAAACTTTTAGAACATTGTTTATAATGCATTATTCCCAACACCACGTATCAGACTCCTACCTGTGACAGGCACAGGGGTCGAAGTCTTCAGCGGTGTGGCAAGAGAGGCTGCGAGGGGCGTAGACTGGCCCAGAGGACCTCCAGAAGCAGTTTTTGAAGGCGTTGAAAATGAAAACATTGTGGAAGTGCATTGACCACTGCTGCTAGTGGGAGAAGAGGTGTCTACAGCAGTGAACCTGCAACAGAAAGCAGAACATCCTTCAGCTTTGAGCTGGTCCTGGCTGTTTCCCTCCATCCAAAATAAATCACTAAGTTCTAATGAATTAGCATCCTCTGGGATCAGCAACAACTCAAGCTCCAGATACAAAATTACAAGTGTAGCTTCTGAAGATAGTAAGGAGGAGCTATTCAGGAACATTTCTGAATATGTAGAATGACAAAGACTGCTACCGTAGAACCACCCAGTGAGCAAAAGCTAAATGCCACAAAAAGTACTACCCTGCTTCAAAATGCCCCTCATAATTTTGAGCCAAAGCACCAACTATAGCAAATCTGAGCTGCCCTCAGCGTCACCCTTGCAGCAAGGCTCAAACAGAAATTTTGCAAGAAGATAAAAATTTCTATTCATCTGCAAACCCAGCCCCTCAAGGCAGCCAATTTATTCAGCCAATTCACAAGCGTATAATTTGCTTTATGCACAAAACAGAAAATCCAAGAAGCCATAAAAGCTACCATTGGATCTTGGTGTAGTAAAGATTTTTCTAATTAAAAAATAATCATTTGAACGATCAGAAATGTCTTATGATGCATTTACATGAAAATTGCTCTCCACAGAAAGTAGTCCCAAATAACTTAGTTCTCTGTTTTAAACCATTCTTTCTAAAAACAGAAAGCAAGTCTCAGGAGTTGAAGGGATGAGTGGGTATATGAAATCCAAGAACACTCATCACTCAAATCCATTTGACATAGCTTCTAATCAGCAACGGCTTTCTTTCAGTTGGCACAAACAAGCTTTGAAGATTTCACATCTGTGTTCAGTGACCAAGTACCCATTTAAGAACAAAACCAAAAGGTCTGGCATCCCCACTGAATGCGGGAGTGGAAAAGAAAACCATCAGCTATAGATACAGCTTCCCCTCAGCTCCACAAGTTACTTTTTAGGCTGGGAGTCAAAGAAACTCGTGCTGTCACCACCACACTACATCAGTCCCAGACATAAAGGATGTGAAATCCCAGTGTTCCCCAAGAGTCTTTAATCATGATTTGCATCAAACCAAGGCATGGAATTACTGTTTGATGCCTATGATGCAAAGATATGAAAAAAACCTAGGTCTGTGGCAATTTGGCAAACTGCCAGTCTATTTTTTGGCATCGGCCCCTGACTAATATTTTCCCCATGAACGCAACCTCTAGCATGGGAAGCACTGAGGGTTTTCACACCCATGATGGCTATGTCTTGGACAAAGAGAGGCTTCTTCAGTGCTTTCTTGGGAGCATGGGGAACAGCTGTTGGGGCAAAAAAACAGAAACCATCTTCAGAACTACCATACATTGTCCATGCCTGGAGCAATTTAACAATATCCAGCCACTGCATTAAGTACTGTATTTATTTACTTCTCATTGAGGTTCACTTTGACTGAAGAAGCTGAAGGGGCAAAAGATGACTTCTGTGCAACAGGTGTTGTGGAGAGTGGTGGCCCAGGTGAGCTGTCTGCAGCTGGTTTAAAGTTCATGGATCCAAACGAGAAGGAGGTGGCAGTAGCTGCAGTGGTGCCCACAGAAGGAGCAGGAGTCATGGATGCCTTAGGAGAAGCAGAGGAGAAAGAGAACGTTGCTGCTCCAGTCAGACTGGGAGCCAGGGCTTGCTTGGAGGCATCAGTGGCAAAAGGATAAGGTGGAGGATCGCTGCCAGTAGAGCCAGGCGCCTTTGCAGTGGAAGGTGTAAAGGAAAAAGCAGCTGCTCCACCGGCTGCAGGAGGCTGACTTGAGGCAGGAGCAGTAGGAGCAACACCTGGCACCGTGTCAGACTTTAAAGAAGTTGGAGGAGTGGTTGGAGTTGTGGCAGTACTTCCTGCAGAAAGACAAACAGGGAAGGAAGAAACTCATTTGGCTGCATTGACTAATGGCAGAAGGTACTGCAAGGCCAAATGCTATTTGATGGGGACAGTTCAGCACAATGAGGAAGAGAGACTGCAGCGCCAGGCTTCCAGTCCCCGAACCCAGTAAGTGATATAGAAACTGCACAAAGTCCAAGTCACGATCAATACTACAGTCTGTCTAGGTTAATGCTGTCTGGAGTTTCCTGTGAAAAGGCTTCACCTTTCTCCATTCATTTTGATGAGGTTCCTGCCATCTCAAATAAAACTGGCTGTCAGCACACACATCAGCCAGTGCTGCAGAGAGGCAGGCTGCCAAACAAAAGTATTCTGTTTGGGGAAGCAGAAGCAAATTTGGGCTTAGGGAAAAAATGGTGGGTTTGCAATTAATACTTTATGCATGTTGGCACGCAAAACTATCAGTTTACCTGCCCAGCATAAGAAACTGCCTACTTCACACTGCATATGGCTGCACATATATAACTCAAAAAAAATGCTACTCTTCACCTGCTAACACAATTTTCAGTGCTGCAAAAAGCTATCATTTATATAAGCTTTTGCTGCAGCCAAACACCTTAGTTCATATCATGGCCTCCTATGGCAAAACATGGAGGAAAACAATCACCTCTCTGAAGCACACAGACCATGCCCTGGATCTGCACAGTGCTTGCTCCTTGTCACCAGGCAGAGCCTGCAGTCATTGCTGCAGCTCCAGTCACACACCCCAAAGCTGGTTAAAGGGCCTCCTAGAATTGTTTTGAGAATTGCTTTGGCCCTGTTCTCCAAAGGTTAATTGCACAGTAGAATCTGAATGCACAGTCTGCAAAGTGCGTGAGATCCCACATAATGAACAGGACTAGATTATTTCACACTGATGTGCATAAAACAGAACAGTACTGGGAGCATAAAACATCCGAGAACTGCTCCCCATTATATTCTAAAGAAAAAAAAAAAATATTTTCTGTGACCAAATACATGTCTAACCACCAAACTTACAGATGAAGATGACAAAGTTCCACAAATGCAAGTTTTCCCCTAACCCACCAGAGCACTTACCTGCTGACTTTGGAACTCTCTCCCCTGCTAACTGCAGCGACTCTGGGGTCACAATAAATGACCTGACTCCTGGGTTTTGGTTGATCATGTAAAATGGGCAGAGCACGCCATCCGTAGAGAGCAAGATCAGAACTGGAGCTGGAGCAAGGGTCTTCTCATCACCTGTCAGAGACCACATATGTAAAGTCCTGCAGCCAAAGTTTCCTGTCTATTCCTACAGGCACCTTCATGTGACTTAGCACAGTATTTCTTACATTTCTCCCTTCCTACTGTCACTTGCATCTTTGTTCCCTTGTTTCCCCATGAATGTCCAGTTCTGTTTTTTCCCCTTTGTTATTCCTTCCTATTCCTGAATTCATGCTTCATAAATTCATAGATGAAGGGTTATTTTGACAGTCAAATATCATCTCCTGAATGACAAAGCCCAACTTTCACTCATGAATACCTGTGCCAAGCTTTTTTATATTTTTGAAGCAGTCTTTCTTCTTCACCTATACACTGCTCCCTCCTTCAATCTTCTATGCCTTCCGGCAATCCCCACTTTCCATTGGGTTCTGGCACATGATTAACATCCATATACATAAAGTACGAAAGAGAATTGCTTTTTAACTTTAAAGAAAGCCAACATCAAACAAACATCCTGATGATCTGAACCTCTGATATAAAATACTTATATTTTGCACAGCTGCAGCTTTGAGCCTAGAGTCTGCTTCAGTTCAAATAGTCTCAGCACAGTTAGAGGCTCAAAACCACTCCTTATATTTTAATTTTAAAATTTTTAAATTAATTGGCTTAATTAAACAAAAAAAACCCCAAAATTCTAGGACGTAGGAAAAATTTGCTATAATCAGTTTGTCTGGCAGTACAATGGATGGCCATGCTTCTCTACCTATTGGTTCTTCAGGAAAACCATGTTAAGGAAGGGCAGTTTCCACATGGGAACAAGCTCCAGGACAAATGAGGTTTCTTTCCAATCCAAACTTGCTGTGAACTGCAAAGGCAATTAATGTGCAGCCAAAACGAGCTGATTGCACTCTGTGAGAACACAGAGAATGTGTTAGCAAAAAGCTTCTCCAAAAACCTTTCTAAAAATTCTAAGGCGGTACAACTGGGCTTTAAAAAAAAAAAAAATTAAAAAAAAATCTGTTCTGACAGATTCCTTAATCCAGTAACTGTAGAGATTATAAGAGAAAATGTTTCAAATTCAATTTGGCATTCAAGTAAAAAGTTTGACCTCAATTCCCTACTGTAGGTTTTGATTCAGGTAAAGTTCTCAGTTAATCAGCACCCTCCTGTGCTCTTCAGGAACTCTTTGACTGCTGTACCTTCCACTCTGCCCGAAGGCATCTCTATTTCAATCTGTAACTGGGTTTCAAGTGAGAGTTTTGAGAATTCACTAAGGTACAACACAATAGCTTAGATGTATCTTCAGTTTCAGCCTCTGACAAGGTGCTTTGAAGAGCCTTCAGGCAGCACAGAAGGTACAGCAACAATGCAACTGGCTAGATGTAGAGCACAGCAGGGTTCAGTCAGTACAGGCTTTGAGCTTTAATGCAGAATTAAAACCTACGCATTCACCTCAACAATCATTGCTTTTTCTGGCTTTGAAACTAACCCACTTTTCCTTTGTATCCGTGCAAATTTACTTTGTACAACCCAGTTCTGCAAAACGACATAAGCTACAAGAATAAAGAAAACCTCACAGGCAGTCTGAAGTCCCCGGTGTCGAATATCACTCCTTTAAACTCTATATTATCCTGGCTCTGTGAAACACAGACACGATTCAGGTGCTTTGTTTGCCATGTCTGTTAGGGTAGTATCCCAGGGTGCTGAAAGCTTTGCGTAGAGAACTCTATGTAACACTTTGTCATTTGGAATTCTCACACAGAACTAAGCCTACACGTGCTGTGGGCTTGGTATGAAAAGTGTGTCTGTCTCCTTTCCAGAACAATCTCTTAGAACGATCTCTCAGAACCCTGAGCACCAGGCTGCCCCTCAAGAATCTCTCATATATTGCCATTATTGGACTATTCCACAAGAAAGACTAAAAGACTTACTGATCAGAATGGGCATGTTACTGGTGTAGTCCACAGCAACACCAACAGGCAGAGTGTCATCGCTCTTATCTGTCACAGGAAGTTCTGCTCTGCTGGAGTCCTCCAAAACCCATGATTCCCAGTTCTGCAAGAAGTAAGATTATTATTCTTGACTACTGCTTGATTGTGACCAGCCTTCTTCAGAATTCGAGCCTACTACACCTGAAAGAGAAGTTAACTGCAAAAAAGCTAGAGAGCATCTACTTGAATTTGTCAGATTAACAAATATCAGAAGCATCCAGGCCCTTCACAGATTTGTGTGCGACTTCTCACACATCACTGCAAGTCAGAGTTAAGGTTGGACAGTTTTTATGTTTAACTTCAGCTGATGACCTCACATGAATCACATTTCTAATAGTGAACTTCACCAAACAGACTGCCAAGTGAATCCTGAAAAATACAGACTTCTGGTACTTGGTTCACAACATACTGTGTTTCTGTATATCTTTTCTCTTGCATGCCACTCAGATCTCTTGCTCATTTAAGAATTACATTTATCTTAATATTTTGTAAAACTCAGATGTAAAAAGAAAGGGGTTTTGTATCATTTTGAGGTTGTTTTTTTTTTTAAAATACCATGCATTCCAGGTACGATATAGGTTATTCTTGCTTAGATTTTTGAGGAAGTACGTAAACACAAATGCAACAGGAACAAAAATATTACCTGATCCCCTTGCCTGGCAAGAATGCTGACTTCTGTGGAAGCTGCTGAAGCTGCCAGAACTAGGTCCCTGTAAGCATGGATACAAATAGGTTAAAACCGTTGTAATCTATGGCAAGGTCCCCAGCTCCACATTTCATTATCATCTATACAAATTCATATAGGAATAGTAACACAGTTATAACAATATAAAATTGACTTTTCCTCCCAAGATGAGGGAAACATGACTGGCTACATCACTACAGAACTTTTTTTTTTCCCCCCTCCTTTAAAACTAGTTACCAGGCACTGAATCCCCTTGCCAACCAACGATTTGACAGACACTGTATCATCATAAATAATGATGGTTCAAGTCAGGTAGTTGAAAAGTAGGTAGCTGAAAAGTCAGAAACAGCTTCTTCACACAGACACACAATGAAGTGAAAGAAAAAGTCATGCTTTACCCAACCTATGACTTACAATCTCAAGGGAAATGGTTATGACAGATTTTAAACAATCTTATGTACCTGCATATGAAATCATACGAATTCTCACCAGACAAATGAGTACCTTGGCATAAATAAAGCACACAGGAGAAACTAGCTCTACTTTCACAAAACGTTTTCAAAATAACAATTTCAACTAATTTCTCTCTTATTCAGGTATTATATAATTTACGAAAGTGAGGGACACAATATATGGAGAAGCACTGACCACAAAAACATGCATAACAAGGGAAAGACCTTGCCACGATTCCTGCCACTCACCATTCCTCAATATAGTTGAGGAAGTAATGATGCTGTCTCTCTGTGCAGCTCCCATAGCAAGGCTCCATGAAATTCACAAACCTCTCTGGTCGCTTCTCTTCCTTTTTCTGTAAGACCCAACACAGATAATTTACCTTCCACTGCAGAAATCAAGTAATCTCCTATAATTACGACTGCATCGGGATACACCCCTAATTACACAGACTTCAAGACAGAACAGGGATCATGAGACCACCTGAAAATCAAAGAATAAAACAAACAAACCAAGACACTCTTCCAAAAGATCAAGAAACAATAAAGAGGTTACCAGGGAATTTAGATCTCACAGCCCCCCCTGCAATGAATAACCTGATCCTAAATAAGAGCATATCATCAGGCCTAAAAATCTTCTTTACCTAAACTAAAAATGCACATATGCATGCACACAAAAAACATATCGGAATCTACATCAGTAAGGTTTTCTTCCCAAGTGCTTACTTCAGATGCCAGAAGCCTTCATGCCATAATTTGATCTTAGCAGACAGCAGGTTACTGATCGGTTTTCAAGTGGCTACTACTTCCTCCACTCAATCCCCACTACCCCCAAAACACAATTTACAGTAGTACCAAACTCGAATTCCACATGATGCCGATGTGAATAATGAAAGCAACTTGCTGTTATAATGAACAAGTCAAGAACAAGCAACAAACACTTCCGTCATTGTGACTTGCTGGCACTTACAGGCAATATGGCTACGACCACTTCTGGAGGAGTTTCCAGTGTCCCATCCGCTGCCGCGTATACAATAGTAAAGACATATGCGCCAATCCACAGTACATCCAGAACTGAAAGAGAAGGAAGCAAATGCTTCAGCCAGAAACACTTCAAACTTTTACTTACTTGTATCTTAACTGCACAGCAGACAGAAGTAAATGACAAAACAAACAAAGGAACCGCTAACTTCTAAACTACCAAGACAAAGGATTTCAATGACTTGTCTGCAGAATTATCAATTATTAGGGAGAAAAACTATGCGATCCCAGAAATTTCAAACACAAACCAAAAGAATGTATTTGATTTGTTTGACAGTATCACAGGCAAGACAGTCAGTGTTTCCAAGCATGGATGATGTTTTGGCATATCCAGATGAAGTGTTTCTGCTTTTCTAATTCTACTGCTTTGACATTTTATTGAAGAGTCAAAGTGATGAGATGAAGCTCACTCGAAATATATATATCCAAAAATCTTCTTGCTAAAGGGAGATTACTTGTGGCAGTACCGTCTATCACACCAGTGAGCAAAAAATAGCTTTTAAAATGAATACTTAAAACATTCTAGAAATAGACAAAGACTCTGGCCGACTGGTAATTTTTCTATGCAACCGAGATAAAGGACAGAATTATTTTTTTCAAATTATTAAAAAAATAATAAAAAAATCGCATTGTAATTATGTAACCAGTTCAGTATACAGCAGCTATAACTAGGAAAACATGGGGAGGAATGAGTAAAAGTATTTCACAAGAGAAAACAAGTTTAAAAAAAATAAAAAGATGTACCTTTAACAGGATTGTCCGAGTCATAAAAGGGAGGACAAGGGATTACTTTCTTCTCCTGAAGATTCTGCAAATAAAACTACTCTTAAATACAAAGTAAAAGGCAATAAACAAAGTCAACTGCAAATTTTGCAGAAAGCCCAGAGAACTGGTTTAGAGCAACTCACTCTTTAAAACTCACCATATGCCACTCAAACCATGACTTTTAAGTGGCGGCTGCAAACCTTAAACTAAACCCAACACTGGTGTAAGACATTAATTAATTACTGAAGCACCTGGGCATCTTCACATGGCTCACACCATGTGTCACCTGACCAAATTCTGTAGCTTGTAATGCAAAGAAAATAGAGCATATTGCAAACTACTGAACAGACATAATGCCTTACACCAACAATACTTACGGGCAGATACTGCACCACGGTGCCGTTTTGCCTCCCTACAGCCAGTTGTTTTCCCTTCGGGCTCCAACACACTAAGCAAAGAGAATTTCATTAGCACTAAGGAACAGGAGAGTTACAAGGCCCCACAAAAGCAGGACCAGTAAGTTAAAACCACAGGCTTTTTCCCCTGCAAAAAATCATTAATTTGAATTAAACAAACAGGGAGACATCCAGTCACAGACAAAGCAAGACCCAACAGATGAGGACTCTTATTTGCATGCTTCCTTGGAAATTACAGTAGAGCCTGAGACAGCACAAACAACAGGCGGGCACACTTTACTAATTCACAAGATGCAGCTCCTCCAATCAGCTGGGAAAGAGTAGTTACATTGCAACACATTTTCTAAGTCTCAGGGAGTTTAAATCCTTCCTTTCTGTGAAGACTTTTTTTATGAAACCTCCTCCCGAGACACGCAACCAGTATTTTTTTACATCTATCAGTCTGCTTCTGCTCCTCAGTGTCCAGCATTCTGCATGCTGTCTGAGGTTGCCACTCACCAGATGTAACAGCTACAGAGGAAGGCAGCGTGGCGTACACTTTCACAGAGTCTGTGACCTGCAGGACAGAGATGCTGCCATCGGACAGGCAGACTGCCACCATGGCAGGACTAGCAGGGTTCCACTTCAGGTCATTGACCACTGCTGCAGTTCCTGAGTCCTTGGCCAGTTTGTGATAAGCAAATGCACGTTTCTGCTGTTTTGCCTTTTAGAAAGACAAATACATGAGATAATCAACGCTCAAAATCAAGCTGTCCCAAAATCATAATTCAAAACAGTTTTGACCTTCCTATAAATCAATGACTGATAAAATTAAGAAGTAAGTTTGAGTTCTTATTACAAGGCATGCTCCACAGAGAGACAGAAAATCCCACCCAAGTTATGCCTCTCCTCCCACTGTATTCTGAAAAAAACCCTCACACAACCAAGAAACAAACCTACTTTGCATATGCCTTACCTGATTTAAGAATGTGCGGACATCAAAAAAGCCAATGAAGGAACCAATCTCACTGGACATCATACAGACAGACAGTGTGAGATTATCACAGCTGAGAGCCAGGTGCTGCACAGGAAACTTCATGGGAACCAAGGTACTCTGAACATTCTCCACTTAGAACACAAAAGGAAAGGAAGACAGAATGAAGGGGACAAATCTAAATAGCAAGATTTGCTCTTGTAAAAGAGTATCATTAGAACGAGTTTATGCAAAAAACACCAGTCCTATTAAACACAGCTGCCAAAGCTAACATGTAGAAAAACTGAGTGAAAACAAATCCCTTCATCTCTATCAGTACGATTCTAAGAGTTGCCAAACTTCCTAAGAAAATTCCACTTTCCTTCCTCAGTAAACTGGAGGAAAAATAAGTGGACAGATTTTGTTTTACTTATATATGCACATTAATACTTCAAGTGGTACAGTTACTAAGGACAACTGCAGAATGAAAACCATTTTGCACTAAGGTGTATTTTGCATGTAGTAGAACTGTGATTGGTTCCTCTGTTGCACAAAAGTCGTTTAGTCAGAGTGGATAACACAGTACGAGAACTCCATCCCTCCACTCACACACATCCCTGATGCATGCACAGGTTCAAGGAGTAACTACCAAGACAGCATGTGGCTGCAAGGAAAGGGGTACGTTCTCAGGCAGGAAAAGTCAACCTCACGGTATGGCACTGAACACAGGTGACCAAACCTGAATGGTGCTCAAAGAGGAGCTAGCACAGAGCATCCTGGCGATGTGCTCTCAACAACTGTACTTCATTTCAGCTAGAGGTACAGCAAATATTGTTCCTGCGTTCTCACACAAGAAAACATGGTAATTTCAAATGCACAAAAGTGTACAAGGACTATATCAGAAATCAAGAGCTCCATATCATAAAAACCCATACAAAGCTGTCTCTGCAAAGACCGCGCAATATAAGTGTGCCTTACCAATTTTATTGGGATCTTCTCCCAGCTGGTTTTGCATGAGAAGATTTCTAGTGTGAAATATCTGCAGGCTGGTTCCTCCACCAGCAAAGACCAGCCCATATTTGTTAGACACTGCAAGGAGACTGGAGCGCTCTTTAGGAAGATCACCAGGAGCATCAAAAATGCGGACCTTCTTCAGTGCTCTGAACTGAAAATCCTGTTGTAAGAGATTCGGAAAATAAGTGTACATATGCTGGTAAAGAGGAACAGTTTACTTCAGTTTCTCTAAGACAGTACATTGAAAAGCCTCTCCACGAGAGCTACAAAACACCTGCCAAGGCAGAATCCACACCCACAGTGTCATGGGCCATCCCATCGCATTTTCTATGTCATCTAAGAAAGACTGAGATCACACTACATTTTTTCCATTGGCTGAATCTCTCTTCTACCCAATGCCTGTGTTCATAAAGCCTATAGGAGCTGAATCTGTCCAGGACATCTAACCTTCTTAGAAACATAATAGAACTACCCAAAGGATACAGGGGCAGGGGGGAGAAAGAGAAGGGAACAAAGCAGAGATACAACACAATTAAACAAAAGGTCGCTGCAAAGCATGCATCTGTTTACATGTATCTTTGTTTGCTACTGTAATTTATGACACACAGAATGGATATAGTTATTCCTTCCATCCACCCCCAGTAATTACTTTGTATAATCAGACCTATTTTTTGCATTCATTTCTCTCATAATTTACATTGTCCTTTTGTAAAAGGAGGAAAAGAAAAGCAGAGCGAGAGATAAAAACCTCTAAAAACACAAACTGAATTAAGAAAGAGCAGTTGCACTATTACCAATGCAAAACCTGAGGTTCCCCTTGGGAATGAATCTCTCTTCCCATGGTACCAGTTGTTAAATGGAGCACTGGATCTAATATCTATAACTCAAATCAAGCACCCGAGTTTTATTTCCAAATTACTGCCAAAACACTAAGTACCTTCCTGCAACCTGAGGAGGCTGCTGGAACTCAAGAAACTTCTGCAAAAAAACCAGCCCAACTCCCTTGTTTTTGAAGGTGTCTGAACAGAAGGCAGCTGCATAAAGACCTGCATGGGCTTCAGGAATCTATCCCCCCCTATATCTGCTTACATGGCCTCACAGTAACACTCTGGGAGACAGAGCAATCAGCTAGAATGGCACCACACAGGAAGACTCCAGTTTACACTGTCCTCATGGCGGACAACCACACATACTATTCACAAAAGCAGGAGATAACCAGCACAAGTCATGCTGACAGGAGGACTGGGAAACAGGCCACTCCTCTCCCAAAATAAGTTTCCTCCAGCTCTCACATTCTGCATCTTCTCCCCCAGGCGTTACCAAGACCCCCTGCATCACAGGCCATGCCAGCCTCTCCTTCTTCCACTCCACAGGCGTGTACCAGGCTGTGCTGAAAAGTCCTCGAGCGCTTCACAAACACCGCAAGGATCCTCCAAAAGGCCCCCGCCGTGACCCGAGCCACCACCACCACCCCTAACGGCCCGTCAGCCCCACGGCCCAAGCCAAGACCCTCCCACGGCCCGGGCCAAGCCCTCCTCGAGCCCAGTTTCTCTCATGGGCCGAGCAGACCCCCCCACCATGGCTTGTCAACCCCTCGGCCCGAGCCAAACCGCCTGTCAACTCTCCCACCACCCCAGCAAACCCCTCACCACCGCGGGCTGCCCCTCACCTTCATCTCCCGCTCCGGGATCACGTCCATATCGTCCCCCATGGCGGCGCCAGCAGCCCCGAGGCCCGCGGTCCCCCTCTCGCCCTGCGCACCGCCGGGAAACCCCCGCGCGCCGCCAGTGCGCTCACTTCCGCTTCCGGTGGGGCCGCTCTAGCCACCGATCTCGATGCTCCGCGGCGGCCTGAGGCGAGGGAGTCCTCCAGCGGCCTCTCCTCGTCGCAGCTGTCTGAGGCGCTCGGCTCCCGCCAGCTGAGCGGTGGGAGGATCAGCGGCAGCTCCGCACGGCGGGGAGCCTACCCGCACGGCGAGGCCGAGCAAGCAGCTGTGCTTAATAAACCCTTTCTTCCTAATGTTCTGAGGCGGGGCCTGACCCGCTCGCGGTGGGTGCTGCAGGCAGCGCCCACCGGCCCTTCTCCCTGAGGAGATCCAGCCGATGGGGCTGTCCCCGGAGGCCCTGAGGGGACAGACCCGCTGGGGCTGAGCTGAGGCTGGCATGAGGGGCTGGGCCTGGCAGCTGGTGCTGTCCCAGCTGCGCGATGGTGAGGGCTAGCAGGCACCTGCTCCACCTTGCCCACCAGCCCCTGGCAAGGGGCTTCGGTGCGTTTTCCACAGCAGAGGCCCCGTATTGCCACAGCTCTAAGCCAGTCCTACACCCTCAGCATGGGCTGCAGTGGCAGTGCATGGTCCAGTGCTTGGGGTTGGTCCCTTCAAGTTATGTATGGTTGAGCTGGAAACATGGAAGCTCCGTGAGCAGGAACAGCCTTATCGAGCTCCAGGGCCCCACCAGAGCAGTGTGTGCTTTTTTGGTTACAGCAGGACTCAAGTTCCTTGCTCCCTCCTGCCTCAGATCAGGGGGGTTCAGTCCCCACTCGGAGTGCCAGCACAGGGGAGTGCATCACCTTAGCACTTAGCCCTGCAGGGGCAAGGACGCGCTGAGAAAGGCTGTTTCCAACTCTAGCAGATTGTGATTCTCTTTTTTTCCAGGACCAGAAGGACAATGATTTCCACCAAGACAAAAGCAGCGATGGCTTTGGGCAGTGCTCTGAACTGTGGCAAACCACATCCAAATTTCCCTTGTGTAATATGCTCCCTTTATTTTCTAACTGAACAGCCTAAATACATGTAGCCCAGAAAAGCAGGTGCATTCCCAGAGGCTAACAGGCAGCAGCAAGCAGACATAGGGCTGTGATCTAAGGGCAATTCTGTCCTTTTGAGGAATACACAGGAAAAAGCATACCCAGTCATTCCCCCAGGAAGCCTGGTCTCTATTTTGATAACTCACATCAGACAAGAACCTCAGGCAATTGCTTCAAGAGCAGAGGATGGAAAAAAAAATATACTCTTTTGAAAGAAGCATTACAAGTGTGTGCTCTTGATAAAGAAGTTACTCCTTAAAACAAGCACCACCACCTGCTTGCTTTAAGCAAATCAAAAAGAAAAAGAAAACAAGGTTTCAGGAGGCGGCCTCTCATTTGCATTTTATAACACCAACTCCATGGCACTCAGCCAGTTATTACAGATAAAGATCAGATCAAGACAGTCCAAACTTATATCTAGGATCTAGTTAAGGGTTTATATTAACAGACTTTGAAACCAGCTCACTTTATCTGCAACCAATCATATGGACCAAGCTTTAGGGGAGCTAAACTAAATACACTGACACACAGTGTAGCTTCAAAAGATTTATTTTCAGTCCTTAAAGTAGACTGGTGCTGCTTTTGCTCATAATTTTTCTCTCCATTACAGTTTTGGTTTTCATGCAAACAGTAGTGAGATTTTCTTTTTTTATTTAAAAATGCAGCCTTTGGCAGGAATAATCAGCCTAGTAAAGTTAATCATCTGTATTTCCTTTAAAAATGTATTTATTAAACCATGATTTAAAAAAGTTAAAAGCTGCCAAGAACATTTAAGAAAAGAGTACGGAAAGGTCAGAGAGCAACATCTGGATTCCAGAAATTGTATATGGAGCAAGAATCACCACAGTAACCAGAACGTGGACAGCAGAGTCCCAGCTGCGTCTGGATCCCAGCTCATACTCCACACTTACAGCCATTCTTATTTTGCAGACTTGAGGGCTTGTCCATGAGGAAAGCGTGCCTGACAGTCCCCAGGGACCAAGCTGAAACACACACGGAGGTCTGCAAAAATCAGAGGGACAAAGCAGCCACATGAGGACAGATCCTTGTCTGCAACTGGTCTGGCAGGGCTCACTGTTTAGTCACCCAGCTTCTTTCACCTGAAGGTTTCATTTCTCCTAGGCCTTCCTGAGGGGCTGCAAAGGCGTAACAGCAGGCTTGTTCCTGCACTCGATGGGCACAACTGAGCCACCCATTCAGAGGTGACGCTCCTGATGAGATCCAAGTAGACGCTTATCAAGAAGGGGGCCCCTAAGCTAGCTTTAATCATTCTCGCTCACAGTGGCTGGTGTTGGACCCACTGAGACCTGACTGCAGGATGAGCCCATGGAGTGGGCAGCAGCTGTCCCTGCAGGCAGCCAAGCCCACCTCCAAGCTAAAGACCCTGCAAAGCAGACCTCTGCGCCTTCCCACGTTCACCCAGCACACACCTAGGCCACAGAGGTGGGAACCTGACTTGTTTTGGTGAGGTCAGGAAGGGAAGAACTAGTCCAAAGTCAGGAAGCGTAGGATGGAGCAGAGAAGGCACTTATTTCTTTGCACCCAAAGCTGCTGTCAGGGGCTTTGCCAGATAAATGCTCAATGTCTGGCAGCAAGGCCCTTTAGGAACCTGTCACGACAAGCACAGCTCTGAATCCATACACTGGGAGGAAAGTAGCTCCTTGTCTGAGAAATGCAGAAAAAGCAGAGGAAAGAGTAAGATCACAGGATTATTTTTTTTTTTGGTCTCACATTACACTTGGTGCTACAGCTTCTGTCTAACAAATCAAGTTGGCTAACGGATGCAGCAGTAAGACATGAGCTGGAGGTCTCCAGCTTCCCTTGCTGTTCCTCTAAGGCAGGTTAGTTGAAAACTAGGACTGTCCACAATGAAGAGTAACAAAGCACAGGTAACCTCTGTTACAGACCAGCAAAGCAAACAGTGCGAATTTTTCAGCCCATCCTCTTCAAGGGAGGCTGGCTATGTCTCTCTCTGGAGGCGGCCCAGAAGGTTTTGGGTTGCTTTCATTGGCTTTTCCTTCAAACATCATGACCCTGCAAAACACAACAGATAATACCAATGAAAAAAGGAGGTGCATCTTTACCCATCATTGGGGGTGGGATTATCTGCTGAAAACCAGCATCTGCCTCCTATGCAAAGGGCATCTGATAATTAAGAGAGGAGGGAAAGCCAGAGGGCAGTGCTGCCAGCCTGGCAGGCAGCTCTGCTTTTCCAGCAGCTTCCAGGATTGGGTTCCCAAAGCCTCTACTGGTTTTTCTCTCAGACCCCAGAGGATTAGCATGTTTTATTTAGACAGCCAGTTCCAAAATCCCCTGGGAACACTGCATGCCAAGGGCTCCTGATGCATAAAAGCAAATACCATCCCTGGCCCACCTTGTACATAACCACACAGCAGAACATTCAAAAGTCAACACCAAGCAAGCAACAGCAATTATAGCCAGAGAAGAGGCCAGAGGCAAGGAGCAAGGCACTGGCTAGAAGAATCCCAAGCATTTTACAACCACTAGCACTGTCTTCCTCCCTGAGGACTGCAGCTACGCTGGGAATGCCAGCTGCCACGCTGGATCAAAGGACTGCACTGCTCTTGGGACAAGTTTTACATTTCTGCTCCTGCTTTAAAGAGTCCAACAGACAATAGGGCATCTGTTAGCAAGAGAAGGGACCCATCTGTGAAAGCTACTGCAGTTGGGAGGAAGGATGGAAGATATGGGACAGGCTGCAGGCTCAGCCTGCTTCTAGGGAGAAAGAAAGGAGGAACAGGGATGCACGTACTGACTTAGAGGGACCATGTGGGAGGCAGGCACAAGATTCTTCCTCCCAACCTGCCCTAAAAGTTGGCTGTGTTTCTAAAGCTGCCTTCAAAAAAAAAAAAAAAAAAAAAAGGTAAGGAGGTTGGAGAGGAGCAGCTTCTATTCACGGTGGTTAGACACAAAAGCAGAGCCAGCCTCTGTGGCTATGAAAGAAAAAGCCAAGCTTCAATGGGGCGGAGATGGAGCCAAGCAAGTGTTTGGAAGCCATTTGTTACAGCAGGACTTTCAGAGCCCTGTCAAGAGGGCAGAGAGGGCCGTGGGAGGCTAGTGCTGGCAGCCAGTACCACTCCCAGCACAAGCCAGCTGTTTCAAGCATGTGTCCTGTCTCCACCTACTGCCAGTCTCTCCAAAAATCAGGCAGGGAGGGAGCATCCTGTGGGAAATCAGAGCCAGCACTGCTGGTGTTGGCAGGACCATCATTCACCACTCAAGTCCTGCCACCATTCACAAGGCAAGCCCGTGTCCCCAAAGCCAGCAGGAGCCACAGGAAAGGGAGGGGAAGAAGTCCTGCGGTGCTGAGTGCCTGCACACCCTTGGGAAAGGAGAATTGCTCCACATGGAGCACAGAGGAGGAAGCCGGTGATATTGCACAGCATGCAGCTCTGCTGTGAGCGTTCACCACTGCGTAGCCTAGACATGGGCATATACACCCCTCCACATCTCTCTGTAAACTACCCCTTCACAAGTGTTTGTCTCCACTCCACAAACACCAATCATGCACACCTCCATCTCCACCGGGCAGAACAGCTCCTGCTTCTCAGCTCCCCCAACACACCAGCTCAGGACCCATGCCTCCCCCACTCCCTCCCAGGGACACTCACAGTTTAAGCACAGCAGAGCGTTTCCCAAGCATCACATTGACAAAATCCTGGTATGAGATGGTCTCGCTAACTCCTCCAGTCACCTCAGAGATCATCTTCTTCAGTTCTAGGTGGGTCTTTGGAGCTCCCATCTTCTCCATCATCCTTTTGACAGACATCAAATCTGCAAGAGCAAGGCAGTCGGTGCTGTCGAGAGGTGACCACACTGAGCACAGACCAACCCCAGGAACACCAGCATGAGTTCCCACCTCACCTGCAGACCCTGGGGCTGACAGCATTAAACTGTTGCTGAAAGCCCAGAGAAGCCTTCCTGTACAGCTTGCTGCTGTACCGCCTGGTACGGAGCCTCACTTGCCATTTGTGCAGCTCAAGATAAAAGCACCACACACCCAGAACACAGGACAACTCTCCAAGTGCTCCAGAGAACACGTGGGGACACAGCTCTCTAGCTCAGAGCGTGGTGCCAAGAATCACAAGGTTGGGGGAAGAGGGAAATAACACCGGGGTTAAAGCAGAGACAAACAGGCGGTGGGGAGCAGGCTCCCCTGCCATCAACACAGGCCATTTCCTTCCATTTCCAGCTGAGACCTGTGGCCCCTTCCCTGCCCTCTGGAAGGGAAGCAGAGCAGCCCCGAGGCAGGCCTCCTCCGGCTGGAGGACTAGTGGAGGAGGGGAATGAGGCACAGGCTCCTGGAAGGGCACAACATGCGAATGATTACACTTCAGCAGCAGCTCCAAGCCTGTAGAAGGCTGGGTCTATATGTAACTGGTGTTTTCTGGGCCCAAACCAGGGCTGCTCAGCTGAGCCAGACTCACACCCAAGTCCCCGATTCCCCTACTCCCCTCCCAGCAAAGCAAACTGCTTCTCTGCACAAGAAGTGCTCATGGTTTTATACAGCTTCTGCCTCAAGCCAGGCAAAACCCACGATTGTCCAAGCCCTGCAGCTTCCCAGCATTCCCAGATGCTGAGGATTGAGAAGAAAACCTCAGTGGACAAAAGGGAGAAGAAAAAAACCCAAAGAAGTATTTAGAGCAGAAAGAAGTGGAGGAGCTAAGCAGAAACTTAGAAGGGGAAGAGGACTGAGAAGAGCTTAGATCTTGAAGCAGGTGAGGGGAGACTGAGGAAGCCAAGAGGCAGGGGCTGGAGAGCCAAGGAAGCCCCTGGCTGGCAATCAAGGTCTGGGCAAGGCTGGACACAGGAAAAGCCTGCAGGTTTTCCTCCTCAGCAACACAAGTGCAGAGGGAAGCAGCAGATACAGCAGCAGACACCACCTCAGCAGGTGCTCTTCCAGCCCAGCATCCCTCAGAGTCACTCACCAATCTCGCCTTGGTTGTTCAGGTCAAACTCCATGTACTTCTCTGGAAGAGACACAGAAGTAAGTTAGCAGGATGCTAGAGCAGGGGGTATGCAGGGCTTTGGAGCACTGTCTGCTGAGAACAATGAAACAAAAGGTTTGGGGAAAAGATTAATATACTGCTGAACACAAACAGTTCAGAGAGGGAAACCATCTCAAGATCTGGTTTTAGCACCCTCTTCTCAATTCCAGGGCCCTAAAGTTAAGTGCTCTTTAATTGTAGCTGCTTTTCATTTAAGCTGAAGAAAAACATTGGCATGAGAACAAGGTATCAGCTAGCCATGAATAACATTAAAAGGTTTCCAGCCAGAAAAACAAAGCTCTGGAACAGCATCCCAGAAGGAGTAGCAAGGAAAACAAAACCCTGAGCGCTCCCAAGATGAAGCTTGATCGGATTGGGAGGGGGATTAAATGACGTCATTGCCTGCAATAGCAAGGGACAGACTCTACAGTCCTCCCAACACTCACTGAACTACCCGAGCAGCACCTGCCAGGAGAGATGCTCAAGGGCCACATCAAGAGGGTGAAGCCAAGGACATGCCTAGGGAACAGTTATGCTAGAGCAGGTTGCGTGTCCTTCCAGCTTGCTGTCAAACATTGCTGAATTGGGCAACTCCAGCATCTACAGAGAAAGGCAGAGCCTGCTCAAGAAGGTCTGATTATCTTTGCAGGAAAAAACCCTCACATGCTGTGACAGACAGAGCATCGATTTGAGTTAGAAAAATCAGGATTTCAGTCCTCTGCTGCCTCTGACCTCTGGAGTGGCACACCTGTGCTTCCTACCCCCCCTCTCCCCCACCAGCTGTTCCCCATTTAGCCTTTAAGCTCTTCAGGCAAGGATTTGTCTGTCTTACAGACCACATAGCTCCTAGCACCACAGGGTGCTCTCCCCCCCTCCATCCCCCAATCACCTCGGTTCTGCTAAATGAAAAAAGCAAGGTGCCTGCTGCCACCATCCATCTGCGCAGAACTGGAGAAATCTCCGCTTGCCCTGCAGTTAGCACTCACTCCCCTGAACCGCCTCCGAGGACTCAAATTAAGTGAGATCTCCCAGGCTGCTCCTTTCCCCGCCAAGGGGAAAGACCTTTTGCTTCTGCTCCAGGACACCAGTAAGCAGGTGAGCATGAAGTGGCACACTAATTTAAGTAGCCAAAGGGAAAAGTGGCTATTTCACACATTGCTTCAGAAGGACAGGTCCTGGGAAGGCTCCAAAGTGATGGGCAGGTAGGGGCAGGAGGCAGAGGAATGGCCTGGCACGCCTTCACCTGGGTCTCAGCTGGTGGATTACCGCTCTTGTGAGCTGACCAGGACAGACCTACAGGACAAACCAAAGCTGTTCATGCTTCAGGCAGGAATAAACATCTCCCTTCAAGCATTAAGCAACCCATCCTAGATGCAATTGGGGCTGTCACACACGTGCTTAGGGGGCCAAAGCACTGCTTGATGTGGAACTGGCTCTCCCCGTGCTCTGCCCCACCATAACCACCTTGTGCAAATGAACTGCTGCCTCTCTGGGCAGGGGTCAGCACCGCAGCATGTGCTCAGGGACACAAACTCCCCTGCTCTGCCATGTCTGTGCCCAGCATGTTTTCTTTTCTTCTCAGCTGACACTTAGCCAAAAGCGCAGAGAACAGAGGCAGCTTTACATCATCATGCTCTAAGCCTCGGCTCAAGCGTTCGTCTTTCCCTCCCATCCCAGCTGCAGGGATCTGGCGGGGCAAAACCACGCGTGGTCCCTCCCCTCACAAATGCATTTACACAAACACTGGACAGGGGCTCCCCGGGCCCGGCTGGGGAGGCCAGCGGGAAGGACGGCAGAAAAGAAACACTCCCCCCATCATCACACAATGAGCCGATTGTTGGGGGAGCCAGAAGAGGCGTTGGAGAGCGGGACAGGCCACGGAGGCAAACTCACGAGGCAGTGGGAAGAGATGCCAAAGGCTCTCGTTACAGGGAATTCTGCGCCTGTGACCTACAGTTGCAATGTTTGAAGAGCCCCGATTGTGATGGGAAAAATAATGCAGGGCTGCAGCCAAAAGCCAAAGCCGCACAAAAGGAAACAGAAAAAGAACCAAGAGCACAGGAGGATCCTCTGTGCCCAGCAGGGTAAGGGATCACAAAACCCCAGCCAGCTTCTTCCATGCTGGATTGCAAAGCCAAAATCCAAAGGGAAATAGCGGACAATGCCTGAAATGGAAGCAAGGTCAGGTGTTATTTGGTTAGAGCCAGGCTGAGGACAAACCCTGAGGGTGGTGTGACGCAGAAGGCATGTTTGCTCAACTGCCTTCAGCCACTGCTTGGCGAGAAAGTGGATGCACCCAGAACAGCCCTGCCAAATCTTGTCCTGTAACCACTTTGGGGACAAGCTCCAGAGGACGCCAGGTTTTTCAGCTGTTCTCTATGCCCTGATCCCAGCAAATGGCCCAAACCTAAGCCCATATCTGCTGACCCAGTGGAGTTAGGCTTTGGCCAGGACTAGAGACACACTGCTGCTGTTGCTTCTGGTACAAAGGGGCTCAGGAAGGACCAGAACAGACTGAAGAAGCTTTTGGGGAAAGTCCCCAACTCCTTCAGGAAGCAGCTGAGACCTCTGCTCCGTGGGAAGAGGTTCTCCTACTCACTGAAAAAAAAAAAAAAGTCCAACTACTACATCGTCCATTATGCCAGCTAGCTTGCCTAGGTAACCGCACAGAAACCATCCTCCTTTGCTGCTCCCCAGCATTTTGCCCACGCAGCAGGTTTTGCAGTAATAGCAGCCGCCAGGCAGGATATCTACAGAGTGACACGTCCCTGCCCTGCAAGTGGGCGAAGTGCAAAAGCTCATGTGGGAAAACCATCTCTCCCGGGAGTTTCAGCGAGTCCCACAAGCAAGGGGGAGGCACCCATCCCAGCTCAGTCACCTGTATTTGGTTGACAGTCTCAGGCTGGTAAAATCCAAGTGCTGAGGAGAATAATCTGTCCAGAGCAAATAGACAGAAAGAACAGGGAAACCCTCCAGTTCTCACCTTTGAACACTGCCAGCTTCTCCTCCAGATCTTCTTCATCACTGAACTTTGGGTCACAGAGAAATTCCTAAAACAGAAAAAAATATCCCCAAGGTTAAAGATACAAGGGCAAACACCCTAGAGGGCACGTACGAACGCAGCATTACCCAGAAGACCTACGCAGCTCCCAGAGTGCCACATCTGAGCAACAGCGTGAGGAGGCTTGAAAATGGGCTGAATCCCTCCACACCTTGTCATTAACATTCCAGTGCACTAGGAATGCCTGTGGAGTCTCAGGTTTCCCACCAACAGCTTGAGGGAGGACTGGAACCCACGTACCTTCGGAATAACAGCATGAAACCCCCTCTTCTTGCTCACCCAAGGTTTCAGCTCCTCACATCTCTGCTTTAGCAAGCACAGCACATGGACTGGGCACCTATTCCCAGCAAGGGCTCCTAGTCCTTGCAAAAAGCATTCCAATTCAGGTTTCAAACTCTTGGATAGCCTCTGAGGGCTAGCAAATAGAACCAGGGAAGTTCACAGACCATCATGCACCCAAGAGAGGACAGGTATTTTGGGGTAAGAAACAGGCTCTCGCTCTCTCAGACTGTCTCTCCATTTTTCCCCCTACCCTGCTCAGGCTGGAGAGGAAATTCTGGGTCACTTCTGGTCACTTGTCCCTAGCCCCACCTCAAAAACCTTCACGTACCCAAAAGAACAGACCACAACTTGCACAGCCAGCTCTACTGCTATGCCTTGCCAGCAACACCCCCCCACAGCTGCGAGCAGCAGGGTCTTGCTCCTGTCTCTACCCTCCCACACCGCCTAGCTCCAGCAAGCCCAGCACAGCTTAATGACCGATCTGTGTTCAGCAACAACACCACATTCTTCAGTGTAGAAATCATTAACATCTGCACAGCTTACGCATGGCCTGTCCAGGATAAAACCCCTCCCAGGGTTAGAGTGGATAGAGGGCTGAGGCTGTTCCCTACTCTGGGCACGTGTTCCTCACCACTATCCCCCATGCTCATGAGGAAGGCAGGAGGGGGTCGCCAAAAGACTCTGACCTCTGGCACTGGTAGTACTGGGGCAGCATCACTTCTGATGAATGAGACCACCCATGCCAAAGAAGCCCCAACTGCAGGCACTAGGTCATCAGAACTGCAGGAGGTCCCCGCAGCCATCAGTAACCCAAATGTCCTCCAGCTTCCAGAGCATTCTCACTTCTTCCAGAAGGAAGACTGAAAGCAGCTGTCCCCAGGAGTGATGAGCCGTGCCAGCCTGGCTGCTGTGCCAGCTCCAGAAGCACTCCAGCCCCAAACCAATGCCTGGTTCCTGCTGCCACAGCCAGCCCCAGGCCTTGTCCGCTGCCTGCCACCCTAACCCTGCAGCATGTGCTCCAGACCCCTCCAGCCCACACACCTGGAGTTACTCCCTTCTTCCTTGCTGGGACAGGGGAACCTGCCCCAGGAGTCCAAATGCTTCAGACCTTTACTGCCAGTTAACCACTGCTTTGGCAGGTCTTTTATCTACAGCTGAACTAAGTTTTTTTTAAGAAGTTCACTAGGACAGAAGTGACTACCATCCCCTCCTCCCACTTCACAAACTCCAGACGGGACACCAGAGACCATGCCCACTAAACCAGCGTGACACAGACTTCCCTTATCACCATGGTCACCAACTCAAATTGAGAACTGTGGTGAAAAGCAATGTTCCCAGTTCCTTCTTTAGCTCTCCTTCGCCAACTCAATTTCATTTATCTCAGTAATTTCTATCCAGGGGTATCATTTGCCTGCCCAACACAAAGGGCCCAATTCAGCTTTGAGACCTGGGCTCAGGCAGCAGCAGAAATCACCAGAGAGGAGTAGTGTTACCTACTGCCATTGCCACTGAATAGCCTGTGTAGAAGAAACTCGCCAAACACCACTGAGAACCAGAACAAGGCCAGAGCATCGCCCAGGTCACGGCTTCATTCCTGCTCTGCAGGAGCAGCAGACAGCTTCCACCCACCAGCAGGACAGGGGATGCGAGAGCAGAGCTTGGTCCCAGAGCAATACAGTGAAACAGCACGGAAATGGTGAAGACCAAAGGGAACGCTCCATCCGTACACTATGGCTGAGGGACAGGTGCCCAGGGATCCAACAGCCCCTGGCAGCACGGTACGAGAGCAGGATGGGTGACACTGTGCCCACACCTAGGACCCAGTCCCCTTGCATTCCAGCTGGAGGGGAACTGGACAGCACAACAGAATCACAGCTCTGCTCCAGACCAAAGGAAGCAACAGGAGAGCGTATTTCAAAGGCATTCCGCCCTCCACATTGTAAGTGAGCCGGGCTGTGACTGCGATAAGGCAAACACTCACAATAGTACACAGGAATTCAGTCCCCAGGGCCAGTGACTCAGGCTCAGCCCAAGTGGCTGAAGTTCCTCCTAGAGCCTTTTGCTAAAGCTCCCATTTTAAGGGGCATGTTCTAATAATAAGAACTGCTTAATAAGCATCAGCCTCTCCCCAGCTCCTGCCCTAAACAGCCTTTCTTGGGCAGAGAGACTTTTCTAAGCCAATAAATACAGCCACACAAGTCCCAGCTACCTGCAAGACAATCTGAACAAAGCCAGATCCTTCCTCGCTCCCCAGAAAGGTAGCTCCAACTGGCAGCTGCTGAAGTGGTCCATGCCAGCCACCCTGCCTGCTGGGGCTGGGAAGCAGCTGAGGGATGCTTCCTCGGCAGCCGAATTCCTTCCCCACAGCCCCGCGCATTAGAGGGTAAAACTAGGTTGAAATTAATCTGTGTGGGATTAGACTTGCCACCTTGATGCACGAGGCTGAACAATGTGATTGCCATTCCCCAGGAAGAGGGGAATGGCCAAGAGGGGATCCCAGATGAGCATTTCAGGCTGGAAGAGAGAATTCAATGCTAGGACTCAGCTGTCCTTCAGCAGCACATGTGCACTCAGGACGCTGCCTGCCAAAGACCCTTATCCCAGCAAGAGCTCTGGGGTAGAAAACCAGCCAGGAAAACAGGGTGGGAGGGAGCTAAGTGTTAGGATGAGACAATGAGATTAGGCCCGATAGGAATTTGGACTGATAGGTTTTATTAGGAGCCCTTTACTGGTTTGCAGCCCTGAGGCTCAGGAAACCCCCTCCTTGGCTCCAGCCACAGTTATCAGCCCAGGTTTACCTATCAGTTTGTGTCACAAGGAGACCTGAGCTGCTTGCTGCACACCCGCTCACAGCAAATTCCCTCCCCGCCCCCCCCCCCCCCCCCCCCCCCCCCCCCCCCGCACAGAGCTGGCAAAGCCCAGCAGCAGGGGGTTTGCTGCCCAGAGCCGCTACAGCGCAATGGCTTCTCAGGATCCGTGGGCAGCTGCTACCTGTGCTATCTGCGGCTTGATTTCTAGCTGCTCAAATCCCTTCTCCTAGCACTGAGCCAACAGCAAGGACACAAACAAGCAGCTCCCACCTCCATCAGTGGGAAGTTATGTAGCTTGTTTCATTTTTGTCATCCAAACCTCACCCAGAGAAAAAGCCTGCCAGAACTGATGGCTGCTTAGGGGAGATAGGAGCCTGTCCCCTGTGTGGGAGGACAAGCCCCCAGCCCTGGGGCACAGCAGTGTCCCATCAGCAGTGTCCCGGGAAGCACGGCTTTCCAGACTCGGTCCTATGGCTCCTACCAGCTGAAGGATCACATATCCATCCTGCTGGAGTGATGCTGGAGGACAGCTCTGGAGCAGCAGAAACTGCAGCGATAGGTACAATACATTCCCTTCTTCCCCAGCCCAAGGGGCAACACCACCTTAGCTATGGGGGATGTGTTAGACCCACGGGTGCGCCTCTTGGGCGCAGGGTGCCTCATGCCTGCCTTCAAACAGCAGGCTTCAAAGGCACTTTTCAGCCAAGTGCTCTTATCCTACACCTTATGCCGCAGCACCTCTTTTTCCACTCTTATTCCACAGCACCTTCTGGTTTCTAATGATGCAATACCCTTTCCAGTGACCTACATAAACTTCACCTCCGCTGTCTCAGCCCTGCCTGGGGGGATGCATTGGCACTTTTCACAGCCCAGTTAACATGAGGGCAAGGCAAGCCCACCGGCTCTTCCAGGCTTTCATCTTGTGTAGCAACTCCATTTCACCACCTGTAACACCAAGATGCCACTGGCTACATCAGCAACTGACCACCCAAACCACCTAGAAACGACTCTAGAAATCCCACCGTTGATTGTTTCAAGGTTAAAATCTTCTTTTCACCCTCAGAACAGCTCTTGGCCGGGAGGGACGCCAACGGAGCTGCCCCACAGGCCCTGCCAAGCAAGGGACGGGGCAAGCCCGAAGCTCCGGGGAAAGGACCTTGCCTGACCCTGGCATGAAGGGCACGCAGCCCAGCGTACTTTGCACTAATCCACGAGCTGCTATTCCCCCTGCCCAAGGCTTGTGGGACATCCAACCATCCTGGGTTCCCCACGCACCCAGCGCAATTAAGAAACTAGAAAGGCTCGAGTCAGCTCTTCCGAGCAGCAGCAACTTCTTGCTCCTGGCAGGGGAAAGGGAAGCGCTCAAGACGGCGGAGGGGAGGCTGAAGCCCCCCGGGAGAACAATAGCTCCCATTCTGGCTGGGGCACGTTCCCAAAGGGACTTCCATGGCAGCGGGACACGGAGCATCCCCCGGCACAGCCGCCCGCCGGGCTGCGGAGGGGGACGACCCCCTGCGAGAGCGACACAGGGGCAGAGGGGCTGGAGAGCAAACCCCCGCCGAGCCCCCGAGCCGGGCTTCGCTCCGAGGGGGGCACCGGCAAAGGCGGGGGGGTGAGGGGGGGCTCCACCTGCCCAGCCGGCTCCCGCCTCCCCCCCGCCGGCCCCGCCGCATCCCCCCGCCCTGCCGGGCAACCGGCTGAGCCGCCCCCCGCCCCACCCCGCCCCTCGGAGCCCTCCGAGCCACCCCCGGGGGCTGCCCCCGCAAGGGTCGGGTCGGGCCGACCCCAGCCCCACCTTGTTGATCTCCTCCAGCCGCCCGTCCTGCGGAGCCCGCCGCAGCCCCCCACCGCTCGGCCGGCGCGGAGCCGCCATCTCCCAGAGCCGCCCCGCGCCCGCCGCCGCCTTAAGTAGGGGCGGGCAGGGCCGGGCCGGGCCAAGCCGGGCCGGGCCGGGCCCTCCGCCCCCACCGTTAACCCCTTCCCCGCCCCGCTGGCCGGGAATGTCCGCCCCGCTGCGGGCCGCTCCTCCGGCGGTGGGGGGAGGGGAGGTGCAGGCGGCCGGGCGGGCTCTCCCTGGGGAACTGCAGGGTCCGGAGCAAGGTGGGGAAGCAGCGGAGCGGCACCCTCGACGGCCGAGCCGGGCCGTGCCGGGCCGGACCGGTCTCCCTCTAGCGCGCACCGCTCGCCCTGCACAGCGGCTGCGGCTCCGGGGCACGCTCGGGCTCCGCTCCACTGCCACCCCGGGGCGGGTGCGCCCTCGGCATCCCCTGCGCTGCCCCCCCGGGCACTGCCGTGGGCAGTGATGAAGCACAAGCGCTTGCCAGTCGGTGTCGGCTGAGCACGAACCGCCGGCAAAAGGGACAGGCGTGACCGGTGCTTGTCCTGGCCAGGATCTCGTGTGGGCGGTTGCACTCAGCTCCCTCCAACCCCCTTGCAAGCTCAGCTAGACACCTTTTTTAAAAAGCCTGAACTAAAGCGGGTTTTAGCAGAGTTGTCAGGCGGTTTCCCCACACCACCCCAGAGCCAGCTGCCCTTAACCGCGGGTGCAGCTGCCTCTGATCTTTGAGAAAGCAGGAAGCGCAGCCACAGCGTGTGCCCCTCCTGCTGCCGCACACTCGGGCGGATGGGCAGCTAGGTATTGTATTAAGAATTTTTAATGGATACAGCTCTAGGCAGGTGTCACCAGCTAAAAAAACACAGAGCTCCAGGGAGAGCAGGGAGGAGGATGAACCACATCTTCAGCAGCAAGCACAGGGCAGAGGCTTGACATTTCTGGAACAACAGCAAATTTGTGTGTTGATTGGAGACATGTAATTGTCTTCCCAGGGAGACTTTAAGTGGCTGTGGCTCCCTGCCTCTTGGCCCAGCCAAATCACTCTGTGCTTTCACTGCTACATGGTTTTGCTTTTGAAGTGTCCTCGGGCAGTGAGAGGGGAGCCCCTGCCATCACCCTCCTGCAGCACGGCAGCTCTGGAACCCCACTCCTTCGGCAGCTTTTGTGCAGAATTAGGAGGGAGATGGGTTTGTTCACAGTAGGAAAATCCTGTGTCCCTTCCAGACCCCTGGACCCACCAGAGGCAACGTTGGGGGAATCCGATGTCTATGGCAGCAGTTTTACATACAGCATTACAAAAGACTTCGGCAAACCTGACTTCCAGCACTGTGAGCAGAACACCACAGATAAAACAGGTTAAAAAATGAAGTGGGCACCAGCCTGGGGACTTGTTCCTGGTCTTCTGGGAATGACTTCAACCGCTACCTGGCATCACGTACAGCCAGTACAGGGTGGCCTGAGCAAGGATGTGGCTCTGCTGCCTGCATGGCCCCATGGAGCAGCCCAGCCGTATGGGAGCGCGGGGTGAATGCACATGCCTTTCCTTTAAAGGCGATACAGCCGCTGACCTCTGCCACCCACTGGGAGTGACACTGGCAGGAGCTGGCCCTGTCCAGCTGCTCCCTGTCCAGCCCTGGTGCCACCAGCCAGCTCCTCTCCAGTGGGGAGGGTGTGTGGGTGCTGATGCGGGGCTGTGGGTGATGCAGCTGCAAGTGTCAGCTCTCCCACCTCCCTGCCCGCTGCAGTGCTATGCCACCCAGCCCCTAGGTCTGCTGGCAATTGGGCTGGTTTATAGCCAGACCTGGTGACATCCAGTGAGCCAAGCAGAGCTGGGACAGGACACAAAGGCCAGAGCTGTGGGCAGGAGCAACCTTGCGCTACCCTGGAGCAGGCTCTTACCCTGCAGCAGGCAGAGGGTGCCCCCACCTGCGTGCCAGCAGCTGATTAAAGGTACAGCTTTGCTCTTGCTTGGCCCCAAATTTAGCCCTCTCTGCTACAAACTCCCTTCCCCTGGGAAGCAGGCAAGCTCCATGCCCTCCAGTGAGCAGCTCTGTGCCTGGCTTCACCAGGATTCATCTCTGCACCTCTGTAACCACAGCACATGAGCATCACACTGCAGGGCACTGTGCAGCAGGACCACCTTCCAGCATGTGTGCAACAACCCCTCTCATCTCCTGGGGCAGGAGGGACTGCTGGGTGTCACAGCTTTGGGACGCTACATGATAAGCTGTCCCTCCCCGGCATGCTGTGCTGTGGTGGGGAAGGAGGGATGGAGGGATGTGTCTAGCATGGAGGAAATCTGTGATGGTTCTTCATTCACTCCATGGTGAGAGACCAACCCTGTGACGGCTCCATATCCTGCACAGAAACATCGGTGGTCCCTTGTAGCTGGTTGTCCCATCACCATGAGGACAGAGCTGGTGGCTGAAGTCATGCCGCAGAGTGCTCGGGACACTGAGCCTGAATCGGTGCAGATGCAGACCTGGGGTGTGATACTGTGTGGAACGCAGCGTGAAGAGCAATGAGGGGGATTGATGCTGGTGAATGCAGGGTGTCCTTCGCTCTGCTGTCCCATGTGCAGGGAGGCACAGAGGTGATGGAGCAGCGGCCAGGGACTTATCACTGCCACTTTGAGCAGCCCTCAGGGAGGCTCCGCAAAATGTCCTCCAGGTTCTGCTTGTCGGCCCGGATCTCAGCCAAGTCACTCTCAAATGCCTGGATCTTCTCCTGCTGCTGTGCTGCTGCCTGCTGCAGCAGGCTGAGCTGGCTGCCCAAGGCACCCGGCGTGGCCAGGCGCGACCACAGCCGCTCCAGCTGCAGCCGCCCGGCGCTCAGCACCGCTTCCACCTGCATGGCCTGCTCCAGGTTGCCTGGGCAAGGGGAGAGAACATGGATGAGAGGCTGAAAGCCAGGCAGGAGGGGTTCTGGACATGCTCCAGGGGCTCAGCCCTTCAGTGCCAGGCAAAGTACAGGGAGTGGGTGCAGTGGGGCATGGAGGCATTGCAGCTTCCCAGTGATCACGGATAAGAGAATAGGACTGTGGCTCCAGGCAGGGCCTGGGCACATCTCTCTCTTACAGATGGGTAATGATTTCCACCCCTTTGCAAAATTTCTCAGATACAAGAGTTCTGGAGCACTCAGAGATGTACCCAGATGATCAAAGCAGAGGAGCTGGAGCAAAACCAATCATCAACAAGGAACGAACCCAGCCCAGAACACCCCTCAGCTCCAAAGCGACTGAACCCCTGGCCCAGCCCTGCTCCTCCTGGAGATGCCAAGGGAGATCAGTGTCCTCACACCGGGCATGAACACATGCATTCAGCAAGCCCCAGTTCATTCTGTACAAGAGCTTTCCTCTAGACATGAGCCCTCAAGAAGCTTTGCTAAGACCCTGAGCAGTCTCAGCCGAAGGGCACCCAGCTCAGCCTAGATGGCCAGCAAGCAGGAGACCCAGCACCAGTGAGCAGAAGAGCCCTGGGTCCCGACATCCTGGTCCTTCCCCAAGAGCCTGCACCCAACTCCCACCCAGGTCTCACCTAGGCTGCTTAACAGGTTGTTCAGGGTCTCGATGTCCGAGATGAGTGAGCCCCGGGCTTCCTGGAGACTTTTTGCCATCTCACTCACTTCTTTTTGAACCTTCCAACACAAACAGACACCCAGATCAGGGACACTGTTGACCCTCGGCTGGATGGGAGAGGGGAGGGGATCCCAGGAACATCCCCAAGGCATTCCCTGTATGGTGGAGCCCAAAAGTCAGGTTCTTCTCTATGCTTTGGGCTATGGGCAAAGCCCCTTCCAGGCTCTAGAGGAGACCCAACACACCTGATGTGCTTCCTCCAGGTCCCCCCTGAGCTTCTCAGCCATATGCTTCTGCCGGGAGAGCTCCTGCTGGGTCTCATTGGCACGTGTGGCGAGCTGGCTGGCATGCTTGCGGGCCTGCTTGCTCTCCTGCAGCATAGCCTGCGCCCTCTGCAAAGGGACAGAGATGGGGACAGTCACTCAGGGACATGCAGAGGCACTGTGACTGGCTCCTAGTTGGGTGCATCCCCCTGGTCTGCAAGCAGACAAGGCTGTGCTGTGCTGGATGGGCAGCAGAAGCTGTATTTGGGAGCTCTGCAGCCCTGCGTGCAACAGGCTGGGCTCTGCCTGTGATGGCTGCAAGCCTGGCTGTGCCCTGCAGCCTGGTGCAGGCTCCCTGCACCCCACAGCCCTCTCCTCAGACCTTGGTGCTCTCCCCAGAGACTTGCTCAGCCTCCCCAGCTGTCCTCTGGGCTGTGGTAGAGATGGACAAGGAGTTTCTCAGTGTCTTCTCTGCCTGTTGAATCTTCCTCTGGGCCTCCATCATTGCCCTGTTGCGCACAAGTGCCATCCTCCTGCTCAGGGCAGCCTGGCCCTTCCGATGCCCAAGCACCTTCTTCATGCCTGTGGGGACACCCCAGCCATCACCGAACTGTCCCTTTCTTCCCTTGGCACCCAGAGCCAGCGTGGTGAGAGCCAAGCTGTGGCTGGAGATGCTCAGGCTGGTGCCTTTTACCTTCCAAGCTGGCCAGGAGGGACTTCGCATCAGAGAGCACAGCTTTTCCATGTGAGACGGCCGAGGTGGCCATGCCGTGGGCAGAACCAGCCCGGTGCCGCAGCTGGGGAGAGGAGAGGAAGAGTGAGGCTGGGGAGGGAGTGAAGAGCTGCACCCAGCTGAGAAATGTGGGTCCCAGCTCTCTCCTGCTTGGCAGGCAAGCTCCTTGGGAGATCCAGGAGATCTGGAAACCCATGTGGAGATGCCTTCCAAAATATCCACTCCCAACCTCCTGGATGCAGGCACGGTCCCTCCGGTCAGTGGAGCAGCAGGGATGGGGCTCACCTACCCTCCCTGTGCCCCGGGTAGGAGGCAGGAAAGGGATGCAGTTGGCATGCCCACAGCTCCAGCTGGAACAGTGTGTCCCCATCACTTACTTTGCAGGGACACCTGGTGCAAGTGAGCTGCAATTACCTGCTCAAAGCCATGGGTCTTTTGCAGCTCCCGGCGCAATCTGGCTGCCAGGGCACGGGATGCTTCAATGGCCTGCTGAGCTGATGGCTCCTGTGCCTCCACTGCCTGCTCCAGCGCTGCCAGGTCCTGTGCCAGGGCTCCAGCCTGCACCGGCAGTGCCTGTTGTGGGGTCAGGGATGGCAAAGGCTCCAAGAGAGCATCTCCCAGCCCGGGAGGTGCTGCTGCCTAACGGGTGAAGCAGGGGGCAGGGATACAAGCAGGAGCCTTAGCTTGGACACTGCTCACCTGCCTCAGTGCAGCCACCTGCGGAAGTTTTTTGGCCATGTCTGCATTTGCCTGCTGCACAGCTGCAAAAGCTCTCCTGGCCTCCACTGCCACCTCTGCCACGCCAGCACCCAGCTCCTCCCGCACCCTCTGGATTTCCTCGTACCTATGTGGACAGGACTCTGCTGTCACCTGGGGTCCTCCGGCCCCTTGAAGGGTGTAGGTGACAGTATACTGAGTCCTGGCTCCAGACATGGATGTAGGGGGAAATACTGGGGGCTTTCCCTGAAACACCCCCAGCATGGAGCACCCTGGCTTTCTGCTTTGCAACACTGTGGTGTAATGAGTTTGACAGGACTCAGCACATTCTTGTTGGGCAGGTGACAAATCACCGTGATAGAGTCCTGTAACAGGGACCTGGCCAGAGGCAAGGGGCTGTGGTGCCCTGCCAGCCCCTCCTTGCTGCCAGCCCCTCACCCGGCCTCCAGCTCACGCTGCACATCTGGCATCGCGTTCCCCTCCAGCAGGCTCTGCAGGAGCTTGGAGCTGGCGTTGGAGGCACGTAGTGCTCTCCTGACCACCGCCTCCACCTGTGCCACGGTGTCCTCATGGCTGCAGGGACAAAAGCACCCGGAGAGATGATATTAGGATTGGTCTCTTGGGAAAGGAGCTGCCATCCCGCACCCCCAGCTGGGCAGGCAGCCTCCTCTGCCCGTGCATGCCGGGATCAGACTTGCAGGTGTACCTCTTGGCCAGCGCCCGCACCTTCAGCGCCCAGTGGCTCCAGTTTGTGGGCTGCTGAGGGATTTCCTGGGGAATCTCCTTGAAATGCAAACAGCAGCAGTGAGACCCTGGTGGGGAGCAGGACCCCCGGACTCCACCAGCCAAGCACAAACAAGAACCCCCCAAAGGGCAGGAGGATGTTTGCAAACAAGAGCGAGCAAGGGAAATAGCTCCTCTTGACTCAGCTGCAAGGTGGGCTATACCCACATGGATCCCAGGCTTCCCCACTCACCCAGTGTGTGTCACATCACACCCCACCAGTCCTGCACATCCCATTGCTCCCCAGGATAGCCACCAGCCCCCCCAGGAGCCCGGGGCCGATGGGAGCCCGCACCATGGCAGCCAGGGTGTCCGCAGTGTGTAGCATCTCCTGCTGCGCTGACTGCAGCACGTCCCCAATCTCTGACAGCAGGATGCAGGTCTTGGGGGGTCCATGGCCGGAGCAGCCAGTGGTGCGGCTGGCATTGCTGAGACGGCCCCGCGCAGTGCCCAGTGTCCCTGCCAGCTGCCCCATCTGCACTAAGAGGGTGGCCCAGGCACCTGCGGGCAGCACAAGCAGCTGCTTGTTGCTCACAGCAGTGCTCGGGGCTCCCCAGTTGCCTATGGGGCTGCCCCATGCCTGAGACCCTCCCCTCCACCTTCTGATGAAAGGGGAAGACAGTCCCTCCTGGGTGCTCAGCACCCAAAGGGCACCCCATGTGCCGATGTTCAGCCCCTGGTAATGCCCATCACCGGCTGCTCCAAACCCTCATGGGTGCAAGCATCCCTGCAGTGCTCTGTCCCACACGAAAAGGCATGGCCCCCCCCGGCTGCCCTCCCATCTCAGTCACCCCATCACCCATCCTGAGCCCAGTGCTGACCTGGGACCTCCTTGCACCCACCAGCATGTCACAGCACCCTGTGGGAGCAGAGAGCTCACAGAGGGGGGCTCCCTCTATGGTGAAGGGGTGTCCCTGGTACCTTGCAGGAGGTGAGGGCTGGGCAGCCCATCTCCACGGGGCGCATCTCCCAGCATGGGGGACTGGCCCAGGCGGATGTCGCAGCCTGGTTTTTGCAGCCATTCCTCCATCTCCTGCAGCCTGGCCTTCAGCCGGTCAGCCTGCGGGCAAGACGTGGGGGGACATGGTGGGACAGTGAGGCAGAGCAGGGGCTGGGGTGCTGCACCTCCCTCGGCAGGGCATGGGCAGTACCTCGTCCTTCACCAGCCCGTAGCAGGCAGGACACTGCTGGCAGCGGGAGCTCGGCGGGTCAGGGAAGAAGTTGGCCTGGCACCGGTCACACTTGTAGCCCACGAAGCCGGGGTGGCAGAGGCAGGTGCTGTTCTCGTGGCACTGCGGGGTGATGGAGCCCAGTGGCGAGCAGTTGCAGGCTGCAACGGCAGCAGAAAGGCATCATGCCGTGGCTGCCCACCCGAGTTTAGGGACAAAGGCGCAGTCCCTGTCCCCATTACCTCGGCAGCCCCTGGCAGAGAAGCCGAAGAAACCGTGGTGGCATCGGTCGCATTGCTTCCCCGTGACACCCGGCTGGCAGGTGCACTGCCCCGTCAGCGTGTGGCACCCGCTGTCCCGTGACCCCATGGGGTGGCACTGGCAGCTGGCACAGAGAGGCAGAGGGTGATGAGTGAGCAACGGGTGCAAAGAGCAGAGACCAGAGCTGGGGACACAGAGCCACTGCTGTCCCTTTGCAGCCCCACATGTGCCCCACATACCTCTTACACCCCACAGCAGGCTGCAGGCCATAGTAGCCGGGCTGGCAGAGCCCACAGGCTCTGCCTGTCACATGAGGGAGGCAGTGACACTGGCCTGTGCTGGGATCGCAGCCCTCCAGCCCTAGGGCTGAGCCGTCAGGGTGGCAATCACAAGCTATGGGAGACAAAACACTGCTCACATGCCAGCATGGGGCTGGCGGATGGGACTGCAGGAATGAGGCACCAGGGCTGCTCTCCCCGCAGCGTGTAGACCCACATCCTCCCCATCAAACAGGGCTCCAGGAGGCTGAGACCCTGCAGACCGGAGTATCTCCAGGCAAGGACAGCAGTGGAGGAAGGGGGCAAAGGACATTCCTGAGCATTTAGGGCCAGCCCAAACCATCCATCAGCCCCTAAACCTTCTGGGCATCCTCCTTCCACCCTCTGCCTCCACTGCTGGGAGAATTTTGGCTGCAGCGGGGCCCCTGGGGCCATACGTACGTGCGCACTTCCCGGCAGGGTCGGGGGCCAGTGCATCTCCATAGAAGCCCAGCAGACACCTCTCGCAGTGGTCACCGGTCGTGTTGTACAGGCAGCGCAGGCACCGGCCAGATACAGGGTCACAGTTCCCCACAGCATTGGGATCCACGTTCCCATGACACTGGCAGGGGACACAGGGATGCACGGGGCCCCTCTGCCCTAGGGGGTCCCCAAAAAACCCGTCGTCGCAGAGCTCACAGCGTTTTCCTGGGGAAGGCAAAAAGGTGGGGAGGGTCCAAGAACACCAGTGCTGCCGGTGGCCCCCTTGCCCACACCTGCCCCCAGGCTCACCTCTCTGCCCCGGGGGGCAGTGGGTGCAGACCACCTCCCCACTGCTGGGCACCTTGCTGCAGGGCGAGTGACCGGGGCAGGGGCATGGCTTGCAGTCATCAAAACGCCCCATGAAGGGGTTGCCATAAAAGCCAGGGCTGCAGCGCTCACAGGAGGGACCTTCTGTATTGTGCAAACACCGGCAGTGCCCTGCAAGGAGGAAAATAGAGCTGAGGGTCTGCAAAAAACCAGCCCCAAATCACAGTGGGGACAGCGGGAGGGGTGGAGAGCCCAGCGCTGAGTGTGGCACGCCACCGGTGCTGAGAGGGTTGCACAGCTCCAGCCAAGTGATCACACCGGGATTGCATGCCCCCAACAAGGACTTGGAAGATTTTCCCTCCCTGCCCCATCATTTCTCCAGGGAGAAAGTTTTGGAGAGGATGCCAGGGCCACAGCAGCAGTCCCGTGGTCCCTGCGCCGGCGCTGGCTCACGCATGCAGCCCCGTCAACGTGCACCCAGTCTGTCGGCGCCTGTGATAATCGACAACACATTTCTCGGTGATGAGGCGCGTAGTTCCCAGCCTGTCATGGAAAACACAAGCAACCAGCCAGCACCCACCAGGAGTGAGTGGCGAGCCGAGCCGGTGAGTCACGGCCTTCTGAAATTGGGAGGAGGAGGAGGATGAAGGATGATCAAGGAACCCCCCCATCTCCAGGCAGATGCTCTGCTTGACTGGAGAGGGAGAAGAAGCCAGGGAGAGGATTTTTCTCCATGGTTTGTGGGGTCGGGTCATACCAGGCAGGTTGTGCAGGAGGGAATGGGTATTTTTCCATTTTCTTCACATCCAGGCAGAGCCGGACGATGGAAAAGAAAGGAAAAGCGGGTGACAGGAAGGGGTGGAAAAATAAACGAAAGGAAGCATGTGGGCTGGCTTGGGCTGGCAGCGCCTGGGCCAAGACATCAAAAGCCTGGCCCTGGGGATCGTGCAGGCAGCGGCGCCAGCCCTGGCTCTGCAAGACGAGGGGCGAGTTTGCAGAGCTGCTGCCACGTTTCCGCTGGCAGGGCAGGGGCACTTGCTGAGCACAGTGCCTCTTCCAGCCCTTTCCATCCTGGTCATAAACTGTTGTTGCTCCTCACTGAGGAGAGCCAGCCAGCGAGGAGCCCCAGGGGCTCTGTCTGGGTACCAAATGCATCATCTTATTTCCAAGCTCTTTTCGGTGCCAATCAGAGCTGTTGCTTTCTGCATGGGTGGATGGGGAGGAAGGCATCATCTCATGAGCCGCTCATGGCTCCGATCTCCCTTTCCCCAGGGCTGAAAGCAGCGAGGCTGGGGCTGGATTCATGCAGCCACCCCAAGGTCCAAGGCAGTGGTTTGCAATCCTACCCCTCTTCCCCAACCAAAGCCATCCAGACGCTTTGCCTGGCAAGAGAGGGGAAAACCAACACGCTGCAAACCACCCCAGACACAGCCACACCTCCCTGAAGACTTTGCTTCTATTTTTTCCTCCCTTCAAGCCACAGTCCCTGCTGCAGTCACGCACCTCTGAGCTGGATCTAGAGGCAGAGCAGAGCTTGGGCTGGCAGCATGAGAGCTGGCTTCTCTGGTGTCTTCCCGCAAGCCTGGCACCACTGTATTTTCCTGCTCTTTTACTTGCTTCTCTGCTCAGGTTCACCCTCAGTTTGCAGGCACCAGGGCTCTGCCCAGTCCTGCTCTGCTCCTTGGGCAGTGATGCTGCCTGCGAGAGTTGTCTTGGCAAAACCCTTTGCCTCCCTCCTGCCCTGACCCCCACCTCCCACTCCTCTGGGGACCAGCACCCTTCCTTTCTTCTCCTTTAAGGCCATGAAGGACCATGAAAGATGCCCCTCTTACAAATTACCCCTGTTACTGCACTTCAGTAATTACCTCTGACTTTGCAGTTATGAACCCCGTCCCTACAACCAGCCAAGCAATTCAACTTGCAAGTTTTGGCTAGTGCAACCTCACAGATGGTTTCCAGCATCCCTCAGAAACAAGAAAAGACAGGGATTTGTCACCTGTGCACGTAGCGATGGGACGAGCAGAGGGGGTGGGGGTGCGCACCTGTGAGGGGGTGACAGTCCCCGTGCTGGTTGCAGGCGCAGGGCACGCAGCTGACAAAGGGGCCACCAAAAGGGTTCTCCCGCTTGAAGCCGGGTGCGCAGGACTGGCAGAACTGCCCCGCATAGCCCAGGGGACATGTGCACTCCTCCACCCAGCCCGCCCGTGCCCCCGGCCCAGGGCGAGCGGAGGTGAGCTGGACATCGCTCAGGTACAGCCTGCCTGCGAGAGGGGAGAGCAGCGTGAGAATGGGTGGCATGTCCTGCAGCCCTGCTCTCCCCATCCTGCCTGGAAATGCTCCAGACAGGCACAGGAGACCCCAGAATCCCTCCTGGAGAGCTCAGCAGTGTTCACAGGGAGGAGCCAGCCCCTGCACCAACACATCCCCTGCAATGCCTCTCGTCCCCAAGAGCCTGATGCTGCTTCAGTGTCCCCAGCCCCATCCCAGCTTGGTGCCTGTGGGGACTTGCATGGAGCCACCCACCTCGCATGGGGCTGCGGCTCACATGGAGGCGAAGGGTGGTCAGGTTGGAGAGCAGGCGCTGGAAGCTGAAGGCTGACAGTGAAGGCTCCACACCCTCCTCTGCCTCATGCAACCTGTTAGAGAAAGAGTGCGGGAGGAAGGACAGGACCAGCCTGACAGCCATGTGCCGCCAGACCGGGGCCGGGCACAGTGATGGGGGCACAGTTGAATGCCCAGGCGGGGCAGTGAGTGGGGCTGAACCCCACAGCATGGGGCAGCCCAGACAAGATCAGACGTGCTGTGTCCCAAACCCAGCCGAGGCTCCCCAAAGCACCATGAGGGGTACCTGAAGGTGACAGCCTGCTTCCCATGCTGGGGCTCGCTCTTGCTGCTGGACATGGTGATCTGCATCCCCTCACCCTCCAGCACCAGCTGGACCTGGAGCAGGGGCACCCCAGTTTCTGTCCCCATCCCATTCCCCTCCACTCCAAGCAGCAGGGACAGGAGCTGCCCGTAACTGAGATGCTGGTTCTGCAGAAACTTCTCTGTGAGGGAAGAGAGGAGCAAAGTCTGTAGGACATGGAGATACCAACTCTTGCCAGGGCTGCCAGTGCAGTCCTGCTCCCACCAGCATCACCAGGAGCCACGGTCACCCTCCTAGAGCAGGGCCAGCTCCAACCTGCCCTCCCAGGGTCCTGATCCACCTCTCCAATCCCCCACACTGCCTTGTATTATTGACACACTCAGCTCTGGGACGGAGCCCAGCGCCTCACACACCAGCACAGCAGTGGAATGTCCCATGAGAGCACCGTGGTGTCCCCACGGCAGAGCAGGACCCCAAGGACCCAGCATACACAATACCTGGTGCAAGAAAATCCACTGGCTCCTCTCCATCCCAGTCGATGACGATGTCCCCATCAGCCCAGCGCAGAGGCCAGTCTGCATTGCCTGGAGCCGCAGCAGCCCAGCCCTCCAGCCCTGCATGACGGCACAGAGCAGCAGTGCATGGGCAAAAGGAGCAGCGAGTCCCCCCCAGCCCAGCACCAGCAAGGTGCTGCTTTCGGGGCCCTGTCCCTCTTCCCAACTCTCCAGGGTCTTGTAAGGGGCCAGTGCTTTGTAACATCCTGCTCCGCTTGGGCTCTGTGCTCTCATGCGCTGGAGAGTGGCCCTAGCCATCCCCCACCATCTGTTTATTTTCTTAGATTTGGAGGAAATTATTATCTTTAAACTTTTGCCCCTCTGCTGTGGTTCCAATGTTACTGTGGGCTGGAGAGCGCAGGAAGGCCAGGGAGAAATGGAGAGTCATTGCATTAAGTTGGTTTCCTTTGGAAACCAGCTAAAGTTGTTGTGGGTTCCCCGACCCCCCCTGGTTAGTTATTTCTTCCAGCCCCCGGTGCCTACAGGACAAACACCAGGAAATCCCTCCCTGGCTCTTGGGTGGGCTGTGCTTGATTATCAAATCATCCTGAATTTGGACCCTTTCACCCAGCACAGGGAATGTCCAGCTGATCCGGTTCAGCTGTGGATTCGGGAGCGCTTTGGGGAGCAGGGCTTGAGGAGGGCAGGTGGCTGCGTCCTCCCTGCACTGCCCGGCCATGCTGAGCCTCTTGCAACCCAGCCCAGGGCTCTGCCAAACCTGTCCCTAAAGGAGCAGCCCCAAACTGGCTGCATGAAGAGTGGAAAAAAGACTCGGTTTAAAGCCTGGCTCTGGTTCAAGGCCATGGAAGACATTACAGCGGTACAGAACTGGCGGCATGGTTTAAAGGCAAGCGGGATAAATCTGCGCCTGGTGTGCTGGCACCCGTGTGCTCGCTGGCGCGCACACCCCATCGGGACACAGGCGAAGCACAGAGCCAGGCTGCCTGAGATGGGTGCCTGTACCTTGCAGGGCGCAGGCAGGGGTCCCAGTGAGCGGGGGCTGCGGTGGGGGCCACGGGGTGGCCGCTGCACGCGTCGAGCTGTGCGGCAGATGGCAGGGTTTCCCCGAGCATCCCGCATGCATCCACCTCAGCCACGCACAGCTCTGCAGCTGGGCAAGAGCACCCCATCCCATTCCTCTGCCTGCCCTGCCACATCCCAGCCAAGGATGTGGAAAAGAGGGAATAAGGGGGAAAGTTCCCACCAAGCTCCGTCCTTCTAGTTTTTATCTTTCTGAACTGATTTTTAGTGCTCCTGCAGCACTTGGTGTAGTGGGATGGCTGTGCCTGGCCCCGCAGCCCACCCTGAGCCGTGCACAGCCCCTGGAGCAGGTTGGCATGGAGGGATGCCATGGGGAGCCAGGGACAGCCTGTGCCCATGGAGCTGGGGGCAAAAGCAGAGGTTTAACAGCAAAAGAGCAGTAAGCCAGAGAAAACCACCTCCAGCCGTCACCACCAGTTAGCCCCAAAGGGGGATGCTCAGCCCCAGCCTTCCGAAACTGCTGGAGTTTTTTGGCTGGAGTTGGTGTAGCTGTGCCCTCTGTTTTGCCTGGGGCTGGGGGGCCGGTACCTTGGCTGAAGTCAGAGTGGACGTGAGTCACCTCGTAGCCATCTGCTGCCGTGCAGACGGTGGAGTGGCCATAGCAGAAGCAGCTGGTGCAGCCAACGGGGTTGTGGGGCTGCAGGTTAAACCAGCCTGGCTGGCATCTGGGCATGGGGAGGAAACAAGAGCAGGTGGCATGGGGCAGGCAGAGCAGCAGGGGACCACAGCAGCATCCTGGGGAGGGACACTGGTGGCGGCTCTGAGTGAGCCCGTGCCAGTGGTGCAGAGGGATGCAGCCCCATTGCCTTGCCAGCCAGCCAGCACCTCTGCAGGGAGTGACCCTGCAGGGTTCCCACCACAAAGCCCCTGTGAGGGCTTGTGTGTAGGGGCTGGGGGAGCAGCAGTGCCCCACGGAGGTGAAGATGCCTGCCCTGCACCAACCACCGAGCTGTGGCACTGATCCCAGCCTAGAAAGGGGCAGCGGTCCCCATCCTGGGGCCACAGTGCTTACCTGTTGCACAAGTGCCCCTCCACCCTCTCTTTGCAGGTGCAATGCCCTGTGTTGGGGTCGCAGGTGCCCACACTGCCTGCTGGGTCGCAGGTGCAGGGTCTGGATGGGGCGAGATGAAGGCAGGAGGTGAGCCCTGGTCCTGTCCTGCTGCTCCTGCCCAGGGCTGCGCTCCTCCTCACCTGCAGCCGCCTTCGCTGAGGCTGTGGTAGCCATTCTTGCAGCGTTCACACTTCCAGCCCGTCACATTGGCTTTGCAGAGACAGGTCCCTGAGCTATCACACTGGGGCTGCAGGGAGCCTGCGGAGACCCCGGCCAGCCCTGAGGCTCAACCCCAGCTGGGGAGAGACACGGGGCAGGGAGAGATGGGGAGACCCCAGGCGAGGCACAGCCCACCAAACCCACCCCTCCCAGCCAACTCCCAGCTAGGGCAGGGGCTTGCAGCCCGAGCCCAGCTTGGCACAGCCCCACGCACCTGCGGGGTGGCAGTGGCAGGGCTGGCAGGCTGCCTGGGGCTCCCAGCGGTAGTGGTTCTGCCGGCAGCGCTCGCAGTGGGGCCCGGCCGTGTTATCACGGCAGTTGCGGCAGTGGCCCCCGTGCCCGCTGCGGCGGTACAGCTCTCGGTCATAGAAGCACTCGTCCGAGCGGCCGCTGCAGTTGCAGGCTGGGGGGGGGAGACAGGAGGTTGGCACCTGCGGGGCACAGGGCTCACCCAGGGGTTAAGGCAACCTCCTGTGGGGCTGGAGGAGCCAGAGGGGCTGCTCGGCTCAGTGGGGCAAGCTTTTGGCAACGCCTCTGGATTGGAAGCAGAGGTGGGGCGGCACCATGCAGACGGCTGCACTCATGGGATAAGGAAATGTCGAGGAATCCTCAGGGTGATGCTGTGAAGGGGGACTCTGGGTTGCAAATCCTCCCTCCCTGCACAGAGCAGCCTTACAAAATGCAGCAGGCGCTTTCTTCCCATGCAGTAAGGGCAGGAGCTGCCAGACTAGCCGATGCAGCACCAGCGCAGCCCCTCAGGGCTGGCCACACACGGTGACCACCGAGCCAGCCCAGGGGATACTCACGGAGACACTCGTTGGCAGCCTCGGCCGTGCCGCGAGCCCAGGGCCGGTCCTGGTAGAAGGGCTGGCAGCTCTCGCAGTCGGTGCCGGCCGTGTTGTGCTGGCACACGCAGACCAGCTGCCCAGCCTCGTCCGGCGCGCACTCGCTGGCGTGGCCATTGCATTTGCACCTGCAGCAAGACCCCAGCGCACAGACAAGCCGCTCTGAGCACTGGCACGGGCAGCAGCCAGCAGTGGATGGCGCTCAGGCTGTGCGGCATGCGGCCCTGCTGCTGAGCTGGCCAGCCGGGGGTGGCCATGGGGTGAGGAGCAGGGCAGAAAGCAGCTCTGGCTGTGCTGGTGTTGAGGCTGCCCGTCATGTCCCCGAGGCAATCCCAGCCCAGCCAGCTGGGAGGCCACAGACTGAGGGTGGCCTGTGCAAGATGCTAACTAGCTCCGGCTGCTGGGGCCGGGGGTGAGAAGACAGTGACAGGGGCTGCCCCAGGGCAGGCAGCTCACACCAGGCTGGAGAGATTTCCCACTCCTCCCAGCCAGGGAAGGGCATGGGCAGCACAGCCCATGGGCAGCACCAAGTGGGTGCCACGGCATCTCCGTCCCACATCATCTCCCTAATCCCACTGGCAGCTGCTCCGGCTCCTCAGACCATGTCTGTACCAATTCCAACCTCCTCCAGCAGCCTTAGGGCATCTCTCTACCAGCACCCCAGGACCTCTCTTTTGCTGTGCCCAGGGACCAAGCAGGGCCACAGGAGGGGCAACACAAGCCCCCATGCCATTAAAAGCCATGGGCTGGGAGGGGGCAAAGAGTTCCAGGTTTCATCATCCATCTCTGCACTGCCAGCTCCTTTTACACATGGAGGAAGTTTACACATGGAGGAAGCCCCATCGGAGCAGTTTGTCCCAAAAAAGCAATTCAAACAAGGCTGAGGTGGGGATCAGCTGCCCCAGCCCCACAGCCCTGGGAAGGTCGCCCCACTCCTGCCCTCACCCCCGCCTGGCTGCCTCTCACCTGCCACCGACAGAGAAGTCAGAGATGGCATAGTAGTATGACTGCAGCACCTTGGGGTCCTTGAAGATGTCATCTCCAAATGTGTTGAGCCGGTTCAAGGAGATGAGCAGGTCGGTGACAGTCACCCACTCCTGCAGGGGACGTGAGGAAGGCACCTTGGTGAGGGGTCTGGGTCCCCAACTCCCCACCCCAACGAAGATGCATCCTGCACCCTTTCTTACAGGGATGCAGGGCATCACAGGTGCTTTTACCCTGAGAGGCTGCATTAATGCACTTGGTCCTGGGGCACCATGCACCCCACCCCCCTCTTGCCCCAGCAGCACCTGCAGTGCCGGGCTTCCATCAAAATTATAGGCGCTGGGCCGTCCCTCGAGGGTGGAGAAGGCTACGTTGCCCCCGCTGAGCGGGGAGATGTCACTGAATTCGTCGGTGCAGAAGGCCACCTGCTCGTCCTCCCCTGGCCGCAGGTACTGCCGCTGCCGCTTCCCGTAGGTCTTCTCGCAAGATGCACTGTAGTACTGGAAGGGTACCCAGGGCCCCTTGGCGTGGCTGCGCTTGTAGATGGCGAAGCTCTCGGGGCGGCTGGTGTGAAACTTCAGCCGCACGTAGGTGATCTCATAGGCTTTGCCTGGGGACAGACCCACCACGCTGTCACCCTCTCCCATCACCCAACAGGCACCACAGCCTGTGCCAGGACTGAAAATATCCCAGTACCCCATCCTGCACAGCTGCCTGCATCCCCCTGCTCCCACCGTGGGCACTGTTTTCCTCTCCTGGCCACAGCTAAAAGAGGAGAATTCACTATCCAGCTCCCCTTAACCAGCTCCTCCTCGCTGCAGCCCAAACTTCATCCAGCTCCAATTCTTGCCCCAGTGCAGCCGCCCACCCATTGAATGGATGCACCGGGCGGGTTGTAGCTGCAAAGCCAGGCTCTAACCAGCAGCCAGAAGGAAGAGTCAGGCCCATGGCGCTGAGCAGCATCTCTGGGGCAGCAGTGCCACAGGGATGGGGAGATGGAAAGGTTCAAGGCCAGTCCCTTTGCAGGGAGCTGCGTGCCGGGACCTGGCATCATTGCTGTCTTTGCTGGGATGAAGGCAAAGAGAAGCCACCAATGCCCAGGGCAGCCAGCGCAGCTCTGGAAGCGCTTGAAAGAATTAGCAAAAAGGGGAAAAGAAAACACCAAAGTGAACATCAGAACCGCTTAATTGCCAGAGATGAAGGACCAGCTCAAAGACTGGATTGCTCCATAGCAGCACCACTCCTGACAGCGCAAAACAATTAGCTGCAAGGTTTTGGCTTTATTTGAAAAGATAATGAGTTGGGAATGTTAGAGGGGTTATTCCGGGACTAGGAAAACAAGCCTTTAATTGGGCCCATATGAATACTGTCGCATATGTGCTGCGACTTTGCTGCGGGGGAGCCAAGGCAGCCCGGCTACCAGAGCTGGGAAAAGCAGCTGCCTCCCATCAGGGACACAGGGAGCACCCGACTGAGCGCCCGGGGGGGTCAGACCCACTCGCAGCCCACCGGGAGGTGACAAGGACCAAGAAGGGACTGCAACTGGGCTGTTCCACCACTGCCATGCTCCCCTGTGCCTCTCCCCAAATTCACCTCCCTTTGGGACCCTTCCAGACTGGCAACAGTGGGGGTGCCCCTGCCTTACACCCCGCACTGGGGGGGACATGCGGTGGGCGCCAGTTCCCAGACAGCACAGTCCCGCGGGGGATGTCTGCTAAAACAGTGAGGTCGGGGCCATCACCTCCCGGAGCAGTTTCCTCTGGGAGAGGAAGGGAGCTCAGCGCTGTGTCAATAAACAGCCCCTGCCCCAAGCAGCCCCACACGAGGGGAGGGGGCGGCTGGGCTGGGGCAGCTCAATTTCAGTGCCTCCAGCTGGGATGGAGGAGACTTGCTGCGCTGGGGAATCATCCCGAGGGAGCGCGTGCTTTTCTCAGACAGGCATTTTAATCAGCCAAATTCTGCTTAGAAAAGGAAAAGAAAAACAAAACAAAACAAAACCAAAAAACACCCCAGAAATTAGCCCAGGCTGATTGTCCCCCCTTTGCTGCTTGGGAAGGTGTGACATGTCCCAACGCCAGGCGTGCTGCAGGGCAGGGATGCTGGGAGGGTGCACAGGCAGCTAAGGGTGACAGCACCGGGACCCCTGGATGCCTTCCCAGCTGTGCTGTCCTCCAAAGTGCTCACCTGCCTCTCGCAGAGCCCAAACTGCAGCTCCTACCGTGCCAGGGGCCCCAGGCCTGAGAGGAGAGGAGCATGCAGGACAGCTGTGTCACCTATGTGTCCCCAGCTACCTCCAGTGCCCTCAGCCTTAGCTCTGGAAGCCCACCACAGGCTCGCATCCCACAGGAAAATCAGTCACAAATGCAGATACCATCATATCAAGACACTCTGAAACAAGCCATTGGCATGCAGAGAGCTACCCAGGGACCCCCGGTGCCTGTTGCCTTTGCAAGCCTGTGGGTATTTTGGGTTCCTCCCTGACGTCTGACAGGGTAAACGCAACAGCCACGGGCGCTCAGTATTATTGATCTGCTCTGAGTCCAATGCACTGTAACAGCGTGGCTGAAACCTCGCAGAGAAGAGAGATTTAAAGCAGAGAAGAGAGATTTAAAGGAGGATAATCTAATTAACTCCAATCAACAGCATGCAGGTAAACACAGGTCTTGTCCAACTCATTCATTATCTTATTTAATAAGCTCCCCAGGTAACCACACTGGAGAACCTACAAGACATCTGACTCAGGACTGAGCCAGACGAGCAGGCTGGCAGGGACACGCTATGTGGGTTAAAAAACTCAGTTACTCAGTGGAGCTCATGAGCAAGGACTCGTCCTGGGTCGCATCCCCAGGGGCTGGTTCTGCTTTTCCTCCCTAACCCAAGTGAAAGCATTAAGGTAGCAATAAAGGTCTGCAGCTGGGACAAGAATGGGTCCCTGTGGCTATGGGAAAGGTCAGACAGCAGTGAGCCAGGCACCAAAATGGCACTTTTTAGCATGGTAAGATATACAAGCCATGCAGGAAAAAGGGATGCTCTGGCTCAGGAAAGGGTGTAGGGACCGAGGCTGAAGATGAGCTCAGTGCAACTTTGTGGCTTTGGATGTGTTAATGGGAGACAGACACAGCAGGGCGGTCACAGGGACTGGACAACTGGAAAGCCAAGTGCAGGGTCCGAGAGGGCGTGCAGAGGAGCCAAGGAAGAGCCAGAGGAAAGCCTGAGAATGGGAAGCAAGCCCCGCGGTTTGGGCAGCTCGGGCTGGAACAAGGGGCTGCTGCATCGGTCGGTGTGCTGGCGCCCGCACGTGTCCCTGTGCTGAGCTGGCACTGGTGCCACGACCGTGTCTTGCCCAGCCATGCAGGTTGCATTTGGGTTGCCTGTGCCCCGGGTCAAACACAACCGGAGCTGGGGCAATCTGACAGCCTGCGTTAGATGGGCAAGAGGCTGGCAGATCCCCTCAAGCGGGGCTGGCAGGAGCAGGAGCAGGGAGTGGGGATGGTACACTCCTCTGGCATCGCTTCTCATGCCTGGTGGGGAGCTCAGCCATGGCCCGAGGACAAGGACCAGATGTCCGCCCGCTCATGGGGGGCTGGGAAAGCGACGACCTCTGCCCAGCCAGGCAGCTCCCGCATCACTGCCGGGGCAGGCACAGGCCCTCCACCATCACCCTGACCCCAGCCGCCGGGTCCCACCAGCACCGCGCTGTGCCACACTGACTGTCCCGTGACTGGCTCTGACCACAGCCCCTCCACTATCCCTTCAGCATGCAGGTGGTAGGAGACTGCAGGGAATGAAGATTTTACAGTGCTGGCCAATAGCCAGGATAGTTTAGATGGCAGGAAAATGTTAAAAAAAAAAATCTTTTTAAAATGCCAGGCATGCCCGTGGGTTTAAGTAGCCTCCAAGCAGGCAGCTTGCACAGTATTTAAAACAGAGGATCGGATCCCAGCTGGGGAAACTTGCTGGGGCTGGACAGTGTGCGCAGAGCTCTGCGCTCCTGGGGCATACTGGGCATCCTCAGCAGCGCACAGGGCGAGATGGCACAGGCTTGTCACCCACAGTGCTCACCCCCAGCAGGCACATCTCCGCTGGTGGGTGGCCAGGGGTAGGGACCCGCCTGCCTCCTGCTCTGCAGACTTGCATAATTGTCAAAAAACCAGCTTCAGGAGGGCAGACACCGCGGGCACGGCAGGCTGGGAAGCAGCACAGGCAGGCACGGCTGCTGGCATCCTCACCCCACAAAGAACCAGGGTTTGGCTGATGGACAGGGCAGACCTTGCCCGGGTCCTTTCAGTGATCTACCCACAGCACTTCACAAAGGGCACCTCCTTCCTTGCACCCCCTAAAAGCCCTGGAGAGGGTCCTCTCTAATGCAAAACCGGCACCAAGAGCTACAGGGTGCAGAGCACCCACCCCCCCAGGCCCTGCACCCAGCTCTCCATGCAGTTTCCCCCACTGGCACCACAGCAGCTCCTTACCCAGGTGGAGGGTGATGTTGACAGAGTTGGGGTGCTGGATGCCGAAGGCCATGGACTGGCTCTGCCACCAGGTGCTCTCCTCCTGGCTGTGGAAGTCGGTGAGGAAGGAGGCGTTGTGGTGGAGCCGGGGGTCAGTGGCATCGCAGCGGTGGCACAGGGCGCTGGCGTGGCGGGCACCCATCTGCAGGCAGTAATCCTCAGGGGGTGAACCGCACGTGTTGGTGGCCTGGGCAGCCCGGCCAAAGGCAGCGTTCTCGAAGACGGGCATGCAGCGGCGAGGCTGGCCCTGGGGGTCCTGGCAGGCGGGCGAGCCCTCTGCCCCCAGCCCCAGCCCCAGCAGGACCAGCAAGCAGAGCTCGGGAGGCCGTGCCATGCTGGGGCTTGCCTGGCCGGACTCTGAGCCTCCTCGGGATGGCATGGCGGGAGCAGGCGGGACGGGATGGGATGGGATGGGACGGGTCCCCCTGCCCGGCACCTCCTCTCGCTCCGAGGTCCATCTTGTGGAAGCTGCTGGGAATGTCGAAAGCTTTGTCTGTGAGCCCGGGTTGTGGAGTTTGGGCTTCCCCCAGGCCACCCTGGTCCCCAGGCCGTGGGGCTGGGCAGGATGGGACCCCTCCAGTGGGATGCACCCTGGCCCTGTTGCTTCTGGGATGGGGGAGTCTGCACCTCTGGCTGCACGAAGGGAGCTGAGCTCCTCCATTTCTCAGCCCTAGGGATGAGCTTGTGGTGATACATGCCCCACCTGAGTTTTTCCTTAAACTGGTGGGGGCCACCGCTTTTCTCATAGCCCCAAAATCATGAGGGGGTGGGAGAAAGGCTTTGGAGCAGAGCCAGCACGCTCTTCTCCCCCCACACTGATTTATGGATACCCCACTGCTCCCCCACTCACATCAGCCTAGCTGGGTCATGGGTCTGTGACACACACCCAAAGCCTCCACACCAACACCCACGAGTGGGGGTCCCATCCCCGCCTGCTGCCGTGGGGCAGCCCAGTCCCCTGGCCCAGCATGAGGGCACATGCCCGTGGAGGCAACTCCTTGGGGCAGCAAAACCAGATTGTCACCAGACCTCATTAGCAGCTTCTCAGGTAATGCTAATTGCAGTTCGTGCCAGAGAGGATCTGTCTTGGGACTGTGGCACCCTCCGGATTTGACCCACAGGGACAGGAGGGTGACAGCAAAGGGGAAGAGAGGTAGGCTGGCACAATGCCATGGGCAGAGCCTGACCCCCACTTGCAGGGGGTATGTTTGCAAAATTGGGGTGCACAGGGGAATGCTGCCTCTGCCCCCTGCCCTGGCTCGCAGGAGCCCTGGAAACTTAGCCCTCATTTATAATTTAAGCTCCCTTCCTCCCCTTCCCTTCTACTCTTATTTATTTTATTCTCCTTCTCCATTCACACTGCAGGGAGAAAGCACTGGAGGGAAGCTGTGAATCAGAGTCTTCGGCAGCGACTCCCGCAGCAGCACCGTTTCAAAGCCCCATTACCATATATTGACCCAGGCTCTGACAGCCGGAGCCAGCTCCACTGGGAAGGGTGAATTTCCCAGCACCGAGGAGCTGTGCGTCAGCTGCCTGGAAGCGGGTGGCTGGTGGCGAACCCAGTCAGCCTCTGGGGAGAAAGAGAAGGGGCTTTCAGCTAAATAATTGCCCCACATATCCCTGCCACCAGTTTCAAGGGATTTGCATCCTGCAGGGATGACGTTTTCCAGGTGTTTTGCTTTCCCCTTGCTACTGAGGCTGCAAGCTCTGAGCAGGAGAGGCGCTCTCGTCATGGGTTTGCCACCTCCTCCTTGGGACCTTACACACACCCAGGAGCTGATTTCCCTACCTGGCCCATCCCTTCCTGCAGAGGGGTCCACATTAAAGAGCGATGAGACCACGCAACCAGGGCTTGATGGCTGCTCGTGGGGTACACAGTGGATTTGAGCAAAGCTGATGAGTATCCTGACCCCCACCTCCTCCTGCAGCACAGCCCACTCAGCGTGAGGGGATGGCCCACGGGGCCAGAGCTTGATGGGAATCAGCAGTGACACCACTGTGCACAGCAGTGGGGATGCTGCAGCTGGTGTGGGAGCTGCACATCCCCAGACTGGTCCAGCTGTGCCCCAGGCTGGCTGAGCCCCTTGCCAGGCACTGGGCACAAACCCTTGACTGCCCAAGGAGATGCCCTACACTTGCTGTGCATGGGCTGGGTGCTTTGGGCAGGATCCAGCCCCAGCTCGTGGTCTGGCACTGCTCTGGGCCTGGCTGCTGGTGGTGGCCCAGACTGAAAAACCCAGCTCAGCAATTCCTTCCAGTCATGCCTCCTTGTGTCATCTCTGAGGGCAAAGTGGGGAGGTGGGAGAGCCCATCCCTGCACAGACCCCTCCAGTCCTGTGACTGGCAGCCACCCTGATATGGCCTGAGGAGGAGTAAGGTCAGCCAGTGGCTTTGGTCCAACCCTGTCCCCTGTGAGTGTCCAGCAAGGGCAAGGGAAAAGCCCACCGCATCTTTCCTGCACTGTGATGCCTACCAGGTTTGCACAGTGGCTTCTCGCAGTGAACCCTTTGTGCACAGACACGTTACCTTACCATGGATGCGCTTCACTCCTGAACAGGATGAAGAACTAAAGCTGGTTACAGGAAACCCCTGTCTCCCAGGGGCATGGACGAGCTTGAAGAAGGGTGTCCATAAGAGGATCAGAGCTGGGATTTTCCCCCAGCCCCACTGGTATAATGGGGCCCAACCTCAGCTGAAGCCCTCTGCACCTGGAGAGACTTCTCCCACTGCCCCAGGACTGTGGTCCAAGCATGTAGAGATGTGGTGACCAAGGCTGTGATGACACCCCCACCTGCTGTCACAGCTTAGGAGCCTTCTCCTGCCCTGGCATAACCTGCAAGGGTTAAGAGCCATGGAGGTGGTGAGGAAAAAAGGTTCTTCTGATTCGCTTAATGAACGTTAATTAAGAAGACAGAAGATAGCAGATTCCTTCAGGGTAGAGATGAAAGGCCTGTTAATTAAATCTAGAGAGAAAGCCAGGGCCGACTGATCCTCCTCCTGATCAGAGCTGACAAGGCAGGCACTGGGGGGGAGCGAGGTGTGCCAGAGCCCACCGCCTGTCTCCCACAGCGTGGCTCAAAGCCGGCAACACCGCCAGCTTTCAACAGGGTGCCTAGGCATGGGGCTGGGTGTCACCACCTGCTTACCTGCCTCCACTGCTCATGAGGTTGAGGGTGCCCCCATCCTGTGGGGCTGGAGTGGTACCCAGTGCTTTACCCCTGACTCCAGCTGCACGGTGGGCTGGTACAGTGAGATGGGCACACGCTTGGTTTCTAGTGAAACCTTCCCTAGAAGGGGTGAGCTGCCCCTGCTGTAGTGCTGGGTAAGACAAGCCTTCCCTCAGCCAGCTCCATCCTGAGGAAGAGGAGAAGGAGGTCTGGTCACCCAGCTTGGCAGTTTGCCCCAGTCCTACTGCCAAAGCCCACAGGAGCTGGGCATGGGTTAAGCGGGAGCAGGTCAGAAAGGCACCAGGTACCACTTTGTGCCAGTGCATCTCCATGCCAGGAGGGGCAAGTCTCCGGAGCCAGCTGCATCCCACCAGGACAGACCCCTCCGTCCTGCTCCCTGGGTTTTGGCACACATGCAAGCCCTCCCAGAGCTTGCAACTCCTGCCACCAGTGATTTGCCAAAAGGGGCTTTTCTGCCTGTAGCCAAGACCCTGGGAGGCTGTTGCATGCCAACAGGATTCTACAAGCAGCCTGCTGCCTCTGCACCCACGTTCCCCACCAGCTTTTAGCCCAGGCTTATTTTTAAAAGCAGAGCAGCTGAGCATCCCAAATTACCCCCTTGAAACCGCAGCAGCCCTACCATCCTGCCCTGCCTGGCCCCTCTGAGGCAGTGGCTGTCCCTGCTCCCACCCCATCCCTCACCCCAGGGCTGGAGCAGGGATTAGAGGCAGGTTCAGCCACACAATGCCAGGAGCATTTCAGTCAGCACAGCCACAGCGCTCTGACGCTCTCCCGGCACGCAGAGGCGTGTGAGAAGCAGACATCTCCAGCACTGAGGGTGATGCGGTGCTCCTCACCTGAGGGAGCAGCCCCTTGGGTGAAGGGGAGCAGCCCAGGAGTTGGCAGCTCCCACTTCAGTTCTGCTCACCACAGGGTGAAGACCCCGTCGAGTGGGAAATGGCACGTGCGGTGTAAATAACGCCTGGAGCATCTCTTCTGTGTGCTGGCTTATTTTGTAAACCTGAACTTTGCAAAATGTCATGAAACAGAGAAATGGGAGGCCTGGGATGAGTAAATCTCTATTAGAAATTCCCCAGGACAGCAGCAGTCATGTTCTCGCTCAGTGATGGCACATTACAGCCCAACCCCGGCTCAGGGAATTGGGTCACGCGTGGCACTGATTGCAGAAAGTATTTAATTAACACTGCTGTAAATACGGCAGTAGCTATGCCAGCCAGACCACGACGGGGCAGGATGCTGCTCAGCTGAGTGAAGTTTTGCCAAGGCAGACAGGAGATGAGGGAGGGCAGAGAAAATCCAGCAGATTTTGCTCCCTGCCTTGCCCTAGCCCATGAGGGCCTTAGTGGGGGGCAAGATGAGGATGGGAACAGGGACATTCCCCCGTGTGAAAACATCCACTGAGCAAGAAGGCTTCACCATCAGCACCTGGACAAGCAGAAAAATCCCATAACTGGGAAACAAGCTCTCTGAGGCCAAGATACTCCCAAAGCAATTGCCAGGACAGCCATCACCATCCTCTTCCCTGACCAACAAATAGCCCGGAAATCACCTTTTCAGAACTAACCATCCCCAAATTTTCTCAGTACCTGGCAGACAGTGAAAATAGGGACATCCCAGCTTTGCTCATGCATGACCACCACCAGCTCATCATCTCAAAGATGAGCTGAAGTACACCAGATGTGACCCAGCCCAAGGACAGGGTGGCAGCCAGGCTATCACTGTCACCAGGACACATACCTCACCCATCCCATCAGGGCTGAGGACATCAAGTGCCACAATAGGAGGAAGAGCCAGGTCAGCGTAGGACCAGCCAGTTCCAAGCACAGCCAAAAAAGCCCTTTCCCCACCTGAGCTCATCAAGTAGCTTAATGATACCCACTAAAAAGCTGCAGAGTCCCTAATTGCTCATCAAATTACGGCTGCCCACAAGCGAGGCCAACCAGTACAAACCTCCTTGAAGCCTTTCTAACTAACAAGCAGGAGCTTAGGCTCTCCCAGCCCAAAAGCAGCATCTCAGACAAAGCCAACAGCCTTCCTGCCAGCCCACAGCCTCCCTTGATAAACCCCTTTAATGGGCTTGTTAGCATCACCTGAGGCCACCTCCATGGCTAAGGAGGCACATCTGTCTGTCTGTCCTCCCCTGCCTCCCTGCTGTGGGTGGGGAGAAGGTGCTTTTGCCAGTGCATCTGTCCATCTGTCCCCACTGTGGCAGGAGCCATGGGATGTGCCTAGCATGCTGCCCCTAACCCTGTGCTGGGTCCCTGGACATGTCCCCTGGGTACCCCATCCACAAGGTCACCTGAGCATCCCCTTCACCAAGAGGGTGGGTGACAGCTGAGCAGCAGCAGATGCCACCAGATGGTCGCTGCAACCAGAGACCTGGCTAAACCAATAACTGGGAGGGTGCTGGAGCCCCCTCATCTGCTAAGTGACCCCCTGTAGTGGTCCCACAGGGAGACAGGAGCGAGCTCAGCATGGTGGCATTGAACTCCTGCCCACAAAGCCCCCAGGACCTTTGTAACACTTGGGCACCTGCATTGTCACTGCCACCGTGGCTCGGTGGTTGCAGTCACTCCCTGGGCTCTCCCCTGAGAGGTGCTGACCACTCGCAACTCATCACAGTGATGGTTTCTTAGGGGGCTTTGGAAAAGCGGGCTCAGAAAGCACTTAACTGTTTAAGTCACCCTGAGAGCCTCTCACGAGCGCTTTCTGAGCCCACTTTTTTTTTCAAAGCCCCACCGAGAGCCCATCCCTGTGATGAGTTGTGAGCATTCAGCCCCTCTGCCGGGTGCTGGCTCTCCACAGCAACAGCCTCCCCCCGCCCTCCTCTCCCTCCCATCAATAAGAGATGGTCCAATATACTCTGTGACAAATAAGACGTTGTTGTGATACCTTTGACTTTAAAGCAGGAGAAATACCCACGCACACCCACCCAATGTGATCTACCATGTCACTATATTCCCAAGCGTGTCACCCCGGATCGGGGCTGGGGCTCTGATTTAATATCCTCATGGAAACCGCTGCCCTCATCCAATTACCACGGGGATTTTGGTGCAGTCAGCAGCTGAGCCGCCAGCAGCCCCCGGCACGGGAGAGAGCCCCACAGGGGACTGGACCCACACTGGTCTGCCCAGCCACCCCCAGAAGTGCTGGCGGGGGTGTCCTAAGTTAATTTGCCACCCTCAGATAGGGGCTGTGCCAAGGACTGGGTTAGACTGGGAAGCACTGGTGGGAACTGGGAGAGCAGCAAAGGCAAAGCATCGCTCCAGGCGGCGGCAGAGAGCTCTGTGGGTAGCATCCCCGGAGATTTCCACTTACAGCAAGACTAAAATCCCTCTGTTTCATACTCAAATGCCTGCTGCTCCGAATCCCCCTCCAGCCACGGAGCCTGGATGCTCGCTGGTAATCCTGCATCATTTATTTTCATTGGCTGACAGAAAGAAGTGCTGTCAGAAAACCAATGTTAGCTATGCTGGCTGGCATATAAAATGTTGCCTTAATTGTATTTTATTTGGCAACAAGAAAATAGAAGCAGAAAAAACCCTCCAGATATTGCCCCCCTCCCCCCCTTTTAAAATTTCAGGGTTTTAATTTTATGACTATATTTATAATAAAGCCCAACAAAGCACATTGAAGTAAGAGAAATGATATATCCTTTTCAGTGGCACATGATCTTTGGATATACTTCCCAGCCTATAAATATTAAGACAATTTAAAAAAAAAAAGGAAAAGACTGGGGGTTTTTTGTTCATGTCAACTGTGATTTTTCAACAAACAAAACCACTGTTTTTTCCAGCCCTTGTTTCCAGCCTTCTGATCTTTAAAAGTGAAAACAGGGAAGTATCATACATCCAAACCAAAATAACAAGCATCACAGAAGAGCTCCACTCCCTCCAGCCCAGGCCCGGGTACCACACCGTGTCCTGCTGGGATTTTACACTTTCAAGGACATTTTCCATTGCAGGGAAGTTAGAAGAGCAACTTCAGCATCTTCATCTGCTTCCCAAAAACCGCTATAATTGATTTAGTATTGAAATTGGAGGAAGAGGCTGGCTTGTGCTCTGCCTCTCCTGACACCAACGGCTGGCCACCGTTTGGGGTTTCCCTGACCTTTTCCCAGCATCTCCACAAGTCAGGAGGATGAAACCTTCCAAACTACCATGACGTTTAGAAACCACATCTCTGCCATCAACACATAAACCTGAGGATTTCTCTGTACCACCTGGAATAAAAAAATCTCGAGTCTTGCCTAACCAGCCTGGCTCAGCTCAGCCACCCAGCCGAGCATCACGAGCATCCTTCAGGTACCACTGCAGATGCATTTGCTGCACAAAGCCACTGCTCACGCCCAGCGTGGCAGCGCTGCCTTCGAAGCGCAGGGTGCTGCGTGTGGCACGGGGGGGGGGGGGCTCCAGGGAAGGGGTTAACGGGTGGGCAGAGGCAGCACTGGGGGGTTGCTAGGAGACTTGGGGCTTTAGGATGCTGGATGTGATGCTCAGCCAACCGAGGAGTCCTCTGAGGAGTAAATCTGCTAATTTGGGCTTCATTGATTGCTGGGGGTTAGGGGTGGATGTGGGTACAGCTGAGCAGGGCTGACCCTCCTCCTCCAGCCCCGGACCGATGTTTTCCCGTCCTGCTCCTGCAGTTTCAATTAAACCGATGAATTAATCTCTCGCAATAAACTCGGCTGCTATTGCTGTTTGTGTTGGGAATTGTAATCATTTTTCTGGCAAACGTAACAATTAAACAAAGAGGTCTTGGTAGCTCAGCAGGGAAAGCTGGGGCTCCCCCAGACTGCCGGCTGGGATCGGGGTTCCCCCCCCCCCCAGTTAGCTTTTACCAGCCAAAAGCCTTTTGCGGGGGGGCTGCTGGTAGCGAGGGAGCTGGGGGAGGCACCGCTGCCTCCCGCTCACCTGCATATGCTCCTCCAGATGGCCTGGGCTGCTACTTTTCATGTGGGAAAAGGTTTTAAATTAAAACCTTGCCTGTGTTTTCTGGAGGTTTTTTGGCTATTTCCCCCCCCCCCCTCCCCTCCCTTTCCAGAGCTCCGGCCCATTTGCCATCATTAAGTATAGATGGAGTGGCAGTGCAGCGGAGGGGGGCTGTGTGGCACAGCAGGGGGCTGCAAGCATAGAGCAGGGCTCGGTGGGGGTCTCTGGCCAGGGCTCTGCCCCACAGAGGCAGCTGTGCACCCCACAAGGAGCCCCTTTCAGGCCCAGGTCAGCACTGACTCTCTGCAGCCCTCCTCTCTGTCGAGCCCCCCACGGACCCCCTCTGCCAGCCCCTCTCATCAGCTCCAATGCCCCCTGTACCACCGTCCCCTGCACCACTGGAGGGGCAGGAGGGCTCCCTTGGATGCCTGGCACTCTGGATATCCATCCCAGCAGGATCAGACCTGGCTCTGCTCCATACCAGAGTCGTCTCCCACCTGGCAGCTGCTCACTCTGTCCCCCCTCACCAAGTGTTTAGCCCCCGGCTTTGCAGGGATGGGGTGGGGGGGACACAACCTTCCCGCTCATCTCCAAGCCCAGCAGAGGAGCAAGACCCACACAGGGGCAGGATCCTGCCCCTCCAGGGACTCCAGGATGCCAACTTTTCACAGAAACAGTGGATTACAGCGCATCAGCTCCAATCAATAGTCTGCCGCGGCAGAAAGCAAAGAGAAAACAGGAACAAAAAGAGGTTTCGCAGTAGCGGAGGATGTGGGGGTTTTGTTGTGTTTGGAAGGGAGGGGGGGGAAAGCCTGAGAAAGGGCTGGGCAGGGGGGGCGGGGGGACACAGCGGGGCTCCCCACTCACTAGGGCACCGCTGCGGGGTGGGACCCTCCAAAACACGCATGGTGCCAGGGAGAGCCCATGGGCATGGATGGGCGCAGGGTGGGCATGGGGTGCTCCAGCTCCATCCAGCACAGCGGGTTTGACTCCTTCTTCCCCAGGTTCAGGCATCCACAGCAAAACGCTCCTGGCTCCAGCCACCCGAGTGGGGTGAAGGGTGAAGAAGGGAGTTTGGCAGAGAGAAGAGAGGTGGAGAGATGCTCAGCTCCTCGTCTGGTCCTGCTGAGACCCTCTCAAAGGGTGACCAGGCTTGGAGATGCTCTGGACGAAAGGAGGACATTAAAAACGTTTTTTTTGGAAACCCAAAGATTTTGCACAGGGATGAGCAGAAGAGACTCCCCGGGAGCTGCTGCCACCAACCCACTTTTGGCTGCAGCCCAAGACCTCTTTGCAGGTAGTTTGTCTCATTGTCTGAGCTATCGATTCCTCCCGGGGAAAAAAGGGGCCCTGGCACAGCGAGCAGTGTCACTAAATGAGGGACAGAGCGCTCTGCCCTTGCAAGAGAGGCTCTTTCCCTGGCAGCCGAAATGGCCTTTCCCCACCGGACCAGGGTGATGGGGAGCCTGCACAGGGGCTGGAGGCACCCAGTGATGCTCCTGTCCCA